>NW_027478435.1:600000-1200000 GCF_051014685.1 Ptiloglossa arizonensis | reverse complement strand
TTAGGTCAATCCGTTCGCGAGATATGGGACTTTGAATCTAAGAAATGGTTGAGAAGACAACAAATTTTTCGCAATTCTGCTGCTCCAATCGCTTAACCAGAATGGCCTAGGGGAAAAATACACGTACCGTTGTAATCGGGCGAGTTTCTACTTTCAGACGCAACAGGAATTTTGGGGTTAGGTCAATCCGTTCGCGAGATATGGGAGCTTGAAGCCAAGAAATGGTTGAGAAGACAACAAATTTTTCGCACTTCTGCTGCTCCAATCGCTTAACCAGAATGGCCTAGGGAAAAAATACACATACCGTTGTAATCGGGCGAGTTTCTACTTTCAGACGCAGCAGGAATTTTTGGGTTAGGTCAATCCGTTCGCGAGATATGGGACTTTGAAGCTAAGAAATGGTTGAGAAGACAACAAATTTTTCGCACTTCTGCTGCTCCAATCGCTTAACCAGAATGGCCTAGGGAAAAAATACACATACCGTTGTAATCGGGCGAGTTTCTACTTTCAGATGCAACCGGAATTCTTGGGTTAGGTCAATCCGTTCGCGAGATATGGGAGTTTGAAGCTAAGAAATGGTTGAGAAGGCAAAAATTTTTTCGCAATTCTGCTGCTCCAAACGCTTAACGCGAATGGCCTAGGGAAAAAATGCACGTACCGCTGTAATCGGGCGAGTTGCTACTTTCAGATGTAATAGGAATTTTTGGGTTAGGTCAATCCGTTCGCGAGATATGGGAGCTTGAAGCCAAGAAATGGTTGAGAAGGCAAAAAATTTTTCGCAATTCTGCTCCTTCAAACGCTTAACCAGAATGGCCTAGGGGAAAAATACACGTACCGTTGTAATCGGGCGAGTTTCTACTATCAAATGCAATAGGAATTTTTGGGTTAGGTCAATCCGTTCGCGAGATATGGGACTTTGAAGCTAAGAAATGGTTGAGAAGACAACAAATTTTTCGCACTTCTGCTGCACCAAACGCTTAACCATAATGGCCTAGGGAAAAAATACACATACCGTTGTAACCGGGCGAGTTTCTACTTTCAGACGCAACAGGAATTTTTTGGTTTGGTCAATCGGTTCGTGAGATATGGCAAATTGATGCTAAGAAATGGTTGAGAAGACAACAAATTTTTCGCACTTCTGCTGCTCCAAACGCTTAACCAGAATGGCCTAGGGAAAAAATGGACATACCGTTGTAATCGGGCGAGTTTCTACTTTCAGTTACAATAGGATTTGTTGGGTTAGGTCAATCCCTTCGCGAGATATGGGACTTTGAAGCTAAGAAATGGTTGTCAAGAGAACAAATTTTTCGCACTTCTACTGCAACCATCGCTTAACCAGAATCGCCTAGGGGAAAAATACACGTACCGTTGTAATCGGGCGAGTTTCTACTTTCAAATGCAATAGGAATTTTTGGGTTAGGTCAAACCGTTCGCGAGATATGGGAGTTTGAAGCTAAGAAATGGTTGAGAAGACAAAAAATTTTTCGCAATTCTGCTGCTCCAAACGCTTAACCAGAATGGCCTAGGGAAAAAACACACATACCGTTGTAATCGGGCGAGTTTCTAGTTTCAGATGCAATAGGAATTTTTGGATTAGGTCAATCCGTTCGCGGGATATGGGAGTTTAAAGCCAAGAAATGGTAGAGAAGCCAAAAAATTTGTCACAATTCTGCTGCTACAAACGCTTAACCAGAATGGCCTAGAGGAAAAATACACATACCGTTGTAATCGGGCGAGTTTCTGCTTTCAGATGCAATAGGAATTTTTTGGTTTGGTCAATCGGTTCGTGAGATATGGCAAATTGATGCTAAGAAATGGTTGAGAAGACAACAAATTTTTCGCACTTCTGCTGCTCCAAACGCTTAACCAGAATGGCCTAGGGAAAAAATGGACATACCGTTGTAATCGGGCGAGTTTCTACTTTCAGTTACAATAGGATTTTTTGGGTTAGGTCAATCCCTTCGCGAGATATGGGACTTTGAAGCTAAGAAATGGTTGTCAAGAGAACAAATTTTTCGCACTTCTACTGCAACAATCGCTTAACCAGAATCGCCTAGGGGAAAAATACACGTACCGTTGTAATCGGGCGAGTTTCTACTTTCAAATACAATAGGAATTTTTGGGTTAGGTCAAACCGTTCGCGAGATATGGGAGTTTGAAGCTAAGAAATGGTTGAGAAGACAACAAATTTTTCGCACTTCCGCTGCTCCAAACGCTTAACCAGAATGGCCTAGGGAGAAAATACACATACCGTTGTGACGGGGCGAGTTTCTACTTTCAGACGCAACAGGAATTTTGGGGTTAGGTCAATCCGTTCGCGAGATATGGGAGTTTGAAGACAAGAAATGGTTGAGAAGGCAACAAATTTTTCGCAATTCTGCTGCTCCAAACGCTTAACCAGAAAGGCCTAGGGAAAAAATGGACATACCGTTGTAATCGGGCGAGTTTCTACTTTCAGTTACAATAGGAATTTTTGGGTTAGGTCAATCCCTTCGCGAGATATGGGACTTTGAAGCTAAGAAATGGTTGAGAGGACAACAAATTTTTCGCACTTCTGCTGCACCAAACGCTTAACCAGAATGGCCTAGGGAAAAAATACACATACCGTTGTAACCGGGCGAGTTTCTACTTTCAGACGCAACAGGAATTTTTTGGTTTGGTCAATCGGTTCGCGAGATATGGGAGATTGAAGCCAAGAAATGGTTGAGAAGGCAAAAAATTTTTCGCAAATCTGCTGCTCCAAACGCTTAACCAGAATGTCCTAGGGAGAAACTACGCGTACCGTTGTAATCGGGCGAGTTTCTGCTTTCAGACGCAATAGGAATTTTTGGGTTAGGTCCATCCGTTCGCGAGATATGGGACTTTGAAGCTAAGAAATGGTTGACAAGACAACAAATTTTTCGCACTTCTACTGCTCCAATCGCTTAACCAGTATGGCCTAGGGGAAAAATACACCTACCGGTGTAATCGGGCGAGTTTCTACTTTCAAACGCAATAGGAATTTTTGGGTTAGGTCAATCGGTACGCGAGATATGGGAGTTCCAATCTAAGAAATGGTTGAGAAGACAACAAATTTTTCGCAAATCTGCTGCTCCAATCGCTTAACCAGAATGGCCTAGGGAGAAAATACACATACCGTTGTAATCGGGCGAGTTTCTACTTTCAGACGCAGAAGGAATTTTTGGGTTTGGTCAATCCGTTCGCGAGATATGGGAGTTTGAAGCTAAGAAATGGTTGAGAAGGCAACAAATTTTTCGCACTTCCGCTGCTCCAAACGCTTAACCAGAATCGCCTAGGGGAAAAATACACGTACCGTTGTAATCGGGCGAGTTTCTACTTTCAAATGCAATAGGAATTTTTGGGTTAGGTCAGTCGGTACGCGAGATATGGGAGTTCCAAGCTAAGAAATGGTTGAGAAGACAACAAATTTTTCGGAAATCTGCTGCTCCAAACGCTTAACCAGAATGTCCTAGGGAGAAAATACGCGTACCGTTGTAATCGGGCGAGTTTCTACTTTCAAATGCAATAGGAATTTTTGGGTTAGGTCAATCGGTACGCGAGATATGGGAGTTCCAATCTAAGAAATGGTTGAGAAGACAACAAATTTTTCGCATATCTGCTGCTCCAATCGCTTAACCAGAATGGCCTAGGGAGAAAATACACATACCGTTGTAATCGGGCGAGTTTCTACTTTCAGACGCAGAAGGAATTTTTGGGTTTGGTCAATCCGTTCGCGTGATATGGGACTTTGAATCTAAGAAATGGTTGAGAAGACAACAAATTTTTCGCAATTCTGCTGCTCCAATCGCTTAACCAGAATGGCCTAGGGGAAAAATACACGTACCGTTGTAATCGGGCGAGTTTCTACTTTCAAATGCAATAGGAATTTTTGGGTTAGGTCAATCCGTTCGCGAGATATGGGAGTTTGAAGCTACGAAATGGTTGAGAAGACAAAAAATTTTTCGCAATTCTGCTGCTCCAAACGCTTAACCAGAATGGCCTAGGGAAAAAATACACATACCGTTGTAATCGGGCGAGTTTATGCTTTCAGATGCTACAGGAATTTTGGGGTTAGGTCAATCCGATCGCGAGATATGGGAGTTTGAAGCCAAGAAATGGTTGAGAAGGCAACAAATTTTTCGCAATTCTGCTGCTCCAAACGCTTAACCAGAATGGCCTAGGGAAAAAATACACATACCGTTGTAATCGGGCGAGCTTCTACTTTCAGATGCTACAGGAATTTTTGGGTTAGGTCAATCCGTTCGCGAGATATGGGAGTTTGAAGCCAAGAAATGGTTGAGAAGACAACAAATTTTTCGCAATTCTGCTGCTCCAAACGCTTAACCAGAATGGCCTAGGGAAAAAATACACATACCGTTGTAATTGGGCGAGTTTCTGCTTTCAGATGCAATAGGATTTTTTGGGTTAGGTCAATCCGTTCGCGAGATATGGGAGTTTGAAGCCAAGAAATGGTTGAGAAGGCAACAAATTTTTCGAAATTCTGCTGCTCCAAACGCTTAACCAGAATGGCCTAGGGAAAAAATACACATACCGTTGTAATCGGGCGAGTTTCTGCTTTCAAATGCAATAGGAATTTTTGGGTTAGGTCAATCCGTTCGCGAGATATGGGAGTTTGAAGCTAAGAAATGGTTGAGAAGACAACAAATTTTTCGCACTTCCGCTGCTCCAAACGCTTAACCAGAATGGCCTAGGGGAAAAATACACATACCGTGGTAACCGGGCGAGTTTCTACTTTCAGACGCAACAGGAATTTTGGGGTTAGGTCAATCCGATCGCGAGATATGGGAGTTTGAAGCCAAGAAATGGTAGAGAAGGCAAAAAATTTTTCACAATTCTGCCGCTCCAAACGCTTAACCAGAATGGCCTAGGGAAAAAATACACATACCGTTGTAATCGGACGAGTTTCTACTTTCAGATGCAATAGGAATTTTTGGGTTAGGTCAATCCGTTCGCGAGATATGGGAGTTTGAAGACAAGAAATGGTTGAGAAGGCAAAAAATTTTTCGGAATTCTGCTGCTCCAAACGCTTAACCAGAATGGCCTATGGAAAAAATACACATACCGTTGTAATCGGGCTAGTTTCTACTTTCAGATGCAACAGGAATTTTTGGGTTAGGTCCATCCATTCGCGAGATATGGGAGTTTGAAGCCAAGAAATGGTTGAGAAGGCAAAAAATTTTTCGCAATTCTGCTGCTCCAAACACTTAACCAGAATGGCCTAGGGAAAAAATACACATACCGTTGTAATAGGGCGAGTTTCTACTTTAAGATGCAATAGGAATTTTTGGTTAGGTCAATCGGTTCGCGAGATATGGGAGTTTCAATCTAAGAAATGGTTGAGAAGACAACAAATTTTTCGCAATTCTGCTGCTCCAAACGCTTAACCAGAATGGCCTAGGGCAAAAATACGCATACCGTTGTAATCGGGCGAGTTTCTACTTTCAGATGCAATAGGAATTTTTGGGTTGGGTCAATCCGTTCGCGAGATATGGGAGTTTGAAGACAAGAAATGGTTGAGAAGGCAAAAAATTTTTCGCAATTCTGCTGCACCAAACGCTTAACCAGAACGGCCTAAGGAAAAAATACACATACCGTTGTAATCGGGCGAGTATCTACTTTCAGATGCAACTGGAACTTTTGGGTTAGGTCAATCCGTTCGCGAGATATGGGAGTTTGAAGCTAAGAAATGGTTGAGAAGACAACAAATTATTCGCACTTCCGCTGCTCCAAACGCTTAACCAGAATGCCCTAGGGAAAAAATACACATACCGTTGTAACCGGGCGAGTTTCTACTTTCAGACGCAACAGGAATTTTGGGGTTAGGTCAATCCGATCGCGAGATATGGGAGTTTCAAGCTAAGAAATGGTTGAGAAGACAACAAATTTTTCGCAATTCTGCTACTCCAAACGCTTAACCAGAATGGCCTAGGGAAAAAATACGCATACCGTTGTAATCGGGCGAGTTTCTACTTTCAGATGCAATAGGAATTTTTGGGTTGGGTCAATCCGTTCGCGAGATATGGGAGTTTGAAGACAAGAAATGGTTGAGAAGGCAAAAAATTTTTCGCAATTCTGCTGTACCAAACGTTTAACCAGAATGGCCTAAGGAAAAAATACACATACCGTTGTAATCGGGCGAGTTTCTACTTTCAGATGCTACAGGAATTTTTGGGTTAGGTCAATCCGTTCGCGAGATATGGGAGTTTGAAGCCAAAAAATGGTTGAGAAGACAACAAATTTTTCGCAATTCTGCTGCTCCAAACGCTTAACCAGAATGGCCTAGGGAAAAAATACACATACCGTTGTAATTGGGCGAGTTTCTGCTTTCAGATGCAATAGGATTTTTTGGGTTAGGTCAATCCGTTCGCGAGATATGGGAGTTTGAAGCCAAGAAATGGTTGAGAAGACAACAAATATTTCGCAATTCTGCTGCTCCAAACGCTTAACCAGAATGGCCTAGGGAAAAAATGCACATACCTTTGTAATCGGGCGAGTTTCTACTTTCAGTTACAATAGGAATTTTTGGGTTAGGTCAATCCGTTCGCGAGATATGGGACTTTGAAGCTAAGAAATGGTTGAGAAGACAACAAATTTTTCGCAATTCTGCTGGTCCAAACGCTTAACCAGAATGGGCTAGGGAAAAAATACACATACCGTTGTAATCGGGCGAGTATCTACTTTCAGATGCAACTGGAACTTTTGGGTTAGGTCAATCCGTTCGCGAGATATGAGAGTTTGAAGCTAAGATATGGTTGAGAAGACAACAAATTTTTCGCAAATCTGCTGCTCCAAACGCTTAACCAGAGTGGCCTAGGGAAAAAATACGCGTACCGTTGTAATCGGGCGAGTCTCTACTATCAGCTACAATAGGAATTTTTGGGTTAGGTCAATCCGTTCGCGAGATATGGGACTTTGAAGCTAAGAAATGGTGGCCAAGACAATAAATTTTTCGCACTTCTGCTGCAACAATCGCTTAACCAGAATCGCCTAGGGGAAAAATACACGTACCGTTGTAATCGGGCGAGTTTCTACTTTCAAATGCAATAGGAATTTTTGGGTTAGATCAATCCGTTCGCGAGATATGGGAGTTTGAAGCTAAGAAATGGTTGAGAAGACAACAAATTATTCGCAATTCTGCTGCTCCAAACGCTTAACCAGAATGGCCTAGGGAAAAAATACGCATACCGTTGTAACCGGGCGAGTTTCTACTTTCAGACGCAACAGGAATTTTTGGGTTAGGTCAATCCGTTCGCGAGATATGGGAGTTTGAATCTAAGAAATGGTTGAGAAGACAAAAAATTTTTCGCAATTCTGCTGCTCCAAACGCGTAACCAAAATGGCCAAGGGAAAAAATAGACATACCGTTGTAATCGGGCGAGCTTCTACTTTCAGATGCAGAATGAATTTTTGGGTTTGTTCAATCCGTTCGCGAGATATGGGACTTTGATGCTAAGAAATGGTTGAGAAGACAACAAATTTTTCGTAATTCTGCTGCTCCAAACGCTTAACCAGAATGGGCTAGGGAAAAAATACACATACCGTTGTAATCGGGCGAGTTTCTACTTTAAGATGCAGTAGGAATTTTTGGGTTAGGTCAATCCGTTCGCGAGATATGGGACTTTGATGCGAAGAAATGGTTGAGAAGACAACAAATTTTTCGCAATTCTGCTGCTCCAAACGCTTAACCGGAATGGGCTAGGGAAAAAATACACATACCGTTGTAATCGGGCGAGTTTCTACTTTAAGATGCAATAGGAATTTTTGGGTTAGGTCAATCCGTTCGCGAGATATGGGAATTTGAAGCCAAGAAATGGTAGAAAAGGCAAAAAATTTTTCACAATTCTGCTGCTCCAAACGCTTAACCAGAATGTCCTAGGGAAAAAATACACATACCGTTGTAATCGGGCGAGTTTCTACTTTCAGATGCAACAGGAATTTTTGGGTTAGGTCAATCCGTTCGCGAGAAATGGGAGTTTGAAGCCAAGAAATGGTTGAGAAGGCAAAAAATTTTTCGCAATTCTGCTGCTCCAAACGCTTAACCAGAATGTCCTAGGGAAAAAATACACATACCGTTGTAATCGGGCGAGTTTCTACTTTAAGATGCAATAGGAATTTTTGGGTTAGGTCAATCCGTTCGCGAGATATGGGAGTTTGAAGCCAAGAAATGGTAGAAAAGGCCAAAAATTTTTCACAATTCTGCTGCTCCAAACGCTTAACCAGAATGGCCTAGGGAAAAAATACACATACCGTTGTTATCGGGCGAGATTCTACTTTAAGATACAATAGGAATTATTGGGTTAGTTCAATCCGTTCGCGAGATATGGGAGTTTGAAGCCAACAAATGGTAGAAAAGGCAAAAAAATTTTCACAATTCTGCTGCTCCAAACGCTTAACCAGAATGGGCTAGGGAAAAAATACACATACCGTTGTAATCGGGCGAGTTTCTACTTTAAGATGCAATAGGAATTTTTGGGTTAAGTCAATCCGTTCGCGAGATATGGGAATTTGAAGCCAAGAAATGGTAGAAAAGGCCAAAAATTTTTCACAATTCTGCTGCTCCAAACGCTTAACCAGAATGGCCTAGGGAAAAAATACACATACCGTTGTTATCGGGCGAGTTTCTACTTTAAGATACAATAGGAATTATTGGGTTAGTTCAATCCGTTCGCGAGATATGGGAGTTTGAAGCCAACAAATGGTAGAAAAGGCAAAAAAATTTTCACAATTCTGCTGCTCCAAACGCTTAACCAGAATGGGCTAGGGAAAAAATACACATACCGTTGTAATCGGGCGAGTTTCTACTTTAAGATGCAATAGGAATTTTTGGGTTAGGTCAATCCGTTCGCGAGATATGGTTGTTTGAAGCCAAGAAATGGTAGAAAAGGCAAAAAATTTTTCACAATTCTGCTGCTCCAAACGCTTAACCAGAATGGCCTAGGGAAAAAATACGCATACCGTTGTAATCGGGCGAGTTTCTACTTTCAGATGCAATAGGCATTTTTGGGTTATGTCAATCCGTTCGCGAGATATGGGACTTTCAAGCTAAGAAATGGTTGAGAAGACAACAAATTTTTCCCACTTCTGCTGCACCAAACGCTTAACCAGAATGGCCTAGGGATAAAATACGCGTACCGTTGTAATCGGGCGAGTTTCTACTTTTAAATGCAATAGGAATTTTTGGGTTAAGTCAATCCGTTCGCGAGATATGGGACTTTGAAGCTAAGAAATGTTTGTCAAGACAACAAATTTTTCGCAATTCTGCTGCTCCAATCGCTTAACCAGAATGGCCTAGGGAAAAAATACACATACCGCTGTAACCGGGCGAGTTTCTACTTTAAGATGCAATAGGAATTTTTGGGTTAGGTCAATCCGTTCGCGAGATATGGGAGTTTGAAGCCAAGAAATGGTAGAAAAGGCAAAAAATTTTTCACAATTCTGCTGCTCCAAACGCTTAACCAGAATGTCCTAGGGAAAAAATAGACATACCGTTGTAATCGGGCGAGTTTCTACTTTCAGATGCTACAGGAATTTTTCGGTTAGGTCAATCCGTTCGCGAGATATGGGAGTTTGAAGCCAAGAAATGGTTGAGAAGACAACAAATTTTTCGCAATTCTGCTGCTCCAAACGCTTAACCAGAATGGCCTAGGGAAAAAATACACAAACCGTTGTAATCGGGCGAGTTTCTGCTTTCAGATGCAATAGGATTTTTTGGGTTAGGTCAATCCGTTCGCGAGATATGGGAGTTTGAATCTAAGAAATGGTTGAGAAGACAAAAAATTTTTCGCAATTCTGCTGCTCCAAACGCATCACCAGAATGGCGTAGGGAGAAAATACACATACCGTTGTAATCGGGCGAGTTTCTACTTTAAGATGCAATAGGAATTTTTGGGTTAGGTCAATCCGTTCGCGAGATATGGGAGTTTGAAGCCAAGAAATGGTAGAAAAGGCAAAAAATTTTTCACAATTCTGCTGCTCCAAACGCTTAACCAGAATGTCCTAGGGAAAAAATACACATACCGTTGTAATCGGGCGAGTTTCTACTTTCAGATGCTACAGGAATTTTTCGGTTAGGTCAATCCGTTCGCGAGATATGGGAGTTTGAAGCCAAGAAATGGTTGAGAAGGCAAAAAATTTTTCGGAATTCTGCTGCTCCAAACGCTTAACCAGAATGGCCTATGGAAAAAATACACATACCGTTGTAATCGGGCTAGATTCTACTTTCAGATGCAACAGGAATTTTTGGGTTAGGTCAATCCATTCGATAGATACGGGAGTTTGAAGCCAAGAAATGGTTGAGAAGGCAAAAAATTTTTCGCAATTCTGCTGCTCCCAACGCTTAACGAGAATGGCCTAGGGGAAAAAAGCACGTACCGGTGTAATCGGGCGAGTTTCTACTTTCAGATGCAATAGGAATTTTTGGGTTAGTTCAATCCGTTCGCGAGATATGGGAGTTTGAAGACAAGGAATGGTTGAGAAGGCAAAAAATTTTTCGCAATTCTGCTGCTCCAAACGCATCACCAGAATGGCCTAGGGAAAAAATACGCATACCGTTGTAATCGGGCGAGTTTCTACTTTCAGATGCAATAGGAATTTTTGGGTTAAGTCAATCCGTTCGCGAGATATGGGACTTTGAATCTAAGAAATGTTTGTCAAGACAACAAATTTTTCGCACTTCTGCTGCTCCAATCGCTTAACCAGAATGGCCTAGGGAAAAAATACACATACCGTTGTAACCGGGCGAGTTTCTACTTTCAGACGTAACAGGAATTTTTGGGTTAGGTCAATCCGTTCGCGAGATATGGGAGTTTGAATCTAAGAAATGGTTGAGAAGACAAAAAATTTTTCGCAATTCTGCTGCTCCAAACGCATCACCAGAATGGCCTAGGGAAAAAATACACATACCGTTGTAATCGGGCGAGTTTCTACTTTCAGATGCAACAGGAATTTTTGGGTTAGGTCAATCCGTTCGCGAGAAATGGGAGTTTGAAGCCAAGAAATGGTTGAGAAGGCAAAAAATTTTTCGCAATTCTGCTGCTCCAAATGCTTAACCAGAATGGCCTAGGGAAAAAATACACATACCGTTGTAATCGGGCGAGTTTCTACTTTAAGATGCAATAGGAATTTTTGGGTTAGGTCAATCCGTTCGCGAGATATGGGAGTTTGAAGCCAAGAAATGGTAGAAAAGGCAAAAAATTTTTCACAATTCTGCTGCTCCAAACGCTTAACCAGAATGTCCTAGGGAAAAAATACACATACCGTTGTAATCGGGCGAGTTTCTACTTTCAGATGCTACAGGAATTTTTCGGTTAGGTCAATCCGTTCGCGAGATATGGGAGTTTGAAGACAAGGAATGGTTGAGAAGGCAAAAAATTTTTCGCAATTCTGCTGCTCCAAACGCATCACCAGAATGGCCTAGGGAAAAAATACGCATACCGTTGTAATCGGGCGAGTTTCTACTTTCAGATGCAATAGGAATTTTTGGGTTAAGTCAATCCGTTCGCGAGATATGGGACTTTGAATCTAAGAAATGTTTGTCAAGACAACAAATTTTTCGCACTTCTGCTGCTCCAATCGCTTAACCAGAATGGCCTAGGGAAAAAATACACATACCGTTGTAACCGGGCGAGTTTCTACTTTCAGACGTAACAGGAATTTTTGGGTTAGGTCAATCCGTTCGCGAGATATGGGAGTTTGAATCTAAGAAATGGTTGAGAAGACAAAAAATTTTTCGCAATTCTGCTGCTCCAAACGCATCACCAGAATGGCCTAGGGAAAAAATACACATACCGTTGTAATCGGGCGAGTTTCTACTTTCAGATGCAACAGGAATTTTTGGGTTAGGTCAATCCGTTCGCGAGAAATGGGAGTTTGAAGCCAAGAAATGGTTGAGAAGGCAAAAAATTTTTCGCAATTCTGCTGCTCCAAATGCTTAACCAGAATGGCCTAGGGAAAAAATACACATACCGTTGTAATCGGGCGAGTTTCTACTTTAAGATGCAATAGGAATTTTTGGGTTAGGTCAATCCGTTCGCGAGATATGGGAGTTTGAAGCCAAGAAATGGTAGAAAAGGCAAAAAATTTTTCACAATTCTGCTGCTCCAAACGCTTAACCAGAATGTCCTAGGGAAAAAATACACATACCGTTGTAATCGGGCGAGTTTCTACTTTCAGATGCTACAGGAATTTTTCGGTTAGGTCAATCCGTTCGCGAGATATGGGAGTTTGAAGCCAAGAAATGGTTGAGAAGGCAAAAAATTTTTCGGAATTCTGCTGCTCCAAACGCTTAACCAGAATGGCCTATGGAAAAAATACACATACCGTTGTAATCGGGCTAGTTTCTACTTTCAGATGCAACAGGAATTTTTGGGTTAGGTCAATCCATTCGATAGATATGGGAGTTTGAAGCCAAGAAATGGTTGAGAAGGCAAAAAATTTTTCGCAATTCTGCTGCTCCCAACGCTTAACGAGAATGGCCTAGGGGAAAAAAGCACGTACCGGTGTAATCGGGCGAGTTTCTACTTTCAGATGCAATAGGAATTTTTGGGTTACGTCAATCCGTTCGCGAGATATGGGAGTTTGAAGACAAGGAATGGTTGAGAAGGCAAAAAATTTTTCGCAATTCTGCTGCTCCAAAAGCATCACCAGAATGGCCTAGGGAAAAAATACGCATACCGTTGTAATCGGGCGAGTTTCTACTTTCAGATGCAATAGGAATTTTTGGGTTAAGTCAATCCGTTCGCGAGATATGGGACTTTGAATCTAAGAAATGTTTGTCAAGACAACAAATTTTTCGCACTTCTGCTGCTCCAATCGCTTAACCAGAATGGCCTAGGGAAAAAATACACATACCGTTGTAACCGGGCGAGTTTCTACTTTCAGACGTAACAGGAATTTTTGGGTTAGGTCAATCCGTTCGCGAGATATGGGAGTTTGAATCTAAGAAATGGTTGAGAAGACAAAAAATTTTTCGCAATTCTGCTGCTCCAAACGCATCACCAGAATGGCCTAGGGAAAAAATACACATACCGTTGTAATCGGGCGAGTTTCTACTTTCAGATGCAACAGGAATTTTTGGGTTAGGTCAATCCGTTCGCGAGAAATGGGAGTTTGAAGCCAAGAAATGGTTGAGAAGGCAAAAAATTTTTCGCAATTCTGCTGCTCCAAACGCTTAACCAGAATGGCCTAGGGAAAAAATACACATACCGTTGTAATCGGGCGAGTTTCTACTTTAAGATGCAATAGGAATTTTTGGGTTAGGTCAATCCGTTCGCGAGATATGGGAGTTTGAAGCCAAGAAATGGTAGAAAAGGCAAAAAATTTTTCACAATTCTGCTGCTCCAAACGCTTAACCAGAATGTCCTAGGGAAAAAATACACATACCGTTGTAATCGGGCGAGTTTCTACTTTCAGGTGCTACAGGAATTTTTCGGTTAGGTCAATCCGTTCGCGAGATATGGGAGTTTGAAGCCAAGAAATGGTTGAGAAGACAACAAATTTTTCGCAATTCTGCTGCTCCAAACGCTTAACCAGAATGGCCTAGGGAAAAAATACACAAACCGTTGTAATCGGGCGAGTTTCTGCTTTCAGATGCAATAGGATTTTTTGGGTTAGGTCAATCCGTTCGCGAGATATTTGAGTTTGAAGCCAAGAAATGGTTGAGAAGACAACAAATTTTTCGCAATTCTGCTGCTCCAAACGCTTAACCAGAATGGCCTAGGGAAAAAATACACATACCGTTGTAATCGGGCGAGTTTCTGCTTTCAGATGCAATAGGAATTTTTGGGTTAGGTCAATCCGTTCGCGAGATATGGGAGTTTGAAGCTAAGAAATGGTTGAGAAGACAACAAATTTTTCGCACTTCCGCTGCTCCAAACGCTTAACCAGAATGGCCTAGGGGAAAAATACACATACCGTTGTAACCGGGCGAGTTTCTACTTTCAGACGCAACAGGAATTTTGGGGTTAGGTCAATCCGATCGCGAGATATGGGAGTTTGAAGCAAAGAAATGGTAGAGAAGGCAAAAAATTTTTCACAATTCTGCTGCTCCAAACGCTTAACAAGAATGGCCTAGGGTAAAAATACACATACCGTTGTAATCGGACGAGTTTCTACTTTCAGATGCAATAGGAATTTTTGGGTTAGGTCAATCCGTTCGCAAGATATGGGAGTTTGAAGACAAGAAATGGTTGAGAAGGCAAAAAATTTTTCGGAATTCTGCTGCTCCAAACGCTTAACCAGAATGTCCTGTGGAAAAAATACACATACCTTTGTAATCGGGCTAGTTTCTACTTTCAGATGCAACAGGAATTTTTGGGTTAGGTCAATCCATTCGATAGATATGGGTGTTTGAAGCCAAGAAATGGTTGAGAAGGCAAAAAATTTTTCGCAATTCTGCTGCTCCCAACGCTTAACGAGAATGGCCTAGGGGAAAAAAGCACGTACCGGTGTAATCGGGCGAGTTTCTACTTTCAGATGCAATAGGAATTTTTGGGTTAGGTCAATCCGTTCGCGAGATATGGGAGTTTGAAGACAAGGAATGGTTGAGAAGGCAAAAAATTTTTCGCAATTCTGCTGCTTCTAACGCTTAACCAGAATGGCCTAGGGGAAATATACACATACCGTTGTAATCGGGCGAGCTTCTACTTTCAGTTACAATAGGAATTTTTGGGTTAGGCCAATCCGTCCGCGAGAAATGGGAGTTTGAAGCCAAGAAATGGTTGAGAAGGCAAAAAATTTTTCGCAATTCTGCTGCTCCAAACGCTTAACCAGAATGGCCTAGGGAAAAAATACACATACCGTTGTAACCGGGCGAGTTTCTACTTTCAGACGCAACAGGAATTTTGGGGTTAGGTCAATCCGATCGCGAGATATGGGAGTTTGAAGCAAAGAAATGGTAGAGAAGGCAAAAAATTTTTCACAATTCTGCTGCTCCAAACGCTTAACAAGAATGGCCTAGGGAAAAAATACACATACCGTTGTAATCGGACGAGTTTCTACTTTCAGATGCAATAGGAATTTTTGGGTTAGGTCAATCCGTTCGCAAGATATGGGAGTTTGAAGACAAGAAATGGTTGAGAAGGCAAAAAATTTTTCGGAATTCTGCTGCTCCAAACGCTTAACCAGAATGTCCTATGGAAAAAATACACATACCTTTGTAATCGGGCTAGTTTCTACTTTCAGATGCAACAGGAATTTTTGGGTTAGGTCAATCCATTCGATAGATATGGGAGTTTGAAGCCAAGAAATGGTTGAGAAGGCAAAAAATTTTTCGCAATTCTGCTGCTCCCAACGCTTAACGAGAATGGCCTAGGGGAAAAAAGCACGTACCGGTGTAATCGGGCGAGTTTCTACTTTCAGATGCAACAGGAGTTTTTGGGTTAGGTCAATCCGTTCGCGAGATATGGGAGTTTGAAGACAAGGAATGGTTGAGAAGGCAAAAAATTTTTCGCAATTCTGCTGCTTCTAACGCTTAACCAGAATGGCCTAGGGGAAATATACACATACCGTTGTAATCGGGCGAGTTTCTACTTTAAGATGCAATAGGAATTTTTGGTTAGGTCAATCGGTTCGCGAGATATGGGAGTTTCAAGCTAAGAAATGGTTGAGAATACAACAAATTTTTCGCAATTCTGCTGCTCCAAACGCTTAACCAGAATGGCCTAGGGAAAAAATACGCATACCGTTGTAATCGGGCGAGTTTCTACTTTCAGATGCAATAGGATTTTTTGGGTTAGGTCAATCCGTTCGCGAGATATTTGAGTTTGAAGCCAAGAAATGGTTGAGAAGACAACAAATTTTTCGCAATTCTGCTGCTCCAAACGCTTAACCAGAATGGCCTAGGGAAAAAATACACATACCGTTGTAATCGGGCGAGTTTCTGCTTTCAGATGCAATAGGAATTTTTGGGTTAGGTGAATCCGTTCGCGAGATATGAGAGTTTGAAGCTAAGATATGGTTGAGAAGACAACAAATTTTTCGCAAATCTGCTGCTCCAAACGCTTAACCAGAGTGGCCTAGGGAAAAAATACGCATACCGTTGTAATCGGGCGAGTCTCTACTTTCAGTTACAATAGGACTTTTTGGGTTAGGTGAATCCGTTCGCGAGATATGGGACTTTGAAGCTAAGAAATGATGGTCAAGACAATAAATTTTTCGCACTTCTGCGGCAACAATCGCTTAACCAGAATCGCCTAGGGGAAAAATACACGTACCGTTGTAATCGGGCGAGTTTCTACTTTCAAATGCAATAGGAATTTTTGGGTTAGGTCAATCGGTTCGCGAGATATGGGAGTTTCAAGCTAAGAAATGCTTGAGAAGGCAAAAAATTTTTCGCAAATCTGCTGCTCCAAACGCTTAACCAGAATGGCCTAGGGAAAAAATACGCGTACCGTTGTAATCGGGCGAGTTTCTACTTTCAGACGCAACAGGAATTTTTGGGTTAGGTCAATCCGTTCGCGAGATATGGGAGTTTGAAGCTAAGAAATGGTTGAGAAGACAACAAATTATTCGCAATTCTGCTGCTCCAAATGCTTAACCAGAATGGCCTAGGGAAAAAATACGCATACCGTTGTAACCGGGCGAGTTTCTACTTTCAGACGCAACAGGAATTTTTGGGTTAGGTCAATCCGTTCGCGAGATATGGGAGTTTGAATCTAAGAAATGGTTGAGAAGACGAAAAATTTTTCGCAATTCTGCTGCTCCAAACGCTTAACCAAAATGGCCTAGGGAAAAAATACGCATACCGTTGTAATCGGGCGAGTTTCTACATTCAGACGCAGAAGGAATTTTTGGGTTTGTTCAATCCGTTCGCGAGATATGGGACTTTGATGCTAAGAAATGGTTGAGAAGACAACAAATTTTTCGCAATTCTGCTACACCAAACGCTTAACCAGAATGGGCTAGGGAAAAAATACACAAACCGTTGTAATCGGGCGAGTTTCTACTTTCAAATGCAATAGGAATTTTTGGGTTAGGTCAATCCGTTCGCGAGATATGAGAGTTTGAAGCTAAGATATGGTTGAGAAGACAACAAATTTTTCGCAAATCTGCTGCTCCAAACGCTTAAACAGAGTGGCCTAGGGAAAAAATACGCGTACCGTTGTAATCGGGCGAGTCTCTACTTTCAGTTACAATAGGAATTTTTGGGTTAGGTCAATCCGTTCGCGAGATATGGGACTTTGAAGCTAAGAAATGATGGTCAAGACAATAAATTTTTCGCACTTCTGCTGCAACAATCGCTTAACCAGAATCGCCTAGGAGAAAAATACACGTACCGTTGTAATCGGGCGAATTTCTACTTTCAAATGCAATAGGAATTTTTGGGTTAGGTCAATCGGTTCGCGAGATATGGGAGTTTCAAGCTAAGAAATGGTTGAGAAGGCAAAAAATTTTTCGCAAATCTGCTGCTCCAAACGCTTAACCAGAATGGCCTAGGGAAAAAATACGCGTACCGTTGTAATCGGGCGAGTTTCTACTTTCAGACGCAACAGGAATTTTTGGGTTAGGTCAATCCGTTCGCGAGATATGGGAGTTTGAAGCTAAGAAATGGTTGAGAAGACAACAAATTATTCGCAATTCTGCTGCTCCAAACGCTTAACCAGAATGGCCTAGGGAAAAAATACGCATACCGTTGTAACCGGGCGAGTTTCTACTTTCAGACGCAACAGGAATTTTTGGGTTAGGTCAATCCGTTCGCGAGATA
The DNA here is from genome assembly GCF_051014685.1 of Ptiloglossa arizonensis. NCBI lineage: Eukaryota > Metazoa > Arthropoda > Insecta > Hymenoptera > Colletidae > Ptiloglossa > Ptiloglossa arizonensis. Next base: position 1,182,278 of record NW_027478435.1, on the reverse strand, counting down.
TGGGTCTTTGAAGCTAAGAAATGGTTGAGAAGACAACAAATTTTTCCCACTTCTGCTGCTCCAAACGCATCACCAGAATGGCCTAGGGAAAAAATACATATACCGTTGTAATCGGGCGAGTTTCTACTTTCAGATGCAACAGGAATTTTTGGGTTAGGTCAATCCGTTCGCGAGAAATGGGAGTTTGAAGCCAAGAAATGGTTGAGAAGGCAAAAAATTTTTCGCAATTCTGCTGCTCCAAACGCTTAATCAGAATGGCCTAGGGAAAAAATACACATACCGTTGTAATCGGGCGAGTTTCTACTTTAAGATGCAATAGGAATTTTTGGGTTAGGTCAATCCGTTCGCGAGACATGGGAGTTTGAAGCCAAGAAATGGTAGAAAAGGCAAAAAATTTTTCACAATTCTGCTGCTCCAAACGCTTAACCAGAATGGCCTAGGGAAGAAATACACATACCGTTGTAATCGGGCGAGTTTCTACTTTCAGATGCAACAGGAATTTTTGGGTTAGGTCAATCCGTTCGCGAGAAATGGGAGATTGAAGCCAAGAAATGGTTGAGAAGGCAAAAAATTTTTCGCAATTCTGCTGCTCCAAACGCTTAACCAGAATGGCCTAGGGAAAAAATACACATACCGTTGTAACCGGGCGAGTTTCTACTTTCAGACGCAACAGGAATTTTTGGGTTAGGTCAATCCGTTCGGGAGATATGGGAGTTTGAATCTAAGAAATGGTTGAGAAGACAAAAAATTTTTCGCAATTCTGCTGCTCCAAACGCATCACCAGAATGGCCTAGGGAAAAAATACACATACCGTTGTAATCGGGCGAGTTTCTACTTTCAGATGCAACAGGAATTTTTGGGTTAGGTCAATCCGTTCGCGAGAAATGGGAGATTGAAGCCAAGAAATGGTGGAGAAGGCAAAAAATTTTTCGCAATTCTGCTGCTCCAAACGCTTAACCAGAATGGCCTAGGGAAAAAATACACATACCGTTGTAATCGGGCGAGTTTCTACTTTAAGATGCAATAGGAATTTTTGGGTTAGGTCAATCCGTTCGCGAGATATGGAAGTTTGAAGCCAAGAAATGGTAGAAAAGGCAAAAAATTTTTCGCAAATCTGCTGCTCCAAACGCTTAACCAGAATGGCCTAGGGAAAAAATGCGCATACCGTTGTAATCGGGCGAGTTTCTACTTACAGATGCAATAGGAATTTTTGGGTTAGGTCAATCCGTTCGCGAGATATGGGAGTTTGAAGACAAGAAATGGTTGAGAAGGCAAAAAATTTTTCCCAATTCTGCTGCTCCAAACGCTTAACCAGAATGGCCTAGGGAAAAAATACACATACCGTTGTAATCGGGCGAGTTTCTACTTTCAGACGCAACAGGAATTTTTGGGTTAGGTCAATCCGTTCGCGAGATATGGGTCTTTGAAGCTAAGAAATGGTTGAGAAGACAACAAATTTTTCCCACTTCTGCTGCACCAAACGCTTAACCAGAATGGCCTAGGGAAAAAATACGCGTACCGTTGTAATCGGGCGAGTTTCTACTTTCAAATGCAATAGGAATTTTTGGGTTGAGTCAATCCGTTCGCGAGATATGGGACTTTGAAGCTAAGAAATGTTTGTCAAGACAACAAATTTTTCGCACTTCTGCTGCTCCAATCGCTTAACCAGAATGGCCTAGGGAAAAAATACACATACCGCTGTAACCGGGCGAGTATCTACTTTCAGACGCAACAGGAATTTTTGGGTTAGGTCAATCCGTTCGCGAGATATGGGAGTTTGAATCTAAGAAATGGTTGAGAAGACAAAAAATTTTTCGCAATTCTGCTGCTCCAAACGCATCACCAGAATGGCCTAGGGATAAAATACATACACCGTTGTAATCGGGCGAGTTTCTACTTTCAGATGCAACAGGAATTTTTGGGTTAGGTCAATCCGTTCGCGAGAAATGGGAGTTTGAAGCCAAGAAATGGTTGAGAAGGCAAAAAATTTTTCGCAATTCTGCTGCTCCAAACGCTTAACCAGAATGGCCTAGGGAAAAAATACACATACCGTTGTAATCGGGCGAGTTTCTACTTTAAGATGCAATAGGAATTTTTGGGTTAGGTCAATCCGTTCGCGAGACATGGGAGTTTGAAGCCAAGAAATGGTAGAAAAGGCAAAAAATTTTTCACAATTCTGCTGCTCCAAACGCTTAACCAGAATGGCCTAGGGAAGAAATACACATACCGTTGTAATCGGGCGAGTTTCTACTTTCAGATGCAACAGGAATTTTTGGGTTAGGTCAATCCGTTCGCGAGAAATGGGAGATTGAAGCCAAGAAATGGTTGAGAAGGCAAAAAATTTTTCGCAATTCTGCTGCTCCAAACGCTTAACCAGAATGGCCTAGGGAAAAAATACACATACCGTTGTAACCGGGCGAGTTTCTACTTTCAGACGCAACAGGAATTTTTGGGTTAGGTCAATCCGTTCGCGAGATATGGGAGTTTGAATCTAAGAAATGGTTGAGAAGACAAAAAATTTTTCGCAATTCTGCTGCTCCAAACGCATCACCAGAATGGCCTAGGGAAAAAATACACATACCGTTGTAATCGGGCGAGTTTCTTCTTTCAGATGCAACAGGAATTTTTGGGTTAGGTCAATCCGTTCGCGAGAAATGGGAGATTGAAGCCAAGAAATGGTGGAGAAGGCAAAAAATTTTTCGCAATTCTGCTGCTCCAAACGCTTAACCAGAATGGCCTAGGGAAAAAATACACATACCGTTGTAATCGGGCGAGTTTCTACTTTAAGATGCAATAGGAATTATTGGGTTAGGTCAATCCGTTCGCGAGATATGGGTGTTTGAAGCCAAGAAATGGTAGAAAAGGCAAAAAATTTTTCACAATTCTGCTGCTCCAAACGCTTAACCAGAATGTCCTAGGGAAAAACTACACACACCGTTGTAATCGGGCGAGTTTCTACTTTCAGATGCAATAGGAATTTTTGGGTTAGGTCAATCCGTTCGCGAGATATGGGAGTTTGAAGACAAGAAATGGTTGAGAAGGCAAAAAATTTTTCGCAATTCTGCTGCTCCAACCGCATCACCAGAATGGCCTAGGGAAAAAATACACATACCGTTGTAATCGGGCGAGTTTCTACTTTCAGATGCAACAGGAATTTTTGGGTTAGGTCAATCCGTTCGCGAGAAATGGGAGTTTGAAGCCAAGAAATGGTTGAGAAGGCAAAAAATTTTTCGCAATTCTGCTGCTCCAAACGCTTAACCAGAATGGCCTAGGGAAAAAATACACATACCGTTGTAATCGGGCGAGTTTCTACTTTAAGATGCAATAGGAATTTTTGGGTTAGGTCAATCCGTTCGCGAGATATGGGAGTTTGAACCCAAGAAATGGTAGAAAAGGCAAAAAATTTTTCACAATTCTGCTGCTCCAAACGCTTAACCAGCATGTCCTAGGGAAAAAATACACATACCGCTGTAATCGGGCGAGTTTCTACTTTAAGATGCAATAGGAATTTTTGGGTTAGGTCAATCCGTTCGCGAGATATGGGAGTTTGAAGCCAAGAAATGGTAGAAAAGGCAAAAAATTTTTCACAATTCTGCTGCTCCAAACGCTTAACCAGAATGGCCTAGGGAAAAAATACACATACCGTTGTAACCGGGCGATTTTCTACTTTCAGACGCAACAGGAATTTTTGGGTTAGGTCAATCCGTCCGCGAGATATGGGAGTTTGAATCTAAGAAATGGTTGAGAAGACAAAAAATTTTTCGCAATTCTGCTGCTCCAAACGCATAACCAGAATGGCCTAGGAAAAAAATACACAAACCGTTGTAATCGGGCGAGTTTCTACTTTCAGATGCAACAGGAATTTTTGGGTTAGGTCAATCCGTTCGCGAGAAATGGGAGTTTGAAGCCAAGAAATGGTTGAGAAGGCAAAAAATTTTTCGCAATTCTGCTGCTCCAAACGCTTAACCAGAATGGCCTAGGGAAAAAATACACATACCGTTGTAATCGGGCGAGTTTCCACTTTAAGATGCAATAGGAATTTTTGGGTTAGGACAATCCGTTCGCGAGATATGGGAGTTTGAAGCCAAGAAATGGTAGAAAAGGCAAAAAATTTTTCACAATTCTGCTGCTCCAAACGCTTAACCAGAATGGCCTAGGGAAAAAATACACATACCGTTCTAACCGGGCGATTTTCTACTTTCAAACGCAACAGGAATTTTTGGGTTAGGTCAATCCGTCCGCGAGATATGGGAGTTTGAATCTAAGAAATGGTTGAGAAGACAAAAAATTTTTCGCAATTCTGCTGCTCCAAACGCATAACCAGAATGGCCTAGGGAAAAAATACACATACCGTTGTAATCGGACGAGTTTCTACTTTCAGATGCAACAGGAATTTTTGGGTTAGGTCAATCCGTTCGCGAGAAATGGGAGTTTGAAGCCAAGAAATGGTTGAGAAGGCAAAAAATTTTTCGCAATTCTGCTGCTCCAAACGCTTAACCAGAATGGCCTAGGGAAAAAATGCACATACCGTTGTAACCGGGCGAGTTTCTACTTTCAGACGCAACAGGAATTTTTTGGTTTGGTCAATCGGTTCGCGAGATATGGGAGATTGAAGGCAAGAAATGGTGGAGAAGGCACAAAATTTTTCGCAATTCTACTGCTCCAAACGCTTAACCAGAATGGCCTAGGGAAAAAATACACATACCGTTGTAATCGGGCGATTTTCTACTTTCAGATGCAATAGGAATTTTTGGGTTAGGTCAATCCGTTCGCGAGATATGGGAGTTTGAATACAAGAAATGGTTGAGAAGGCAAAAAATTTTTCGCACTTCTGCTGCTCCAAACGCTTAACCAGAATGGCCTAGGGAAAAAATACACATACCGTTGTAATCGGGCGAGTTTCTACTTTCAGGTGCAACAGGAATTTTTGGGTTAGGTCAATCCGTTCGCGAGAAATGGGAGTTTGAAGCCAAGAAATGGTTGAGAAGGCAAAAAATTTTTCGCAATTCTGCTGCTCCAAACGCTTAATCAGAATGGCCTAGGGCAAAAATACACATACCTTTGTAATCGGGCGAGTTTCTACTTTAAGATGCAATAGGAATTTTTGGGTTAGGTCAATCCGTTCGCGAGATATGGTTGTTTGAAGCCAAGAAATGGTAGAAAAGGCAAAAAATTTTTCGCAATTCTGCTGCTCCAAATGCATAACCAGAATGGCCTAGGGAAAAAATACACATACCGTTGTAATCGGGCGAGTTTCTACTTTCAGATGCAACAGGAATTTTTGGGTTATGTCAATCCGTTCGCGTGAAATGGGAGTTTGAAGCCATGAAATGGTTGAGAAGGCAAAAAATTTTTCGCAATTCTGCTGCTCCAAACGCTTAACCAGAATGTCCTAGGGAAAAAATACACATACCGTTGTAATCGGGCGAGTTTCTACTTTAAGATGCAATAGGAATTTTTGGGTTAGGTCAACCCGTTCGCGAGATAGGGGTCTTTGAAGCTAAGAAATGGTTGACAAGACAACAATCTTTTCGCACTTCTACTGCTCCAATCGCTTAACCAGAATGGCCTAGGGGAAAAATACACCTACCGTTGTAATCGGGCGAGTTTCTACTTTCAGATGCAATAGGAATTTTGGGGTTAGGTCAAACCGTTCGCTAGGTATGGGAGTTTGAATCCAAGAAATGGTAGAGAAGGCAAAAAATTTTTCGCAATTCTGCTGCTCCAAACGCTTAACCAGAATGGCCTAGGGAAAAAATACACATACCGTTGTAACCGGGCGATTTTCTACTTTCAGACGCAACAGGAATTTTTGGGTTAGGTCAATCCGTCCGCGAGATATGGGAGTTTGAATCTAAGAAATGGTTGAGAAGACAAAAAATTTTTCGCAATTCTGCTGCTCCAAACGCATAACCAGAATGGCCTAGGGAAAAAATACACATACCGTTGTAATCGGGCGAGTTTCTACTTTCAGATGCAACAGGAATTTTTGGGTTAGGTCAATCCGTTCGCGAGAAATGGGAGTTTGAAGCCAAGAAATGGTTGAGAAGGCAAAAAATTTTTCGCAATTCTGCTGCTCCAAACGCTTAACCAGAATGGCCTAGGGAAAAAATGCACATACCGTTGTAACCGGGCGAGTTTCTACTTTCAGACGCAACAGGAATTTTTTGGTTTGGTCAATCGGTTCGCGAGATATGGGAGATTGAAGCCAAGAAATGGTTGAGAAGGCACAAAATTTTTCGCAATTCTACTGCTCCAAACGCTTAACCAGAATGGCCTAAGGAGAAAATACACATACCGTTGTAATCGGGCGAGTTTCTACTTTAAGATGCAATAGGAATTTTTGGGTAGGTCAATCCGTTCGCGAGATATGGGAGTTTGAACCCAAGAAATGGTAGAAAAGGCAAAAAATTTTTCACAATTCTGCTGCTCCAAACGCTTAACCAGAATGTCCTAGGGAAAAAATACACATACCGTTGTAATCGGGCGAGTTTCTACTTTAAGATGCAATAGGAATTTTTGGGTTAGGTCAATCCGTTCGCGAGATATGGGAGTTTGAAGCCAAGAAATGGTAGAAAAGGCAAAAAATTTTTTCACAATTCTGCTGCTCCAAACGCTTAACCAGAATGGCCTAGGGAAAAAATGCACATACCGTTGTAACCGGGCGATTTTCTACTTTCAGACGCAACAGGAATTTTTGGGTTAGGTCAATCCGTCCGCGAGATATGGGAGTTTGAATCTAAGAAATGGTTGAGAAGACAAAAAATTTTTCGCAATTCTGCTGCTCCAAACGCATAACCAGAATGGCCTAGGGAAAAAATACACATCCCGTTGTAATCGGGCGATTTTCTACTTTCAGATGCAATAGGAATTTTTGGGTTAGGTCAATCCGTTCGCGAGATATGGGAGTTTGAATACAAGAAATGGTTGAGAAGGCAAAAAATTTTTCGCACTTCTGCTGCTCCAAACGCTTAACCAGAATGGCCTAGGGAAAAAATACACATACCGTTGTAATCGGGCGAGTTTCTACTTTCAGATGCAACAGGAATTTTTGGGTTAGGTCAATCCGTTCGCGAGAAATGGGAGTTTGAAGCCAAGAAATGGTTGAGAAGGCAAAAAATTTTTCGCAATTCTGCTGCTCCAAACGCTTAAACAGAATGGCCTAGGGCAAAAATACACATACCTTTGTAATCGGGCGAGTTTCTACTTTAAGATGCAATAGGAATTTTTGGGTTAGGTCAATCCGTTCGCGAGATATGGGAGTTTGAAGCCAAGAAATGGTAGAAAAGCCAAAAAATTTTTCACAATTCTGCTGCTCCAAACGCTTAACCAGAATGGCCTAGGGAAAAAATACACATACCGTTGTAACCGGGCGATTTTCTACTTTCAGACGCAACCGGAATTTTTGGGTTAGGTCAATCCGTTCGCGAGATATGGGAGTTTGAATCTAAGAAATGGTTGAGAAGACAAAAAATTTTTCGCAATTCTGCTGCTCCAAACGCTTAACCAGAATGTCCTAGGGAAAAAATACACATACCGTTGTAATCGGGCGAGTTTCTACTTTAAGATGCAATAGGAATTTTTGGGTTAGGTCAATCCGTTCGCGAGATATGGGTCTTTGAAGCTAAGAAATGGTTGACAAGACAACAATCTTTTCGCACTTCTACTGCTCCAATCGCTTAACCAGAATGGCCTAGGGGAAAAATACACCTACCGTTGTAATCGGGCGAGTTTCTACTTTCAGATGCAATAGGAATTTTTGGGTTAGGTCAATCCGTTCGCGAGGTATGCGAGTTTGAATCCAAGAAATGGTAGAGAAGGCAAAAAATTTTTCGCAATTCTGCTGCTCCAAACGCTTAACCAGAATGGGCTAGGGAAAAAATACACATGCCGTTGTAATCGGGCGAGTTTCTACTTTCAGACGCAACAGGAATTTTTGGGTTAGGTCAATCCGTTCGGTTGATATGGGAGTTTGAAGCCAAGAAATGGTTGAGAAGACAACAAATTTTTCGCAATTCTGCTGCTCCAAACGCTTAACCAGAATGTCCTAGGGAAAAAATACACATACCGTTGTAATCGGGCGAGTTTCTACTTTAAGATGCAATAGGAATTTTTGGGTTAGGTCAATCCGTTCGCGAGATATGGGAGTTTGAAGCCAAGAAATGGTAGAAAAGGCAAAAAATTTTTCACAATTCTGCTGCTCCAAACGCTTAACCAGAATGGCCTAGGGAAAAAATACACATACCGTTGTAACCGGGCGATTTTCTACTTTCAGACGCAACAGGAATTTTTGGGTTAGGTCAATCCGTCCGCGAGATATGGGAGTTTGAATCTAAGAAATGGTTGAGAAGACAAAAAATTTTTCGCAATTCTGCTGCTCCAAACGCATAACCAGAATGGCCTAGGGAAAAAATACACATACCGTTGTAATCGGGCGAGTTTCTACTTTCAGATGCAACAGGAATTTTTGGGTTAGGTTAATCCGTTCGCGAGAAATGGGAGTTTGAAGCCAAGAAATGGTTGAGAAGGCAAAAAATTTTTCGCAATTCTGCTGCTCCAAACGCTTAACCAGAATGGCCTAGGGAAAAAATGCACATACCGCTGTAACCGGGCGAGTTTCTACTTTCAGACGCAACAGGAATTTTTTGGTTTGGTCAATCGGTTCGCGAGATATGGGAGATTGAAGCCAAGAAATGGTTGAGAAGGCACAAAATTTTTCGCAATTCTACTGCTCCAAACGCTTAACCAGATTGGCCTAAGGAGAAAATACACATACCGTTGTAATCGGGCGAGTTTCTACTTTAAGATGCAATAGGAATTTTTGGGTAGGTCAATCCGTTCGCGAGATATGGGAGTTTGAACCCAAGAAATGGTAGAAAAGGCAAAAAATTTTTCACAATTCTGCTGCTCCAAACGCTTAACCAGAATGGCCTAGGGAAAAAATACACATACCGTTGTAATCGGGCGATTTTCTACTTTCAGATGCAATAGGAATTTTTGGGTTAGGTCAATCCGTTCGCGAGATATGGGAGTTTGAATACAAGAAATGGCTGAGAAGGCAAAAAATTTTTCGCACTTCTGCTGCTCCAAACGCTTAACCAGAATGGCCTAGGGAAAAAATACACATACCGTTGTAATCGGGCGAGTTTCTACTTTCAGATGCAATAGGAATTTTTGGGTTAGGTCAATCCGTTCGCGAGATATGGGTCTTTGAAGCTAAGAAATGGTTGACAAGACAACAATCTTTTCGCACTTCTACTGCTCCAATCGCTTAACCAGAATGGCCTAGGGGAAAAATACACCTACCGTTGTAATCGGGCGAGTTTCTACTTTCAGATGCAATAGGACTTTTTGGGTTAGGTCAATCCGTTCGCGAGAAATGGGAGTTTGAAGCCAAGAAATGGTTGAGAAGGCAAAAAATTTTTCGCAATTCTGCTGCTCCAAACGCTTAACCAGAATGGCCTAGGGAAAAAATACACATACCGTTGTAACCGGGCGAGTTTCTACTTTCAGACGCAACAGGAATTTTTTGGTTTGGTCAATCGGTTCGCGAGATATGGGAGATTGAAGGCAAGAAATGGTGGAGAAGGCACAAAATTTTTCGCAATTCTACTGCTCCAAACGCTTAACCATAATGGCCTAAGGAGAAAATACACATACCGTTGTAATCGGGCGAGTTTCTACTTTCAAATGCAATAGGAATTTTTGGGTTAGGTCAATCGGTTCGCGAGATATGGGAGTTTGAAGCCAAGGAATGGTAGAAACGGCAAAAAATTTTTCACAATTCTGCTGCTCCAAACGCTTAACCAGAATGGCCTAGGGGAAAAATACACATACCGTTGTAATCGGGCGATTTTCTACTTTCAGATGCAATAGGAATTTTTGGGTTAGGTCAATCCGTTCGCGAGATATGGGAGTTTGAATACAAGAAATGGTTGAGAAGGCAAAAAATTTTTCGCAATTCTGCGGCTCCAAACGCATAACCAGAATGGCCTAGGGAAAAAATACACATACCGTTGTAATCGGGCGAGTTTCTACTTTAAGATGCAATAGGAATTTTTGGGTTAGGTCAATCCGTTCGCGAGATATGGGAGTTTGAAGCCAAGAAATGGTTGAGAAGGCATAAAATTTTTCGCAATTCTGCTGATCCAAACGCTTAACCAGAATGGCCTAGGGAAAAAATACACATACCGTTGTAATCGGGCGAGTTTCTACTTTAAGATGCAATAGGAATTTTTGGGTTAGGTCAATCCGTTCGCGAGATATGGGTCTTTGAAGCTAAGAAATGGTTGACAAGACAACAATCTTTTCGCACTTCTACTGCTCCAATCGCTTAACCAGAATGGCCTAGGGAAAAAATACACATACCGTTGTAATCGGGCGAGTTTCTACTTTAAGATGCAATAGGAATTTTTGGGTTAGGTCAATCCGTTCGCGAGACATGGGAGTTTGAAGCCAAGAAATGGTAGAAAAGGCAAAAAATTTTTCACAATTCTGCTGCTCCAAACGCTTAACCAGAATGGCCTAGGGAAGAAATACACATACCGTTGTAATCGGGCGAGTTTCTACATTCAGATGCAACAGGAATTTTTGGGTTAGGTCAATCCGTTCGCGAGAAATGGGAGATTGAAGCCAAGAAATGGTTGAGAAGGCAAAAAATTTTTCGCAATTCTGCTGCTCCAAACGCTTAACCAGAATGGCCTAGGGAAAAAATACACATACCGTTGTAACCGGGCGAGTTTCTACTTTCAGACGCAACAGGAATTTTTGGGTTAGGTCAATCCGTTCGGGAGATATGGGAGTTTGAATCTAAGAAATGGTTGAGAAGACAAAAAATTTTTCGCAATTCTGCTGCTCCAAACGCATCACCAGAATGGCCTAGGGAAAAAATACACATACCGTTGTAATCGGGCGAGTTTCTACTTTCAGATGCAACAGGAATTTTTGGGTTTGGTCAATCCGTTCGCGAGATATGGGAGTTTGAAGACAAGAAATGGTTGAGAAGGCAAAAAATTTTTCGCAATTCTGCTGCTCCAAACGCATCACCAGAATGGCCTAGGGAAAAAATACACATACCGTTGTAATCGGGCGAGTTTCTACTTTCAGATGCAACAGGAATTTTTGGGTTAGGTCAATCCGTTCGCGAGAAATGGGAGTTTGAAGCCAAGAAATGGTTGAGAAGGCAAAAAATTTTTCGCAATTCTGCTGCTCCAAACGCTTAACCAGAATGGCCTAGGGAAAAAATACACATACCGTTGTAATCGGGCGAGTTTCTACTTTAAGATGCAATAGGAATTTTTGGGTTAGGTCAATCCGTTCGCGAGATATGGGAGTTTGAACCCAAGAAATGGTAGAAAAGGCAAAAAATTTTTCACAATTCTGCTGCTCCAAACGCTTAACCAGAATGTCCTAGGGAAAAAATACACATACCGTTGTAATCGGGCGAGTTTCTACTTTAAGATGCAATAGGAATTTTTGGGTTAGGTCAATCCGTTCGCGAGATATGGGAGTTTGAAGCCAAGAAATGGTAGAAAAGGCAAAAAATTTTTCACAATTCTGCTCCTCCAAACGCTTAACCAGAATGGCCTAGGGAAAAAATACACATACCGTTGTAACGGGGCGATTTTCTACTTTAAGATGCAATAGGAATTTTTGGGTTAGGTCAATCCGTTCGCGAGATATGGGAGTTTGAACCCAAGAAATGGTAGAAAAGGCAAAAAATTTTTCACAATTCTGCTGCTCCAAACGCTTAACCAGAATGTCCTAGGGAAAAAATACACATACCGTTGTAATCGGGCGAGTTTCTACTTTAAGATGCAATAGGAATTTTTGGGTTAGGTCAATCCGTTCGCGAGATATGGGAGTTTGAAGCCAAGAAATGGTAGAAAAGGCAAAAAATTTTTCACAATTCTGCTCCTCCAAACGCTTAACCAGAATGGCCTAGGGAAAAAATACACATACCGTTGTAACGGGGCGATTTTCTACTTTCAGACGCAACAGGAATTTTTGGGTTAGGTCAATCCGTTCGCGAGAAATGGGAGTTTGAAGCCAAGAAATGGTTGAGAAGGCAAAAAATTTTTCGCAATTCTGCTGCTCCAAACGCTTAACCAGAATGGCCTAGGGAAAAAATACACATACCGTTGTAATCGGGCGAGTTTCTACTTTAAGATGCAATAGGAATTTTTGGGTTAGGTCAATCCGTTCGCGAGATATGGGAGTTTGAACCCAAGAAATGGTAGAAAAGGCAAAAAATTTTTCACAATTCTGCTGCTCCAAACGCTTAACCAGAATGTCCTAGGGAAAAAATACACATACCGTTGTAATCGGGCGAGTTTCTACTTTAAGATGCAATAGGAATTTTTGGGTTAGGTCAATCCGTTCGCGAGATATGGGAGTTTGAAGCCAAGAAATGGTAGAAAAGGCAAAAAATTTTTCACAATTCTGCTCCTCCAAACGCTTAACCAGAATGGCCTAGGGAAAAAATACACATACCGTTGTAACGGGGCGATTTTCTACTTTAAGATGCAATAGGAATTTTTGGGTTAGGTCAATCCGTTCGCGAGATATGGGAGTTTGAACCCAAGAAATGGTAGAAAAGGCAAAAAATTTTTCACAATTCTGCTGCTCCAAACGCTTAACCAGAATGTCCTAGGGAAAAAATACACATACCGTTGTAATCGGGCGAGTTTCTACTTTAAGATGCAATAGGAATTTTTGGGTTAGGTCAATCCGTTCGCGAGATATGGGAGTTTGAAGCCAAGAAATGGTAGAAAAGGCAAAAAATTTTTCACAATTCTGCTCCTCCAAACGCTTAACCAGAATGGCCTAGGGAAAAAATACACATACCGTTGTAACGGGGCGATTTTCTACTTTCAGACGCAACAGGAATTTTTGGGTTAGGTCAATCCGTCCGCGAGATATGGGAGTTTGAATCTAAGAAATGGTTGAGAAGACAAAAAATTTTTCGCAATTCTGCTGCTCCAAACGCATAACCAGAATGGCCTAGTGAAAAAATACACATACCGTTGTAATCGGGCGAGTTTCTACTTTCAGATGCAACAGGAATTTTTGGGTTAGGTCAATCCGTTCGCGAGAAATGGGAGTTTGAAGCCAAGAAATGGTTGAGAAGGCAAAAAATTTTTCGCAATTCTGCTGCTCCAAACGCTTAACCAGAATGGCCTAGGGAAAAAATACACATACCGTTGTAATCGGGCGAGTTTCCACTTTAAAATGCAATAGGAATTTTTGGGTTAGGACAATCCGTTCGCGAGATATGGGAGTTTGAAGCCAAGAAATGGTAGAAAAGGCAAAAAATTTTTCACAATTCTGCTGCTCCAAACGCTTAACCAGAATGGCCTAGGGAAAAAATACACATACCGTTGTAACCGGGCGATTTTCTACTTTCAGACGCAACAGGAATTTTTGGGTTAGGTCAATCCGTCCGCGAGATATGGGAGTTTGAATCTAAGAAATGGTTGAGAAGACAAAAAATTTTTCGCAATTCTGCTGCTCCAAACGCATAACCAGAATGGCCTAGGGAAAAAATACACATACCGTTGTAATCGGGCGAGTTTCTACTTTCAGATGCAACAGGAATTTTTGGGTTAGGTCAATCCGTTCGCGAGAAATGGGAGTTTGAAGCCAAGAAATGGTTGAGAAGGCAAAAAATTTTTCGCAATTCTGCTGCTCCAAACGCTTAACCAGAATGGCCTAGGGAAAAAATGCACATACCGTTGTAACCGGGCGAGTTTCTACTTTCAGACGCAACAGGAATTTTTTGGTTTGGTCAATCGGTTCGCGAGATATGGGAGATTGAAGGCAAGAAATGGTGGAGAAGGCACAAAATTTTTCGCAATTCTACTGCTCCAAACGCTTAACCAGAATGGCCTAGGGAAAAAATACACATACCGTTGTAATCGGGCGATTTTCTACTTTCAGATGCAATAGGAATTTTTGGGTTAGGTCAATCCGTTCGCGAGATATGGGAGTTTGAATACAAGAAATGGTAGAGAAGGCAAAAAATTTTTCGCACTTCTGCTGCTCCAAACGCTTAACCAGAATGGCCTAGGGAAAAAATACACATACCGTTGTAATCGGGCGAGTTTCTACTTTCAGATGCAACAGGAATTTTTGGGTTAGGTCAATCCGTTCGCGAGAAATGGGAGTTTGAAGCCAAGAAATGGTAGAAAAGGCAAAAAATTTTTCACAATTCTGCTGCTCCAAACGCTTAACCAGAATGGCCTAGGGAAAAAATACACATACCGTTGTAACCGGGCGATTTTCTACTTTCAGACGCAACAGGAATTTTTGGGTTAGGTCAATCCGTCCGCGAGATATGGGAGTTTGAATCTAAGAAATGGTTGAGAAGACAAAAAATTTTTCGCAATTCTGCTGCTCCAAACGCATAACCAGAATGGCCTAGGGAAAAAATACACATACCGTTGTAATCGGGCGAGTTTCTACTTTCAGATGCAACAGGAATTTTTGGGTTAGGTCAATCCGTTCGCGAGAAATGGGAGTTTGAAGCCAAGAAATGGTTGAGAAGGCAAAAAATTTTTCGCAATTCTGCTGCTCCAAACGCTTAACCAGAATGGCCTAGGGAAAAAATGCACATACCGTTGTAACCGGGCGAGTTTCTACTTTCAGACGCAACAGGAATTTTTTGGTTTGGTCAATCGGTTCGCGAGATATGGGAGATTGAAGGCAAGAAATGGTGGAGAAGGCACAAAATTTTTCGCAATTCTACTGCTCCAAACGCTTAACCAGAATGGCCTAGGGAAAAAATACACATACCGTTGTAATCGGGCGATTTTCTACTTTCAGATGCAATAGGAATTTTTGGGTTAGGTCAATCCGTTCGCGAGATATGGGAGTTTGAATACAAGAAATGGTAGAGAAGGCAAAAAATTTTTCGCACTTCTGCTGCTCCAAACGCTTAACCAGAATGGCCTAGGGAAAAAATACACATACCGTTGTAATCGGGCGAGTTTCTACTTTCAGATGCAACAGGAATTTTTGGGTTAGGTCAATCCGTTCGCGAGAAATGGGAGTTTGAAGCCAAGAAATGGTTGAGAAGGCAAAAAATTTTTCGCAATTCTGCTGCTCCAAACGCTTAATCAGAATGGCCTAGGGCAAAAATACACATACCTTTGTAATCGGGCGAGTTTCTACTTTAAGATGCAATACGAATTTTTGGGTTAGGTCAATCCGTTCGCGAGATATGGTTGTTTGAAGCCAAGAAATGGTAGAAAAGGCAAAAAATTTTTCGCAATTCTGCTGCTCCAAACGCATAACCAGAATGGCCTAGGGAAAAAATACACATACCGTTGTAATCGGGCGAGTTTCTACTTTCAGATGCAACAGGAATTTTTGGGTTAGGTCAATCCGTTCGCGTGAAATGGGAGTTTGAAGCCATGAAATGGTTGAGAAAGCAAAAAATTTTTCGCAATTCTGCTGCTCCAAACGCTTAACCAGAATGTCCTAGGGAAAAAATACACATACCGTTGTAATCGGGCGAGTTTCTACTTTAAGATGCAATAGGAATTTTTGGGTTAGGTCAATCCGTTCGCGAGATATGGGTCTTTGAAGCTAAGAAATGGTTGACAAGACAACAATCTTTTCGCACTTCTACTGCTCCAATCGCTTAACCAGAATGGCCTAGGGGAAAAATACACCTACCGTTGTAATCGGGCGAGTTTCTACTTTCAGATGCAATAGGAATTTTTGGGTTAGGTCAATCCGTTCGCGAGGTATGGGAGTTTGAATCCAAGAAATGGTAGAGAAGGCAAAAAATTTTTCGCAATTCTGCTGCTCCAAACGCTTAACCAGAATGGCCTAGGGAAAAAATACACATACCGTTGTAACCGGGCGATTTTCTACTTTCAGACGCAACAGGAATTTTTGGGTTAGGTCAATCCGTCCGCGAGATATGGGAGTTTGAATCTAAGAAATGGTTGAGAAGACAAAAAATTTTTCGCAATTCTGCTGCTCCAAACGCATAACCAGAATGGCCTAGGGAAAAAATACACATACCGTTGTAATCGGGCGAGTTTCTACTTTCAGATGCAACAGGAATTTTTGGGTTAGGTTAATCCGTTCGCGAGAAATGGGAGTTTGAAGCCAAGAAATGGTTGAGAAGGCAAAAAATTTTTCGCAATTCTGCTGCTCCAAACGCTTAACCAGAATGGCCTAGGGAAAAAATGCACATACCGCTGTAACCGGGCGAGTTTCTACTTTCAGACGCAACAGGAATTTTTTGGTTTGGTCAATCGGTTCGCGAGATATGGGAGATTGAAGCCAAGAAATGGTTGAGAAGGCACAAAATTTTTCGCAATTCTACTGCTCCAAACGCTTAACCAGAATGGCCTAAGGAGAAAATACACATACCGTTGTAATCGGGCGAGTTTCTACTTTAAGATGCAATAGGAATTTTTGGGTAGGTCAATCCGTTCGCGAGATATGGGAGTTTGAACCCAAGAAATGGTAGAAAAGGCAAAAAATTTTTCACAATTCTGCTGCTCCAAACGCTTAACCAGAATGGCCTAGGGAAAAAATACACATACCGTTGTAATCGGGCGATTTTCTACTTTCAGATGCAATAGGAATTTTTGGGTTAGGTCAATCCGTTCGCGAGATATGGGTCTTTGAAGCTAAGAAATGGTTGACAAGACAACAATCTTTTCGCACTTCTACTGCTCCAATCGCTTAACCAGAATGGCCTAGGGGAAAAATACACCTACCGTTGTAATCGGGCGAGTTTCTACTTTCAGATGCAATAGGAATTTTTGGGTTAGGTCAATCCGTTCGCGAGGTATGGGAGTTTGAATCCAAGAAATGGTAGAGAAGGCAAAAAATTTTTCGCAATTCTGCTGCTCCAAACGCTTAACCAGAATGGCCTAGGGAAAAAATACACATACCGTTGTAACCGGGCGATTTTCTACTTTCAGACGCAACAGGAATTTTTGGGTTAGGTCAATCCGTCCGCGAGATATGGGAGTTTGAATCTAAGAAATGGTTGAGAAGACAAAAAATTTTTCGCAATTCTGCTGCTCCAAACGCATAACCAGAATGGCCTAGGGAAAAAATACACATACCGTTGTAATCGGGCGAGTTTCTACTTTCAGATGCAACAGGAATTTTTGGGTTAGGTTAATCCGTTCGCGAGAAATGGGAGTTTGAAGCCAAGAAATGGTTGAGAAGGCAAAAAATTTTTCGCAATTCTGCTGCTCCAAACGCTTAACCAGAATGGCCTAGGGAAAAAATGCACATACCGCTGTAACCGGGCGAGTTTCTACTTTCAGACGCAACAGGAATTTTTTGGTTTGGTCAATCGGTTCGCGAGATATGGGAGATTGAAGCCAAGAAATGGTTGAGAAGGCACAAAATTTTTCGCAATTCTACTGCTCCAAACGCTTAACCAGAATGGCCTAAGGAGAAAATACACATACCGTTGTAATCGGGCGAGTTTCTACTTTAAGATGCAATAGGAATTTTTGGGTAGGTCAATCCGTTCGCGAGATATGGGAGTTTGAACCCAAGAAATGGTAGAAAAGGCAAAAAATTTTTCACAATTCTGCTGCTCCAAACGCTTAACCAGAATGGCCTAGGGAAAAAATACACATACCGTTGTAATCGGGCGATTTTCTACTTTCAGATGCAATAGGAATTTTTGGGTTAGGTCAATCCGTTCGCGAGATATGGGTCTTTGAAGCTAAGAAATGGTTGACAAGACAACAATCTTTTCGCACTTCTACTGCTCCAATCGCTTAACCAGAATGGCCTAGGGGAAAAATACACCTACCGTTGTAATCGGGCGAGTTTCTACTTTCAGATGCAATAGGAATTTTTGGGTTAGGTCAATCCGTTCGCGAGGTATGGGAGTTTGAATCCAAGAAATGGTAGAGAAGGCAAAAAATTTTTCGCAATTCTGCTGCTCCAAACGCTTAACCAGAATGGCCTAGGGAAAAAATACACATACCGTTGTAACCGGGCGATTTTCTACTTTCAGACGCAACAGGAATTTTTGGGTTAGGTCAATCCGTCCGCGAGATATGGGAGTTTGAATCTAAGAAATGGTTGAGAAGACAAAAAATTTTTCGCAATTCTGCTGCTCCAAACGCATAACCAGAATGGCCTAGGGAAAAAATACACATACCGTTGTAATCGGGCGAGTTTCTACTTTCAGATGCAACAGGAATTTTTGGGTTAGGTTAATCCGTTCGCGAGAAATGGGAGTTTGAAGCCAAGAAATGGTTGAGAAGGCAAAAAATTTTTCGCAATTCTGCTGCTCCAAACGCTTAACCAGAATGGCCTAGGGAAAAAATGCACATACCGCTGTAACCGGGCGAGTTTCTACTTTCAGACGCAACAGGAATTTTTTGGTTTGGTCAATCGGTTCGCGAGATATGGGAGATTGAAGCCAAGAAATGGTTGAGAAGGCACAAAATTTTTCGCAATTCTACTGCTCCAAACGCTTAACCAGAATGGCCTAAGGAGAAAATACACATACCGTTGTAATCGGGCGAGTTTCTACTTTAAGATGCAATAGGAATTTTTGGGTAGGTCAATCCGTTCGCGAGATATGGGAGTTTGAACCCAAGAAATGGTAGAAAAGGCAAAAAATTTTTCACAATTCTGCTGCTCCAAACGCTTAACCAGAATGGCCTAGGGAAAAAATACACATACCGTTGTAATCGGGCGATTTTCTACTTTCAGATGCAATAGGAATTTTTGGGTTAGGTCAATCCGTTCGCGAGATATGGGAGTTTGAATACAAGAAATGGCTGAGAAGGCAAAAAATTTTTCGCACTTCTGCTGCTCCAAACGCTTAACCAGAATGGCCTAGGGAAAAAATACACATACCGTTGTAATCGGGCGAGTTTCTACTTTCGGATGCAATAGGACTTTTTGGGTTAGGTCAATCCGTTCGCGAGAAATGGGAGTTTGAAGCCAAGAAATGGTTGAGAAGGCAAAAAATTTTTCGCAATTCTGCTGCTCCAAACGCTTAACCAGAATGGCCTAGGGAAAAAATGCACATACCGTTGTAACCGGGCGAGTTTCTACTTTCAGACGCAACAGGAATTTTTTGGTTTGGTCATTCGGTTCGCGAGATATGGGAGATTGAAGGCAAGAAATGGTGGAGAAGGCACAAAATTTTTCGCAATTCTACTGCTCCAAACGCTTAACCATAATGGCCTAAGGAGAAAATACACATACCGTTGTAATCGGGCGAGTTTCTACTTTCAAATGCAATAGGAATTTTTGGGTTAGGTCAATCGGTTCGCGAGATATGGGAGTTTGAAGCCAAGGAATGGTAGAAACGGCAAAAAATTTTTCACAATTCTGCTGCTCCAAACGCTTAACCAGAATGGCCTAGGGGAAAAATACACATACCGTTGTAATCGGGCGATTTTCTACTTTCAGATGCAATAGGAATTTTTGGGTTAGGTCAATCCGTTCGCGAGATATGGGAGTTTGAATACAAGAAATGGTTGAGAAGGCAAAAAATTTTTCGCAATTCTGCGGCTCCAAACGCATAACCAGAATGGCCTAGGGAAAAAATACACATACCGTTGTAATCGGGCGAGTTTCTACTTTAAGATGCAATAGGAATTTTTGGGTTAGGTCAATCCGTTCGCGAGATATGGTAGTTTGAAGCCAATAAATGGTTGAGAAGGCATAAAATTTTTCGCAATTCTGCTGATCCAAACGCTTAACCAGAATGGCCTAGGGAAAAAATACACATACCGTTGTAATCGGGCGAGTTTCTACTTTAAGATGCAATAGGAATTTTTGGGTTAGGTCAATCCGTTCGCGAGATATGGGTCTTTGAAGCTAAGAAATGGTTGACAAGACAACAATCTTTTCGCACTTCTACTGCTCCAATCGCTTAACCAGAATGGCCTAGGGAAAAAATACACATACCGTTGTAATCGGGCGAGTTTCTACTTTAAGATGCAATAGGAATTTTTGGGTTAGGTCAATCCGTTCGCGAGACATGGGAGTTTGAAGCCAAGAAATGGTAGAAAAGGCAAAAAATTTTTCACAATTCTGCTGCTCCAAACGCTTAACCAGAATGGCCTAGGGAAGAAATACACATACCGTTGTAATCGGGCGAGTTTCTACATTCAGATGCAACAGGAATTTTTGGGTTAGGTCAATCCGTTCGCGAGAAATGGGAGATTGAAGCCAAGAAATGGTTGAGAAGGCAAAAAATTTTTCGCAATTCTGCTGCTCCAAACGCTTAACCAGAATGGCCTAGGGAAAAAATACACATACCGTTGTAACCGGGCGAGTTTCTACTTTCAGACGCAACAGGAATTTTTGGGTTAGGTCAATCCGTTCGGGAGATATGGGAGTTTGAATCTAAGAAATGGTTGAGAAGACAAAAAATTTTTCGCAATTCTGCTGCTCCAAACGCATCACCAGAATGGCCTAGGGAAAAAATACACATACCGTTGTAATCGGGCGAGTTTCTACTTTCAGATGCAACAGGAATTTTTGGGTTTGGTCAATCCGTTCGCGAGATATGGGAGTTTGAAGACAAGAAATGGTTGAGAAGGCAAAAAATTTTTCGCAATTCTGCTGCTCCAAACGCATCACCAGAATGGCCTAGGGAAAAAATACACATACCGTTGTAATCGGGCGAGTTTCTACTTTCAGATGCAACAGGAATTTTTGGGTTAGGTCAATCCGTTCGCGAGAAATGGGAGTTTGAAGCCAAGAAATGGTTGAGAAGGCAAAAAATTTTTCGCAATTCTGCTGCTCCAAACGCTTAACCAGAATGGCCTAGGGAAAAAATACACATACCGTTGTAATCGGGCGAGTTTCTACTTTAAGATGCAATAGGAATTTTTGGGTTAGGTCAATCCGTTCGCGAGATATGGGAGTTTGAACCCAAGAAATGGTAGAAAAGGCAAAAAATTTTTCACAATTCTGCTGCTCCAAACGCTTAACCAGAATGTCCTAGGGAAAAAATACACATACCGTTGTAATCGGGCGAGTTTCTACTTTAAGATGCAATAGGAATTTTTGGGTTAGGTCAATCCGTTCGCGAGATATGGGAGTTTGAAGCCAAGAAATGGTAGAAAAGGCAAAAAATTTTTCACAATTCTGCTCCTCCAAACGCTTAACCAGAATGGCCTAGGGAAAAAATACACATACCGTTGTAACGGGGCGATTTTCTACTTTCAGACGCAACAGGAATTTTTGGGTTAGGTCAATCCGTCCGCGAGATATGGGAGTTTGAATCTAAGAAATGGTTGAGAAGACAAAAAATTTTTCGCAATTCTGCTGCTCCAAACGCATAACCAGAATGGCCTAGGGAAAAAATACACATACCGTTGTAATCGGGCGAGTTTCTACTTTCAGATGCAACAGGAATTTTTGGGTTAGGTCAATCCGTTCGCGAGAAATGGGAGTTTGAAGCCAAGAAATGGTTGAGAAGGCAAAAAATTTTTCGCAATTCTGCTGCTCCAAACGCTTAACCAGAATGGCCTAGGGAAAAAATACACATACCGTTGTAATCGGGCGAGTTTCCACTTTAAAATGCAATAGGAATTTTTGGGTTAGGACAATCCGTTCGCGAGATATGGGAGTTTGAAGCCAAGAAATGGTAGAAAAGGCAAAAAATTTTTCACAATTCTGCTGCTCCAAACGCTTAACCAGAATGGCCTAGGGAAAAAATACACATACCGTTGTAACCGGGCGATTTTCTACTTTCAGACGCAACAGGAATTTTTGGGTTAGGTCAATCCGTCCGCGAGATATGGGAGTTTGAATCTAAGAAATGGTTGAGAAGACAAAAAATTTTTCGCAATTCTGCTGCTCCAAACGCATAACCAGAATGGCCTAGGGAAAAAATACACATACCGTTGTAATCGGGCGAGTTTCTACTTTCAGATGCAACAGGAATTTTTGGGTTAGGTCAATCCGTTCGCGAGAAATGGGAGTTTGAAGCCAAGAAATGGTTGAGAAGGCAAAAAATTTTTCGCAATTCTGCTGCTCCAAACGCTTAACCAGAATGGCCTAGGGAAAAAATGCACATACCGTTGTAACCGGGCGAGTTTCTACTTTCAGACGCAACAGGAATTTTTTGGTTTGGTCAATCGGTTCGCGAGATATGGGAGATTGAAGGCAAGAAATGGTGGAGAAGGCACAAAATTTTTCGCAATTCTACGGCTCCAAACGCTTAACCAGAATGGCCTAGGGAAAAAATACACATACCGTTGTAATCGGGCGATTTTCTACTTTCAGATGCAATAGGAATTTTTGGGTTAGGTCAATCCGTTCGCGAGATATGGGAGTTTGAATACAAGAAATGGTAGAGAAGGCAAAAAATTTTTCGCACTTCTGCTGCTCCAAACGCTTAACCAGAATGGCCTAGGGAAAAAATACACATACCGTTGTAATCGGGCGAGTTTCTACTTTCAGATGCAACAGGAATTTTTGGGTTAGGTCAATCCGTTCGCGAGAAATGGGAGTTTGAAGCCAAGAAATGGTTGAGAAGGCAAAAAATTTTTCGCAATTCTGCTGCTCCAAACGCTTAATCAGAATGGCCTAGGGCAAAAATACACATACCTTTGTAATCGGGCGAGTTTCTACTTTAAGATGCAATAGGAATTTTTGGGTTAGGTCAATCCGTTCGCGAGATATGGTTGTTTGAAGCCAAGAAATGGTAGAAAAGGCAAAAAATTTTTCGCAATTCTGCTGCTCCAAACGCATAACCAGAATGGCCTAGGGAAAAAATACACATACCGTTGTAATCGGGCGAGTTTCTACTTTCAGATGCAACAGGAATATTTGGGTTAGGTCAATCCGTTCGCGTGAAATGGGAGTTTGAAGCCATGAAATGGTTGAGAAGGCAAAAAATTTTTCGCAATTCTGCTGCTCCAAACGCTTAACCAGAATGTCCTAGGGAAAAAATACACATACCGTTGTAATCGGGCGAGTTTCTAGTTTAAGATGCAATAGGAATTTTTGGGTTTGGTCAATCCGTTCGCGAGATATGGGTCTTTGAAGCTAAGAAATGGTTGACAAGACAACAATCTTTTCGCACTTCTACTGCTCCAATCGCTTAACCAGAATGGCCTAGGGGAAAAATACACCTACCCTTGTAATCGGGCGAGTTTCTACTTTCAGATGCAATAGGAATTTTTGGGTTAGGTCAATCCGTTCGCGAGGTATGGGAGTTTGAATCCAAGAAATGGTAGAGAAGGCAAAAAATTTTTTGCAATTCTGCTGCTCCAAACGCTTAACCAGAATGGCCTAGGGAAAAAATACACATACCGTTGTAACCGGGCGATTTTCTACTTTCAGACGCAACAGGAATTTTTGGGTTAGGTCAATCCGTCCGCGAGATATGGGAGTTTGAATCTAAGAAATGGTTGAGAAGACAAAAAATTTTTCGCAATTCTGCTGCTCCAAACGCATAACCAGAATGGCCTAGGGAAAAAATACACATACCGTTGTAATCGGGCGAGTTTCTACTTTCAGATGCAACAGGAATTTTTGGGTTAGGTCAATCCGTTCGCGAGAAATGGGAGTTTGAAGCCAAGAAATGGTTGAGAAGGCAAAAAATTTTTCGCAATTCTGCTGCTCCAAACGCTTAACCAGAATGGCCTAGGGAAAAAATGCACATACCGTTGTAACCGGGCGATTTTCTACTTTCAGACGCAACAGGAATTTTTGGGTTAGGTCAATCCGTCCGCGAGATATGGGAGTTTGAATCTAAGAAATGGTTGAGAAGACAAAAAATTTTTCGCAATTCTGCTGCTCCAAACGCATAACCAGAATGGCCTAGGGAAAAAATACACATCCCGTTGTAATCGGGCGAGTTTCTACTTTCAGATGCAACAGGAATTTTTGGGTTAGGTCAATCCGTTCGCGAGAAATGGGAGTTTGAAGCCAAGAAATGGTTGAGAAGGCAAAAAATTTTTCGCAATTCTGCTGCTCCAAACGCTTAACCAGAATGGCCTAGGGAAAAAATGCACATACCGTTGTAACCGGGCGAGTTTCTACTTTCAGACGCAACAGGAATTTTTTGGTTTGGTCAATCGGTTCGCGAGATATGGGAGATTGAAGGCAAGAAATGGTGGAGAAGGCACAACATTTTTCGCAATTCTACTGCTCCAAACGCTTAACCATAATGGCCTAAGGAGAAAATACACATACCGTTGTAATCGGGCGAGTTTCTACTTTCAAATGCAATAGGAATTTTTGGGTTAGGTCAATCGGTTCGCGAGATATGGGAGTTTGAAGCCAAGGAATGGTAGAAACGGCAAAAAATTTTTCACAATTCTGCTGCTCCAAACGCTTAACCAGAATGGCCTAGGGAAAAAATACACATACCGTTGTAATCGGGCGATTTTCTACTTTCAGATGCAACAGGAATTTTTGGGTTAGGTCAATCCGTTCGCGAGAAATGGGAGTTTGAAGCCAAGAAATGGTTGAGAAGGCAAAAAATTTTTCGCAATTCTGCTGCTCCAAACGCTTAACCAGAATGGCCTAGGGAAAAAATACACATACCGTTGTAACCGGGCGATTTTCTACTTTCAGACGCAACAGGAATTTTTGGGTTAGGTCAATCCGTTCGCGAGATATGGGAGTTTGAATCTAAGAAATGGTTGAGAAGACAAAAAATTTTTCGCAATTCTGCTGCTCCAAACGCATAACCAGAATGGCCTAGGGAAAAAATACACATACCGTTGTAATCGGGCGAGTTTCTACTTTCAGATGCAACAGGAATTTTTGGGTTAGGTCAATGCGTTCGCGTGAAATGGGAGTTTGAAGCCAAGAAATGGTTGAGAAGGCAAAAAATTTTTCGCAATTCTGCTGCTCCAAACGCTTAACCAGAATGTCCTAGGGAAAAAATACACATACCGTTGTAATCGGGCGAGTTTCTACTTTAAGATGCAATAGGAATTTTTGGGTTAGGTCAATCCGTTCGCGAGATATGGGTCTTTGAAGCTAAGAAATGGTTGACAAGACAACAATCTTTTCGCACTTCTACTGCTCCAATCGCTTAACCAGAATGGCCTAGGGGAAAAATACACCTACCGTTGTAATCGGGCGAGTTTCTACTTTCAGATGCAATAGGAATTTTTGGGTTAGGTCAATCCGTTCGCGAGGTATGCGAGTTTGAATCCAAGAAATGGTAGAGAAGGCAAAAAATTTTTCGCAATTCTGCTGCTCCAAACGCTTAACCAGAATGGGCTAGGGAAAAAATACACATGCCGTTGTAATCGGGCGAGTTTCTACTTTCAGACGCAACAGGAATTTTTGGGTTAGGTCAATCCGTTCGCTTGATATGGGAGTTTGAAGCCAAGAAATGGTTGAGAAGACAACAAATTTTTCGCAATTCTGCTGCTCCAAACGCTTAACCAGAATGTCCTAGGGAAAAAATACACATACCGTTGTAATCGGGCGAGTTTCTACTTTAAGATGCAATAGGAATTTTTGGGTTAGGTCAATCCGTTCGCGAGATATGGGAGTTTGAAGCCAAGAAATGGTAGAAAAGGCAAAAAATTTTTCACAATTCTGCTGCTCCAAACGCTTAACCAGAATGGCCTAGGGAAAAAATACACATACCGTTGTAACCGGGCGATTTTCTACTTTCAGACGCAACAGGAATTTTTGGGTTAGGTCAATCTGTCCGCGAGATATGGGAGTTTGAATCTAAGAAATGGTTGAGAAGACAAAAAATTTTTCGCAATTCTGCTGCTCCAAACGCATAACCAGAATGGCCTAGGGAAAAAATACACATACCGTTGTAATCGGGCGAGTTTCTACTTTCAGATGCAACAGGAATTTTTGGGTTAGGTCAATCCGTTCGCGAGAAATGGGAGTTTGAAGCCAAGAAATGGTTGAGAAGGCAAAAAATTTTTCGCAATTCTGCTGCTCCAAACGCTTAACCAGAATGGCCTAGGGAAAAAATGCACATACCGTTGTAACCGGGCGAGTTTCTACTTTCAGACGCAACAGGAATTTTTTGGTTTGGTCAATCGGTTCGCGAGATATGGGAGATTGAAGCCAAGAAATGGTTGAGAAGGCACAAAATTTTTCGCAATTCTACTGCTCCAAACGCTTAACCAGAATGGCCTAAGGAGAAAATACACATACCGTTGTAATCGGGCGAGTTTCTACTTTAAGATGCAATAGGAATTTTTGGGTAGGTCAATCCGTTCGCGAGATATGGGAGTTTGAACCCAAGAAATGGTAGAAAAGGCAAAAAATTTTTCACAATTCTGCTGCTCCAAACGCTTAACCAGAATGGCCTAGGGAAAAAATACACATACCGTTGTAATCGGGCGATTTTCTACTTTCAGATGCAATAGGAATTTTTGGGTTAGGTCAATCCGTTCGCGAGATATGGGAGTTTGAATACAAGAAATGGTTGAGAAGGCAAAAAATTTTTCGCACTTCTGCTGCTCCAAACGCTTAACCAGAATGGCCTAGGGAAAAAATACACATACCGTTGTAATCGGGCGAGTTTCTACTTTCAGATGCAATAGGAATTTTTGGGTTAGGTCAATCCGTTCGCGAGATATGGGTCTTTGAAGCTAAGAAATGGTTGACAAGACAACAATCTTTTCGCACTTCTACTGCTCCAATCGCTTAACCAGAATGGCCTAGGGGAAAAATACACCTACCGTTGTAATCGGGCGAGTTTCTACTTTCAGATGCAATAGGAATTTTTGGGTTAGGTCAATCCGTTCGCGAGGTATGGGAGTTTGAATTCAAGAAATGGTAGAGAAGGCAAAAAATTTTTCGCAATTCTGCTGCTCCAAACGCTTAACCAGAATGGGCTAGGGAAAAAATGCACATACCGTTGTAATCGGGCGAGTTTCTACTTTCAGACGCAACAGGAATTTTTGGGTTAGGTCAATCCGTTCGCTTGATATGGGAGTTTGAAGCCAAGAAATGGTTGAGAAGACAACAAATTTTTCGCAATTCTGCTG
The DNA here is from genome assembly GCF_051014685.1 of Ptiloglossa arizonensis. Lineage (NCBI taxonomy): Eukaryota > Metazoa > Arthropoda > Insecta > Hymenoptera > Colletidae > Ptiloglossa > Ptiloglossa arizonensis. Next base: position 1,155,321 of record NW_027478435.1, on the reverse strand, counting down.
CTCCAAACGCTTAACCAGAATGTCCTAGGGAAAAAATACACATACCGTTGTAATCGGGCAAGTTTCTACTTTAAGATGCAATAGGAATTTTTGGTTTAGGTCAATCCGTTCGCGAGAAATGGGAGTTTGAAGCCAAGAAATGGTAGAGAAGGCAAAAAATTTTTCGCAATTCTGCTGCTCCAAACGCTTAACCAGAATGGCCTAGGGAAAAAATGCACATACCGTTGTAACCGGGCGAGTTTCTACTTTCAGACGCAACAGGAATTTTTTGGTTTGGTCAATCGGTTCGCGAGATATGGGAGATTGAAGGCAAGAAATGGTGGAGAAGGCACAAAATTTTTCGCAATTCTACTGCTCCAAACGCTTAACCATAATGGCCTAAGGAGAAAATACACATACCGTTGTAATCGGGCGAGTTTCTACTTTCAAATGCAATAGGAATTTTTGGGTTAGGTCAATCGGTTCGCGAGATATGGGAGTTTGAAGCCAAGGAATGGTAGAAACGGCAAAAAATTTTTCACAATTCTGCTGCTCCAAACGCTTAACCAGAATGGCCTAGGGAAAAAATACACATACCGTTGTAATCGGGCGATTTTCTACTTTCAGATGCAATAGGAATTTTTGGGTTAGGTCAATCCGTTCGCGAGATATGGGAGTTTGAATACAAGAAATGGTTGAGAAGGCAAAAAATTTTTCGCACTTCTGCTGCTCCAAACGCTTAACCAGAATGGCCTAGGGAAAAAATACACATACCGTTGTAATCGGGCGAGTTTCTACTTTAAGATGCAATAGGAATTTTTGGGTTAGGTCAATCCGTTCGCGAGATATGGGAGTTTGAAGCCAAGAAATGGTAGAAAAGGCAAAAAATTTTTCACAATTCAGCTGCTCCAAACGCTTAACCAGAATGTCCTAGGGAGAAAATACACATACCGTTGTAATCGGGCGAGTTTCTACTTTAAGATGCAATAGGAATTTTTGGGTTAGGTCAATCCGTTCGCGAGATATGGGAGTTTGAAGCCAAGAAATGGTAGAAAAGGCAAAAAATTTTTCACAATTCTGCTGCTCCAAACGCTTAACCAGAATGGCCTAGGGAAAAAATACACATAACGTTGTAACCGGGCGATTTTCTACTTTCAGACGCAACAGGAATTTTTGGGTTAGGTCAATCCGTTCGCGAGATATGGGAGTTCGAATCTAAGAAATGGTTGAGAAGACAAAAAATTTTTCGCAATTCTGCTGCTCCAAACGCATAACCAGAATGGCCTAGGGAAAAAATACACATACCGTTGTAATCGGGCGAGTTTCTACTTTCAGACGCAACAGGAATTTTTGGGTTAGGTCAATCCGTTCGCTTGATATGGGAGTTTGAAGCCAAGAAATGGTTGAGAAGACAACATATTTTTCGCAATTCTGCTGCTCCAAACGCTTCACCAGAATGGGCTAGGGAAAAAATACACACACCGTTGTAATCGGGAGAGTTTCTACTTTCAGATGCAATAGGAATTTTTGGGTTGGGTCAATCCGTTCGCGAGATATGGGAGTTTGAACACAAGAAATGGTTGAGAAGGCAACAAATTTTTCTCACTTCTGCTGCTCCAAGCGCTTAACCAGAATGGCCTAGGGAGAAAATACACATACCGTTGGAATCGGGCGAGTCTCTACTTTCAGATGCATTAGGAATTTTTGGGTTAGGTCAATCCGTTCGCGAGATATGGGAGTTTGAAGCCAAGAAATGGTAGAAAAGGCAAAAAATTTTTCGCAGTTCTGCTGCTCCAAACGCTTAACCAGAATGGGCTAGGGAAAAAATACACATGCCTTTATAACCGGGCGATTTTCTACTTTCAGACGCAACAGGAATTTTTGGGTTAGGTCAATCCGTTCGCGAGATATGGGAGTTCGAATCTAAGAAATGGTTGAGAAGACAAAAAATTTTTCGCAATTCTGCTGCTCCAAACGCATAACCAGAATGGCCTAGGGAAAAAATACACATACCGTTGTAATCGGGCGAGTTTCTACTTTAAGATGCAATAGGAATTTTTGGGTTAGGTCAATCCGTTCGCGAGATATGGGAGTTTGAAGCCAAGAAATGGTTGAGAAGGCATAAAATTTTTCGCAATTCTGCTGATCCAAACGCTTAACCAGAATGGCCTAGGGAAAAAATACACATACCGTTGTAATCGGGCGAGTTTCTACTTTAAGATGCAATAGGAATTTTTGGGTTAGGTCAATCCGTTCGCGAGATATGGGTCTTTGAAGCTAAGAAATGGTTGACAAGACAACAATCTTTTCGCACTTCTACTGCTCCAATCGCTTAACCAGAATGGCCTAGGGGAAAAATACACCTACCGTTGTAATCGGGCGAGTTTCTACTTTCAGACGCAACAGGAATTTTTGGGTTAGGTCAATCCGTTCGCTTGATATGGGAGTTTGAAGCCAAGAAATGGTTGAGAAGACAACAAATTTTTCGCAATTCTGCTGCTCCAAACGCTTCACCAGAATGGCCTAGGGAAAAAATACACATACCGTTGTAATCGGGCGAGTTTCTACTTTAAGATGCAATAGGAATTTTTGGGTTAGGTCAATCCGTTCGCGAGATATGGGAGTTTGAAGCCAAGAAATGGTAGAGAAGGCAAAAAATTTTTCGCAGTTCTGCTGCTCCAAACGCTTAACCAGAATGGGCTAGGGAAAAAATACACATGCCTTTGTAATCGGGCGAGTTTCTACTTTCAGACGCAAAAGGAATTTTTGGGTTAGGTCAATCCGTTCGCTTGATATGGGAGTTTGAAGCCAAGAAATGGTTGAGAAGACAACAAATTTTTCGCAATTCTGCTGCTCCAAACGCTTCACCAGAATGGGCTTGTGAAAAAATACACACACCGTTGTAATCGGGCGAGTTTCTACTTTCAGATGCAATAGGAATTTTTGGGTTAGGTCAATCCGTTCGCGAGATATGGGAGTTTGAAGCCAAGAAATGGTAGAGAAGGCAAAAAATTTTTCGCAATTCTGCTGCTCCAAACGCTTAACCATAATGTCCTAGGGAAAAAATACACATACCGTTGTAATTGGGCGAGTTTCTACTTTCAGATGCAATAGGAATTTTTGGGTTAGGTCAATCCGTTCGCGAGATATGGGAGTTTGAAGCCAAGAAATGGTAGAGAAGGCAAAAAATTTTTCACAATTCCACTGCTCCAAACGCTTAACCAGAATGACCTAGGGAAAAAATACACGTACCGTTGTAATCGGGCGAGTTTCTACTTTCAAATGCCATAGGAATTTTTGGGTTAGGTCAATCCGTTCGCGAGATATGAGAGTTTGAAGCTAAGATATGGTTGAGAAGACAACAAATTTTTCGCAAATCTGCTGCTCCAAACGCTTAACCAGAATGGCCTAGGGATAAAATACGCGTACCGTTGTAATCGGGCGAGTTTCTACTTTCAGTTACAATAGGAATTTTTGGGTTAGGTCAATCCGTTCGCGAGATATGGGAGTTTGAAGCTAGGAAATGGTTGAGAAGGCAAAAAATTTTTCGCAATTCTGCTGCTTCAAACGCTTATCCAGAAAGGCCTAGGGAGAAAATACACATACCATTGTAATCGGGCGAGTTTCTACTTTCAGATGCAATAAGAACTTTCGGGTTAGGTCAATCCGTTTGCGAGAAATGGGAGTTTGAAACTAAGAAATGGTTGACAAGACAACAATCTTTTCGCACTTCTACTGCTCCAATCGCTTAACCAGAATGGCCTAGGGGAAAAATACACCTACCGTTGCAATCGGGCGAGTTTCTACTTTCAGATGCAATAGGAATTTTTGGGTTAGGTCAATCCGTTCGCGAGGTATGGGAGTTTGAATCCAAGAAATGGTAGAGAAGGCAAAAAATTTTTCGCAATTCTGCTGCTCCAAACGCTTAACCAGAATGGGCTAGGGAAAAAATACACATGCCGTTGTAATCGGGCGAGTTTCTACTTTCAGACGCAACAGGAATTTTTGGGTTAGGTCAATCCGTTCGCTTGATATGGGAGTTTGAAGCCAAGAAATGGTTGAGAAGACAACAAATTTTTCGCAATTCTGCTGCTCCAAACGCTTCACCAGAATGGGCTAGGGAAAAAATACACACACCGTTGTAATCGGGCGAGTTTCTACTTTCAGATGCAATAGGAATTTTTGGGTTGGGTCAATCCGTTCGCGAGATATGGGAGTTTGAACACAAGAAATGTTTGAGAAGGCAATAAATTTTTCTCACTTCTGCTGCTCCAAGCGCTTAACCAGAATGGCCTAGGGAGAAAATACACATACCGTTGGAATCGGGCGAGTCTCTACTTTCAGATGCATTAGGAATTTTTGGGTTAGGTCAATCCGTTCGCGAGATATGGGAGTTTGAAGCCAAGAAATGGTAGAGAAGGCAAAAAATTTTTCGCAGTTCTGCTGCTCCAAACGCTTAACCAGAATGGGCTAGGGAAAAAATACACATGGCTTTGTAATCGGGCGAGTTTCTACTTTCAGACGCAAAAGGAATTTTTGGGTTAGGTCAATCCGTTCGCTTGATATGGGAGTTTGAAGCCAAGAAATGGTTGAGAAGACAACAAATTTTTCGCAATTCTGCTGCTCCAAACGCTTCACCAGAATGGGCTTGTGAAAAAATACACACACCGTTGTAATCGGGCGAGTTTCTACTTTCAGATGCAATAGGAATTTTTGGGTTAGGTCAATCCGTTCGCGAGATATGGGAGTTTGAAGCCAAGAAATGGTAGAGAAGGCAAAAAATTTTTCACAATTCTACTGCTCCAAACGCTTAACCAGAATGACCTAGGGAGAAAATACACATACCGTTGGAATCGGGCGAGTTTCTACTTTCAGATGCAATAAGAATTTTTGGGTTAGGTCAATCCGTTCGCGAGATATGGGAGTTTGAAGCCAAGAAATGGTTGAGAAGGCAAAAAATTTTTCGCAATTCTGCTGCTCCAAACGCTTAACCATAATGTCCTAGGGAAAAAATACACATACCGTTGTAATTGGGCGAGTTTCTACTTTCAGATGCAATAGGAATTTTTGGGTTAGGTCAATCCGTTCGCGAGATATGGGAGTTTGAAGCCAAGAAATGGTAGAGAAGGCAAAAAATTTTTCACAATTCCACTGCTCCAAACGCTTAACCAGAATGACCTAGGGAAAAAATACACGTACCGTTGTAATCGGGCGAGTTTCTACTTTCAAATGCAATAGGAATTTTTGGGTTAGGTCAATCCGTTCGCTTGATACGGGAGTTTGAAGCCAAGAAATGGTTGAGAAGACTACAAATTTTTCGCAATTCTGCTGCTCCAAACGCTTAACCATAATGTCCTAGGGAAAAAATACACATACCGTTGTAATTGGGCGAGTTTCTACTTTCAGATGCAATAGGAATTTTTGGGTTAGGTCAATCCGTTCGCGAGATATGGGAGTTTGAAGCTAGGAAATGGTTGAGAAGGCAAAAAATTTTTCGCAATTCTGCTGCTTCAAACGCTTAACCAGAAAGGCCTAGGGAGAAAATACACATACCGTTGTAATCGGGCGAGTTTCTACTTTCAGATGCAATAAGAATTTTTGGGTCAGGTCAATCCGTTTGCGAGAAATGGGAGTTTGAAACTAAGAAATGATTGAGAAGACAACAAATTATTCGCAATTCTGCTGTTCCAAACGCTTAACCAGAATGACCTAGGGAAAAAATACACGTACCGTTGTAATCGGGCGAGTTTCTACTTTCAAATGCAATAGGAATTTTTGGGTTAGGTCAATCCGTTCGCGAGATATGAGAGTTTGAAGCTAAGATATGGTTGAGAAGACAACAAATTTTTCGCAAATCTGCTGCTCCAAACGCTTAACCAGAATGGCCTAGGGATAAAATACGCGTACCGTTGTAATCGGGCGAGTTTCTACTTTCAGTTACAATAGGAATTTTTGGGTTAGGTCAATCCGTTCGCGAGATATGGGAGTTTGAAGCTAGGAAATGGTTGAGAAGGCAAAAAATTTTTCGCAATTCTGCTGCTTCAAACGCTTATCCAGAAAGGCCTAGGGAGAAAATACACATACCGTTGTAATCGGGCGAGTTTCTACTTTCAGATGCAATAAGAACTTTCGGGTTAGGTAAATCCGTTTGCGAGAAATGGGAGTTTGAAACTAAGAAATGGTTGACAAGACAACAATCTTTTCGCACTTCTACTGCTCCAATCGCTTAACCAGAATGGCCTAGGGGAAAAATACACCTACCGTTGCAATCGGGCGAGTTTCTACTTTCAGATGCAATAGGAATTTTTGGGTTAGGTCAATCCGTTCGCGAGGTATGGGAGTTTGAATCCAAGAAATGGTAGAGAAGGCAAAAAATTTTTCGCAATTCTGCTGCTCCAAACGCTTAACCAGAATGGGCTAGGGAAAAAATACACATGCCGTTGTAATCGGGCGAGTTTCTAATTTCAGACGCAACAGGAATTTTTGGGTTAGGTCAATCCGTTCGCTTGATATGGGAGTTTGAAGCCAAGAAATGGTTGAGAAGACAACAAATTTTTCGCAATTCTGCTGCTCCAAACGCTTCACCAGAGTGGGCTAGGGAAAAAATACACACACCGTTGTAATCGGGCGAGTTTCTACTTTCAGATGCAATAGGAATTTTTGGGTTGGGTCAATCCGTTCGCGAGATATGGGAGTTTGAACACAAGAAATGGTTGAGAAGGCAACAAATTTTTCTCACTTCTGCTGCTCCAAGCGCTTAACCAGAATGGCCTAGGGAGAAAATACACATACCGTTGGAATCGGGCGAGTCTCTACTTTCAGATGCATTAGGAATTTTTGGGTTAGGTCAATCCGTTCGCGAGATATGGGAGTTTGAAGCCAAGAAATGGTAGAGAAGGCAAAAAATTTTTCGCAATTCTGCTGCTTCAAACGCTTAACCAGAAAGGCCTAGGGAGAAAATACACATACCGTTGTAATCGGGCGAGTTTCTACTTTCAGATGCAATAAGAATTTTTGGGTCAGGTCAATCCGTTTGCGAGAAATGGGAGTTTGAAACTAAGAAATGATTGAGAAGACAACAAATTATTCGCAATTCTGCTGTTCCAAACGCTTAACCAGAATGACCTAGGGAAAAAATACACGTACCGTTGTAATCGGGCGAGTTTCTACTTTCAAATGCAATAGGAATTTTTGGGTTAGGTCAATCCGTTCGCGAGATATGAGAGTTTGAAGCTAAGATATGGTTGAGAAGACAACAAATTTTTCGCAAATCTGCTGCTCCAAACGCTTAACCAGAATGGCCTAGGGATAAAATACGCGTACCGTTGTAATCGGGCGAGTTTCTACTTTCAGTTACAATAGGAATTTTTGGGTTAGGTCAATCCGTTCGCGAGATATGGGAGTTTGAAGCTAGGAAATGGTTGAGAAGGCAAAAAATTTTTCGCATTTCTGCTGCTTCAAACGCTTATCCAGAAAGGCCTAGGGAGAAAATACACATACCGTTGTAATCGGGCGAGTTTCTACTTTCAGATGCAATAAGAACTTTCGGGTTAGGTCAATCCGTTTGCGAGAAATGGGAGTTTGAAACTAAGAAATGGTTGACAAGACAACAATCTTTTCGCACTTCTACTGCTCCAATCGCTTAACCAGAATGGCCTAGGGGAAAAATACACCTACCGTTGCAATCGGGCGAGTTTCTACTTTCAGATGCAATAGGAATTTTTGGGTTAGGTCAATCCGTTCGCGAGGTATGGGAGTTTGAATCCAAGAAATGGTAGAGAAGGCAAAAAATTTTTCGCAATTCTGCTGCTCCAAACGCTTAACCAGAATGGGCTAGGGAAAAAATACACATGCCGTTGTAATCGGGCGAGTTTCTAATTTCAGACGCAACAGGAATTTTTGGGTTAGGTCAATCCGTTCGCTTGATATGGGAGTTTGAAGCCAAGAAATGGTTGAGGAGACAACAAATTTTTCGCAATTCTGCTGCTCCAAACGCTTCACCAGAATGGGCTAGGGAAAAAATACACACACCGTTGTAATCGGGCGAGTTTCTACTTTCAGATGCAATAGGAATTTTTGGGTTGGGTCAATCCGTTCGCGAGATATGGGAGTTTGAACACAAGAAATGGTTGAGAAGGCAACAAATTTTTCTCACTTCTGCTGCTCCAAGCGCTTAACCAGAATGGCCTAGGGAGAAAATACACATACCGTTGGAATCGGGCGAGTCTCTACTTTCAAATGCATTAGGAATTTTTGGGTTAGGTCAATCCGTTCGCGAGATATGGCAGTTTGAAGCCAAGAAATGGTAGAGAAGGCAAAAAATTTTTCGCAGTTCTGCTGCTCCAAACGCTTAACCAGAATGGGCTAGGGAAAAAATACACATGCCGTTGTAATCGGGCGAGTTTCTACTTTCAGACGCAACAGGTATTTTTGGGTTAGGTCAATCCGTTCGCTTGATATGGGAGTTTGAAGCCAAGAAATGGTTGAGAAGACAACAAATTTTTCGCAATTCTGCTGCTCCAAACGCTTAACCATAATGTCCTAGGGAAAAAATACACATACCGTTGTAATTGGGCGAGTTTCTACTTTCAGATGCAATAAGAATTTTTGGGTCAGGTCAATCCGTTTGCGAGAAATGGGAGTTTGAAACTAAGAAATGATTGAGAAGACAACAAATTATTCGCAATTCTGCTGTTCCAAACGCATAACCAGAATGGCCTAGGGAAAAAATACGCATACCGTTGTTATCGGGCAAGTTTCTACCTTCAGATGCAACAGGAATTTTTGGGTTAGGTCAATCCGTTCGCGAGATATGGGAGTTTGAAGCTAGGAAATGGTTGAGAAGGCAAAAAATTTTTCGCATTTCTGCTGCTTCAAACGCTTAACCAGAAAGGCCTAGGGAGAAAATACACATACCGTTGTAATCGGGCGAGTTTCTACTTTCAAATGCACAAGGAATTTTTGGGTTAGGTCAATCCGTTCGCGAGATATGAGAGTTTGAAGCTAAGATATGGTTCAGAAGACAACAAATTTTTCGCAAATCTGCTGCTCCAAACGCTTAACCAGAATGCCCTAGCGAAAAAATACGCGTACCGTTGTAATCGGGCGAGTTTCTACTTTCAGTTACAATAGGAATTTTTGGGTTAGGTCAATCCGTCCGCGAGATATGGGGCTTTAAGGCTAAGAAATGGTTGACAAGACAACAAATTTTTCGCACTTCTACTGCTCCAATCGCTTAACCAGAATGGCCTAGGGGAAAAATACACCTACCGTTGTAATCGGGCGAGTTTCTACTTTCAAATGCAATAGGAATTTTTGGGTTAGGTCAATCGGTTCGCGAGATATGGGAGTTTCAAGCTAAGAAGTGGTTGAGAAGGTAACAAATTTTTCGCAATTCTGCTGCTCCAAACGCTTAACCAGAATGGCCTAGTGAAAAAATACCCACGCCGTTGTAATCGGGCGAGTTTCTACTTTCAGATGCAACAGGAATTTTTGGGTTGGGTCAATCCGTTCGCGAGATATGGGAGTTTGAAGACAAGAAATGGTTGAGAAGGCAAAAAATTTTTCGCAATTCTGCTGCTCCAAAGGCTTAACAAGAATGGCCTAGGGAAAAAATACACATAGCGTTGTAATCGGGCGAGTTTCTACTTTCAGATGCAATAAGAATTTTTGGGTTAGGTCAATCCGTTCGCGAGATATGGGAGTTTGAAGCTAAGAAATGGTTGAGAAGACAACAAATTATTCGCAATTCTGCTGCTCCAAACGCTTAACCAGAATGGCCTAGGGAAAAAATACGCATACCGTTGTAATCGGGCAAGTTTCTGCCTTCAGATGCAACAGGAATTTTTGGGTTAGGTCAATCCGTTCGCGAGATATGGGAGTTTGAAGCTAAGAAATGGTTGAGAAGGCAAAAAATTTTTCGCAATTCTGCTGCTTCAAACGCTTAACCAGAATGGCCTAGGGAAAAAATACACATACCGTTGTAATCGGGCGAGTTTCTACTTTCAAATGCAATAGGAATTTTTGGGTTAGGTCGATCCGTTCGCGAGATATGAGAGTTTGAAGCTAAGATATGGTTGAGAAGACAACAAATTTTTCGCAAATCTGCTGCTCCAAACGCTTAACCAGAATGGCCTAGGGAAAAAATACGCGTACCGTTGTAATCGGGCGAGTTTCTACTTTCAGTTATAATAGGAATTTTTGGGTTAGGTCAATCCGTTCGCGAGATATGGGACTTTGAAGCTAAGAAATGGTTGACAAGATAACAAACTTTTCGCACTTCTACTGCTCCAATCGCTTAACCAGAATGGCCTAGGGGAAAAATACACCTACCGTTGTAATCGGGCGAGTTTCTACTTTCAAATGTAATAGGAATTGTTGGGTTAGGTCAATCGGTTCGCGAGATATGGGAGATTGAAGACAAGAAATGGTTGAGAAGGCAAAAAATTTTTCGCAATTCTGCTGCTCCAAACGCTTAACCAGAATGGCCTAGGGAAAAAATACACATACCGTTGTAATCGGGCGAGTTTCTACTTTCAGATGCAATAGGAATTTTTGGGTTAGGTCAATCCGTTCGCGAGGTATGGGAGTTTGAAGCCAAGAAATGGTTGAGAAGGCAAAAAATTTTTCGCAATTCTGCTGCTCCAAACGCTTAACCAGAATGGCCTAGGGAAAAAATACACATACCGTTGTAATCGGGCGAGTTTCTACTTTCAGATGCAATAGGAATTTTTGGGTTAGGTCAATCCGTTCGCGAGGTATGGGAGTTTGAATTCAAGAAATGGTAGAGAAGGCAAAAAATTGTTCGCAATTCTGCTGCTCCAAACGCTTAACCAGAATGGGCTAGGGAAAAAATACACATGCCGTTGTAATCGGGCGAGTTTCTACTTTCAGACGCAACAGGAATTTTGGGTTAGGTCAATCCGTTCGCTTGATATGGGAGTTTGAAGCCAAGAAATGGTTGAGAAGACAACAAATTTTTCGCAATTCTGCTGCTCCAAACGCTTCACCAGAATGGGCTAGGGAAAAAATACACACACCGTTGCAATCGGGCGAGTTTCTACTTTCAGATGCAATAGGAATTTTTGGGTTGCGTCAATCCGTTCGCGAGATATGGGAATTTGAACACAAGAAATGGTTGAGAAGGCAAAAAATTTTTCGCAATTCTGCTGCTCCAAACGCTTAACCAGAATGGCCTAGGGAAAGAATACACATAGCGTTGTAATTGGGCGAGTTTCTACTTTCAGATGCAATAGGAATTTTTGGGTTAGGTCAATCCGTTCGCGAGATATGGGAGTTTGAAGCCAAGAAATGGTTGAGAAGGCAAAAAATTTTTCGCAATTCTGCTGCTCCAAACGCTTAACCAGAATGGCCTAGGGAAAAAATACACACACCGTTGTAATTGGGTGAGTTTCTACTTTCAGATGCAATAGGAATTTTTGGGTTAGGTCGATCCGTTCGCGAGATATGAGAGTTTGAAGCTAAGATATGGTTGAGAAGACAACAAATTTTTCGCAAATCTGCTGCTCCAAACGCTTAACCAGAATGGCCTAGGGAAAAAATACGCGTACCGTTGTAATCGGGCGAGTTTCTACTTTCAGTTACAATAGGAATTTTTGGGTTAGGTCAATCCGTTCGCGAGATATGGGACTTTGAAGCTAAGAAATGGTTAACAAGACAACAAACTTTTCGCACTTCTACTGCTTCAATCGCTTAACCAGAATGGCCTAGGGGAAAAATACACCTACCGTTGTAATCGGGCGAGTTTCTACTTTCAAATGTAATAGGAATTGTTGGGTTAGGTCAATCGGTTCGCGAGATATGGGAGATTGAAGACAAGAAATGGTTGAGAAGGCAAAAAATTTTTCGCAATTCTGCTGCTCCAAACGCTTAACCAGAATGGCCTAGGGAAAAAATACACATACCGTTGTAATCGGGCGAGTTTCTACTTTCAGATGCAATAGGAATTTTTGGGTTAGGTCAATCCGTTCGCGAGGTATGGGAGTTTGAAGCCAAGAAATGGTTGAGAAGGCAAAAAATTTTTCGCAATTCTGCTGCTCCAAACGCTTAACCAGAATGGCCTAGGGAAAAAATACACATACCGTTGTAATCGGGCGAGTTTCTACTTTCAGATGCAATAGGAATTTTTGGGTTAGGTCAATCCGTTCGCGAGGTATGGGAGTTTGAATTCAAGAAATGGTAGAGAAGGCAAAAAATTGTTCGCAATTCTGCTGCTCCAAACGCTTAACCAGAATGGGCTAGGGAAAAAATACACATGCCGTTGTAATCGGGCGAGTTTCTACTTTCAGACGCAACAGGAATTTTGGGTTAGGTCAATCCGTTCGCTTGATATGGGAGTTTGAAGCCAAGAAATGGTTGAGAAGACAACAAATTTTTCGCAATTCTGCTGCTCCAAACGCTTCACCAGAATGGGCTAGGGAAAAAATACACACACCGTTGCAATCGGGCGAGTTTCTACTTTCAGATGCAATAGGAATTTTTGGGTTGCGTCAATCCGTTCGCGAGATATGGGAGTTTGAACACAAGAAATGGTTGAGAAGGCAACAAATTTTTCTCACTTCTGCTGCTCCAAGCGCTTAACCAGAATGGCCTTGGGAAAAAATACACATACCGTTGGAATCGGGCGAGTTTCTACTTTCAGATGCAATAAGAATTTTTGGGTTAGGTCAATCCGTTCGCGAGATATGGGAGTTTGAAGCCAAGAAATGGTTGAGAAGGCAAAAAATTTTTCGCAATTCTGCTGCTCCAAACGCTTAACCAGAATGGCCTAGGGAAAAAATACACATACCGTTGTAATTGGGCGAGTTTCTACTTTCAGATGCAATAGGAATTTTTGGGTTAGGTCAATCCGTTCGCGAGATATGGGAGTTTGAAGCCAAGAAATGGTTGAGAAGGCAAAAAATTTTTCGCAATTCTGCTGCTCCAAACGCTTAACCAGAATGGCCTAGGGAAAAAATACACATACCGTTGTAATTGGGTGAGTTTCTACTTTCAGATGCAATAGGAATTTTTGGGTTAGGTCAATCCGTTCGCGAGATATGGGAGTTTGAAGCCAAGAAATGGTGGAGAAGGCAAAAAATTTTTCACAATTCTACTGCTCCAAACGCTTAACCAGAATGACCTAGGGAAAAAATACACGTACCGTTGTAATCGGGCGAGTTTCTACTTTCAAATGCAATAGGAATTTTTGGGTTAGGTCAATCGGTTCGCGAGATATGGGAGTTTCAAGCTAAGAAATGTTTGAGAAGACAACAAATTTTTCGCAGTTCTACTGCTCCAATCGCTTAACCAGAATGGCCTAGGGGAAAAATACACCTACCGTTGTAATCGGGCGAGTTTCTACTTTCAAATGCAATAGGAATTTTTGGGTTAGGTCAATCGGTTCGCGAGATATGGGAGTTTCAAGCTAAGAAATGTTTGAGAAGACAACAAATTTTTCGCAATTCTGCTGCTCCAAACGCTTAACCAGAATGGCCTAGGGAAAAAATACCCATACCTTTGTAATCGGGCGAGTTTCTACTTTCAGATGCAACAGAAATTTTTGGGTTAGGTCAATCCGTTCGCGAGAAATGGGAGTTTGAAACCAAGAAATGGTAGAAAAGGCAAAAAATTTTTCACAATTGTGCTGCTCTAAACGCTTAACCAGAATGGCCTAGGGAAAAAATACACATACCGTTGTAATCGAGCGAGTTTCTACTTTCAGATGCAATAGGAATTTTTGGGTTAGGTCAATCCGTTCGCGAGATATGGGAGTTTGAAGACAAGAAATGGTTGAGAAGGCAAAAAATTTTTCGCAATTCTGCTGCTCCAACCGCTTAACCAGAATGGCCTAGGGAAAAAATACACATACCGTTATAATCGGGCGAGATTCTACTTTCAGACGCAACAGGAATTTTTGGGTTAGGTCAATCCGTTCGCGAGATATGGGAGTTTGAATCCAAGAAATGGTTGAGAAGACAACAAATTTTTCGCAATTCTGCTGCTCCAAACGCTTAACCAGAATGGGCTAGGGAGAAAATACACATACCGTTGTAATCGGGCGAGTTTCTACTTTCAGACGCAACAGGAATTTTTGGGTTAGGTCAATCCGTTCGCGAGATATGGGGGTTTGAAGCCAAGAAATGGTTGAGAAGACAACAAATTTTTCGCACTTCTGCTGCTCCAAACGCTTAACCAGAATGGCCTAGGGAAAAAATACACATACCGTTGTAATCTGGTGAGTTTCTACTTTCAGATGCAATAGGAATTTTTGGGTTAGGTCAATCCGTTCGCGAGATATGGGAGTTTGAAGACAAGAAATGGTTGAGAAGGCAAAAAATTTTTCGCAATTCTGCCGCTCCAAACGCTTAACCAGAATGGCCTAGGGAAAAAATACACATACCGTTGTAATCGGGCGAGTTTCTACTTTCAGATGCAATAGGAATTTTTGGGTTAGGTCAATCCGTTCGCGAGGTATGGGAGTTTGAATCCAAGAAATGGTAGAGAAGGCAAAAAATTTTTCGCAATTCTGCTGCTCCAAACGCTTAACCAGAATGGGCTAGGGAAAAAATACACATGCCGTTGTAATCGGGCGAGTTTCTACTTTCAGACGCAACAGGAATTTTTGGGTTAGGTCAATCTGTTCGCTTGATATGGGAGTTTGAAGCCAAGAAATGGTTGAGAAGACAACAAATTTTTCGCAATTCTGCTGCTCCAAACGCTTCACCAGAATGGGCTAGGGAAAAAATACACACACCGTTGTAATCGGGCGAGTTTCTACTTTCAGATGCAATAGGAATTTTTGGGTTGCGTCAATCCGTTCGCGAGATATGGGAGTTTGAACACAAGAAATGGTTGAGAAGGCAACAAATTTTTCTCACTTCTGCTGCTCCAAACGCTTAACCAGAATGGCCTAGGGAAAAAATACGCGTACCGTTGTAATCGGGCGAGTTTCTACTTTCAGATGCAATAAGAAATTTTGGGTTAGGTCAATCCGTTCGCGAGATATGGGAGTTTGAAGCCAAGAAATGGTTGAGAAGGCAAAAAATTTTTCGCAATTCTGCTGCTCCAAACGCTTAACCAGAATGGCCTAGGGAAAAAATACGCGTACCGTTGTAATCGGGCGAGTTTCTACTTTCAAATGCAATAGGAATTTTTGGGTTAGGTCAATCGGTTCGCGAGATATGGGAGTTTCAAGCCAAGAAATATTTGAGAAGACAACAAATTTTTCGCAGTTCTACTGCTCCAATCGCTTAACCAGAATGGCCTAGGGGAAAAATACACCTACCGTTGTAATCGGGCGAGTTTCTACTTTCAAATGCAATAGGAATTTTTGGGTTAGGTCAATCGGTTCGCGAGATATGGGAGTTTCAAGCTAAGAAATGTTTGAGAAGACAACAAATTTTTCGCAATTCTGCTACTCCAAACGCTTAACCACAATGGCCTAGGGAAAAAATACCCATACCTTTGTAATCGGGCGAGTTTCTACTTTCAGATGCAACAGGAATTTTTGGGTGAGGTCAATCCGTTCGCGAGAAATGGGAGTTTTAAACCAAGAAATGGTAGAAAAGGCAAAAAATTTTTCACAATTCTGCTGCTCCAAACGCTTAACCAGAAAGGCCTAGGGAAAAAATACACATACCGTTATAATCTGGCGAGTTTCTACTTTCAGACGCAACAGGAATTTTTGGGTTAGGTCAATCCGTTCGCTTGATATGGGAGTTTGAATCCAAGAAATGGTTGAGAAGACAACAAATTTTTCGCAATTCTGCTGCTCCAAACGCTTAACCAGAATGGCCTAGGGAAAAAATACACATACGGTTATAATCGGGCGAGTTTCTACTTTCAGACGCAACAGGAATTTTTGGGTTAGGCCAATCCGTTCGCGAGATATGGGAGTTTGAATCCAAGAAATGGTTGAGAAGACAACAAATTTTTCGCAATTCTGCTGCTTCAAATGCTTAACCAGAATGGCCTAGGGAAAAAATACGCATACCGTTGTTATCGGGCAAGTTTCTACCTTCAGATGCAACAGGAATTTTTGGGTTAGGTCATTCCGTTCGTGAGATATGGGAGTTTGAAGCTAAGAAATGGTTGAGAAGGCAAAAAATTTTTCGCAATTCTGCTGCTTCAAACGCTTAACCAGAATGGGCTAGGGAAAAAATACACATGCCGTTGTAATCGGGCGAGTTTCTACTTTCAGACGCAACAGGAATTTTTGGGTTAGGTCAATCCGTTCGCTTGATATGGGAGTTTGAATCCAAGAAATGGTTGAGAAGACAACAAATTTTTCGCAATTCTGCTGCTCCAAACGCTTATCCAGAATGGCCTAGGGAAAAAATACCCATACCCTTGTAATCGGGCGAGTTTCTACTTTCAGATGCAACAGGAATTTTTGGGTTAGGTCAATCCGTTCGCGAGAAATGGGAGTTTGAAACCAAGAAATGGTAGAAAAGGCAAAAAATTTTTCACAATTCTGCTGCTCCAAACGCTTAACCAGAATGGCCTAGGGAAAAAATACGCGTACCGTTGTAATCGGGCGAGTTTCTATTTTCAGTTACAATAGGAATTTTTGGGTTAGGTCCATCCGTTCGCGAGATATGGGACTTTGAAGCTAAGAAATGGTTGACAAGACAACAAATTTTTCGCACTTCTACTGCTCCAATCGCTTAACCAGAATGACCTAGGGAAAAAATACCCATACCTTTGTAATCGGGCGAGTTTCTACTTTCAGATGCAACAGGAATTTTTGGGTTAGGTCAATCCGTTCGCGAGAAATGGGAGTTTTAAACCAAGAAATGGTAGAAAAGGCAAAAAATTTTTCACAATTCTGCTGCTCCAAACGCTTAACCAGAAAGGCCTAGGGAAAAAATACACATACCGTTGTAATCGGGCGAGTTTCTACTTTCAGATGCAATAGGAATTTTTGGGTTAGGTCAATCCGTTCGCGAGATATGGGAGTTTGAAGACAAGAAATGGTTGAGAAGGCAAAAAATTTTTCGCAATTCTACTGCTCCAACCGCTTAACCAGAATGGCCTAGGGAAAAAATACACATACCCTTATAATCTGGCGAGTTTCTACTTTCAGACGCAACAGGAATTTTTGGGTTAGGTCAATCCGTTCGCTTGATATGGGAGTTTGAATCCAAGAAATGGTTGAGAAGACAACAAATTTTTCGCAATTCTGCTGCTCCAAACGCTTAACCAGAATGGCCTAGGGAAAAAATACACATACGGTTATAATCGGGCGAGTTTCTACTTTCAGATGCAATAGGAATTTTTGGGTTGGGTCAATCCGTTCGCGAGATATGGGAGTTTGAAGACAAGAAATGGTTGAGAAGGCAAAAAATTTTTCGCAATTCTGCCGCTCCAAACGCTTAACCAGAATGGCCTAGGGAAAACATACACATACCGTTGTAATCGGGCGAGTTTCTACTTTCAGATGCAATAGGAATTTTTGGGTTAGGTCAATCCGTTCGCGAGGTATGGGAGTTTGAATCCAAGAAATGGTAGAGAAGGCAAAAAATTTTCCGCTATTCTGCTGCTCCAAACGCTTAACCAGAATGGGCTAGGGAAAAAATACACATGCCGTTGTAATCGGGCGAGTTTCTACTTTCAGACGCAACAGGAATTTTTGGGTTAGGTCAATCCGTTCGCTTGATATGGGAGTTTGAAGCCAAGAAATGGTTGAGAAGACAACAAATTTTTCGCAATTCTGCTGCTCCAAACGCTTCACCAGAATGGGCTAGGGAAAAAATACACACACCGTTGTAATCGGGCGAGTTTCTACTTTCAGATGCAATAGGAATTTTTGGGTTGCGTCAATCCGTTCGCGAGATATGGGAGTTTGAACACAAGAAATGGTTGAGAAGGCAACAAATTTTTCTCACTTCTGCTGCTCCAAACGCTTAACCAGAATGGCCTAGGGAAAAAATACACATACCGTTGGAATCGGGCGAGTTTCTACTTTCAGATGCAATAAGAAATTTTGGGTTAGGTCAATCCGTTCGCGAGATATGGGAGTTTGAAGCCAAGAAATGGTTGAGAAGGCAAAAAATTTTTCGCAATTCTGCTGCTCCAAACGCTTAACCAGAATGGCCTAGGGAAAAAATACGCGTACCGTTGTAATCGGGCGAGTTTCTACTTTCAGTTACAATAGGAATTTTTGGGTTAGGTCCATCCGTTCGCGAGATATGGGACTTTGAAGCTAAGAAATGGTTGACAAGACAACAAATTTTTCGCACTTCTACTGCTCCAATCGCTTAACCAGAATGACCTAGGGAAAAAATACCCATACCTTTGTAATCGGGCGAGTTTCTACTTTCAGATGCAACAGGAATTTTTGGGTTAGGTCAATCCGTTCGCGAGAAATGGGAGTTTTAAACCAAGAAATGGTAGAAAAGGCAAAAAATTTTTCACAATTCTGCTGCTCCAAACGCTTAACCAGAAAGGCCTAGGGAAAAAATACACATACCGTTGTAATCGGGCGAGTTTCTACTTTCAGATGCAATAGGAATTTTTGGGTTAGGTCAATCCGTTCGCGAGATATGGGAGTTTGAAGACAAGAAATGGTTGAGAAGGCAAAAAATTTTTCGCAATTCTACTGCTCCAACCGCTTAACCAGAATGGCCTAGGTAAAAAATACACATACCCTTATAATCTGGCGAGTTTCTACTTTCAGACGCAACAGGAATTTTTGGGTTAGGTCAATCTGTTCGCTTGATATGGGAGTTTGAAGCCAAGAAATGGTTGAGAAGACAACAAATTTTTCGCAATTCTGCTGCTCCAAACGCTTCACCAGAATGGGCTAGGGAAAAAATACACACACCGTTGTAATCGGGCGAGTTTCTACTTTCAGATGCAATAGGAATTTTTGGGTTGCGTCAATCCGTTCGCGAGATATGGGAGTTTGAACACAAGAAATGGTTGAGAAGGCAACAAATTTTTCTCACTTCTGCTGCTCCAAACGCTTAACCAGAATGGCCTAGGGAAAAAATACACATACCGTTGGAATCGGGCGAGTTTCTACTTTCAGATGCAATAAGAAATTTTGGGTTAGGTCAATCCGTTCGCGAGATATGGGAGTTTGAAGCCAAGAAATGGTTGAGAAGGCAAAAAATTTTTCGCAATTCTGCTGCTCCAAACGCTTAACCAGAATGGCCTAGGGAAAAAATACGCGTACCGTTGTAATCGGGCGAGTTTCTACTTTCAAATGCAATAGGAATTTTTGGGTTAGGTCAATCGGTTCGCGAGATATGGGAGTTTCAAGCCAAGAAATATTTGAGAAGACAACAAATTTTTCGCAGTTCTACTGCTCCAATCGCTTAACCAGAATGGCCTAGGGGAAAAATACACCTACCGTTGTAATCGGGCGAGTTTCTACTTTCAAATGCAATAGGAATTTTTGGGTTAGGTCAATCGGTTCGCGAGATATGGGAGTTTCAAGCTAAGAAATGTTTGAGAAGACAACAAATTTTTCGCAATTCTGCTACTCCAATCGCTTAACCACAATGGCCTAGGGAAAAAATACCCATACCTTTGTAATCGGGCGAGTTTCTACTTTCAGATGCAATAAGAAATTTTGGGTTAGGTCAATCCGTTCGCGAGATATGGGAGTTTGAAGCCAGGAAATGGTTGAGAAGGCAAAAAATTTTTCGCAATTCTGCTGCTCCAAACGCTTAACCAGAATGGCCTAGGGAAAAAATACGCGTACCGTTGTAATCGGGCGAGTTTCTACTTTCAAATGCAATAGGAATTTTTGGGTTAGGTCAATCGGTTCGCGAGATATGGGAGTTTCAAGCTAAGAAATGTTTGAGAAGACAACAAATTTTTCGCAATTCTGCTACTCCAAACGCTTAACCACAATGGCCTAGGGAAAAAATACCCATACCTTTGTAATCGGGCGAGTTTCTACTTTCAGATGCAACAGGAATTTTTGGGTGAGGTCAATCCGTTCGCGAGAAATGGGAGTTTTAAACCAAGAAATGGTAGAAAAGGCAAAAAATTTTTCACAATTCTGCTGCTCCAAACGCTTAACCAGAAAGGCCTAGGGAAAAAATACACATACCGTTGTAATCGGGTGAGTTTCTACTTTCAGATGCAATAGGAATTTTTGGGTTAGGTCAATCCGTTCGCGAGATATGGGAGTTTGAAGACAAGAAATGGTTGAGAAGGCAAAAAATTTTTCGCAATTCTGCTGCTCCAACCGCTTAACCAGAACGGCCTAGGGAAAAAATAAACATACCGTTATAATCTGGCGAGTTTCTACTTTCAGACGCAACAGGAATTTTTGGGTTAGGTCAATCCGTTCGCTTGATATGGGAGTTTGAATCCAAGAAATGGTTGAGAAGACAACAAATTTTTCGCAATTCTGCTGCTCCAAACGCTTAACCAGAATGGCCTAGGGAAAAAATACACATACGGTTATAATCGGGCGAGTTTCTACTTTCAGACGCAACAGGAATTTTTGGGTTAGGCCAATCCGTTCGCGAGATATGGGAGTTTGAATCCAAGAAATGGTTGAGAAGACAACAAATTTTTCGCAATTCTGCTGCTTCAAATGCTTAACCAGAATGGCCTAGGGAAAAAATACGCATACCGTTGTTATCGGGCAAGTTTCTACCTTCAGATGCAACAGGAATTTTTGGGTTAGGTCATTCCGTTCGTGAGATATGGGAGTTTGAAGCTAAGAAATGGTTGAGAAGGCAAAAAATTTTTCGCAATTCTGCTGCTTCAAACGCTTAACCAGAATGGGCTAGGGAAAAAATACACATGCCGTTGTAATCGGGCGAGTTTCTACTTTCAGACGCAACAGGAATTTTTGGGTTAGGTCAATCCGTTCGCTTGATATGGGAGTTTGAATCCAAGAAATGGTTGAGAAGACAACAAATTTTTCGCAATTCTGCTGCTCCAAACGCTTATCCAGAATGGCCTAGGGAAAAAATACCCATACCCTTGTAATCGGGCGAGTTTCTACTTTCAGATGCAACAGGAATTTTTGGGTTAGGTCAATCCGTTCGCGAGAAATGGGAGTTTGAAACCAAGAAATGGTAGAAAAGGCAAAAAATTTTGCACAATTCTGCTGCTCCAAACGCTTAACCAGAATGGCCTAGGGAAAAAATACGCGTACCGTTGTAATCGGGCGAGTTTCTACTTTCAGTTACAATAGGAATTTTTGGGTTAGGTCCATCCGTTCGCGAGATATGGGACTTTGAAGCTAAGAAATGGTTGACAAGACAACAAATTTTTCGCACTTCTACTGCTCCAATCGCTTAACCAGAATGACCTAGGGAAAAAATACCCATACCTTTGTAATCGGGCGAGTTTCTACTTTCAGATGCAACAGGAATTTTTGGGTTAGGTCAATCCGTTCGCGAGAAATGGGAGTTTTAAACCAAGAAATGGTAGAAAAGGCAAAAAATTTTTCACAATTCTGATGCTCCAAACGCTTAACCAGAAAGGCCTAGGGAAAAAATACACATACCGTTGTAATCGGGCGAGTTTCTACTTTCAGATGCAATAGGAATTTTTGGGTTAGGTCAATCCGTTCGCGAGATATGGGAGTTTGAAGACAAGAAATGGTTGAGAAGGCAAAAAATTTTTCGCAATTCTGCTGCTCCAACCGCTTAACCAGAATGGCCTAGGGAAAAAATACACATACCCTTATAATCTGGCGAGTTTCTACTTTCAGACGCAACAGGAATTTTTGGGTTAGGTCAATCCGTTCGCTTGATATGGGAGTTTGAATCCAAGAAATGGTTGAGAAGACAACAAATTTTTCGCAATTCTGCTGCTCCAAACGCTTAACCAGAATGGCCTAGGGAAAAAATACACATACGGTTATAATCGGGCGAGTTTCTACTTTCAGATGCAATAGGAATTTTTGGGTTGGGTCAATCCGTTCGCGAGATATGGGAGTTTGAAGACAAGAAATGGTTGAGAAGGCAAAAAATTTTTCGCAATTCTGCCGCTCCAAACGCTTAACCAGAATGGCCTAGGGAAAACATACACATACCGTTGTAATCGGGCGAGTTTCTACTTTCAGATGCAATAGGAATTTTTGGGTTAGGTCAATCTGTTCGCGAGGTATGGGAGTTTGAATCCAAGAAATGGTAGAGAAGGCAAAAAATTTTCCGCTATTCTGCTGCTCCAAACGCTTAACCAGAATGGGCTAGGGAAAAAATACACATGCCGTTGTAATTGGGCGAGTTTCTACTTTCAGACGCAACAGGAATTTTTGGGTTAGGTCAATCCGTTCGCTTGATATGGGAGTTTGAAGCCAAGAAATGGTTGAGAAGACAACAAATTTTTCGCAATTCTGCTGCTCCAAACGCTTCACCAGAATGGGCTAGGGAAAAAATACACACACCGTTGTAATCGGGCGAGTTTCTACTTTCAGATGCAATAGGAATTTTTGGGTTGCGTCAATCCGTTCGCGAGATATGGGAGTTTGAACACAAGAAATGGTTGAGAAGGCAACAAATTTTTCTCACTTCTGCTGCTCCAAACGCTTAACCAGAATGGCCTAGGGAAAAAATACACATACCGTTGGAATCGGGCGAGTTTCTACTTTCAGATGCAATAAGAAATTTTGGGTTAGGTCAATCCGTTCGCGAGATATGGGAGTTTGAAGCCAAGAAATGGTTGAGAAGGCAAAAAATTTTTCGCAATTCTGCTGCTCCAAACGCTTAACCAGAATGGCCTAGGGAAAAAATACGCGTACCGTTGTAATCGGGCGAGTTTCTACTTTCAGTTACAATAGGAATTTTTGGGTTAGGTCCATCCGTTCGCGAGATATGGGACTTTGAAGCTAAGAAATGGTTGACAAGACAACAAATTTTTCGCACTTCTACTGCTCCAATCGCTTAACCAGAATGACCTAGGGAAAAAATACCCATACCTTTGTAATCGGGCGAGTTTCTACTTTCAGATGCAACAGGAATTTTTGGGTTAGGTCAATCCGTTCGCGAGAAATGGGAGTTTTAAACCAAGAAATGGTAGAAAAGGCAAAAAATTTTTCACAATTCTGCTGCTCCAAACGCTTAACCAGAAAGGCCTAGGGAAAAAATACACATACCGTTGTAATCGGGCGAGTTTCTACTTTCAGATGCAATAGGAATTTTTGGGTTAGGTCAATCCGTTCGCGAGATATGGGAGTTTGAAGACAAGAAATGGTTGAGAAGGCAAAAAATTTTTCGCAATTCTACTGCTCCAACCGCTTAACCAGAATGGCCTAGGTAAAAAATACACATACCCTTATAATCTGGCGAGTTTCTACTTTCAGACGCAACAGGAATTTTTGGGTTAGGTCAATCCGTTCGCTTGATATGGGAGTTTGAATCCAAGAAATGGTTGAGAAGACAACAAATTTTTCGCAATTCTGCCGCTCCAAACGCTTAACCAGAATGGCCTAGGGAAAAAATACACATACCGTTGTAATCGGGCGAGTTTCTACTTTCAGATGCAATAGGAATTTTTGGGTTAGGTCAATCCGTTCGCGAGGTATGGGAGTTTGAATCCAAGAAATGGTAGAGAAGGCAAAAAATTTTTCGCTATTCTGCTGCTCCAAACGCTTAACCAGAATGGGCTAGGGAAAAAATACACATGCCGTTGTAATCGGGCGAGTTTCTACTTTCAGACGCAACAGGAATTTTTGGGTTAGGTCAATCCGTTCGCTTGATATGGGAGTTTGAAGCCAAGAAATGGTTGAGAAGACAACAAATTTTTCGCAATTCTGCTGCTCCAAACGCTTCACCAGAATGGCCTAGGGAAAAAATATGCGTACCGTTGTAATCGGGCGAGTTTCTACTTTCAGTTACAATAGGAATTTTTGGGTTAGGTCCATCCGTTCGCGAGATATGGGACTTTGAAGCTAAGAAATGTTTGACAAGACAACAAATTTTTCGCACTTCTACTGCTCCAATCGCTTAACCAGAATGACCTAGGGAAAAAATACCCATACCTTTGTAATCGGGCGAGTTTCTACTTTCAGATGCAACAGGAATTTTTGGGTTAGGTCAATCCGTTCGCGAGAAATGGGAGTTTTAAACCAAGAAATGGTAGAAAAGGCAAAAAATTTTTCACAATTCTGCTGCTCCAAACGCTTAACCAGAAAGGCCTAGGGAAAAAATACACATACCGTTGTAATCGGGCGAGTTTCTACTTTCAGATGCAATAGGAATTTTTGGGTTAGGTCAATCCGTTCGCGAGATATGGGAGTTTGAAGACAAGAAATGGTTGAGAAGGCAAAAAATTTTTCGCAATTCTACTGCTCCAACCGCTTAACCAGAATGGCCTAGGGAAAAAATACACATACCCTTATAATCTGGCGAGTTTCTACTTTCAGACGCAACAGGAATTTTTGGGTTAGGTCAATCCGTTCGCTTGATATGGGAGTTTGAATCCAAGAAATGGTTGAGAAGACAACAAATTTTTCGCAATTCTGCTGCTCCAAACGCTTAACCAGAATGGCCTAGGGAAAAAATACACATACGGTTATAATCGGGCGAGTTTCTACTTTCAGACGCAACAGGAATTTTTGGGTTAGGCCAATCCGTTCGCGAGATATGGGAGTTTGAATCCAAGAAATGGTTGAGAAGACAACAAATTTTTCGCAATTCTGCTGCTTCAAACGCTTAACCAGAATGGCCTAGGGAAAAAATACGCATACCGTTGTTATCGGGCAAGTTTCTACCTTCAGATGCAACAGGAATTTTTGGGTTAGGTCATTCCGTTCGCGAGATATGGGAGTTTGAAGCTAAGAAATGGTTGAGAAGGCAAAAAATTTTTCGTAATTCTGCTGCTTCAAACGCTTAACCAGAATGGGCTAGGGAAAAAATACACATGCCGTTGTAATCGGGCGAGTTTCTACTTTCAGACGCAACAGGAATTTTTCGGTTAGATCAATCCGTTCGCTTGATATGGGAGTTTGAATCCAAGAAATGGTTGAGAAGACAACAAATTTTTCGCAATTCTGCTGCTCCAAACGCTTCACCAGAATGGGCTAGGGAAAAAATACACATGCCGTTGTAATCGGGCGAGTTTCTACTTTCAGACGCAACAGGAATTTTTGGGTTATGTCAATCCGTTCGCTTGATATGGGAGTTTGAAGCCAAGAAATGGTTGAGAAGGCAACAAATTTTTCTCACTTGTGCTGCTCCAAGCGCTTAACCAGAATGGCCTAGGGAAAAAATACCCATACCGTTGGAATCGGGCGAGTTTCTACTTTCAGATGCAATAAGAATTTTTGGGTTAGGTCAATCCGTTCGCGAGATATGGGAGTTTGAAGCCAAGAAATGGTAGAGAAGGCAAAAAATTTTTCACAATTCTACTGCTCCAAACGCTTAACCAGAATGACCTAGGGAAAAAATACACGTACCGTTGTAATCGGGCGAGTTTCTACTTTCAAATGCAATAGGAATTTTTGGGTTAGGTCAATCCGTTCGCGAGATATGAGAGTTTGAAGCTAAGATATGGTTGAGAAGACAACAAATTTTTCGCAAATCTGCTGCACCAAACGCTTAACCAGAATGGCCTAGGGAAAAAATACGCGTACCGTTGTAATCGGTCGAGTTTCTACTTTCAGTTACAATAGGAATTTTTGGGTTAGGTCCATCCGTTCGCGAGATATGGGACTTTGAAGCTAAGAAATGGTTGACAAGACAACAAATTTTTCGCACTTCTACTGCTACAATCGCTTAACCAGAATGGCCTAGGGGAAAAATACACCTACCTTTGTAATCGGGCGAGTTTCTACTTTCAGACGCAACAGGAATTTTTGGGTTAGGCCAATCCGTTCGCGAGATATGGGAGTTTGAATCCAAGAAGTGGTTGAGAAGACAACAAATTTTTCGCAATTCTGCTGCTTCAAACGCTTAACCAGAATGGCCTAGGGAAAAAATACGCATACCGTTGTTATCGGGCAAGTTTCTACCTTCAGATGCAACAGGAATTTTTGGGTTAGGTCATTCCGTTCGCGAGATATGGGAGTTTGAAGCTAAGATATGGTTGAGAAGACAACAAATTTTTCGCAATTCTGCTGCTTCAAACGCTTAACCAGAATGGGCTAGGGAAAAAATACACATGCCGTTGTAATCGGGCGAGTTTCTACTTTCAGACGCAACAGGAATTTTTCGGTTAGATCAATCCGTTCGCTTGATATGGGAGTTTGAATCCAAGAAATGGTTGAGAAGACAACAAATTTTTCGCAATTCTGCTGCTCCAAACGCTTCACCAGAATGGGCTAGGGAAAAAATACACATGCCGTTGTAATCGGGCGAGTTTCTACTTTCAGACGCAACAGGAATTTTTGGGTTATGTCAATCCGTTCGCTTGATATGGGAGTTTGAAGCCAAGAAATGGTTGAGAAGACAACAAGTTTTTCGCAATTCTGCTGCTCCAAACGCTTCACCAGAATGGTCTAGGGAAAAAATACACACACCGTTGTAATCGGGCGAGTTTCTACTTTCAGATGCAATAGGAATTTTTGGGTTGGGTCAATCCGTTCGCGAGATATGGGAGATTGAACACAAGAAATGTTTGAGAAGGCCACAAATTTTTCTCACTTGTGCTGCTCCAAGCGCTTAACCAGAATGGCCTAGGGAAAAAATACCCATACCGTTGGAATCGGGCGAGTTTCTACTTTCAGATGCAATAAGAATTTTTGGGTTAGGTCAATCCGTTCGCGAGATATGGGAGTTTGAAGCCAAGAAATGGTAGAGAAGGCAAAAAATTTTTCACAATTCTACTGCTCCAAACGCTTAACCAGAATGACCTAGGGAAAAAATACACGTACCGTTGTAATCGGGCGAGTTTCTACTTTCAAATGCAATAGGAATTTTTGGGTTAGGTCAATCCGTTCGCGAGATATGAGAGTTTGAAGCTAAGGTATGGTTGAGAAGACAACAAATTTTTCGCAAATCTGCTGCACCAAACGCTTAACCAGAATGGCCTAGGGAAAAAATACTCGTACCGTTGTAATCGGTCGAGTTTCGACTTTCAGTTACAATAGGAATTTTTGGGTTAGGTCCATCCGTTCGCGAGATATGGGACTTTGAAGCTAAGAAATGGTTGACAAGACAACAAATTTTTCGCACTTCTACTGCTCCAATCGCTTAACCAGAATGGCCTAGGGGAAAAATACACCTACCTTTGTAATCGGGCGAGTTTCTACTTTCAAATGCAATAGGAATTTTTGGGTTAGGTCAATCGGTTCGCGAGATATGGGAGTTTCAAGCTAAGAAATGTTTGAGAAGACAACAAATTTTTCGCAATTCTGCTGCTCCAAACGCTTAACCAGAATGGCCTAGGGAAAAAATACACATACCGTTGTAATCGGGCGAGTTTCTACTTTCAGATGCAACAGGAATTTTTGGGTTAGGTCAAACCGTTCGCGAGAAATGGGAGTTTGAAACCAAGAAATAGTAGAAAAGGCAAAAAATTTTTCACAATTCTGCTGCTCCAAACGCTTAATCAGAATGGCCTAGGGAAAAAATACACATACCGTTATAATCGGGCGAGTTTCTACTTTCAGACGCAACAGGAATTTTTGGGTTAGGTCAATCCGTTCGCGAGATATGGGAGTTTGAATCCAAGAAATGGTTGAGAAGACAACAAATTTTTCGCAATTCGGCTGCTCCAAACGCTTAACCAGAATGGCCTAGGGAAAAAATACACATACGGTTATAATCGGGCGAGTTTCTACTTTCAGACGCAACAGGAATTTTTGGGTTAGGTCAATCCGTTCGCGAGATATGGGAGTTTGAATCCAAGAAATGGATGAGAAGACAACAAATTTTTCGCAATTCTGCTGCTCCAAACGCTTAACCAGAATGGGCTAGGGAGAAAACACACATACCGTTGTAATCGGGCGAGTTTCTACTTTCAGACGCAACAGGAATTTTTGGGTTAGGTCAATCCGTTCGCGAGAAATGGGAGTTTGAATCCAAGAAATGGTAGAAAAGGCAAAAAATTTTTCACAATTCTGCTGCTCCAAACGCTTAACCAGAATGGCCTAGGGAAAAAATACACATACCGTTGTAATCGGGCGAGTTTCTACTTTCAGATGCAACAGGAATTTTTGGGTTAGGTCAATCCGTTCGCGAGAAATGGGAGTTTGAAACCAAGAAATGGTAGAAAAGGCAAAAAATTTTTCACAATTCTGCTGCTCCAAACGCTTAACCAGAATGGCCTAGGGAAAAAATACACATACCGTTGTAATCGGGCGAGTTTCTACTTTCAGATGCAATAGGAATTTTTGGGTTAGGTCAATCCGTTCGCGAGATATGGGAGTTTGAAGACAAGAAATGGTTGAGAAGGCAAAAAATTTTTCGCAATTCTGCTGCTCAAACCGCTTAACCAGAATGGCCTAGGGAAAAAATACACATACCGTTATAATCGGGCGAGTTTCTACTTTCAGACGCAACAGGAATTTTTGGGTTAGGTCAATCCGTTCGCGAGATATGGGAGTTTGAATCCAAGAAATGGTTGAGAAGACAACAAATTTTTCGCAATTCTGCTGCTCC
Organism: Ptiloglossa arizonensis; assembly: GCF_051014685.1. Lineage (NCBI taxonomy): Eukaryota > Metazoa > Arthropoda > Insecta > Hymenoptera > Colletidae > Ptiloglossa > Ptiloglossa arizonensis. The sequence goes on along the minus strand of NW_027478435.1, from coordinate 1,126,822 downwards.
AAACGCTTAACCAGAATGGGCTAGGGAGAAAACACACATACCGTTGTAATCGGGCGAGTTTCTACTTTCAGACGCAACAGGAATTTTTGGGTTAGGTCAATCCGTTCGCGAGATATGGGGGTTTGAAGCCAAGAAATGGTTGAGAAGACAACAAATTTTTCGCACTTCTGCTGCTCCAAACGCTTAAACAGAATGGCCTAGGGAAAAAATACACATACCGTTGTAATCGGGCGAGTTTCTACTTTCAGTTACAATAGGAATTTTTGGCTTAGGTCAATCCGTTCGCGAGATATGGGAGTTTGAATCCAAGAAATGGTTGAGAAGACAACAAATTTTTCGCACTTCTGCTGCTCCTATCGCTTAACCAGAATGGCCTACGGGGTAAAATACACATACCGTTGTAATCGGGCGAGTTTCTACTTTCAGATGCAACAAGAATTTTTGGGTTAGGTCAATCCGTTCGCGAGATATGGGAGTTTGAAGACCAGAAATGGTTGAGAAGACAACAAATTATTCGCAATTCTGCTGCTCCAAACGCTTAACCAGAATTGCCTAGGGAAAAAATACACATACCGTTGGAATCGGGCGAGTTTCTACTTTCAGATGCAATAAGAATTTTTGGGTTAGGTCAATCCGTTCGCGAGATATGGGAGTTTGAAGCCAAGAAATGGTTGAGAAGGCAAAAAATTTTTCGCAATTCTGCTGCTCCAAACGCTTAACCAGAATGGCTTAGGGAAAAAATACACATACCGTTGTAATTGGGCGAGTTTCTACTTTCAGATGCAATAGGAATTTTTGGGTTAGGTCAATCCGTTCGCGAGATATGGGAGTTTGAAGCCAAGAAATGGTAGAGAAGGCAAAAAATTTTTCACAATTCTACTGCTCCGAACGCTTAACCAGAATGACCTGGGGAAAAAATACACGTACCGTTGTAATTGGGCGAGTTTCTACTTTCAAATGCAATAGGAATTTTTGGGTTAGGTCAATCCGTTCGCGAGATATGAGAGTTTGAAGCTAAGATATGGTTGAGAAGACAACAAATTTTTCGCAAATCTGCTGCTCCAAACGCTTAACCAGAATGGCCTAGGGAAAAAATACGCGTACCGTTGTAATCGGGCGAGTTTCTACTTTCAGTTACAATAGGAATTTTTGGGTTAGGTCAATCCGTTCGCGAGATATGGGAGTTTGAAGCCAAGAAATATTTGAGAAGACAACAAATTTTTCGCAGTTCTACTGCTCCAATCGCTTAACCAGAATGGCCTAGGGGAAAAATACACCTACCGTTGTATTCGGGCGAGTTTCTACTTTCAAATGCAATAGGAATTTTTGGGTTAGGTCAATCGGTTCGCGAGATATGGGAGTTTCAAGCTAAGAAATGTTTGAGAAGACAACAAATTTTTCGCAATTCTGCTACTCCAAACGCTTAACCACAATGGCCTAGGGAAAAAATACCCATACCTTTGTAATCGGGCGAGTTTCTACTTTCAGATGCAATAAGAAATTTTGGGTTAGGTCAATCCGTTCGCGAGATATGGGAGTTTGAAGCCAAGAAATGGTTGAGAAGGCAAAAAATTTTTCGCAATTCTGCTGCTCCAAACGCTTAACCAGAATGGCCTAGGGAAAAAATACGCGTACCGTTGTAATCGGGCGAGTTTCTACTTTCAAATGCAATAGGAATTTTTGGGTTAGGTCAATCGGTTCGCGAGATATGGGAGTTTCAAGCTAAGAAATGTTTGAGAAGACAACAAATTTTTCGTAATTCTGCTACTCCAAACGCTTAACCACAATGGCCTAGGGAAAAAATACCCATACCTTTGTAATCGGGCGAGTTTCTACTTTCAGATGCAACAGGAATTTTTGGGTGAGGTCAATCCGTTCGCGAGAAATGGGAGTTTTAAACCAAGAAATGGTAGAAAAGGCAAAAAATTTTTCACAATTCTGCTGCTCCAAACGCTTAACCAGAAAGGCCTAGGGAAAAAATACACATACCGTTGTAATCGGGTGAGCTTCTACTTTCAGATGCAATAGGAATTTTTGGGTTAGGTCAATCCGTTCGCGAGATATGGGAGTTTGAAGACAAGAAATGGTTGAGAAGGCAAAAAATTTTTCGCAATTCTGCTGCTCCAACCGCTTAACCAGAACGGCCTAGGGAAAAAATAAACATACCGTTATAATCTGGCGAGTTTCTACTTTCAGACGCAACAGGAATTTTTGGGTTAGGTCAATCCGTTCGCTTGATATGGGAGTTTGAATCCAAGAAATGGTTGAGAAGACAACAAATTTTTCGCAATTCTGCTGCTCCAAACGCTTAACCAGAATGGCCTAGGGAAAAAATACACATACGGTTATAATCGGGCGAGCTTCTACTTTCAGACGCAACAGGAATTTTTGGGTTAGGCCAATCCGTTCGCGAGATATGGGAGTTTGAATCCAAGAAATGGTTGAGAAGACAACAAATTTTTCGCAATTCTGCTGCTTCAAATGCTTAACCAGAATGGCCTAGGGAAAAAATACGCATACCGTTGTTATCGGGCAAGTTTCTACCTTCAGATGCAACAGGAATTTTTGGGTTAGGTCATTCCGTTCGTGAGATATGGGAGTTTGAAGCTAAGAAATGGTTGAGAAGGCAAAAAATTTTTCGCAATTCTGCTGCTTCAAACGCTTAACCAGAATGGGCTAGGGAAAAAATACACATGCCGTTGTAATCGGGCGAGTTTCTACTTTCAGACGCAACAGGAATTTTTGGGTTAGGTCAATCCGTTCGCTTGATATGGGAGTTTGAATCCAAGAAATGGTTGAGAAGACAACAAATTTTTCGCAATTCTGCTGCTCCAAACGCTTATCCAGAATGGCCTAGGGAAAAAATACCCATACCCTTGTAATCGGGCGAGTTTCTACTTTCAGATGCAACAGGAATTTTTGGGTTAGGTCAATCCGTTCGCGAGAAATGGGAGTTTGAAACCAAGAAATGGTAGAAAAGGCAAAAAATTTTTCACAATTCTGCTGCTCCAAACGCTTAACCAGAATGGCCTAGGGAAAAAATACACATACCGTTGTAATCGGGCGAGTTTCTACTTTCAGATGCAACAGGAATTTTTGGGTTAGGTCAATCCGTTCGCGAGAAATGGGAGTTTGAAACCAAGAAATGGTAGAAAAGGCAAAAAATTTTTCACAATTCTGCTGCTCCAAACGCTTAACCAGAATGGCCTAGGGAAAAAATACACATACCGTTGTAATCGGGCGAGTTTCTACTTTCAGATGCAATAGGAATTTTTGGGTTGGGTCAATCCGTTCGCGAGATATGGGAGTTTGAAGACAAGAAATGGTTGAGAAGGCAAAAAATTTTTCGCAATTCTGCCGCTCCAAACGCTTAACCAGAATGGCCTAGGGAAAAAATACGCGTACCGTTGGAATCGGGCGAGTTTCTACTTTCAGATGCAATAAGAATTTTTGGGTTAGGTCAATCCGTTCGCGAGATATGGGAGTTTGAAGCCAAGAAATGGTTGAGAAGACAACAAATTTTTCGCAATTCTGCTGCTCCAAACGCTTCACCAGAATGGGCTAGGGAAAAAATACACATGCCGTTGTAATCGGGCGAGTTTCTACTTTCAAATGCAATAGGAATTTTTGGGTTAGGTCAATCCGTTCGCGAGATATGAGAGTTTGAAGCTAAGATATGGTTGAGAAGACAACAAATTTTTCGCAAATCTGCTGCACCAAACGCTTAACCAGAATGGCCTAGGGAAAAAATACGCGTACCGTTGTAATCGGTCGAGTTTCTACTTTCAGTTACAATAGGAATTTTTGGGTTAGGTCCATCCGTTCGCGAGATATGGGACTTTGAAGCTAAGAAATGGTTGACAAGACAACAAATTTTTCGCACTTCTACTGCTACAATCGCTTAACCAGAATGGCCTAGGGGAAAAATACACCTACCTTTGTAATCGGGCGAGTTTCTACTTTCAGACGCAACAGGAATTTTTGGGTTAGGCCAATCCGTTCGCGAGATATGGGAGTTTGAATCCAAGAAATGGTTGAGAAGACAACAAATTTTTCGCAATTCTGCTGCTTCAAACGCTTAACCAGAATGGCCTAGGGAAAAAATACGCATACCGTTGTTATCGGGCAAGTTTCTACCTTCAGATGCAACAGGAATTTTTGGGTTAGGTCATTCCGTTCGCGAGATATGGGAGTTTGAAGCTAAGATATGGTTGAGAAGACAACAAATTTTTCGCAATTCTGCTGCTTCAAACGCTTAACCAGAATGGCCTAGGGAAAAAATACGCGTACCGTTGTAATCGGGCGAGTTTCTACTTTCAGTTACAATAGGAATTTTTGGGTTAGGTCCATCCGTTCGCGAGATATGGGACTTTGAAGCTAAGAAATGGTTGACAAGACAACAAATTTTTCGCACTTCTACTGCTCCAATCGCTTAACCAGAATGACCTAGGGAAAAAATACCCATACCTTTGTAATCGGGCGAGTTTCTACTTTCAGATGCAACAGGAATTTTTGGGTTAGGTCAATCCGTTCGCGAGAAATGGGAGTTTTAAACCAAGAAATGGTAGAAAAGGCAAAAAATTTTTCACAATTCTGCTGCTCCAAACGCATAACCAGAAAGGCCTAGGGAAAAAATACACATACCGTTGTAATCGGGCGAGTTTCTACTTTCAGATGCAATAGGAATTTTTGGGTTAGGTCAATCCGTTCGCGAGATATGGGAGTTTGAAGACAAGAAATGGTTGAGAAGGCAACAAATTTTTCGCACTTCTACTGCTCCAATCGCTTAACCAGAATGGCCTAGGGGAAAAATACACCTACCGTTGTAATCGGGCGAGTTTCTACTTGCAAATGCAATAGGAATTTTTGGGTTAGGTCAATCGGTTCGCGAGATATGGGAGTTTCAAGCTAAGAAATGTTTGAGAAGACAACAAATTTTTCGCAATTCTGCTGCTCCAAACGCTTATCCAGAATGGCCTAGGGAAAAAATACACATACCGCTATAATCGGGCGAGTTTCTACTTTCAGATGCAATAAGAATTTTTGGGTTAGGTCAATCCGTTCGCGAGATATGGGAGTTTGAAGCCAAGAAATGGTAGAGAAGGCAAAAAATTTTTCACAATTCTACTGCTCCAAACGCTTAACCAGAATGACCTAGGGAAAAAATACACGTACCGTTGTAATCGGGCGAGTTTCTACTTTCAAATGCAATAGGAATTTTTGGGTTAGGTCAATCCGTTCGCGAGATATGAGAGTTTGAAGCTAAGGTATGGTTGAGAAGACAACAAATTTTTCGCAAATCTGCTGCACCAAACGCTTAACCAGAATGGCCTAGGGAAAAAATACGCGTACCGTTGTAATCGGTCGAGTTTCTACTTTCAGTTACAATAGGAATTTTTGGGTTAGGTCCATCCGTTCGCGAGATATGGGACTTTGAAGCTAAGAAATGGTTGACAAGACAACAAATTTTTCGCACTTCTACTGCTCCAATCGCTTAACCAGAATGGCCTAGGGGAAAAATACACCTACCTTTGTAATCGGGCGAGTTTCTACTTTCAAATGCAATAGGAATTTTTGGGTTAGGTCAATCGGTTCGCGAGATATGGGAGTTTCAAGCTAAGAAATGTTTGAGAAGACAACAAATTTTTCGCAATTCTGCTGCTCCAAACGCTTATCCAGAATGGCCTAGGGAAAAAATACCCATACCCTTGTAATCGGGCGAGTTTCTACTCTCAGATGCAACAGGAATTTTTGGGTTAGGTCAATCCGTTCGCGAGAAATGGGAGTTTGAATCCAAGAAATGGTAGAAAAGGCAAAAAATTTTTCACAATTCTGCTGCTCCAAACGCTTAACCAGAATGGCCTAGGGAAAAAATACACATACCGTTGTAATCGGGCGAGTTTCTACTTTCAGATGCAACAGGAATTTTTGGGTTAGGTCAAACCGTTCGCGAGAAATGGGAGTTTGAAACCAAGAAATGGTAGAAAAGGCAAAAAATTTTTCACAATTCTGCTGCTCCAAACGCTTAATCAGAATGGCCTAGGGAAAAAATACACATACCGTTGTAATCGGGCGAGTTTCTACTTTCAGATACAATAGGAATTTTTGGGTTAGGTCAATGCGTTCGCGAGATATGGGAGTTTGAAGACAAGAAATGGTTGAGAAGGCAAAAAATTTTTCGCAAATCTGCTGCTCAAACCGCTTAACCAGAATGGCCGAGGGAAAAAATACACATACCGTTATAATCGGGCGAGTTTCTACTTTCAGACGCAACAGGAATTTTTGGGTTAGGTCAATCGGTTCGCGAGATATGGGAGTTTCAAGCTAAGAAATGTTTGAGAAGACAACAAATTTTTCGCAATTCTGCTGCTCCAAACGCTTATCCAGAATGGCCTAGGGAAAAAATACCCATACCCTTGTAATCGGGCGAGTTTCTACTCTCAGATGCAACAGGAATTTTTGGGTTAGGTCAATCCGTTCGCGAGAAATGGGAGTTTGAATCCAAGAAATGGTAGAAAAGGCAAAAAATTTTTCGCAATTCTGCTGCTCCAAACGCTTAAACAGAATGGCCTAGGGAAAAAATACACATACCGTTGTAATCGGGCGAGTTTCTACTTTCAGTTACAATAGGAATTTTTGGCTTAGGTCAATCCGTTCGCGAGATATGGGAGTTTGAATCCAAGAAATGGTTGAGAAGACAACAAATTTTTCGCACTTCTGCTGCTCCTATCGCTTAACCAGAATGGCCTACGGGGTAAAATACACATACCGTTGTAATCGGGCGAGTTTCTACTTTCAGATGCAACAAGAATTTTTGGGTTAGGTCAATCCGTTCGCGAGATATGGGAGTTTGAAGACCAGAAATGGTTGAGAAGACAACAAATTATTCGCAATTCTGCTGCTCCAAACGCTTAACCAGAATTGCCTAGGGAAAAAATACACATACCGTTGGAATCGGGCGAGTTTCTACTTTCAGATGCAATAAGAATTTTTGGGTTAGGTCAATCCGTTCGCGAGATATGGGAGTTTGAAGCCAAGAAATGGTTGAGAAGGCAAAAAATTTTTCGCAATTCTGCTGCACCAAACGCTTAACCAGAATGGCTTAGGGAAAAAATACACATACCGTTGTAATTGGGCGAGTTTCTACTTTCAGATGCAATAGGAATTTTTGGGTTAGGTCAATCCGTTCGCGAGATATGGGAGTTTGAAGCCAAGAAATGGTAGAGAAGGCAAAAAATTTTTCACAATTCTACTGCTCCGAACGCTTAACCAGAATGACCTGGGGAAAAAATACACGTACCGTTGTAATTGGGCGAGTTTCTACTTTCAAATGCAATAGGAATTTTTGGGTTAGGTCAATCCGTTCGCGAGATATGAGAGTTTGAAGCTAAGATATGGTTGAGAAGACAACAAATTTTTCGCAAATCTGCTGCTCCAAACGCTTAACCAGAATGGCCTAGGGAAAAAATACGCGTACCGTTGTAATCGGGCGAGTTTCTACTTTCAGTTACAATAGGAATTTTTGGGTTAGGTCAATCCGTTCGCGAGATATGGGAGTTTGAAGCCAAGAAATGGTTGAGAAGACAACAAATTTTTCGCACTTCTACTGCTCCAATCGCTTAACCAGAATGGCCTAGGGGAAAAATACACCTACCGTTGTAATCGGGCGAGTTTCTACTTTCAAATGCAATAGGAATTTTTGGGTTAGGTCAATCGGTTCGCGAGATATGGGAGTTTCAAGCTAAGAAATGGTTGAGAAGACAACAAATTATTCGCAATTCTGCTGCTCCAAACGCTTAACCAGAATGGGCTAGGGAGAAAACACACATACCGTTGTAATCGGGCGAGTTTCTACTTTCAGACGCAACAGGAATTTTTGGGTTAGGTCAATCCGTTCGCGAGATATGGGGGTTTGAAGCCAAGAAATGGTTGAGAAGACAACAAATTTTTCGCACTTCTGCTGCTCCAAACGCTTAAACAGAATGGCCTAGGGAAAAAATACACATACCGTTGTAATCGGGCGAGTTTCTACTTTCAGTTACAATAGGAATTTTTGGCTTAGGTCAATCCGTTCGCGAGATATGGGAGTTTGAATCCAAGAAATGGTTGAGAAGACAACAAATTTTTCGCACTTCTGCTGCTCCTATCGCTTAACCAGAATGGCCTACGGGGTAAAATACACATACCGTTGTAATCGGGCGAGTTTCTACTTTCAGATGCAACAAGAATTTTTGGGTTAGGTCAATCCGTTCGCGAGATATGGGAGTTTGAAGACCAGAAATGGTTGAGAAGACAACAAATTATTCGCAATTCTGCTGCTCAAACGCTTAACCAGAATTGCCTAGGGAAAAAAAATACACATACCGTTGGAATCGGGCGAGTTTCTACTTTCAGATGCAATAAGAATTTTTTGGGTTAGGTCATCCGTTCGCGAGATATGGGAGTTTGAAGCCAGAAATGGTTGAGAAGGCAAAAAATTTTTCGCAATTCTGCTGCTCCCAAACGCTTAACCAGAATGGCCTAGGGAAAAAATACACATACCGTTGTAATTGGGCGAGTTTCTACTTTCAGACGCAATAGGAATTAATTTGGTTTGGGGTCAATCCGTTCGCGAGATATGGGAGTTTGAACACAAGAAATGTTTGATGAAGGCAACAATTTTTCTGACTTGTGCTGCTCCAAGCGCTTAACCAGAATGGCCTTAGGGAAAAAATACACATACCGTTGGAATCGGGCGAGTTTCTACTTTCAGATGCAATAAGAATTTTTGGGTTAGGTCAATCGTTCGCGAGATATGGAGTTTGAAGCCAAGAAATGGTTGAGAAGGCAAAAAATTTTCGCAATTCTGCTGCTCAAACGCTAAACCAGAATGGCCTAGGGAAAAAATACACTTACCGTTGTAATTGGGCGAGTTTCTACTTTCAGATGCAATAGAATTTTTTGGGTTAGGTCAATCCGTTCGCGAGATATGGTGTTGAAGCCAAGAAATGGTAGAGAAGACAACAAATTTTTCGCAATTCTGCTGCTCAAACGCTTCACCAGAATGGTGTTTTTGAAAAAATACACACACCGTTGTAATCGGGCGAGTTTCTACTTTCAGATGCAATAGGAATTTTTGGGTTTGGGTCAATCCGTTCGCGAGATATGGGAGTTTGAACACAAGAAATGGTTGAGAAGGCAACAAATTTTTCTCACTCTGCTGCTCCAAGCGCTTAACCAGAATTGGCCTAGGGAAAAAATACACATACCGTTGTAATTGGGCGAGTTTTCTACTTTCAGATGCAATAGGAATTTTTGGTTCAAGGTCAATACGTTCGCGTAGATATGGGAAGGTTGAAGCCAAGAAACTGGTAAGAAGGCAAAAAATTTTTCACAATTCTACTGCCCACTCCAAACGCTTAACCAGAATTGAACCCTAGGGAAAAAATACCGTTGTAATCGGGCGAGTTTCTACTTTCAAATGCAATAGGAATTTTTGGGTTAGGTCAATCCGTTCGCGAGATATGAGAGTTTGAAGCTAAGATATGGTTGAGAAGACAACAAATTTTTCGCAAATCTGCTGCACCAAACGCTTAACCAGAATGGCCTAGGGAAAAAATACGCGTACCGTTGTAATCGGGCGAGTTTCTACTTTCAGTTACAATAGGAATTTTTGGGTTAGGTCCATCCGTTCGCGAGATATGGGACTTTGAAGCTAAGAAATGGTTGACAAGACAACAAATTTTTCGCACTTCTACTGCTCCAATCGCTTAACCAGAATGGCCTAGGGGAAAAATACACCTACCGTTGTAATCGGGCGAGTTTCTACTTTCAAATGCAATAGGAATTTTTGGGTTATGTCAATCGGTTCGCGACATATGGGAGTTTCAAGCTAAGAAATGTTTGAGAAGACAACAAATTTTTCGCAATTCTGCTGCTCCAAACGCTTATCCAGAATGGCCTAGGGAAAAAATACCCATACCCTTGTAATCGGGCGAGTTTCTACTTTCAGATGCAACAGGAATTTTTGGGTTAGGTCAATCCGTTCGCGAGAAATGGGAGTTTGAAACCAAGAAATGGTAGAAAAGACAAAAAATTTTTCACAATTCTGCTGCTCCAAACGCTTAACCAGAATGGCCTAGGGAAAAAATACACATACCGTTGTAATCGGGCGAGTGTCTACTTTCAGATGCAACAGGAATTTTTGGGTTAGGTAAATCCGTTCGCGAGAAATGGGAGTTTGAAACCAAGAAATGGTAGAAAAGGCAAAAAATTTTTCACAATTCTGCTGCACCAAACGCTTAACCAGAATGGCCTAGGGAAAAAATACACATACCGTTGTAATCGGGCGAGTTTCTACTTTCAGATGCAATAGGAATTTTTGGGTTAGGTCAATCCGTTCGCGAGATATGGGAGTTTGAAGACAAGAAATGGTTGAGAAGGCAAAAAATTTTTCGCAATTCTGCTGCTCCAAACGCTTCACCAGAATGGGCTAGGGAAAAAATACACACACCGTTGTAATCGGGCGAGTTTCTACTTTCAGATGCAATAGGAATTTTTGGGTTGGGTCAATCCGTTCGCGAGATATGGGAGTTTGAACACAAGAAATGTTTGAGAAGGCAACAAATTTTTCTCACTTGTGCTGCTCCAAGCGCTTAACCAGAATGGCCTAGGGAAAAAATACACATACCGTTGGAATCGGGCGAGTTTCTACTTTCAGATGCAATAAGAATTTTTGGGTTAGGTCAATCCGTTCGCGAGATATGGGAGTTTGAAGCCAAGAAATGGTTGAGAAGGCAAAAAATTTTTCGCAATTCTGCTGCTCCAAACGCTTAACCAGAATGGCCTAGGGAAAAAATACACATACCGTTGTAATTGGGCGAGTTTCTACTTTCAGATGCAATAGGAATTTTTGGGTTAGGTCAATCCGTTCGCGAGATATGGGTGTTTGAAGCCAAGAAATGGTAGAGAAGACAACAAATTTTTCGCAATTCTGCTGCTCCAAACGCTTCACCAGAATGGGTTTTTGAAAAAATACACACACCGTTGTAATCGGGCGAGTTTCTACTTTCAGATGCAATAGGAATTTTTGGGTTGGGTCAATCCGTTCGCGAGATATGGGAGTTTGAACACAAGAAATGGTTGAGAAGGCAACAAATTTTTCTCACTTCTGCTGCTCCAAGCGCTTAACCAGAATGGCCTAGGGAAAAAATACACATACCGTTGTAATTGGGCGAGTTTCTACTTTCAGATGCAATAGGAATTTTTGGGTTAGGTCAATACGTTCGCGAGATATGGGAGTTTGAAGCCAAGAAATGGTAGAGAAGGCAAAAAATTTTTCACAATTCTACTGCTCCAAACGCTTAACCAGAATGACCTAGGGAAAAAATACACGTACCGTTGTAATCGGGCGAGTTTCTACTTTCAAATGCAATAGGAATTTTTGGGTTAGGTCAATCCGTTCGCGAGATATGAGAGTTTGAAGCTAAGATATGGTTGAGAAGACAACAAATTTTTCGCAAATCTGCTGCACCAAACGCTTAACCAGAATGGCCTAGGGAAAAAATACGCGTACCGTTGTAATCGGGCGAGTTTCTACTTTCAGTTACAATAGGAATTTTTGGGTTAGGTCCATCCGTTCGCGAGATATGGGACTTTGAAGCTAAGAAATGGTTGACAAGACAACAAATTTTTCGCACTTCTACTGCTCCAATCGCTTAACCAGAATGTCCTAGGGGAAAAATACACCTACCGTTGTAATCGGGAGAGTTTCTACTTTCAAATGCAATAGGAATTCTTGGGTTAGGTCAATCGGTTCGCGACATATGGGAGTTTCAAGCTAAGAAATGTTTGAGAAGACAACAAATTTTTCGCAATTCTGCTGCTCCAAACGCTTATCCAGAATGGCCTAGGGAAAAAATACCCATACCCTTGTAATCGGGCGAGTTTCTACTTTCAGATGCAACAGGAATTTTTGGGTTAGGTCAATCCGTTCGCGAGAAATGGGAGTTTGAAACCAAGAAATGGTAGAAAAGGCAAAAAATTTTTCACAATTCTGCTGCTCCAAACGCTTAACCAGGATGGCCTAGGGAAAAAATACACATACCGTTGTAATCGGGCGAGTTTCTACTTTCAGATGCAACAGGAATTTTTGGGTTAGGTCAATCCTTTCGCGAGAAATGGGAGTTTGAAACCAAGAAATGGTAGAAAAGGCAAAAAATTTTTCACAATTCTGCTGCTCCAAACGCTTAACCAGAATGGCCTAGGGAAAAAATACACATACCGTTGTAATCGGGCGAGTTTCTACTTTCAGATGCAATAGGAATTTTTGGGTTATGTCAATCCGTTCGCGAGATATGGGAGTTTGAAGTCAAGAAATGGTTGAGAAGGCAAAAAATTTTTCGCAATTCTGCTGCTCAAACCGCTTAACCAGAATGGCCTAGGGAAAAAATACACATACCGTTATAATCGGGCGAGTATCTACTTTCAGACGCAACAGGAATTTTTGGGTTAGGTCAATCCGTTCGCGAGATATGGGAGTTTGAATCCAAGAAATGGTTGAGAAGACAACAAATTTTTCGCAATTCTGCTGCTCCAAACGCTTAACCAGAATGGCCTAGGGAAAAAATACACATACGGTTATAATCGGGCGAGTTTCTACTTTCAGACGCAACAGGAATTTTTGGGTTAGGTCAATCCGTTCGCGAGATATGGGAGTTTGAATCCAAGAAATGGATGAGAAGACAACAAATTTTTCGCAATTCTGCTGCTCCAAACGCTTAACCAGAATGGGCTAGGGAGAAAACACACATACCGTTGTAATCGGGCGAGTTTCTACTTTCAGACGCAACAGGAATTTTTGGGTTAGGTCAATCCGTTCGCGAGATATGGGGGTTTGAAGCCAAGAAATGGTTGAGAAGACAACAAATTTTTCGCACTTCTGCTGCTCCAAACGCTTAACCAGAATGGCCTAGGGAAAAAATACACATACCGTTGTAATCGGGCGAGTTTCTACTTTCAGTTACAATAGGAATTTTTGGCTTAGGTCAATCCGTTCGCGAGATATGGGAGTTTGAATCCAAGAAATGGTTGAGAAGACAACAAATTTTTCGCACCTCTGCTGCTCCTATCGCTTAACCAGAATGGCCTAGTGAAAAAATACACATACCGTTGTAATCGGGCGAGTTTCTACTTTCAGTTACAATAGGAATTTTTGGCTTAGGTCAATCCGTTCGCGAGATATGGGAGTTTGAATCCTAGAAATGGTTGAGAAGACAACAAATTTTTCGCACCTCTGCTGCTCCTATCGCTTAACCAGAATGGCCTACGGGGTAAAATTCACGTACCGTTGTAATCGGGCGAGTTTCTACTTTCAGATGGAACAAGAATTTTTGGGTTAGGTCAATCCGTTCGCGAGATATGGGAGTTTGAAGACCAGAAATGGTTGAGAAGACAACAAATTATTCGCAATTCTGCTGCTCCAAACGCGTAACCAGAATTGCCTAGGGAAAAAATACGCGTACCGTTGTAATCGGGCGAGTTTCTACTTTCAGTTACAATAGGAATTTTTGGGTTAGGTCCATCCGTTCGCGAGATATGGGACTTTGAAGCTAAGAAATGGTTGACAAGACAACAAATTTTTCGCAATTCTGCTGCTCCAAACGCTTCACCAGAATGGGTTTTTGAAAAAATACACACACCGTTGTAATCGGGCGAGTTTCTACTTTCAGATGCAATAGGAATTTTTGGGTTGGGTCAATCCTTTCGCGAGATATGGGAGTTTGAACACAAGAAATGGTTGAGAAGGCAACAAATTTTTCTCACTTCTGCTGCTCCAAGCGCTTAACCAGAATGGCCTAGGGAAAAAATACACATACCGTTGTAATTGGGCGAGTTTCTACTTTCAGATGCAATAGGAATTTTTGGGTTAGGTCAATCCGTTCGCGAGATATGGGAGTTTGAAGCCAAGAAATGGTAGAGAAGGCAAAAAATTTTTCACAATTCTACTGCTCCAAACGCTTAACCAGAATGACCTAGGGAAAAAATACACGTACCGTTGTTATCGGGCAAGTTTCTACCTTCAGATGCAACAGGAATTTTTGGGTTAGGTCAATCCGTTCGCGAGATATGGGAGTTTGAAACCAAGAAATGGTAGAGAAGGCAACAAGTTTTTCGCAATTCTGCTGCTCCAAACGCTTCACCAGAATGGGCTAGGGAAAAAATACACATGCCGTTGTAATCGGGCGAGTTTCTACTTTCAGATGCAATAGGAATTTTTGGGTTGGGTCAATCCGTTCGCGAGATATGGGAGTTTGAACACAAGAAATGTTTGAGAAGGCAACAAATTTTTCTCACTTGTGCTGCTCCAAGCGCTTAACCAGAATGGCCTAGGGAAAAAATACACATACCGTTGGAATCGGGCGAGTTTCTACTTTCAGATGCAATTAGAATTTTTGGGTTAGGTCAATCCGTTCGCGAGATATGGGTGTTTGAAGCCAAGAAATGGTAGAGAAGACAACAAATTTTTCGCAATTCTGCTGCTCCAAACGCTTCACCAGAATGGGCTTTTGAAAAAATACACACACCGTTGTAATCGGGCGAGTTTCTACTTTCAGATGCAATAGGAATTTTTGGGTTAGGTCAATCCGTTCGCGAGATATGAGAGTTTGAAGCTAAGATATGGTTGAGAAGACAACAAATTTTTCGCAAATCTGCTGCTCCAAACGCTTAACCAGAATGGCTTAGGGAAAAAATACGCGTACCGTTGTAATCGGGCGAGTTTCTACTTTCAGTTACAATAGGAATTTTTGGGTTAGGTCCATCCGTTCGCGAGATATGGGACTTTGAAGCTAAGAAATGGTTGACAAGACAACAAATTTTTCGCAATTCTGCTGCTCCAAACGCTTCACCAGAATGGGTTTTTGAAAAAATACGCACACCGTTGTAATCGGGCGAGTTTCTACTTTCAGATGCAATAGGAATTTTTGGGTTGGGTCAATCCGTTCGCGAGATATGGGAGTTTGAACACAAGAAATGGTTGAGAAGGCAACAAATTTATCTCACTTCTGCTGCTCCAAGCGCTTATCCAGAAAGGCCTAGGGAAAAAATACACATACCGTTGTAATTGGGCGAGTTTCTACTTTCAGATGCAATAGGAATTTTTGGGTTAGGTCAATCCGTTCGCGAGATATGGGAGTTTGAAGCCAAGAAATGGTAGAGAAGGCAAAAAATTTTTCACAATTCTACTGCTCCAAACGCTTAACCAGAATGACCTAGGGAAAAAATACACGTACCGTTGTAATCGGGCGAGTTTCTACTTTCAAATGCAATAGGAATTTTTGGGTTAGGTCAATCCGTTCGCGAGATATGAGAGTTTGAAGCTAAGATATGGTTGAGAAGACAACAAATTTTTCGCAAATCTGCTGCTCCAAACGCTTAACCAGAATGGCCTAGGGGAAAAATACGCGTACCGTTGTAATCGGGCGAGTTTCTACTTTCAAATGCAATAAGAATTTTTGGGTTAGGTCAATCCGTTCGCGAGATATGGGAGTTTGAAGCTAAGAAATGGTTGAGAAGACAACAAATTATTCGCAATTCTGCTGCTCCAAACGCTTAACCAGAATGGCCTAGGGAAAAAATACGCATACCGTTGTTATCGGGCAAGATTCTACCTTCAGATGCAACAGGAATTTTTGGGTTAGGTCAATCCGTTCGCGAGATATGGGAGTTTGAAACCAAGAAATGGTAGAGAAGGCAAAAAATTTTTCGCAATTCTGCTGCTCCAAACGCTTAACCAGAATGGGCTAGGGAAAAAATACACATGCCGTTGTAATCGGGCGAGTTTCTACTTTCAGACGCAACAGGACTTTTTGGGTTAGGTCAATCCGTTCGCTTGATATGGGAGTTTGAATCCAAGAAATGGTTGAGAAGACAACAAATTTTTCGCAATTCTGCTGCTCCAAACGCTTCACCAGAATGGGCTAGGGAAAAAATACACATGCCGTTGTAATCGGGCGAGTTTCTACTTTCAGACGCAACAGGAATTTTTGGGTTATGTCAATCCGTTCGCTTGATATGGGAGTTTGAAGCCAAGAAATGGTTGAGAAGACAACAAGTTTTTCGCAATTCTGCTGCTCCAAACGCTTCACCAGAATGGGCTAGGGAAAAAATACACACACCGTTGTAATCGGGCGAGTTTCTACATTCAGATGCAATAGGAATTTTTGGGTTGGGTCAATCCGTTCGCGAGATATGGGAGTTTGAACACAAGAAATGTTTGAGAAGGCAACAAATTTTTCTCACTTGTGCTGCTCCAAGCGCTTAACCAGATTGGCCTAGGGAAAAAATACACATACCGTTGTAATTGGGCGAGTTTCTACTTTCAGATGCAATAGGAATTTTTGGGTTAGGTCAATCCGTTCGCGAGATATGGGAGTTTGAAGCCAATAAATGGTAGAGAAGGCAAAAAATTTTTCACAATTCTACTGCTCCAAACGCTTAACCAGAATGACCTAGGGAAAAAATACACGTACCGTTGTAATCGGGCGAGTTTCTACTTTCAAATGCAATAGGAATTTTTGGGTTAGGTCAATCCGTTCGCGAGATATGAGAGTTTGAAGCTAAGATATGGTTGAGAAGACAACAAATTTTTCGCAAATCTGCTGCACCAAACGCTTAACCAGAATGGCCTAGGGAAAAAATACGCGTACCGTTGTAATCGGGCGAGTTTCTACTTTCAGTTACAATAGGAATTTTTGGATTAGGTCCATCCGTTCGCGAGATATGGGACTTTGAAGCTAAGAAATGGTTGACAAGACAACAAATTTTTCGCACTTCTACTGCTCCAATCGCTTAACCAGAATGTCCTAGGGGAAAAATACACCTACCGTTGTAATCGGGAGAGTTTCTACTTTCAAATGCAATAGGAATTCTTGGGTTAGGTCAATCGGTTCGCGACATATGGGAGTTTCAAGCTAAGAAATGTTTGAGAAGACAACAAATTTTTCGCAATTCTGCTGCTCCAAACGCTTATCCAGAATGGCCTAGGGAAAAAATACCCATACCCTTGTAATCGGGCGAGTTTCTACTTTCAGATGCAACAGGAATTTTTGGGTTAGGTCAATCCGTTCGCGAGAAATGGGAGTTTGAAACCAAGAAATGGTAGAAAAGGCAAAAAATTTTTCACAATTCTGCTGCTCCAAACGCTTAACCAGAATGGCCTAGGGAAAAAATACACATACCGTTGTAATCGGGCGAGTTTCTACTTTCAGATGCAACAGGAATTTTTGGGTTAGGTCAATCCGTTCGCGAGAAATGGGAGTTTGAAACCAAGAAATGGTAGAAAAGGCAAAAAATTTTTCACAATTCTGCTGCTCCAAACGCTTAACCAGAATGGCCTAGGGAAAAAATACACATACCGTTGTAATCGGGCGAGTTTCTACTTTCAGATGCAATAGGAATTTTTGGGTTATGTCAATCCGTTCGCGAGATATGGGAGTTTGAAGTCAAGAAATGGTTGAGAAGGCAAAAAATTTTTCGCAATTCTGCTGCTCAAACCGCTTAACCAGAATGGCCTAGGGAAAAAATACACATACCGTTATAATCGGGCGAGTATCTACTTTCAGACGCAACAGGAATTTTTGGGTTAGGTCAATCCGTTCGCGAGATATGGGAGTTTGAATCCAAGAAATGGTTGAGAAGACAACAAATTTTTCGCAATTCTGCTGCTCCAAACGCTTAACCAGAATGGCCTAGGGAAAAAATACACATACGGTTATAATCGGGCGAGTTTCTACTTTCAGACGCAACAGGAATTTTTGGGTTAGGTCAATCCGTTCGCGAGATATGGGAGTTTGAATCCAAGAAATGGATGAGAAGACAACAAATTTTTCGCAATTCTGCTGCTCCAAACGCTTAACCAGAATGGGCTAGGGAGAAAACACACATACCGTTGTAATCGGGCGAGTTTCTACTTTCAGACGCAACAGGAATTTTTGGGTTAGGTCAATCCGTACGCGAGATATGGGGGTTTGAAGCCAAGAAATGGTTGAGAAGACAACAAATTTTACGCACTTCTGCTGCTCCAAACGCTTAACCAGAATGGCCTAGGGAAAAAATACACATACCGTTGTAATCGGGCGAGTTTCTACTTTCAGTTACAATAGGAATTTTTGGCTTAGGTCAATCCGTTCGCGAGATATGGGAGTTTGAATCCAAGAAATGGTTGAGAAGACAACAAATTTTTCGCACCTCTGCTGCTCCTATCGCTTAACCAGAATGGCCTACGGGGTAAAATTCACGTACCGTTGTAATCGGGCGAGTTTCTACTTTCAGATGGAACAAGAATTTTTGGGTTAGGTCAAACCGTTCGCGAGATATGGGAGTTTGAAGACCAGAAATGGTTGAGAAGACAACAAATTATTCGCAATTCTGCTGCTCCAAACGCTTAACCAGAATGGCCTAGGGAAAAAATACGCATACCGTTGTTATCGGGCAAGATTCTACCTTCAGATGCAACAGGAATTTTTGGGTTAGGTCTATCCGTTCGCGAGATATGGGACTTTGAAGCTAAGAAATGGTTGACAAGACAACAAATTTTTCGCAATTCTGCTGCTCCAAACGCTTCACCAGAATGGGTTTTTGAAAAAATACACACACCGTTGTAATCGGGCGAGTTTCTACTTTCAGATGCAATAGGAATTTTTGGGTTGGGTCAATCCGTTCGCGAGATATGGGAGTTTGAACACAAGAAATGGTTGAGAAGGCAACAAATTTTTCTCACTTCTGCTGCTCCAAGCGCTTAACCAGAATGGCCTAGGGAAAAAATACACATACCGTTGTAATTGGGCGAGTTTCTACTTTCAGATGCAATAGGAATTTTTGGGTTAGGTCAATCCGTTCGCGAGATATGGGAGTTTGAAGCCAAGAAATGGTAGAGAAGGCAAAAAATTTTTCACAATTCTACTGCTCCAAACGCTTAACCAGAATGGCCTAGGGAAAAAATACGCGTACCGTTGTAATCGGGCGAGTTTCTACTTTCAGATGCAATAGGAATTTTTGGGTTAGGTCAATCCGTTCGCGAGATATGGGAGTTTGAAGCCAAGAAATGGTAGAGAAGGCAAAAAATTTTTCACAATTCTACTGCTCCAAACGCTTAACCAGAATGACCTAGGGAAAAAATACACGTACCGTTGTAATCGGGCGAGTTTCTACTTTCAAATGCAATAGGAATTTTTGGGTTAGGTCAATCCGTTCGCGAGATATGAGAGTTTGAAGCTAAGATATGGTTGAGAAGACAACAAATTTTTCGCAAATCTGCTGCTCCAAACGCTTAACCAGAATGGCCTAGGGGAAAAATACGCGTACCGTTGTAATCGGGCGAGTTTCTACTTTCAAATGCAATAAGAATTTTTGGGTTAGGTCAATCCGTTCGCGAGATATGGGAGTTTGAAGCTAAGAAATGGTTGAGAAGACAACAAATTATTCGCAATTCTGCTGCTCCAAACGCTTAACCAGAATGGCCTAGGGAAAAAATACGCATACCGTTGTTATCGGGCAAGATTCTACCTTCAGATGCAACAGGAATTTTTGGGTTAGGTCAATCCGTTCGCGAGATATGGGAGTTTGAAACCAAGAAATGGTAGAGAAGGCAAAAAATTTTTCGCAATTCTGCTGCTCCAAACGCTTAACCAGAATGGGCTAGGGAAAAAATACACATGCCGTTGTAATCGGGCGAGTTTCTACTTTCAGACGCAACAGGACTTTTTGGGTTAGGTCAATCCGTTCGCTTGATATGGGAGTTTGAATCCAAGAAATGGTTGAGAAGACAACAAATTTTTCGCAATTCTGCTGCTCCAAACGCTTCACCAGAATGGGCTAGGGAAAAAATACACATGCCGTTGTAATCGGGCGAGTTTCTACTTTCAGACGCAACAGGAATTTTTGGGTTATGTCAATCCGTTCGCTTGATATGGGAGTTTGAAGCCAAGAAATGGTTGAGAAGACAACAAGTTTTTCGCAATTCTGCTGCTCCAAACGCTTCACCAGAATGGGCTAGGGAAAAAATACACACACCGTTGTAATCGGGCGAGTTTCTACATTCAGATGCAATAGGAATTTTTGGGTTGGGTCAATCCGTTCGCGAGATATGGGAGTTTGAACACAAGAAATGTTTGAGAAGGCAACAAATTTTTCTCACTTGTGCTGCTCCAAGCGCTTAACCAGATTGGCCTAGGGAAAAAATACACATACCGTTGTAATTGGGCGAGTTTCTACTTTCAGATGCAATAGGAATTTTTGGGTTAGGTCAATCCGTTCGCGAGATATGGGAGTTTGAAGCCAATAAATGGTAGAGAAGGCAAAAAATTTTTCACAATTCTACTGCTCCAAACGCTTAACCAGAATGACCTAGGGAAAAAATACACGTACCGTTGTAATCGGGCGAGTTTCTACTTTCAAATGCAATAGGAATTTTTGGGTTAGGTCAATCCGTTCGCGAGATATGAGAGTTTGAAGCTAAGATATGGTTGAGAAGACAACAAATTTTTCGCAAATCTGCTGCACCAAACGCTTAACCAGAATGGCCTAGGGAAAAAATACGCGTACCGTTGTAATCGGGCGAGTTTCTACTTTCAGTTACAATAGGAATTTTTGGATTAGGTCCATCCGTTCGCGAGATATGGGACTTTGAAGCTAAGAAATGGTTGACAAGACAACAAATTTTTCGCACTTCTACTGCTCCAATCGCTTAACCAGAATGTCCTAGGGGAAAAATACACCTACCGTTGTAATCGGGAGAGTTTCTACTTTCAAATGCAATAGGAATTCTTGGGTTAGGTCAATCGGTTCGCGACATATGGGAGTTTCAAGCTAAGAAATGTTTGAGAAGACAACAAATTTTTCGCAATTCTGCTGCTCCAAACGCTTATCCAGAATGGCCTAGGGAAAAAATACCCATACCCTTGTAATCGGGCGAGTTTCTACTTTCAGATGCAACAGGAATTTTTGGGTTAGGTCAATCCGTTCGCGAGAAATGGGAGTTTGAAACCAAGAAATGGTAGAAAAGGCAAAAAATTTTTCACAATTCTGCTGCTCCAAACGCTTAACCAGAATGGCCTAGGGAAAAAATACACATACCGTTGTAATCGGGCGAGTTTCTACTTTCAGATGCAACAGGAATTTTTGGGTTAGGTCAATCCGTTCGCGAGAAATGGGAGTTTGAAACCAAGAAATGGTAGAAAAGGCAAAAAATTTTTCACAATTCTGCTGCTCCAAACGCTTAACCAGAATGGCCTAGGGAAAAAATACACATACCGTTGTAATTGGGCGAGTTTCTACTTTCAGATGCAATAGGAATTTTTGGGTTATGTCAATCCGTTCGCGAGATATGGGAGTTTGAAGCCAAGAAATGGTAGAGAAGGCAAAAAATTTTTCACAATTCTACTGCTCCAAACGCTTAACCAGAATGGCCTAGGGAAAAAATACGCGTACCGTTGTAATCGGGCGAGTTTCTACTTTCAGATGCAATAGGAATTTTAGGGTTAGGTCAATCCGTTCGCGAGATATGGGAGTTTGAAGCCAAGAAATGGTAGAGAAGGCAAAAAATTTTTCACAATTCTACTGCTCCAAACGCTTAACCAGAATGACCTAGGGAAAAAATACACGTACCGTTGTAATCGGGCGAGTTTCTACTTTCAAATGCAATAGGAATTTTTGGGTTAGGTCAATCCGTTCGCGAGATATGAGAGTTTGAAGCTAAGATATGGTTGAGAAGACAACAAATTTTTCGCAAATCTGCTGCTCCAAACGCTTAACCAGAATGGCCTAGGGGAAAAATACGCGTACCGTTGTAATCGGGCGAGTTTCTACTTTCAAATGCAATAAGAATTTTTGGGTTAGGTCAATCCGTTCGCGAGATATGGGAGTTTGAAGCTAAGAAATGGTTGAGAAGACAACAAATTATTCGCAATTCTGCTGCTCCAAACGCTTAACCAGAATGGCCTAGGGAAAAAATACGCATACCGTTGTTATCGGGCAAGATTCTACCTTCAGATGCAACAGGAATTTTTGGGTTAGGTCAATCCGTTCGCGAGATATGGGAGTTTGAAACCAAGAAATGGTAGAGAAGGCAAAAAATTTTTCGCAATTCTGCTGCTCCAAACGCTTAACCAGAATGGGCTAGGGAAAAAATACACATGCCGTTGTAATCGGGCGAGTTTCTACTTTCAGACGCAACAGGACTTTTTGGGTTAGGTCAATCCGTTCGCTTGATATGGGAGTTTGAATCCAAGAAATGGTTGAGAAGACAACAAATTTTTCGCAATTCTGCTGCTCCAAACGCTTCACCAGAATGGGCTAGGGAAAAAATACACATGCCGTTGTAATCGGGCGAGTTTCTACTTTCAGACGCAACAGGAATTTTTGGGTTATGTCAATCCGTTCGCTTGATATGGGAGTTTGAAGCCAAGAAATGGTTGAGAAGACAACAAGTTTTTCGCAATTCTGCTGCTCCAAACGCTTCACCAGAATGGGCTAGGGAAAAAATACACACACCGTTGTAATCGGGCGAGTTTCTACATTCAGATGCAATAGGAATTTTTGGGTTGGGTCAATCCGTTCGCGAGATATGGGAGTTTGAACACAAGAAATGTTTGAGAAGGCAACAAATTTTTCTCACTTGTGCTGCTCCAAGCGCTTAACCAGATTGGCCTAGGGAAAAAATACACATACCGTTGTAATTGGGCGAGTTTCTACTTTCAGATGCAATAGGAATTTTTGGGTTAGGTCAATCCGTTCGCGAGATATGGGAGTTTGAAGCCAATAAATGGTAGAGAAGGCAAAAAATTTTTCACAATTCTACTGCTCCAAACGCTTAACCAGAATGACCTAGGGAAAAAATACACGTACCGTTGTAATCGGGCGAGTTTCTACTTTCAAATGCAATAGGAATTTTTGGGTTAGGTCAATCCGTTCGCGAGATATGAGAGTTTGAAGCTAAGATATGGTTGAGAAGACAACAAATTTTTCGCAAATCTGCTGCACCAAACGCTTAACCAGAATGGCCTAGGGAAAAAATACGCGTACCGTTGTAATCGGGCGAGTTTCTACTTTCAGTTGCAATAGGAATTTTTGGATTAGGTCCATCCGTTCGCGAGATATGGGACTTTGAAGCTAAGAAATGGTTGACAAGACAACAAATTTTTCGCACTTCTACTGCTCCAATCGCTTAACCAGAATGTCCTAGGGGAAAAATACACCTACCGTTGTAATCGGGAGAGTTTCTACTTTCAAATGCAATAGGAATTCTTGGGTTAGGTCAATCGGTTCGCGACATATGGGAGTTTCAAGCTAAGAAATGTTTGAGAAGACAACAAATTTTTCGCAATTCTGCTGCTCCAAACGCTTATCCAGAATGGCCTAGGGAAAAAATACCCATACCCTTGTAATCGGGCGAGTTTCTACTTTCAGATGCAACAGGAATTTTTGGGTTAGGTCAATCCGTTCGCGAGAAATGGGAGTTTGAAACCAAGAAATGGTAGAAAAGGCAAAAAATTTTTCACAATTCTGCTGCTCCAAACGCTTAACCAGAATGGCCTAGGGAAAAAATACACATACCGTTGTAATCGGGCGAGTTTCTACTTTCAGATGCAACAGGAATTTTTGGGTTAGGTCAATCCGTTCGCGAGAAATGGGAGTTTGAAACCAAGAAATGGTAGAAAAGGCAAAAAATTTTTCACAATTCTGCTGCTCCAAACGCTTAACCAGAATGGCCTAGGGAAAAAATACACATACCGTTGTAATCGGGCGAGTTTCTACTTTCAGATGCAATAGGAATTTTTGGGTTATGTCAATCCGTTCGCGAGATATGGGAGTTTGAAGTCAAGAAATGGTTGAGAAGGCAAAAAATTTTTCGCAATTCTGCTGCTCAAACCGCTTAACCAGAATGGCCTAGGGAAAAAATACACATACCGTTATAATCGGGCGAGTATCTACTTTCAGACGCAACAGGAATTTTTGGGTTAGGTCAATCCGTTCGCGAGATATGGGAGTTTGAATCCAAGAAATGGTTGAGAAGACAACAAATTTTTCGCAATTCTGCTGCTCCAAACGCTTAACCAGAATGGCCTAGGGAAAAAATACACATACGGTTATAATCGGGCGAGTTTCTACTTTCAGACGCAACAGGAATTTTTGGGTTAGGTCAATCCGTTCGCGAGATATGGGAGTTTGAATCCAAGAAATGGATGAGAAGACAACAAATTTTTCGCAATTCTGCTGCTCCAAACGCTTAACCAGAATGGGCTAGGGAGAAAACACACATACCGTTGTAATCGGGCGAGTTTCTACTTTCAGACGCAACAGGAATTTTTGGGTTAGGTCAATCCGTACGCGAGATATGGGGGTTTGAAGCCAAGAAATGGTTGAGAAGACAACAAATTTTTCGCACTTCTGCTGCTCCAAACGCTTAACCAGAATGGCCTAGGGAAAAAATACACATACCGTTGTAATCGGGCGAGTTTCTACTTTCAGTTACAATAGGAATTTTTGGCTTAGGTCAATCCGTTCGCGAGATATGGGAGTTTGAATCCAAGAAATGGTTGAGAAGACAACAAATTTTTCGCACCTCTGCTGCTCCTATCGCTTAACCAGAATGGCCTACGGGGTAAAATTCACGTACCGTTGTAATCGGGCGAGTTTCTACTTTCAGATGGAACAAGAATTTTTGGGTTAGGTCAAACCGTTCGCGAGATATGGGAGTTTGAAGACCAGAAATGGTTGAGAAGACAACAAATTATTCGCAATTCTGCTGCTCCAAACGCGTAACCAGAATTGCCTAGGGAAAAAATACGCGTACCGTTGTAATCGGGCGAGTTTCTACTTTCAGTTACAATAGGAATTTTTGGGTTAGGTCTATCCGTTCGCGAGATATGGGACTTTGAAGCTAAGAAATGGTTGACAAGACAACAAATTTTTCGCAATTCTGCTGCTCCAAACGCTTCACCAGAATGGGTTTTTGAAAAAATACACACACCGTTGTAATCGGGCGAGTTTCTACTTTCAGATGCAATAGGAATTTTTGGGTTGGGTCAATCCGTTCGCGAGATATGGGAGTTTGAACACAAGAAATGGTTGAGAAGGCAACAAATTTTTCTCACTTCTGCTGCTCCAAGCGCTTAACCAGAATGGCCTAGGGAAAAAATACACATACCGTTGTAATTGGGCGAGTTTCTACTTTCAAATGCAATAGGAATTTTTGGGTTATGTCAATCCGTTCGCGAGATATGGGAGTTTGAAGACAAGAAATGGTTGAGAAGGCAAAAAATTTTTCGCAATTCTGCTGCTCAAACCGGTTAACCAGAATGGCCTAGGGAAAAAATACACATACCGTTATAATCGGGCGAGTATCTACTTTCAGACGCAACAGGAATTTTTGGGTTAGGTCAATCCGTTCGCGAGATATGGGAGTTTGAATCCAAGAAATGGTTGAGAAGACAACAAATTTTTCGCAATTCTGCTGCTCCAAACGCTTAACCAGAATGGGCTAGGGAGAAAACACACATACCGTTGTAATCGGGCGAGTTTCTACTTTCAGACGCAACAGGAATTTTTGGGTTAGGTCAATCCGTTCGCGAGATATGGGGGTTTGAAGCCAAGAAATGGTTGAGAAGACAACAAATTTTTCGCACTTCTGCTGCTCCAAACGCTTAACCAGAATGACCTAGGGAAAAAATACACATACCGTTGTAATCGGGCGAGTTTCTACTTTCAGTTACAATAGGAATTTTTGGCTTAGGTCAATCCGTTCGCGAGATATGGGAGTTTGAAGCCAAGAAATGGTTGAGAAGGCAAAAAATTTTTCGCAATTCTGCTGCTCCAAACGCTTAACCACAATGGCCTAGGGAAAAAAAAACACATACCGTTGTAATTGGGCGAGTTTCTACTTTCAGATGCAATAGGAATTTTTGGGTTAGGTCAATCCGTTCGCGAGATATGGGACTTTGAAGCTAAGAAATGGTTGACAAGACAACAAATTTTTCGCAATTCTGTTGCTCCAAACGCTTAACCAGAATGGCCTAGGGAAAAAATACGCGTACCGTTGTAATCGGGCGAGTTTCTACCTTCAGTTACAATAGGAATTTTTGGGTTAGGTCAATCCGTTCGCGAGATATGGGACTTTGAAGCTAAGAAATGGTTGACAAGACAACAAATTTTTCGCACTTCTACTGCTCCAATCGCTTAACCAGAATGGCCTAGGGGAAAAATACACCTACCGTTGTAATCGGGCGAGTTTCTACTTTCAAATGCAATAGGAATTTTTGGGTTAGGTCAATCCGTTCGCGAGATATGGGAGTTTGAATCCAAGAAATGGATGAGAAGACAACAAATTTTTCGCAATTCTGCTGCTCAAACCGCTTAACCAGAATGGCCTAGGGAAAAAATACACATACCGTTGTAATCGGGCGAGTTTCTACTTTCAGATGCAATAGGAATTTTTGGGTTAGGTCAATCCGTTCGCGAGGTATGGGAGTTTGAATCCAAGAAATGGTAGAGAAGGCAAAAAATTTTTCGCAATTCTGCTGCTCCAAACGCTTAACCAGAATGGGCTAGGGAAAAAATACACATGCCGTTGTAATCGGGCGAGTTTCTACTTTCAGACGCAACAGGAATTTTTGGGTTAGGTCAATCCGTTCGCTTGATATGGGAGTTTGAATCCAAGAAATGGTTGAGAAGACAACAAATTTTTCGCAATTCTGCTGCTCCAAACGCTTCACCAGAATGGGCTAGGGAGAAAATACACATGCCGTTGTAATCGGGCGAGTTTCTACTTTCAGACGCAACAGGAATTTTTGGGTTAGGTCAATCCGTTCGCTTGATATGGGAGTTTGAAGCCAAGAAATGGTTGAGAAGACAACAAATTTTTCGCAATTCTGCTGCTCCAAACGCTTAACCAGAATGCCCTAGGGAAAAAATACGCGTACCGCTGTAATCGGGCGTGTTTCTACTTTCAGTTACAATAGGAATTTTTGGGTTAGGTCAATCCGTTCGCGAGATATGGGACTTTGAAGCTAAGAAATGGTTGAGAAGACAACAAATTTTTCGCAAATCTGCTGCACCAAACGCTTAACCAGAATGGCCTAGGGAAAAAATACGCGTACCGTTGTAATCGGGCGAGTTTCTACTTTCAGTTACAATAGGAATATTTGGGTTAGGTCCATCCGTTCGCGAGATATGGGACTTTGAAGCTAAGAAATGGTTGACAAGACAACAAATTTTTCGCACTTCTACTGCTCCAATCGCTTAACCAGAATGGCCTAGGGGAAAAATACACATACCGTTGTAATCGGGCGAGTTTCTACTTTCAGATGCAACAGGAATTTTTGGGTTAGGTCAATCCGTTCGCGAGAAATGGGACTTTGAAACCAAGAAATGGTAGAAAAGGCAAAAAATTTTTCACAATTCTGCTGCTCCAAACGCTTAACCAGAATGGCCTAGGGAAAAAATACACATACCGTTGTAATCGGGCGAGTTTCTACTTTCAGATGCAACAGGAATTTTTGGGTTAGGTCAATCCGTTCGCGAGAAATGGGAGTTTGAAACCAAGAAATGGTAGAAAAGGCAAAAAATTTTTCACAATTCTGCTGCTCCAAACGCTTAACCAGAATGGCCTAGGGAAAAAATACACATACCTTTGTAATCGGGCGAGTTTCTACTTTCAGATGCAATAGGAATTTTTGGGTTAGGTCAATCCGTGCGCGAGATATGGGAGTTTGAAAACAAGAAATGGTTGAGAAGGCAAAAAATTTTTCGCAATTCTGCTGCTCAAACCGCTTAACCAGAATGGCCTAGGGAAAAAATACACATACCGTTATAATCGGGCGAGTTTCTACTTTCAGACGCAACAGGAATTTTTGGGTTTGGTCAATCCGTTCGCGAGATATGGGAGTTTGAATCCAAGAAATGGTTGAGAAGACAACAAATTTTTCGCAATTCTGCTGCTCCAAACGCTTAAACAGAATGGCCTAGGGAAAAAATACACATACCGTTATAAACGGGCGAGTTTCTACTTTCAGACGCAACAGGAATTTTTGGGTTAGGTCAATCCGTTCGCGAGATATGGGAGTTTGAATCCAAGAAATGGATGAGAAGACAACAAATTTTTTGCAATTCTGCTGCTCCAAACGCTTAACCAGAATGGGCTAGGGAGAAAACACACATACCGTTGTAATCGGGCGAGTTTCTACTTTCAGACGCAACAGGAATTTTTGGGTTAGGTCAATCCGTTCGCGAGATATGGGGGTTTGAAGCCAAGAAATGGTTGAGAAGACAACAAATTTTTCGCAATTCTGCTGCTCCAAACGCTTAACCAGAATGGCCTAGGGAAAAAATACACATACCGTTGTAATTGGGCGAGTTTCTACTTTCAGATGCAATAGGAATATTTGGGTTAGGTCAATCCGTTCGCGAGATATGGGAGTTTGAAGCCAAGAAATGGTAGAGAAGACAACAAATTTTTCGCAATTCTGCTGCTCCAAACGCTTCACCAGAATGGCCTAGGGAAAAAATACGCGTACCGCTGTAATCGGGCGTGTTTCTACTTTCAGTTACAATAGGAATTTTTGGGTTAGGTCAATCCGTTCGCGAGATATGGGACTTTGAAGCTAAGAAATGGTTGAGAAGACAACAAATTTTTCGCAAATCTGCTGCACCAAACGCTTAACCAGAGTGGCCTAGGGGAAAAATACGCATACCGTTGTAATCGGGCGAGTTTCTACTTTCAGTTACAATAGGAATTTTTGGGTTAGGTCAATCCGTTCGCGAGATATGGGACTTTGAAGCTAAGAAATGGTTGAGAAGACAACAAATTTTTCGCAAATCTGCTGCACCAAACGCTTAACCAGAATGGCCTAGGGGAAAAATACACTTACCGTTGTAATCGGGCGAGTTTCTACTTTCAAATGCAATAGGAATTTTTGGGTTAGGTCAATCGGTTCGCGAGATATGGGAGTTTCAAGCTAAGAAATGTTTGAGAAGACAACAAATTTTTCGCAATTCTGCTGCTCCAAACGCTTATCCAGAATGGCCTAGGGAAAAAATACCCATACCCTTGTAATCGGGCGAGTTTCTACTTTCAGATGCAACAGGAATTTTTGGGTTAGGTCAATCCGTTCGCGAGAAATGGGAGTTTGAAACCAAGAAATGGTAGAAAAGGCAAAAAATTTTTCACAATTCTGCTGCTCCAAACGCTTAACCAGAATGGCCTAGGGAAAAAATACACATACCGTTGTAATCGGGCGAGTTTCTACTTTCAGATGCAACAGGAATTTTTGGGTTAGGTCAATCCATTCGCGAGAAATGGGAGTTTGAAACCAAGAAATGGTAGAAAAGGCAAAAAATTTTTCACAATTCTGCTGCTCCAAACGCTTAACCAGAATGGCCTAGGGAAAAAATACACATACCGTTGTAATCGGGCGAGTTTCTTCTTTCAGATGCAATAGGAATTTTTGGGTTAGGTCAATCCGTTCGCGAGATATGGGAGTTTGAAAACAAGAAATGGTTGAGAAGGCAAAAAATTTTTCGCAATTCTGCTGCTCAAACCGCTTAACCAGAATGGCCTAGGGAAAAAATACACATACAGTTATAATCGGGCGAGTTTCTACTTTCAGACGCAACAGGAATTTTTGGGTTTGGTCAATCCGTTCGCGAGATATGGGAGTTTGAATCCAAGAAATGGTTGAGAAGACAACAAATTTTTCGCAATTCTGCTGCTCCAAACGCTTAACCAGAATGGCCTAGGGAAAAAATACACATACCGTTATAATCGGGCGAGTTTCTACTTTCAGACGCAAGAGGAATTTTTGGGTTAGGTCAATCCGTTCGCGAGATATGGGAGTTTGAATCCAAGAAATGGATGAGAAGACAACAAATTTTTCGCAATTCTGCTGCTCCAAACGCTTAACCAGAATGGGCTAGGGAGAAAACACACATACCGTTGTAATCGGGCGAGTTTCTACTTTCAGACGCAACAGGAATTTTTGGGTTAGGTCAATCCGTTCGCGAGATATGGGGGTTTGAAGCCAAGAAATGGCTGAGAAGACAACAAATTTTTCGCAATTCTGCTGCTCCAAACGCTTAACCAGAATGGCCTAGGGAAAAAATACACATACCGTTGTAATTGGGCGAGTTTCTACTTTCAGATGCAATAGGAATTTTTGGGTTAGGTCAATCCGTTCGCGAGATATGGGAGTTTGAAGCCAAGAAATGGTAGAGAAGACAACAAATTTTTCGCAATTCTGCTGCTCCAAACGCTTCACCAGAATGGCCTAGGGAAAAAATACGCTTACCGCTGTAATCGGGCGTGTTTCTACTTTCAGTTACAATAGGAATTTTTGGGTTAGGTCAATCCGTTCGCGAGATATGGGACTTTGAAGCTAAGAAATGGTTGAGAAGACAACAAATTTTTCGCAAATCTGCTGCACCAAACGCTTAACCAGAGTGGCCTAGGGAAAAAATACGCATACCGTTGTAATCGGGCGAGTTTCTACTTTCAGTTACAATAGGAATTTTTGGGTTAGGTCAATCCGTTCGCGAGATATGGGACTTTGAAGCTAAGAAATGGTTGAGAAGACAACAAATTTTTCGCAAATCTGCTGCACCAAACGCTTAACCAGAATGGCCTAGGGGAAAAATACACTTACCGTTGTAATCGGGCGAGTTTCTACTTTCAAATGCAATAGGAATTTTTGGGTTAGGTCAATCGGTTCGCGAGATATGGGAGTTTCAAGCTAAGAAATGTTTGAGAAGACAACAAATTTTTCGCAATTCTGCTGCTCCAAACGCTTATCCAGAATGGCCTAGGGAAAAAATACCCATACCCTTGTAATCGGGCGAGTTTCTACTTTCAGATGCAACAGGAATTTTTGGGTTAGGTCAATCCGTTCGCGAGAAATGGGAGTTTGAAACCAAGAAATGGTAGAAAAGGCAAAAATTTTTCACAATTCTGCTGCTCCAAACGCTTAACCAGAATGGCCTAGGGAAAAAATACACATACCGTTGTAATCGGGCGAGTTTCTACTTTCAGATGCAACAGGAATTTTTGGGTTAGGTCAATCCATTCGCGAGAAATGGGAGTTTGAAACCAAGAAATGGTAGAAAAGGCAAAAAATTTTTCACAATTCTGCTGCTCCAAACGCTTAACCAGAATGGCCTAGGGAAAAAATACACATACCGTTGTAATCGGGCGAGTTTCTACTTTCAGATGCAATAGGAATTTTTGGGTTAGGTCAATCCGTTCGCGAGATATGGGAGTTTGAAAACAAGAAATGGTTGAGAAGGCAAAAAATTTTTCGCAATTCTGCTGCTCAAACCGCTTAACCAGAATGGCCTAGGGAAAAAATACACATACAGTTATAATCGGGCGAGTTTCTACTTTCAGACGCAACAGGAATTTTTGGGTTTGGTCAATCCGTTCGCGAGATATGGGAGTTTGAATCCAAGAAATGGTTGAGAAGACAACAAATTTTTCGCAATTCTGCTGCTCCAAACGCTTAACCAGAATGGCCTAGGGAAAAAATACACATACAGTTATAATCGGGCGAGTTTCTACTTTCAGACGCAACAGGAATTTTTGGGTTTGGTCAATCCGTTCGCGAGATATGGGAGTTTGAATCCAAGAAATGGTTGAGAAGACAACAAATTTTTCGCAATTCTGCTGCTCCAAACGCTTAACCAGAATGGCCTAGGGAAAAAATACACATACCGTTATAATCGGGCGAGTTTCTACTTTCAGACGCAAGAGGAATTTTTGGGTTAGGTCAATCCGTTCGCGAGATATGGGAGTTTGAATCCAAGAAATGGATGAGAAGACAACAAATTTTTCGCAATTCTGCTGCTCCAAACGCTTAACCAGAATGGGCTAGGGAGAAAACACACATACCGTTGTAATCGGGCGAGTTTCTACTTTCAGACGCAACAGGAATTTTTGGGTTAGGTCAATCCGTTCGCGAGATATGGGGGTTTGAAGCCAAGAAATGGCTGAGAAGACAACAAATTTTTCGCAATTCTGCTGCTCCAAACGCTTAACCAGAATGGCCTAGGGAAAAAATACACATACCGTTGTAATTGGGCGAGTTTCTACTTTCAGATGCAATAGGAATTTTTGGGTTAGGTCAATCCGTTCGCGAGATATGGGAGTTTGAAGCCAAGAAATGGTAGAGAAGACAACAAATTTTTCGCAATTCTGCTGCTCCAAACGCTTCACCAGAATGGCCTAGGGAAAAAATACGCTTACCGCTGTAATCGGGCGTGTTTCTACTTTCAGTTACAATAGGAATTTTTGGGTTAGGTCAATCCGTTCGCGAGATATGGGACTTTGAAGCTAAGAAATGGTTGAGAAGACAACAAATTTTTCGCAAATCTGCTGCACCAAACGCTTAACCAGAGTGGCCTAGGGAAAAAATACGCATACCGTTGTAATCGGGCGAGTTTCTACTTTCAGTTACAATAGGAATTTTTGGGTTAGGTCAATCCGTTCGCGAGATATGGGACTTTGAAGCTAAGAAATGGTTGAGAAGACAACAAATTTTTCGCAAATCTGCTGCACCAAACGCTTAACCAGAATGGCCTAGGGGAAAAATACACTTACCGTTGTAATCGGGCGAGTTTCTACTTTCAAATGCAATAGGAATTTTTGGGTTAGGTCAATCGGTTCGCGAGATATGGGAGTTTCAAGCTAAGAAATGTTTGAGAAGACAACAAATTTTTCGCAATTCTGCTGCTCCAAACGCTTATCCAGAATGGCCTAGGGAAAAAATACCCATACCCTTGTAATCGGGCGAGTTTCTACTTTCAGATGCAACAGGAATTTTTGGGTTAGGTCAATCCGTTCGCGAGAAATGGGAGTTTGAAACCAAGAAATGGTAGAAAAGGCAAAAATTTTTCACAATTCTGCTGCTCCAAACGCTTAACCAGAATGGCCTAGGGAAAAAATACACATACCGTTGTAATCGGGCGAGTTTCTACTTTCAGATGCAACAGGAATTTTTGGGTTAGGTCAATCCATTCGCGAGAAATGGGAGTTTGAAACCAAGAAATGGTAGAAAAGGCAAAAAATTTTTCACAATTCTGCTGCTCCAAACGCTTAACCAGAATGGCCTAGGGAAAAAATACACATACCGTTGTAATCGGGCGAGTTTCTACTTTCAGATGCAATAGGAATTTTTGGGTTAGGTCCATCCGTTCGCGAGATATGGGAGTTTGAAAACAAGAAATGGTTGAGAAGGCAAAAAATTTTTCGCAATTCTGCTGCTCAAACCGCTTAACCAGAATGGCCTAGGGAAAAAATACACATACAGTTATAATCGGGCGAGTTTCTACTTTCAGACGCAACAGGAATTTTTGGGTTTGGTCAATCCGTTCGCGAGATATGGGAGTTTGAATCCAAGAAATGGTTGAGAAGACAACAAATTTTTCGCAATTCTGCTGCTCCAAACGCTTAACCAGAATGGCCTAGGGAAAAAATACACATACCGTTATAATCGGGCGAGTTTCTACTTTCAGACGCAAGAGGAATTTTTGGGTTAGGTCAATCCGTTCGCGAGATATGGGAGTTTGAATCCAAGAAATGGATGAGAAGACAACAAATTTTTCGCAATTCTGCTGCTCCAAACGCTTAACCAGAATGGGCTAGGGAGAAAACACACATACCGTTGTAATCGGGCGAGTTTCTACTTTCAGACGCAACAGGAATTTTTGGGTTAGGTCAATCCGTTCGCGAGATATGGGGGTTTGAAGCCAAGAAATGGTTGAGAAGACAACAAATTTTTCGCAATTCTGCTGCTCCAAACGCTTAACCAGAATGGCCTAGGGAAAAAATACACATACCGTTGTAATTGGGCGAGTTTCTACTTTCAGATGCAATAGGAATTTTTGGGTTAGGTCAATCCGTTCGCGAGATATGGGAGTTTGAAGCCAAGAAATGGTAGAGAAGACAACAAATTTTTCGCAATTCTGCTGCTCCAAACGCTTCACCAGAATGGCCTAGGGAAAAAATACGCTTACCGCTGTAATCGGGCGTGTTTCTACTTTCAGTTACAATAGGAATTTTTGGGTTAGGTCAATCCGTTCGCGAGATATGGGACTTTGAAGCTAAGAAATGGTTGAGGAGACAACAAATTTTTCGCAAATCTGCTGCACCAAACGCTTAACCAGAGTGGCCTAGGGAAAAAATACGCATACCGTTGTAATCGGGCGAGTTTCTACTTTCAGTTACAATAGGAATTTTTGGGTCAGGTCAATCCGTTCGCGAGATATGGGACTTTGAAGCTAAGAAATGGTTGAGAAGACAACAAATTTTTCGCAAATCTGCTGCACCAAACGCTTAACCAGAATGGCCTAGGGGAAAAATACACCTACCGTTGTAATCGGGCGAGTTTCTACTTTCAAATGCAATAGGAATTTTTGGGTTAGGTCAATCGGTTCGCGAGATATGGGAGTTTCAAGCTAAGAAATGTTTGAGAAGACAACAAATTTTTCGCAATTCTGCTGCTCCAAACGCTTATCCAGAATGGCCTAGGGAAAAAATACCCATACCCTTGTAATCGGGCGAGTTTCTACTTTCAGATGCAACAGGAATTTTTGGGTTAGGTCAATCCGTTCGCGAGAAATGGGAGTTTGAAACCAAGAAATGGTAGAAAAGGCAAAAAATTTTTCACAATTCTGCTGCTCCAAACGCTTAACCAGAATGGCCTAGGGAAAAAATACACATACCGTTGTAATCGGGCGAGTTTCTACTTTCAGATGCAACAGGAATTTTTGGGTTAGGTCAATCCATTCGCGAGAAATGGGAGTTTGAAACCAAGAAATGGTAGAAAAGGCAAAAAATTTTTCACAATTCTGCTGCTCCAAACGCTTAACCAGAATGGCCTAGGGAAAAAATACACATACCGTTGTAATCGGGCGAGTTTCTACTTTCAGATGCAATAGGAATTTTTGGGTTAGGTCAATCCGTTCGCGAGATATGGGAGTTTGAAAACAAGAAATGGTTGAGAAGGCAAAAAATTTTTCGCAATTCTGCTGCTCAAACCGCTTAACCAGAATGGCCTAGGGAAAAAATACACATACAGTTATAATCGGGCGAGTTTCTACTTTCAGACGCAACAGGAATTTTTGGGTTTGGTCAATCCGTTCGCGAGATATGGGAGTTTGAATCCAAGAAATGGTTGAGAAGACAACAAATTTTTCGCAATTCTGCTGCTCCAAACGCTTAACCAGAATGGCCTAGGGAAAAAATACACATACCGTTATAATCGGGCGAGTTTCTACTTTCAGACGCAAGAGGAATTTTTGGGTTAGGTCAATCCGTTCGCGAGATATGGGAGTTTGAATCCAAGAAATGGATGAGAAGACAACAAATTTTTCGCAATTCTGCTGCTCCAAACGCTTAACCAGAATGGGCTAGGGAGAAAACACACATACCGTTGTAATCGGGCGAGTTTCTACTTTCAGACGCAACAGGAATTTTTGGGTTAGGTCAATCCGTTCGCGAGATATGGGGGTTTGAAGCCAAGAAATGGTTGAGAAGACAACAAATTTTTCGCAATTCTGCTGCTCCAAACGCTTAACCAGAATGGCCTAGGGAAAAAATACACATACCGTTGTAATTGGGCGAGTTTCTACTTTCAGATGCAATAGGAATTTTTGGGTTAGGTCAATCCGTTCGCGAGATATGGGAGTTTGAAGCCAAGAAATGGTAGAGAAGACAACAAATTTTTCGCAATTCTGCTGCTCCAAACGCTTCACCAGAATGGCCTAGGGAAAAAATACGCTTACCGCTGTAATCGGGCGTGTTTCTACTTTCAGTTACAATAGGAATTTTTGGGTTAGGTCAATCCGTTCGCGAGATATGGGACTTTGAAGCTAAGAAATGGTTGAGGAGACAACAAATTTTTCGCAAATCTGCTGCACCAAACGCTTAACCAGAGTGGCCTAGGGAAAAAATACGCATACCGTTGTAATCGGGCGAGTTTCTACTTTCAGTTACAATAGGAATTTTTGGGTTAGGTCAATCCGTTCGCGAGATATGGGACTTTGAAGCTAAGAAATGGTTGAGAAGACAACAAATTTTTCGCAAATCTGCTGCACCAAACGCTTAACCAGAATGGCCTAGGGGAAAAATACACCTACCGTTGTAATCGGGCGAGTTTCTACTTTCAAATGCAATAGGAATTTTTGGGTTAGGTCAATCGGTTCGCGAGATATGGGAGTTTCAAGCTAAGAAATGTTTGAGAAGACAACAAATTTTTCGCAATTCTGCTGCTCCAAACGCTTATCCAGAATGGCCTAGGGAAAAAATACCCATACCCTTGTAATCGGGCGAGTTTCTACTTTCAGATGCAACAGGAATTTTTGGGTTAGGTCAATCCGTTCGCGAGAAATGGGAGTTTGAAACCAAGAAATGGTAGAAAAGGCAAAAAATTTTTCACAATTCTGCTGCTCCAAACGCTTAACCAGAATGGCCTAGGGAAAAAATACACATACCGTTATAATCGGGCGAGTTTCTACTTTCAGATGCAATAGGAATTTTTGGGTTAGGTCAATCCGTTCGCGAGATATGGGAGTTTGAAAACAAGAAATGGTTGAGAAGGCAAAAAATTTTTCGCAATTCTGCTGCTCAAACCGCTTAACCAGAATGGCCTAGGGAAAAAATACGCATACCGTTATAATCGGGCGAGTTTCTACTTTCAGACGCAACAGGAATTTTTGGGTTTGGTCAATCCGTTCGCGAGATATGGGAGTTTGAATCCAAGAAATGGTTGAGAAGACAACAAATTTTTCGCAATTCTGCTGCTCCAAACGCTTAACCAGAATGGCCTAGGGAGAAAATACACATACCGTTATAATCGGGCGAGTTTCTACTTTCAGACGCAACTGGAATTTTTGGGTTAGGTCAATCCGTTCGCGAGATATGGGAGTTTGAATCCAAGAAATGGATGAGAAGACAACAAATTTTTCGCAATTCTGCTGCTCCAAACGCTTAACCAGAATGGGCTAGGGAGAAAACACACATACCGTTGTAATCGGGCGAGTTTCTACTTTCAGACGCAACAGGAATTTTTGGGTTAGGTCAATCCGTTCGCGAGATATGGGGGTTTGAAGCCAAGAAATGGTTGAGAAGACAACAAATTTTTCGCAATTCTGCTGCTCCAAACGCTTAACCAGAATGGCCTAGGGGAAAAATACACCTACCGTTGTAATCGGGCGAGTTTCTACTTTCAAATGCAATAGGAATTTTTGGGTTAGGTCAATCGGTTCGCGAGATATGGGAGTTTCAAGCTAAGAAATGTTTGAGAAGACAACAAATTTTTCGCAATTCTGCTGCTCCAAACGCTTATCCAGAATGGCCTAGGGAAAAAATACCCATACCCTTGTAATCGGGCGAGTTTCTACTTTCAGATGCAACAGGAATTTTTGGGTTAGGTCAATCCGTTCGCGAGAAATGGGAGTTTGAAACCAAGAAATGGTAGAAAAGGCAACAAATTTTTCACAATTCTGCTGCTCCAAACGCTTAACCAGAATGGCCTAGGGAAAAAATACACATACCGTTGTAATCGGGCGAGTTTCTACTTTCAGATGCAACAGGAATTTTTGGGTTAGGTCAATCCATTCGCGAGAAATGGGAGTTTGAAACCAAGAAATGGTAGAAAAGGCAAAAAATTTTTCACAATTCTGCTGCTCCAAACGCTTAACCAGAATGGCCTAGGGAAAAAATACACATACCGTTGTAATCGGGCGAGTTTCTACTTTCAGATGCAATAGGAATTTTTGGGTTAGGTCAATCCGTTCGCGAGATATGGGAGTTTGAAAACAAGAAATGGTTGAGAAGGCAAAAAATTTTTCGCAATTCTGCTGCTCAAACCGCTTAACCAGAATGGCCTAGGGAAAAAATACACATACAGTTATAATCGGGCGAGTTTCTACTTTCAGACGCAACAGGAATTTTTGGGTTTGGTCAATCCGTTCGCGAGATATGGGAGTTTGAATCCAAGAAATGGTTGAGAAGACAACAAATTTTTCGCAATTCTGCTGCTCCAAACGCTTAACCAGAATGGCCTAGGGAAAAAATACACATACCGTTATAATCGGGCGAGTTTCTACTTTCAGACGCAAGAGGAATTTTTGGGTTAGGTCAATCCGTTCGCGAGATATGGGAGTTTGAATCCAAGAAATGGATGAGAAGACAACAAATTTTTCGCAATTCTGCTGCTCCAAACGCTTAACCAGAATGGGCTAGGGAGAAAACACACATACCGTTGTAATCGGGCGAGTTTCTACTTTCAGACGCAACAGGAATTTTTGGGTTAGGTCAATCCGTTCGCGAGATATGGGGGTTTGAAGCCAAGAAATGGTTGAGAAGACAACAAATTTTTCGCAATTCTGCTGCTCCAAACGCTTAACCAGAATGGCCTAGGGAAAAAATACACATACCGTTGTAATTGGGCGAGTTTCTACTTTCAGATGCAATAGGAATTTTTGGGTTAGGTCAATCCGTTCGCGAGATATGGGAGTTTGAAGCCAAGAAATGGTAGAGAAGACAACAAATTTTTCGCAATTCTGCTGCTCCAAACGCTTCACCAGAATGGCCTAGGGAAAAATTACGCTTACCGCTGTAATCGGGCGTGTTTCTACTTTCAGTTACAATAGGAATTTTTGGGTTAGGTCAATCCGTTCGCGAGATATGGGACTTTGAAGCTAAGAAATGGTTGAGGAGACAACAAATTTTTCGCAAATCTGCTGCACCAAACGCTTAACCAGAGTGGCCTAGGGAAAAAATACGCATACCGTTGTAATCGGGCGAGCTTCTACTTTCAGTTACAATAGGAATTTTTGGGTTAGGTCAATCCGTTCGCGAGATATGGGACTTTGAAGCTAAGAAATGGTTGAGAAGACAACAAATTTTTCGCAAATCTGCTGCACCAAACGCTTAACCAGAATGGCCTAGGGGAAAAATACACCTACCGTTGTAATCGGGCGAGTTTCTACTTTCAAATGCAATAGGAATTTTTGGGTTAGGTCAATCGGTTCGCGAGATATGGGAGTTTCAAGCTAAGAAATGTTTGAGAAGACAACAAATTTTTCGCAATTCTGCTGCTCCAAACGCTTATCCAGAATGGCCTAGGGAAAAAATACCCATACCCTTGTAATCGGGCGAGTTTCTACTTTCAGATGCAACAGGAATTTTTGGGTTAGGTCAATCCGTTCGCGAGAAATGGGAGTTTGA
Organism: Ptiloglossa arizonensis; assembly: GCF_051014685.1. NCBI lineage: Eukaryota > Metazoa > Arthropoda > Insecta > Hymenoptera > Colletidae > Ptiloglossa > Ptiloglossa arizonensis. The sequence continues at coordinate 1,087,569 of NW_027478435.1, read as the reverse complement.
AACCAAGAAATGGTAGAAAAGGCAAAAAATTTTTCACAATTCTGCTGCTCCAAACGCTTAACCAGAATGGCCTAGGGAAAAAATACACATACCGTTATAATCGGGCGAGTTTCTACTTTCAGATGCAATAGGAATTTTTGGGTTAGGTCAATCCGTTCGCGAGATATGGGAGTTTGAAAACAAGAAATGGTTGAGAAGGCAAAAAATTTTTCGCAATTCTGCTGCTCAAACCGCTTAACCAGAATGGCCTAGGGAAAAAATACGCATACCGTTATAATCGGGCGAGTTTCTACTTTCAGACGCAACAGGAATTTTTGGGTTTGGTCAATTCCGTTCGCGAGATATGGGAGTTTGAATCCAAGAAATGGTTGAGAAGACAACAAATTTTTCGCAATTCTGCTGCTCCAAACGCTTAACCAGAATGGCCTAGGGAGAAAATACACATACCGTTATAATCGGGCGAGTTTCAACTTTCAGACGCAACTGGAATTTTTGGGTTAGGTCAATCCGTTCGCGAGATATGGGAGTTTGAATCCAAGAAATGGATGAGAAGACAACAAATTTTTCGCAATTCTGCTGCTCCAAACGCTTAACCAGAATGGGCTAGGGAGAAAACACACATACCGTTGTAATCGGGCGAGTTTCTACTTTCAGACGCAACAGGAATTTTTGGGTTAGGTCAATCCGTTCGCGAGATATGGGGTTTGAAGCCAAGAAATGGTTGAGAAGACAACAAATTTTTCGCAATTCTGCTGCTCCAAACGCTTAACCAGAATGGCCTAGGGGAAAAATACACCTACCGTTGTAATCGGGCGAGTTTCTACTTTCAAATGCAATAGGAATTTTTGGGTTAGGTCAATCGGTTCGCGAGATATGGGAGTTTCAAGCTAAGAAATGTTTGAGAAGACAACAAATTTTTCGCAATTCTGCTGCTCCAAACGCTTATCCAGAATGGCCTAGGGAAAAAATACCCATACCCTTGTAATCGGGCGAGTTTCTACTTTCAGATGCAACAGGAATTTTTGGGTTAGGTCAATCCGTTCGCGAGAAATGGGAGTTTGAAACCAAGAAATGGTAGAAAAGGAACAAATTTTTCACAATTCTGCTGCTCCAAACGCTTAACCAGAATGGCCTAGGGAAAAAATACACATACCGTTGTAATCGGGCGAGTTTCTACTTTCAGATGCAACAGGAATTTTTGGGTTAGGTCAATCCATTCGCGAGAAATGGGAGTTTGAAACCAAGAAATGGTAGAAAAGGCAAAAAATTTTTCACAATTCTGCTGCTCCAAACGCTTAACCAGAATGGCCTAGGGAAAAAATACACATACCGTTGTAATCGGGCGAGTTTCTACTTTCAGATGCAATAGGAATTTTTGGGTTAGGTCAATCCGTTCGCGAGATATGGGAGTTTGAAAACAAGAAATGGTTGAGAAGGCAAAAAATTTTTCGCAATTCTGCTGCTCAAACCGCTTAACCAGAATGGCCTAGGGAAAAAATACACATACAGTTATAATCGGGCGAGTTTCTACTTTCAGACGCAACAGGAATTTTTGGGTTTGGTCAATCCGTTCGCGAGATATGGGAGTTTGAATCCAAGAAATGGTTGAGAAGACAACAAATTTTTCGCAATTCTGCTGCTCCAAACGCTTAACCAGAATGGCCTAGGGAAAAAATACACATACCGTTATAATCGGGCGAGTTTCTACTTTCAGACGCAAGAGGAATTTTTGGGTTAGGTCAATCCGTTCGCGAGATATGGGAGTTTGAATCCAAGAAATGGATGAGAAGACAACAAATTTTTCGCAATTCTGCTGCTCCAAACGCTTAACCAGAATGGGCTAGGGAGAAAACACACATACCGTTGTAATCGGGCGAGTTTCTACTTTCAGACGCAACAGGAATTTTTGGGTTAGGTCAATCCGTTCGCGAGATATGGGGGTTTGAAGCCAAGAAATGGTTGAGAAGACAACAAATTTTTCGCAATTCTGCTGCTCCAAACGCTTAACCAGAATGGCCTAGGGAAAAAATACACATACCGTTGTAATTGGGCGAGTTTCTACTTTCAGATGCAATAGGAATTTTTGGGTTAGGTCAATCCGTTCGCGAGATATGGGAGTTTGAAGCCAAGAAATGGTAGAGAAGACAACAAATTTTTCGCAATTCTGCTGCTCCAAACGCTTCACCAGAATGGCCTAGGGAAAAAATACGCTTACCGCTGTAATCGGGCGTGTTTCTACTTTCAGTTACAATAGGAATTTTTGGGTTAGGTCAATCCGTTCGCGAGATATGGGACTTTGAAGCTAAGAAATGGTTGAGGAGACAACAAATTTTTCGCAAATCTGCTGCACCAAACGCTTAACCAGAGTGGCCTAGGGAAAAAATACGCATACCGTTGTAATCGGGCGAGTTTCTACTTTCAGTTACAATAGGAATTTTTGGGTTAGGTCAATCCGTTCGCGAGATATGGGACTTTGAAGCTAAGAAATGGTTGAGAAGACAACAAATTTTTCGCAAATCTGCTGCACCAAACGCTTAACCAGAATGGCCTAGGGGAAAAATACACCTACCGTTGTAATCGGGCGAGTTTCTACTTTCAAATGCAATAGGAATTTTTGGGTTAGGTCAATCGGTTCGCGAGATATGGGAGTTTCAAGCTAAGAAATGTTTGAGAAGACAACAAATTTTTCGCAATTCTGCTGCTCCAAACGCTTATCCAGAATGGCCTAGGGAAAAAATACCCATACCCTTGTAATCGGGCGAGTTTCTACTTTCAGATGCAACAGGAATTTTTGGGTTAGGTCAATCCGTTCGCGAGAAATGGGAGTTTGAAACCAAGAAATGGTAGAAAAGGCAAAAAATTTTTCACAATTCTGCTGCTCCAAACGCTTAACCAGAATGGCCTAGGGAAAAAATACACATACGGTTATAATCGGGCGAGTTTCTACTTTCAGATGCAATAGGAATTTTTGGGTTAGGTCAATCCGTTCGCGAGATATGGGAGTTTGAAAACAAGAAATGGTTGAGAAGGCAAAAAATTTTTCGCAATTCTGCTGCTCAAACCGCTTAACCAGAATGGCCTAGGGAAAAAATACGCATACCGTTATAATCGGGCGAGTTTCTACTTTCAGACGCAACAGGAATTTTTGGGTTTGGTCAATCCGTTCGCGAGATATGGGAGTTTGAATCCAAGAAATGGTTGAGAAGACAACAAATTTTTCGCAATTCTGCTGCTCCAAACGCTTAACCAGAATGGCCTAGGGAGAAAATACACATACCGTTATAATCGGGCGAGTTTCTACTTTCAGACGCAACTGGAATTTTTGGGTTAGGTCAATCCGTTCGCGAGATATGGGAGTTTGAATCCAAGAAATGGATGAGAAGACAACAAATTTTTCGCAATTCTGCTGCTCCAAACGCTTAACCAGAATGGGCTAGGGAGAAAACACACATACCGTTGTAATCGGGCGAGTTTCTACTTTCAGACGCAACAGGAATTTTTGGGTTAGGTCAATCCGTTCGCGAGATATGGGGGTTTGAAGCCAAGAAATGGTTGAGAAGACAACAAATTTTTCGCAATTCTGCTGCTCCAAACGCTTAACCAGAATGGCCTAGGGAAAAAATACACATACCGTTGTAATTGGGCGAGTTTCTACTTTCAGATGCAATAGGAATTTTTGGGTTAGGTCAATCCGTTCGCGACATATGGGAGTTTGAAGCCAAGAAATGGTAGAGAAGACAACAAATTTTTCGCAATTCTGCTGCTCCAAACGCTTCACCAGAATGGCCTAGGGAAAAAATACGCGTACCGCTGTAATCGGGCGTGTTTCTACTTTCAGTTACAATAGGAATTTTTGGGTTAGGTCAATCCGTTCGCGAGATATGGGACTTTGAAGCTAAGAAATGGTTGAGAAGACAACAAATATTTCGCAAATCTGCTGCACCAAACGCTTAACCAGAATGGCCTAGGGAAAAAATACGCGTACCGTTGTAATCGGGCGAGTTTCAACTTTCAGTTACAATAGGAATTTTTGGGTCAGGTCAATCCGTTCGCGAGATATGGGACTTTGAAGCTAAGAAATGGTTGAGAAGACAACAAATTTTTCGCAAATCTGCTGCACCAAACGCTTAACCAGAATGGCCTAGGGGAAAAATACACCTACCGTTGTAATCGGGCGAGTTTCTACTTTCAAATGCAATAGGAATTTTTGGGTTAGGTCAATCGGTTCGCGAGATATGGGAGTTTCAAGCTAAGAAATGTTTGAGAAGACAACAAATTTTTCGCAATTCTGCTGCTCCAAACGCTTATCCAGAATGGCCTAGGGAAAAAATACCCATACCCTTGTAATCGGGCGAGTTTCTACTTTCAGATGCAACAGGAATTTTTGGGTTAGGTCAATCCGTTCGCGAGAAATGGGAGTTTGAAACCAAGAAATGGTAGAAAAGGCAAAAAATTTTTCACAATTCTGCTGCTCCAAACGCTTAACCAGAATGGCCTAGGGAAAAAATACACATACCGTTGTAATCGGGCGAGTTTCTACTTTCAGATGCAATAGGAATTTTTGGGTTAGGTCAATCCGTTCGCGAGATATGGGAGTTTGAAAACAAGAAATGGTTGAGAAGGCAAAAAATTTTTCGCAATTCTGCTGCTCAAACCGCTTAACCAGAATGGCCTAGGGAAAAAATACACATACAGTTATAATCGGGCGAGTTTCTACTTTCAGACGCAACAGGAATTTTTGGGTTTGGTCAATCCGTTCGCGAGATATGGGAGTTTGAATCCAAGAAATGGTTGAGAAGACAACAAATTTTTCGCAATTCTGCTGCTCCAAACGCTTAACCAGAATGGCCTAGGGAAAAAATACACATACCGTTATAATCGGGCGAGTTTCTACTTTCAGACGCAAGAGGAATTTTTGGGTTAGGTCAATCCGTTCGCGAGATATGGGAGTTTGAATCCAAGAAATGGATGAGAAGACAACAAATTTTTCGCAATTCTGCTGCTCCAAACGCTTAACCAGAATGGGCTAGGGAGAAAACACACATACCGTTGTAATCGGGCGAGTTTCTACTTTCAGACGCAACAGGAATTTTTGGGTTAGGTCAATCCGTTCGCGAGATATGGGGGTTTGAAGCCAAGAAATGGTTGAGAAGACAACAAATTTTTCGCAATTCTGCTGCTCCAAACGCTTAACCAGAATGGCCTAGGGAAAAAATACACATACCGTTGTAATTGGGCGAGTTTCTACTTTCAGATGCAATAGGAATTTTTGGGTTAGGTCAATCCGTTCGCGAGATATGGGAGTTTGAAGCCAAGAAATGGTAGAGAAGACAACAAATTTTTCGCAATTCTGCTGCTCCAAACGCTTCACCAGAATGGCCTAGGGAAAAAATACGCTTACCGCTGTAATCGGGCGTGTTTCTACTTTCAGTTACAATAGGAATTTTTGGGTTAGGTCAATCCGTTCGCGAGATATGGGACTTTGAAGCTAAGAAATGGTTGAGGAGACAACAAATTTTTCGCAAATCTGCTGCACCAAACGCTTAACCAGAGTGGCCTAGGGAAAAAATACGCATACCGTTGTAATCGGGCGAGTTTCTACTTTCAGTTACAATAGGAATTTTTGGGTTAGGTCAATCCGTTCGCGAGATATGGGACTTTGAAGCTAAGAAATGGTTGAGAAGACAACAAATTTTTCGCAAATCTGCTGCACCAAACGCTTAACCAGAATGGCCTAGGGGAAAAATACACCTACCGTTGTAATCGGGCGAGTTTCTACTTTCAAATGCAATAGGAATTTTTGGGTTAGGTCAATCGGTTCGCGAGATATGGGAGTTTCAAGCTAAGAAATGTTTGAGAAGACAACAAATTTTTCGCAATTCTGCTGCTCCAAACGCTTATCCAGAATGGCCTAGGGAAAAAATACCCATACCCTTGTAATCGGGCGAGTTTCTACTTTCAGATGCAACAGGAATTTTTGGGTTAGGTCAATCCGTTCGCGAGAAATGGGAGTTTGAAACCAAGAAATGGTAGAAAAGGCAAAAAATTTTTCACAATTCTGCTGCTCCAAACGCTTAACCAGAATGGCCTAGGGAAAAAATACACATACCGTTATAATCGGGCGAGTTTCTACTTTCAGATGCAATAGGAATTTTTGGGTTAGGTCAATCCGTTCGCGAGATATGGGAGTTTGAAAACAAGAAATGGTTGAGAAGGCAAAAAATTTTTCGCAATTCTGCTGCTCAAACCGCTTAACCAGAATGGCCTAGGGAAAAAATACGCATACCGTTATAATCGGGCGAGTTTCTACTTTCAGACGCAACAGGAATTTTTGGGTTTGGTCAATCCGTTCGCGAGATATGGGAGTTTGAATCCAAGAAATGGTTGAGAAGACAACAAATTTTTCGCAATTCTGCTGCTCCAAACGCTTAACCAGAATGGCCTAGGGAGAAAATACACATACCGTTATAATCGGGCGAGTTTCTACTTTCAGACGCAACTGGAATTTTTGGGTTAGGTCAATCCGTTCGCGAGATATGGGAGTTTGAATCCAAGAAATGGATGAGAAGACAACAAATTTTTCGCAATTCTGCTGCTCCAAACGCTTAACCAGAATGGGCTAGGGAGAAAACACACATACCGTTGTAATCGGGCGAGTTTCTACTTTCAGACGCAACAGGAATTTTTGGGTTAGGTCAATCCGTTCGCGAGATATGGGGGTTTGAAGCCAAGAAATGGTTGAGAAGACAACAAATTTTTCGCAATTCTGCTGCTCCAAACGCTTAACCAGAATGGCCTAGGGAAAAAAATACACATACCGTTGTAATTGGGCGAGTTTCTACTTTCAGATGCAATAGGAATTTTTGGGTTAGGTCAATCCGTTCGCGACATATGGGAGTTTGAAGCCAAGAAATGGTAGAGAAGACAACAAATTTTTCGCAATTCTGCTGCTCCAAACGCTTCACCAGAATGGCCTAGGGAAAAAATACGCGTACCGCTGTAATCGGGCGTGTTTCTACTTTCAGTTACAATAGGAATTTTTGGTTAGGTCAATCCGTTCGCGAGATATGGGACTTTGAAGCTAAGAAATGGTTGAGAAGACAACAAATATTTCGCAAATCTGCTGCACCAAACGCTTAACCAGAATGGCCTAGGGAAAAAATACGCGTACCGTTGTAAATCGGGCGAGTTTCAACTTTCAGTTACAATAGGAATTTTGGGTTAGGTCCATCCGTTCGCGAGATATGGGACTTTGAAGCTAAGAAATGGTTGACAACACAACAAATTTTTCGCACTTCTACTGCTCCAATCGCTTAACCAGAATGGCCTAGGGGAAAAATACACATACCGTTGTAATCGGGCGTGTTTTCTACTTTCAAATGCAATAGGATTTTTGGGTTAGGTCAATCGGTTCGCGAGATATGGGAGTTTCAAGCTAAGAAATGTTTGAGAAGACAAACAAATTTTTCGCAATTCTGCTGCTCCAAACGCTTATCCAGAATGGCCTAGGGAAAAAATACCCATACCCTTGTAATCGGGCGAGTTTCTACTTTCAGATGCAACAGGAATTTTTGGGTTAGGTCAATCCGTTCGCGAGAAATGGGAGTTTGAAACCAAGAAATGGTAGAAAAGGCAAAAAATTTTTCCACAATTCTGCTGCTCCAAACGCTTAACCAGAATGGCCTAGGGAAAAAATACACATACCGTTGTAATCGGGCGAGTTTCTACTTTCAGACAATAGGAATTTTTGGGTTAGGTCAATCCGTTCGCGAGATATGGGAGTTTGAATCCAAGAAATGGTTGAGAAGACAACAAATTTTTCGCAATTCTGCTGCTCCAAACGCTTAACCAGAATGGCCTAGGGAAAAAATACACATACCGTTATAATCGGGCGAGTTTCTACTTTCAGACGCAACAGGAATTTTTGGGTTAGGTCAATCCGTTCGCGGGATATGGGAGTTTGAATCCAAGAAATGGATGAGAAGACAACAAATTTTTCGCAATTCTGCTGCTCCAAACGCTTAACCAGAATGGGCTAGGGAGAAAACACACATACCGTTGTAATCGGGCGAGTTTCTACTTTCAGACGCAACAGGAATTTTTGGGTTAGGTCAATCCGTTCGCGAGATATGGGGGTTTGAAGCCAAGAAATGGTTGAGAAGACAACAAATTTTTCGCAATTCTGCTGCTCCAAACGCTTAACCAGAATGGCCTAGGGAAAAAATACACATACCGTTGTAATTGGGCGAGTTTCTACTTTCAGATGCAATAGGAATTTTTGGGTTAGGTCAATCCGTTCGCGAGATATGGGAGTTTGAAGCCAAGAAATGGTAGAGAAGACAACAAATTTTTCGCAATTCTGCTGCTCCAAACGCTTCACCAGAATGGGCTTTTGAAAAAATACACACACCGTTGTAATCGGGCGAGTTTCTACTTTCAAATGCAATAGGAATTTTTGGGTTAGGTCAATCCGTTCGCGAGATATGAGAGTTTGAAGCTAAGATATGGTTGAGAAGACAACAAATTTTTCGCAAATCTGCTGCTCCAAACGCTTAACCAGAATGGCCTAGGGGAAAAATACACATACCGTTGTAATCGGGCGTGTTTCTACTTTCAGTTACAATAGGAATTTTTGGGTTAGGTCAATCCGTTCGCGAGATATGGGACTTTGAAGCTAAGAAATGGTTGAGAAGACAACAAATATTTCGCAAATCTGCTGCACCAAACGCTTAACCAGAATGGCCTAGGGAAAAAATACGCGTACCGTTGTAATCGGGCGAGTTTCAACTTTCAGTTACAATAGGAATTTTTGGGTTAGGTCCATCCGTTCGCGAGATATGGGACTTTGAAGCTAAGAAATGGTTGACAACACAACAAATTTTTCGCACTTCTACTGCTCCAATCGCTTAACCAGAATGGCCTAGGGGAAAAATACACATACCGTTGTAATCGGGCGAGTTTCTACTTTCAAATGCAATAGGAATTTTTGGGTTAGGTCAATCGGTTCGCGAGATATGGGAGTTTCAAGCTAAGAAATGTTTGAGAAGACAACAAATTTTTCGCAATTCTGCTGCTCCAAACGCTTATCCAGAATGGCCTAGGGAAAAAATACCCATACCCTTGTAATCGGGCGAGTTTCTACTTTCAGATGCAACAGGAATTTTTGGGTTAGGTCAATCCGTTCGCGAGAAATGGGAGTTTGAAACCAAGAAATGGTAGAAAAGGCAACAAATTTTTCACAATTCTGCTGCTCCAAACGCTTAACCAGAATGGCCTAGGGAAAAAATACACATACCGTTGTAATCGGGCGAGTTTCTACTTTCAGATGCAATAGGAATTTTTGGGTTAGGTCAATCCGTTCGCGAGATATGGGAGTTTGAAAACAAGAAATGGTTGAGAAGGCAAAAAATTTTTCGCAATTCTGCTGCTCAAACCGCTTAACCAGAATGGCCTAGGGAAAAAATACACATGCCGTTGTAATCGGGCGAGTTTCTACTTTCAGACGCAACAGGAATTTTTGGGTTAGGTCAATCCGTTCGCGAGATATGGGAGTTTGAATCCAAGAAATGGTTGAGAAGACAACAAATTTTTCGCAATTCTGCTGCTCCAAACGCTTAACCAGAATGGCCTAGGGAAAAAATACACATACCGTTATAATCGGGCGAGTTTCTACTTTCAGACGCAACAGGAATTTTTGGGTTAGGTCAATCCGTTCGCGAGATATGGGGGTTTGAAGCCAAGAAATGGTTGAGAAGACAACAAATTTTTCGCAATTCTGCTGCTCCAAACGCTTAACCAGAATGGCCTAGGGAAAAAATACACATACCGTTGTAATTGGGCGAGTTTCTACTTTCAGATGCAATAGGAATTTTTGGGTTAGGTCAATCCGTTCGCGAGATATGGGAGTTTGAAGCCAAGAAATGGTAGAGAAGACAACAAATTTTTCGCAATTCTGCTGCTCCAAACGCTTCACCAGAATGGGCTTTTGAAAAAATACACACACCGTTGTAATCGGGCGAGTTTCTACTTTCAAATGCAATAGGAATTTTTGGGTTAGGTCAATCCGTTCGCGAGATATGAGAGTTTGAAGCTAAGATATGGTTGAGAAGACAACAAATTTTTCGCAAATCTGCTGCTCCAAACGCTTAACCAGAATGGCCTAGGGGAAAAATACGCGTACCGTTGTAATCGGGCGAGTTTCTACTTTCAAATGCAATAAGAATTTTTGGGTTAGGTCAATCCGTTCGCGAGATATGGGAGTTTGAAGCTAAGAAATGGTTGAGAAGACAACAAATTATTCGCAATTCTGCTGCTCCAAACGCTTACCCAGAATGGCCTAGGGAAAAAATACGCATACCGTTGTTATCGGGCAAGTTTCTACCTTCAGATGCAACAGGAATTTTTGGGTTAGGTCAATCCGTTCGCGAGATATGGGAGTTTGAAGCTAAGTAATGGTTGAGAAGACAACAAATTTTTCGCAATTCTGCTGCTCCAAACGCTTAACCAGAATGGCCTAGGGAAAAAATACGCGTACCGCTGTAATCGGGCGTGTTTCTACTTTCAGTTACAATAGGAATTTTTGGGTTAGGTCAATCCGTTCGCGAGATATGGGACTTTGAAGCTAAGAAATGGTTGAGAAGACAACAAATTTTTCGCAAATCTGCTGCACCAAACGCTTAACCAGAATGGCCTAGGGAAAAAATACGCGTACCGTTGTAATCGGGCGAGTTTCTACTTTCAGTTACAATAGGAATTTTTGGGTTAGGTCCATCCGTTCGCGAGATATGGGACTTTGAAGCTAAGAAATGGTTGACAAGACAACAAATTTTTCGCACTTCTACTGCTCCAATCGCTTAACCAGAATGGCCTAGGGGAAAAATACACCTACCGTTGTAATCGGGCGAGTTTCTACTTTCAAATGCAATAGGAATTTTTGGGTTAGGTCAATCGGTTCGCGAGATATGGGAGTTTCAAGCTAAGAAATGTTTGAGAAGACAACAAATTTTTCGCAATTCTGCTGCTCCAAACGCTTATCCAGAATGGCCTAGGGAAAAAATACCCATACCCTTGTAATCGGGCGAGTTTCTACGTTCAGATGCAACAGGAATTTTTGGGTTAGGTCAATCCGTTCGCGAGAAATGGGAGTTTGAAACCAAGAAATGGTAGAAAAGGCAAAAAATTTTTCACAATTCTGCTGCTCCAAACGCTTAACCAGAATGGCCTAGGGAAAAAATACACATACCGTCGTAATCGGGCGAGTTTCTACTTCCAGATGCAACAGGAATTTTTGGGTTAGGTCAATCCGTTCGCGAGAAATGGGAGTTTGAAACCAAGAAATGGTAGAAAAGGCAAAAAATTTTTCAAAATTCTGCTGCTCCAAACGCTTAACCAGAATGGCCTAGGGAAAAAATACACATACCGTTGTAATCGGGCGAGTTTCTACTTCCAGATGCAACAGGAATTTTTGGGTTAGGTCAATCCGTTCGCGAGAAATGGGAGTTTGAAACCAAGAAATGGTAGAAAAGGCAAAAAATTTTTCGCAATTCTGCTGCTCCAAACGCTTAACCAGAATGGCCTAGGGAAAAAATACACATACCGTTGTAATTGGGCGAGTTTCTACTTTCAGATGCAATAGGAATTTTTGGGTTAGGTCAATCCGTTCGCGAGATATGGGAGTTTGAAGCCAAGAAATGGTAGAGAAGACAACAAATTTTTCGCAATTCTGCTGCTCCAAACGCTTCACCAGAATGGCCTAGGGAAAAAATACACATACAGTTATAATCGGGCGAGTTTCTGCTTTCAGTTACAATAGGAATTTTTGGGTTAGGTCAATCCGTTCGCGAGATATGGGACTTTGAAGCTAAGAAATGGTTGAGAAGACAACAAATTTTTCGCAAATCTGCTGCACCAAACGCTTAAACAGAATGGCCTAGGGAAAAAATACGCGTACCGTTGTAATCGGGCGAGTTTCTACTTTCAGTTACAATAGGAATTTTTGGGTTAGGTCCATCCGTTCGCGAGATATGGGACTTTGAAGCTAAGAAATGGTTGACAAGACAACAAATTTTTCGCACTTCTACTGCTCCAATCGCTTAACCAGAATGGCCTAGGGGAAAAATACACCTACCGTTGTAATCGGGCGAGTTTCTACTTTCAAATGCAATAGGAATTTTTGGGTTAGGTCAATCGGTTCGCGAGATATGGGAGTTTCAAGCTAAGAAATGTTTGAGAAGACAACAAATTTTTCGCAATTCTGCTGCTCCAAACGCTTATCCAGAATGGCCTAGGGAAAAAATACCCATACCCTTGTAATCGGGCGAGTTTCTACTTTCAGATGCAACAGGAATTTTTGGGTTAGGTCAATCCGTTCGCGAGAAATGGGAGTTTGAAACCAAGAAATGGGAGAAAAGGCAAAAAATTTTTCACAATTCTGCTGCTCCAAACGCTTAACCAGAATGGCCTAGGGAAAAAATACACATACCGTTGTAATCGGGCGAGTTTCTACATCCAGATGCAACAGGAATTTTTGGGTTAGGTCAATCCGTTCGCGAGAAATGGGAGTTTGAAACCAAGAAATGGTAGAAAAGGCAAAAAATTTTTAAAATTCTGCTGCTCCAAACGCTTAACCAGAATGGCCTAGGGAAAAAATACGCGTACCGTTGTAATCGGGCGAGTTTCTACTTTCAGATGCAATAGGAATTTTTGGGTTAGGTCAATCGGTTCGCGAGATATGGGAGTTTCAAGCTAAGAAATGTTTGAGAAGACAACAAATTTTTCGCAATTCTGCTGCTCCAAACGCTTATCCAGAATGGCCTAGGGAAAAAATACCCATACCCTTGTAATCGGGCGAGTTTCTACTTTCAGATGCAACAGGAATTTTTGGGTTAGGTCAATCCGTTCGCGAGAAATGGGAGTTTGAAACCAAGAAATGGTAGAAAAGGCAAAAAATTTTTCACAATTCTGCTGCTCCAAACGCTTAACCAGAATGGCCTAGGGAAAAAATACACATACCGTTGTAATCGGGCGAGTTTCTACTTTCAGATGCAACAGGAATTTTTGGGTTAGGTCAATGCGTTCGCGCGAAATGGGGGTTTGAAACCAAGAAATGGTAGAAAAGGCAAAAAATTTTTCACAATTCTGCTGCTCCAAACGCTTAACCAGAATGGCCTAGGGAAAAAATACACATACCGTTGTAATCGGGCGAGTTTCTACTTTCAGATGCAATAGGAATTTTTGGGTTAGGTCAATCCGTTCGCGAGATATGGGAGTTTGAAAACAAGAAATGGTTGAGAAGGCAAAAAATTTTTCGCAATTCTGCTGCTCAAACCGCTTAACCAGAATGGCCTACGGGGTAAAATACACGTACCGTTGTAATCGGGCGAGTTTCTACTTTCAGATGCAACAAGAATTTTTGGGTTAGGTCAATCCGTTCGCGAGATATGGGAGTTTGAAGACCAGAAATGGTTGAGAAGACAACAAATTAATCGCAATTCTGCTGCTCCAAACGTTTAACCAGAATTGCCTAGGGAAAAAATACACATACCGTTGGAATCGGGCGAGTTTCTACTTTCAGATGCAATAAGAATTTTTGGGTTAGGTCAATCCGTTCGCGAGATATGGGAGTTTGAAAACAAGAAATGGTTGAGAAGGCAAAAAATTTTTCGCAATTCTGCTGCTCAAACCGCTTAACCAGAATGGCCTACGGGGTAAAATACAAGTACCGTTGTAATCGGGCGAGTTTCTACTTTCAGATGCAACAGGAATTTTTGGGTTAGGTCAATCCGTTCGCGAGAAATGGGAGTTTGAAACCAAGAAATGGTAGAAAAGGCAAAAAATTTTTCACAATTCTGCTGCTCCAAACGCTTAACCAGATTGGCCTAGGGAAAAAATACACATACCGTTGTAATCGGGCGAGTTTCTACTTCCAGATGCAACAGGAATTTTTGGGTTAGGTCAATCCGTTCGCGAGAAATGGGAGTTTGAAACCAAGAAATGGTAGAAAAGGCAAAAAATTTTTCACAATTCTGCTGCTCCAATCGCTTAACCAGAATGGCCTAGGGAAAAAATACGCGTACCGTTGTAATCGGGCGAGTTTCTACTTTCAGATGCAATAGGAATTTTTGGGTTAGGTCAATCGGTTCGCGAGATATGGGAGTTTCAAGCTAAGAAATGTTTGAGAAGACAACAAATTTTTCGCAATTCTGCTGCTCCAAACGCTTATCCAGAATGGCCTAGGGAAAAAATACCCATACCCTTGTAATCGGGCGAGTTTCTACTTTCAGATGCAACAGGAATTTTTGGGTTAGGTCAATCCGTTCGCGAGAAATGGGAGTTTGAAACCAAGAAATGGTAGAAAAGGCAAAAAATTTTTCACAATTCTGCTGCTCCAAACGCTTAACCAGAATGGCCTAGGGAAAAAATACACATACCGTTGTAATCGGGCGAGTTTCTACTTTCAGATGCAACAGGAATTTTTGGGTTAGGTCAATCCGTTCGCGTGAAATGGGGGTTTGAAACCAAGAAATGGTAGAAAAGGCAAAAAATTTTTCACAATTCTGCTGCTCCAAACGCTTAACCAGAATGGCCTAGGGAAAAAATACACATACCGTTGTAATCGGGCGAGTTTCTACTTTCAGATGCAACAGGAATTTTTGGGTTAGGTCAATCCGTTCGCGAGAAATGGGGGTTTGAAACCAAGAAATGGTAGAAAAGGCAAAAAATTTTTCACAATTCTGCTGCTCCAAACGCTTAACCAGAATGGCCTAGGGAAAAAATACACATACCGTTGTAATCGGGCGAGTTTCTACTTTCAGATGCAATAGGAATTTTTGGGTTAGGTAAATCCGTTCGCGAGATATGGGAGTTTGAAAACAAGAAATGGTTGAGAATGCAAAAAATTTTTCGCAATTCTGCTGCTCAAACCGCTTAACCAGAATGGCCTACGGGGTAAAGTACACGTACCGTTGTAATCGGGCGAGTTTCTACTTTCAGATGCAACAAGAATTTTTGGGTTAGGTCAATCCGTTCGCGAGATATGGGAGTTTCAAGCTAAGAAATGTTTGAGAAGACAACAAATTTTTCGCAATTCTGCTGCTCCAAACGCTTAACCAGAATGGCCTAGGGAAAAAATACGCGTACCGTTGTAATCGGGCGAGTTTCTACTTTCAGTTACAATAGGAATTTTTGGGTTAGGTCAATCCGTTCGCGAGATATGGGACTTTGAAGCTAAGAAATGGTTGAGAAGACAACAAATTTTTCGCAAATCTGCTGCACCAAACGCTTAACCAGAATGGCCTAGGGAAAAAATACGCGTACCGTTGTAATCGGGCGAGTTTCTACTTTCAGTTACAATAGGAATTTTTGGGTTAGGTCCATCCGTTCGCGAGATATGGGACTTTGAAGCTAAGAAATGGTTGACAAGACAACAAATTTTTCGCACTTCTACTGCTCCAATCGCTTAACCAGAATGGCCTAGGGGAAAAATACACCTACCGTTGTAATCGGGCGAGTTTCTACTTTCAAATGCAATAGGAATTTTTGGGTTAGGTCAATCGGTTCGCGAGATATGGGAGTTTCAAGCTAAGAAATGTTTGAGAAGACAACAAATTTTTCGCAATTCTGCTGCTCCAAACGCTTATCCAGAATGGCCTAGGGAAAAAATACCCATACGCTTGTAATCGGGCGAGTTTCTACTTTCAGATGCAACAGGAATTTTTGGGTTAGGTCAATCCGTTCGCGAGAAATGGGAGTTTGAAACCAAGAAATGGTAGAAAAGGCAAAAAATTTTTCACAATTCTGCTGCTCCAAACGCTTAACCAGAATGGCCTAGGGAAAAAATACACATACCGTTGTAATCGGGCGAGTTTCTACTTTCAGATGCAACAGGAATTTTTGGGTTAGGTCAATCCGTTCGCGTGAAATGGGGGTTTGAAACCAAGAAATGGTAGAAAAGGCAAAAAATTTTTCACAATTCTGCTGCTCCAAACGCTTAACCAGAATGGCCTAGGGAAAAAATACACATACCGTTGTAATCGGGCGAGTTTCTACTTTCAGATGCAACAGGAATTTTTGGGTTAGGTCAATCCGTTCGCGAGAAATGGGGGTTTGAAACCAAGAAATGGTAGAGAAGGCAAAAAATTTTTCACAATTCTGCTGCTCCAAACGCTTAACCAGAATGGCCTAGGGAAAAAATACACATACCGTTGTAATCGGGCGAGTTTCTACTTTCAGATGCAATAGGAATTTTTGGGTTAGGTCAATCCGTTCGCGAGATATGGGAGTTTGAAAACAAGAAATGGTTGAGAATGCAAAAAATTTTTCGCAATTCTGCTGCTCAAACCGCTTAACCAGAATGGCCTACGGGGTAAAGTACACGTACCGTTGTAATCGGGCGAGTTTCTACTTTCAGATGCAACAAGAATTTTTGGGTTAGGTCAATCCGTTCGCGAGATATGGGAGTTTGAAGACCAGAAATGGTTGAGAAGACAACAAATTAATCGCAATTCTGCTGCTCCAAACGTTTAACCAGAATTGCCCTGGGAAAAAATACACATACCGTTGGAATCGGGCGAGTTTCTACTTTCAGATGCAATAAGAATTTTTGGGTTAGGTCAATCCGTTCGCGAGATATGGGAGTTTGAAGCCAAGAAATGGTTGAGAAGGCAAAAAATTTTTCGCAATTCTGCTGCTCCAAACGCTTAACCAGAGTGGCCTAGGGAAAAAATACACATACCGTTGTAATCGGGCGAGTTTCTACTTTCAAATGCAATAAGAATTTTTGGGTTAGGTCAATCCGTTCGCGAGATATGGGAGTTTGAAGCTAAGAAATGGTTGAGAAGACAACAAATTTTTCGCAATTCTGCTGCTCCAAACGCTTATCCAGAATGGCCTAGGGAAAAAATACACATACCGTTGGAATCGGGCGAGTTTCTACTTTCAGATGCAATAAGAATTTTTGGGTTAGTTCCATCCGTTCGCGAGATATGGGACTTTGAAGCTAAGAAATGGTTGACAAGACAACAAATTTTTCGCACTTCTACTGCTCCAATCGCTTAACCAGAATGGCCTAGGGGAAAAATACACCTACCGTTGTAATCGGGCGAGTTTCTACTTTCAAATGCAATAGGAATTTTTGGGTTAGGTCAATCGGTTCGCGAGATATGGGAGTTTCAAGCTAAGAAATGTTTGAGAAGACAACAAATTTTTCGCAATTCTGCTGCTCCAAACGCTTATCCAGAATGGCCTAGGGAAAAAATACCCATACCCTTGTAATCGGGCGAGTTTCTACTTTCAGATGCAACAGGAATTTTTGGGTTAGGTCAATCCGTTCGCGAGAAATGGGAGTTTGAAACCAAGAAATGGTAGAAAAGGCAAAAAATTATTCACAATTCTGCTGCTCCAAACGCTTAACCAGAATGGCCTAGGGAAAAAATACACATACCGTTGTAATCGGGCGAGTTTCTACTTTCAGATGCAATAGGAATTTTTGGGTTAGGTCAATCCGTTCGCGAGATATGGGAGTTTGAAAACAAGAAATGGTTGAGAAGGCAAAAAATTTTTCGCAATTCTGCTGCTCAAACCGCTTAACCAGAATGGCCTACGGGGTAAAATACACGTACCGTTGTAATCGGGCGAGTTTCTACTTTCAGATGCAACAAGAATTTTTGGGTTAGGTCAATCCGTTCGCGAGATATGGGAGTTTGAAGACCAGAAATGGTTGAGAAGACAACAAATTAATCGCAATTCTGCTGCTCCAAACGTTTAACCAGAATTGCCTAGGGAAAAAATACACATACCGTTGGAATTGGGCGAGTTTCTACTTTCAGATGCAATAGGAATTTTTGGGTTAGGTCAATCCGTTCGCGAGATATGGGAGTTTGAAGCCAAGAAATGGTAGAGAAGGCAAAAAATTTTTCACAATTCTACTTCTCCAAACGCTTAACCAGAATGACCTAGGGAAAAAATACACGTACCGTTGTAATCGGGCGAGTTTCTACTTTCAAATGCAATAGGAATTTTTGGGTTAGGTCAATCCGTTCGCGAGATATGAGAGTTTGAAGCTAAGATATGGTTGAGAAGACAACAAATTTTTCGCAAATCTGCTGCTCCAAACGCGTAACCAGAATGGCCTAGGGGAAAAATACGCGTACCGTTGTAATCGGGCGAGTTTCTACTTTCAAATGCAATAAGAATTTTTGGGTTAGGTCAATCCGTTCGCGAGATATGGGAGTTTGAAGCTAAGAAATGGTTGAGAAGACAACAAATTATTCGCAATTCTGCTGCTCCAAACGCTTAACCAGAATGGCCTAGGGAAAAAATACGCATACCGTTGTAATCGGGCGAGTTTCTACTTTCAGTTACAATAGGAATTTTTGGGTTAGGTCCATCCGTTCGCGAGATATGGGACTTTGAAGCTAAGAAATGGTTGACAAGACAACAAATTTTTCGCACTTCTACTGCTCCAATCGCTTAACCAGAATGGCCTAGGGGAAAAATACACCTACCGTTGTAATCGGGCGAGTTTCTACTTTCAAATGCAATAGGAATTTTTGGGTTAGGTCAATCGGTTCGCGAGATATGGGAGTTTCAAGCTAAGAAATGTTTGAGAAGACAACAAATTTTTCGCGATTCAGCTGCTCCAAACGCTTATCCAGAATGGCCTAGGGAAAAAATACCCATACGCTTGTAATCGGGCGAGTTTCTACTTTCAGATGCAACAGGAATTTTTGGGTTAGGTCAATCCGTTCGCGAGAAATGGGAGTTTGAATCCAAGAAATGGTAGAAAAGGCAAAAAATTTTTCACAATTCTGCTGCTCCAAACGCTTAACCAGAATGGCCTAGGGAAAAAATACACATACCGTTGTAATCGGGCGAGTTTCTACTTTCAGATGCAACAGGAATTTTTGGGTTAGGTCAATCCGTTCGCGAGAAATGGGGGTTTGAAACCAAGAAATGGTAGAAAAGGCAAAAAATTTTTCACAATTCTGCTGCTCCAAACGCTTAACCAGAATGGCCTAGGGAAAAAATACACATACCGTTGTAATCGGGCGAGTTTCTACTTTCAGATGCAATAGGAATTTTTGGGTTAGGTCAATCCGTTCGCGAGATATGGGAGTTTGAAAACAAGAAATGGTTGAGAAGGCAAAAAATTTTTCGCAATTCTGCTGCTCAAACCGCTTAACCAGAATGGCCTACGGGGTAAAATACACGTACCGTTGTAATCGGGCGAGTTTCTACTTTCAGATGCAACAAGAATTTTTGGGTTAGGTCAATCCGTTCGCGAGATATGGGAGTTTGAAGACCAGAAATGGTTGAGAAGACAACAAATTAATCGCAATTCTGCTGCTCCAAACGCTTAACCAGAATTGCCTAGGGAAAAAATACACATACCGTTGGAATCGGGCGAGTTTCTACTTTCAGATGCAATAAGAATTTTTGGGTTAGGTCAATCCGTTCGCGAGATATGGGAGTTTGAAGCCAAGAAATGGTTGAGAAGGCAAAACATTTTTCGCAATTCTGCTGCTCCAAACGCTTATCCAGAATGGCCTAGGGAAAAAATACCCATACCCTTGTAATCGGGCGAGTTTCTGCTTTCAGATGCAACAGGAATTTTTGGGTTAGGTCAATCCGTTCGCGAGAAATGGGAGTTTGAAACCAAGAAATGGTAGAAAAGGCAAAAAATTTTTCACAATTCTGCTGCTCCAAACGCTTAACCAGAATGGCCTAGGGAAAAAATACACATACCGTTGTAATCGGGCGAGTTTCTACTTTCAGATGCAACAGGAATTTTTGGGTTAGGTCAATCCGTTCGCGAGATATGGGAGTTTGAAGCCAAGAAATGGTAGAGAAGGCAAAAAATTTTTCACAATTCTACTGCTCCAAACGCTTAACCAGAATGACCTAGGGAAAAAATACACGTACCGTTGTAATCGGGCGAGTTTCTACTTTCAAATGCAATAGGAATTTTTGGGTTAGGTCAATCCGTTCGCGAGATATGAGAGTTTGAAGCTAAGATATGGTTGAGAAGACAACAAATTTTTCGCAAATCTGCTGCTCCAAACGCGTAACCAGAATGGCCTAGGGGAAAAATACGCGTACCGTTGTAATCGGGCGAGTTTCTACTTTCAAATGCAATAAGAATTTTTGGGTTAGGTCAGTCCGTTCGCGAGATATGGGAGTTTGAAGCTAAGAAATGGTTGAGAAGACAACAAATTATTCGCAATTCTGCTGCTCCAAACGCTTAACCAGAATGGCCTAGGGAAAAAATACGCATACCGTTGTAATCGGGCGAGTTTCTACTTTCAGATGCAACAGGAATTTTTGGGTTAGGTCAATCCGTTCGCGAGAAATGGGGGTTTGAAACCAAGAAATGGTAGAAAAGGCAAAAAATTTTTCACAATTCTGCTGCTCCAAACGCTTAACCAGAATGGCCTAGGGAAAAAATACACATACCGTTGTAATCGGGCGAGTTTCTACTATCAGATGCAATAGGAATTTTTGGGTTAGGTCAATCCGTTCGCGAGATATGGGAGTTTGAAAACAAGAAATGGTTGAGAAGGCAAAAAATTTTTCGCAATTCTGCTGCTCAAACCGCTTAACCAGAATGGCCTACGGGGTAAAATACACGTACCGTTGTAATCGGGCGAGTTTCTACTTTCAGATGCAACAAGAATTTTTGGGTTAGGTCAATCCGTTCGCGAGATATGGGAGTTTGAAGACCAGAAATGGTTGAGAAGACAACAAATTAATCGCAATTCTGCTGCTCCAAACGCTTAACCAGAATTGCCTAGGGAAAAAATACACATACCGTTGGAATCGGGCGAGTTTCTACTTTCAGATGCAATAAGAATTTTTGGGTTAGGTCAATCCGTTCGCGAGATATGGGAGTTTGAAGCCAAGAAATGGTTGAGAAGGCAAAACATTTTTCGCAATTCTGCTGCTCCAAACGCTTATCCAGAATGGCCTAGGGAAAAAATACCCATACCCTTGTAATCGGGCGAGTTTCTGCTTTCAGATGCAACAGGAATTTTTGGGTTAGGTCAATCCGTTCGCGAGAAATGGGAGTTTGAAACCAAGAAATGGTAGAAAAGGCAAAAAATTTTTCACAATTCTGCTGCTCCAAACGCTTAACCAGAATGGCCTAGGGAAAAAATACACATATCGTTGTAATCGGGCGAGTTTCTACTTTCAGATGCAACAGGAATTTTTGGGTTAGGTCAATCCGTTCGCGAGATATGGGAGTTTGAAGCCAAGAAATGGTAGAGAAGGCAAAAAATTTTTCACAATTCTACTGCTCCAAACGCTTAACCAGAATGACCTAGGGAAAAAATACCCATACCCTTGTAATCGGGCGAGTTTCTACTTTCAAATGCAATAGGAATTTTTGGGTTAGGTCAATCCGTTCGCGAGATATGAGAGTTTGAAGCTAAGATATGGTTGAGAAGACAACAAATTTTTCGCAAATCTGCTGCTCCAAACGCGTAACCAGAATGGCCTAGGGGAAAAATACGCGTACCGTTGTAATCGGACGAGTTTCTACTTTCAAATGCAATAAGAATTTTTGGGTTAGGTCAATCCGTTCGCGAGATATGGGAGTTTGAAGCTAAGAAATGGTTGAGAAGACAACAAATTATTCGCAATTCTGCTGCTCCAAACGCTTAACCAGAATGGCCTAGGGAAAAAATACGCATACCGTTGTAATCGGGCGAGTTTCTACTTTCAGTTACAATACGAATTTTTGGGTTAGGTCCATCCGTTCGCGAGATATGGGACTTTGAAACCAAGAAATGGTAGAAAAGGCAAAAAATTTTTCACAATTCTGCTGCTCCAAACGCTTAACCAGAATGGCCTAGGGAAAAAATACACATACCGTTGTAATCGGGCGAGTTTCTACTTTCAGATGCAACAGGAATTTTTGGGTTAGGTCAATCCGTTCGCGAGAAATGGGGGTTTGAAACCAAGAAATGGTAGAAAAGGCAAAAAATTTTTCACAATTCTGCTGCTCCAAACGCTTAACCAGAATGGCCTAGGGAAAAAATACACATACCGTTGTAATCGGGCGAGTTTCTACTATCAGATGCAATAGGAATTTTTGGGTTAGGTCAATCCGTTCGCGAGATATGGGAGTTTGAAAACAAGAAATGGTTGAGAAGGCAAAAAATTTTTCGCAATTCTGCTGCTCAAACCGCTTAACCAGAATGGCCTACGGGGTAAAATACACGTACCGTTGTAATCGGGCGAGTTTCTACTTTCAGATGCAACAAGAATTTTTGGGTTAGGTCAATCCGTTCGCGAGATATGGGAGTTTGAAGACCAGAAATGGTTGAGAAGACAACAAATTAATCGCAATTCTGCTGCTCCAAACGCTTAACCAGAATTGCATAGGGAAAAAATACACATACCGTTGGAATCGGGCGAGTTTCTACTTTCAGATGCAATAAGAATTTTTGGGTTAGGTCAATCCGTTCGCGAGATATGGGAGTTTGAAGCCAAGAAATGGTTGAGAAGGCAAAACATTTTTCGCAATTCTGCTGCTCCAAACGCTTATCCAGAATGGCCTAGGGGAAAAATACGCGTACCGTTGTAATCGGACGAGTTTCTACTTTCAAATGCAATAAGAATTTTTGGGTTAGGTCAATCCGTTCGCGAGATATGGGAGTTTGAAGCTAAGAAATGGTTGAGAAGACAACAAATTATTCGCAATTCTGCTGCTCCAAACGCTTAACCAGAATGGCCTAGGGAAAAAATACGCATACCGTTGTAATCGGGCGAGTTTCTACTTTCAGTTACAATACGAATTTTTGGGTTAGGTCCATCCGTTCGCGAGATATGGGACTTTGAAACCAAGAAATGGTAGAAAAGGCAAAAAATTTTTCACAATTCTGCTGCTCCAAACGCTTAACCAGAATGGCCTAGGGAAAAAATACACATACCGTTGTAATCGGGCGAGTTTCTACTTTCAGATGCAACAGGAATTTTTGGGTTAGGTCAATCCGTTCGCGAGAAATGGGGGTTTGAAACCAAGAAATGGTAGAAAAGGCAAAAAATTTTTCACAATTCTGCTGCTCCAAACGCTTAACCAGAATGGCCTAGGGAAAAAATACACATACCGTTGTAATCGGGCGAGTTTCTACTATCAGATGCAATAGGAATTTTTGGGTTAGGTCAATCCGTTCGCGAGATATGGGAGTTTGAAAACAAGAAATGGTTGAGAAGGCAAAAAATTTTTCGCAATTCTGCTGCTCAAACCGCTTAACCAGAATGGCCTACGGGGTAAAATACACGTACCGTTGTAATCGGGCGAGTTTCTACTTTCAGATGCAACAAGAATTTTTGGGTTAGGTCAATCCGTTCGCGAGATATGGGAGTTTGAAGACCAGAAATGGTTGAGAAGACAACAAATTAATCGCAATTCTGCTGCTCCAAACGCTTAACCAGAATTGCCTAGGGAAAAAATACACATACCGTTGGAATCGGGCGAGTTTCTACTTTCAGATGCAATAAGAATTTTTGGGTTAGGTCAATCCGTTCGCGAGATATGGGAGTTTGAAGCCAAGAAATGGTTGAGAAGGCAAAACATTTTTCGCAATTCTGCTGCTCCAAACGCTTATCCAGAATGGCCTAGGGAAAAAATACCCATACCCTTGTAATCGGGCGAGTTTCTGCTTTCAGATGCAACAGGAATTTTTGGGTTAGGTCAATCCGTTCGCGAGAAATGGGAGTTTGAAACCAAGAAATGGTAGAAAAGGCAAAAAATTTTTCACAATTCTGCTGCTCCAAACGCTTAACCAGAATGGCCTAGGGAAAAAATACACATACCGTTGTAATCGGGCGAGTTTCTACTTTCAGATGCAACAGGAATTTTTGGGTTAGGTCAATCCGTTCGCGAGATATGGGAGTTTGAAGCCAAGAAATGGTAGAGAAGGCAAAAAATTTTTCACAATTCTACTGCTCCAAACGCTTAACCAGAATGACCTAGGGAAAAAATACACGTACCGTTGTAATCGGGCGAGTTTCTACTTTCAAATGCAATAGGAATTTTTGGGTTAGGTCAATCCGTTCGCGAGATATGAGAGTTTGAAGCTAAGATATGGTTGAGAAGACAACAAATTTTTCGCAAATCTGCTGCTCCAAACGCGTAACCAGAATGGCCTAGGGGAAAAATACGCGTACCGTTGTAATCGGACGAGTTTCTACTTTCAAATGCAATAAGAATTTTTGGGTTAGGTCAATCCGTTCGCGAGATATGGGAGTTTGAAGCTAAGAAATGGTTGAGAAGACAACAAATTATTCGCAATTCTGCTGCTCCAAACGCTTAACCAGAATGGCCTAGGGAAAAAATACGCATACCGTTGTAATCGGGCGAGTTTCTACTTTCAGTTACAATACGAATTTTTGGGTTAGGTCCATCCGTTCGCGAGATATGGGACTTTGAAACCAAGAAATGGTAGAAAAGGCAAAAAATTTTTCACAATTCTGCTGCTCCAAACGCTTAACCAGAATGGCCTAGGGAAAAAATACACATACCGTTGTAATCGGGCGAGTTTCTACTTTCAGATGCAACAGGAATTTTTGGGTTAGGTCAATCCGTTCGCGAGAAATGGGGGTTTGAAACCAAGAAATGGTAGAAAAGGCAAAAAATTTTTCACAATTCTGCTGCTCCAAACGCTTAACCAGAATGGCCTAGGGAAAAAATACACATACCGTTGTAATCGGGCGAGTTTCTACTATCAGATGCAATAGGAATTTTTGGGTTAGGTCAATCCGTTCGCGAGATATGGGAGTTTGAAAACAAGAAATGGTTGAGAAGGCAAAAAATTTTTCGCAATTCTGCTGCTGAAACCGCTTAACCAGAATGGCCTACGGGGTAAAATACACGTACCGTTCTAATCGGGCGAGTTTCTACTTTCAGATGCAACAAGAATTTTTGGGTTAGGTCAATCCGTTCGCGAGATATGGGAGTTTGAAGACCAGAAATGGTTGAGAAGACAACAAATTAATCGCAATTCTGCTGCTCCAAACGCTTAACCAGAATTGCCTAGGGAAAAAATACACATACCGTTGGAATCGGGCGAGTTTCTACTTTCAGATGCAATAAGAATTTTTGGGTTAGGTCAATCCGTTCGCGAGATATGGGAGTTTGAAGCCAAGAAATGGTTGAGAAGGCAAAACATTTTTCGCAATTCTGCTGCTCCAAACGCTTATCCAGAATGGCCTAGGGAAAAAATACCCATACCCTTGTAATCGGGCGAGTTTCTGCTTTCAGATGCAACAGGAATTTTTGGGTTAGGTCAATCCGTTCGCGAGAAATGGGAGTTTGAAACCAAGAAATGGTAGAAAAGGCAAAAAATTTTTCACAATTCTGCTGCTCCAAACGCTTAACCAGAATGGCCTAGGGAAAAAATACACATACCGTTGTAATCGGGCGAGTTTCTACTTTCAAATGCAACAGGAATTTTTGGGTCAGGTCAATCCGTTCGCGAGAAATGGGAGTTTGAAACCAAGAAATGGTAGAAAAGGCAAAAAATTTTTCACAATTCTGCTGCTCCAAACGCTTAACCAGAATGGCCTAGGGAAAAAATACGCGTACCGTTGTAATCGGGCGAGTTTCTACTTTCAAATGCAATAGGAATTTTTGGGTTAGGTCAATCGGTTCGCGAGATATGGAGGTTTCAAGCTAAGAAATGTTTGAGAAGACAACAAATTTTTCGCAATTCTGCTGCTCCAAACGCTTAACCAGAATGGCCTAGGGAAAAAATACGCTTACCGCTGTAATCGGGCGTGTTTCTACTTTCAGTTACAATAGGAATTTTTGGGTTAGGTCAATCCGTTCGCGAGATATGGGACTTTGAAGCTAAGAAATGGTTGAGAAGACAACAAATTTTTCGCAAATCTGCTGCACCAAACGCTTAACCAGAATGGCCTAGGGAAAAAATACGCGTACCGTTGTAATCGGGCGAGTTTCTACTTTCAGATGCAACAGGAATTTTTGGGTTAGGTCAATCCGTTCGCGAGAAATGGGAGTTTGAAACCAAGAAATGGTAGAAAAGGCAAAAAATTTTTCACAATTCTGCTGCTCCAAACGCTTAACCAGAATGGCCTAGGGAAAAAATACACATACCGTTGTAATCGGGCGAGTTTCTACTTTCAGATGCAACAGGAATTTTTGGGTTAGGTCAATCCGTTCGCGAGATATGGGAGTTTGAAGCCAAGAAATGGTAGAGAAGGCAAAAAATTTTTCACAATTCTACTGCTCCAAACGCTTAACCAGAATGACCTAGGGAAAAAATACACATACCGTTATAATCGGGCGAGTTTCTACTTTCAGACGCAACAGGAATTTTTGGGTTAGGTCAATCCGTTCGCGAGATATGGGAGTTTGAATCCAAGAAATGGTTGAGAAGACAACAAATTTTTCGCATTTCTGCTGCTCCAAACGCTTAACCAGAATGGCCTAGGGAAAAAATACACATACCGTTGTAATCGGGCGAGTTTCTACTTTCAGATGCAACAGGAATTTTTGGGTTAGGTCAATCCGTTCGCGAGATATGGGAGTTTGAAGCCAAGAAATGGTAGAGAAGGCAAAAAATTTTTCACAATTCTACTGCTCCAAACGCTTAACCAGAATGACCTAGGGAAAAAATACACGTACCGTTGTAATCGGGCGAGTTTCTACTTTCAAATGCAATAGGAATTTTTGGGTTAGGTCAATCCGTTCGCGAGATATGAGAGTTTGAAGCTAAGATATGGTTGAGAAGACAACAAATTTTTCGCAAATCTGCTGCTCCAAACGCGTAACCAGAATGGCCTAGGGGAAAAATACGCGTACCGTTGTAATCGGACGAGTTTCTACTTTCAAATGCAATAAGAATTTTTGGGTTAGGTCAATCCGTTCGCGAGATATGGGAGTTTGAAGCTAAGAAATGGTTGAGAAGACAACAAATTATTCGCAATTCTGCTGCTCCAAACGCTTAACCAGAATGGCCTAGGGAAAAAATACGCATACCGTTGTAATCGGGCGAGTTTCTACTTTCAGTTACAATACGAATTTTTGGGTTAGGTCCATCCGTTCGCGAGATATGGGACTTTGAAACCAAGAAATGGTAGAAAAGGCAAAAAATTTTTCACAATTCTGCTGCTCCAAACGCTTAACCAGAATGGCCTAGGGAAAAAATACACATACCGTTGTAATCGGGCGAGTTTCTACTTTCAGATGCAACAGGAATTTTTGGGTTAGGTCAATCCGTTCGCGAGAAATGGGGGTTTGAAACCAAGAAATGGTAGAAAAGGCAAAAAATTTTTCACAATTCTGCTGCTCCAAACGCTTAACCAGAATGGCCTAGGGAAAAAATACACATACCGTTGTAATCGGGCGAGTTTCTACTATCAGATGCAATAGGAATTTTTGGGTTAGGTCAATCCGTTCGCGAGATATGGGAGTTTGAAAACAAGAAATGGTTGAGAAGGCAAAAAATTTTTCGCAATTCTGCTGCTCAAACCGCTTAACCAGAATGGCCTACGGGGTAAAATACACGTACCGTTGTAATCGGGCGAGTTTCTACTTTCAGATGCAACAAGAATTTTTGGGTTAGGTCAATCCGTTCGCGAGAAATGGGAGTTTGAAACCAAGAAATGGTTGAGAAGACAACAAATTAATCGCAATTCTGCTGCTCCAAACGCTTAACCAGAATTGCCTAGGGAAAAAATACACATACCGTTGGAATCGGGCGAGTTTCTACTTTCAGATGCAATAAGAATTTTTGGGTTAGGTCAATCCGTTCGCGAGATATGGGAGTTTGAAGCCAAGAAATGGTTGAGAAGGCAAAACATTTTTCGCAATTCTGCTGCTCCAAACGCTTATCCAGAATGGCCTAGGGAAAAAATACCCATACCCTTGTAATCGGGCGAGTTTCTGCTTTCAGATGCGACAGGAATTTTTGGGTTAGGTCAATCCGTTCGCGAGAAATGGGAGTTTGAAACCAAGAAATGGTAGAAAAGGCAAAAAATTTTTCACAATTCTGCTGCTCCAAACGCTTAACCAGAATGGCCTAGGGAAAAAATACACATACCGTTGTAATCGGGCGAGTTTCTACTTTCAAATGCAACAGGAATTTTTGGGTCAGGTCAATCCGTTCGCGAGAAATGGGAGTTTGAAACCAAGAAATGGTAGAAAAGGCAAAAAATTTTTCACAATTCTGCTGCTCCAAACGCTTAACCAGAATGGCCTAGGGAAAAAATACGCGTACCGTTGTAATCGGGCGAGTTTCTACTTTCAAATGCAATAGGAATTTTTGGGTTAGGTCAATCGGTTCGCGAGATATGGAGGTTTCAAGCTAAGAAATGTTTGAGAAGACAACAAATTTTTCGCAATTCTGCTGCTCCAAACGCTTAACCAGAATGGCCTAGGGAAAAAATACGCTTACCGCTGTAATCGGGCGTGTTTCTACTTTCAGTTACAATAGGAATTTTTGGGTTAGGTCAATCCGTTCGCGAGATATGGGACTTTGAAGCTAAGAAATGGTTGAGAAGACAACAAATTTTTCGCAAATCTGCTGCACCAAACGCTTAACCAGAATGGCCTAGGGAAAAAATACGCGTACCGTTGTAATCGGGCGAGTTTCTACTTTCAGATGCAACAGGAATTTTTGGGTTAGGTCAATCCGTTCGCGAGAAATGGGAGTTTGAAACCAAGAAATGGTAGAAAAGGCAAAAAATTTTTCACAATTCTGCTGCTCCAAACGCTTAACCAGAATGGCCTAGGGAAAAAATACACATACCGTTGTAATCGGGCGAGTTTCTACTTTCAGATGCAACAGGAATTTTTGGGTTAGGTCAATCCGTTCGCGAGATATGGGAGTTTGAAGCCAAGAAATGGTAGAGAAGGCAAAAAATTTTTCACAATTCTACTGCTCCAAACGCTTAACCAGAATGACCTAGGGAAAAAATACACGTACCGTTGTAATCGGGCGAGTTTCTACTTTCAAATGCAATAGGAATTTTTGGGTTAGGTCAATCCGTTCGCGAGATATGAGAGTTTGAAGCTAAGATATGGTTGAGAAGACAACAAATTTTTCGCAAATCTGCTGCTCCAAACGCGTAACCAGAATGGCCTAGGGGAAAAATACGCGTACCGTTGTAATCGGGCGAGTTTCTACTTTCAAATGCAATAAGAATTTTTGGGTTAGGTCAATCCGTTCGCGAGATATGGGAGTTTGAAGCTAAGAAATGGTTGAGAAGACAACAAATTATTCGCAATTCTGCTGCTCCAAACGCTTAACCAGAATGGCCTAGGGAAAAAATACCCATACCGTTGTAATCGGGCGAGTTTCTACTTTCAGTTACAATACGAATTTTTGGGTTAGGTCCATCCGTTCGCGAGATATGGGACTTTGAAACCAAGAAATGGTAGAAAAGGCAAAAAATTTTTCACAATTCTGCTGCTCCAAACGCTTAACCAGAATGGCCTAGGGAAAAAATACACATACCGTTGTAATCGGGCGAGTTTCTACTTTCAGATGCAACAGGAATTTTTGGGTTAGGTCAATCCGTTCGCGAGAAATGGGGGTTTGAAACCAAGAAATGGTAGAAAAGGCAAAAAATTTTTCACAATTCTGCTGCTCCAAACGCTTAACCAGAATGGCCTAGGGAAAAAATACACATACCGTTGTAATCGGGCGAGTTTCTACTATCAGATGCAATAGGAATTTTTGGGTTAGGTCAATCCGTTCGCGAGATATGGGAGTTTGAAAACAAGAAATGGTTGAGAAGGCAAAAAATTTTTCGCAATTCTGCTGCTCAAACCGCTTAACCAGAATGGCCTACGGGGTAAAATACACGTACCGTTGTAATCGGGCGAGTTTCTACTTTCAGATGCAACAAGAATTTTTGGGTTAGGTCAATCCGTTCGCGAAATATGGGAGTTTGAAGACCAGAAATGGTTGAGAAGACAACAAATTAATCGCAATTCTGCTGCTCCAAACTCTTAACCAGAATTGCCTAGGGAAAAAATACACATACCGTTGGAATCGGGCGAGTTTCTACTTTCAGATGCAATAAGAATTTTTGGGTTAGGTCAATCCGTTCGCGAGATATGGGAGTTTGAAGCCAAGAAATGGTTGAGAAGGCAAAACATTTTTCGCAATTCTGCTGCTCCAAACGCTTATCCAGAATGGCCTAGGGAAAAAATACCCATACCCTTGTAATCGGGCGAGTTTCTGCTTTCAGATGCAACAGGAATTTTTGGGTTAGGTCAATCCGTTCGCGAGAAATGGGAGTTTGAAACCAAGAAATGGTAGAAAAGGCAAAAAATTTTTCACAATTCTGCTGCTCCAAACGCTTAACCAGAATGGCCTAGGGAAAAAATACACATACCGTTGTAATCGGGCGAGTTTCTACTTTCAAATGCAACAGGAATTTTTGGGTCAGGTCAATCCGTTCGCGAGAAATGGGAGTTTGAAACCAAGAAATGGTAGAAAAGGCAAAAAATTTTTCACAATTCTGCTGCTCCAAACGCTTAACCAGAATGGCCTAGGGAAAAAATACGCGTACCGTTGTAATCGGGCGAGTTTCTACTTTCAAATGCAATAGGAATTTTTGGGTTAGGTCAATCGGTTCGCGAGATATGGAGGTTTCAAGCTAAGAAATGTTTGAGAAGACAACAAATTTTTCGCAATTCTGCTGCTCCAAACGCTTAATCAGAATGGCCTAGGGAAAAAATACGCTTACCGCTGTAATCGGGCGTGTTTCTACTTTCAGTTACAATAGGAATTTTTGGGTTAGGTCAATCCGTTCGCGAGATATGGGACTTTGAAGCTAAGAAATGGTTGAGAAGACAACAAATTTTTCGCAAATCTGCTGCACCAAACGCTTAACCAGAATGGCCTAGGGAAAAAATACGCGTACCGTTGTAATCGGGCGAGTTTCTACTTTCAGATGCAACAGGAATTTTTGGGTTAGGTCAATCCGTTCGCGAGAAATGGGAGTTTGAAACCAAGAAATGGTAGAAAAGGCAAAAAATTTTTCACAATTCTGCTGCTCCAAACGCTTAACCAGAATGGCCTAGGGAAAAAATACCCATACCCTTGTAATCGGGCGAGTTTCTACTTTCAGATGCAACAGGAATTTTTGGGTTAGGTCAATCCGTTCGCGAGAAATGGGAGTTTGAAGCCAAGAAATGGTTGAGAAGGCAAAACATTTTTCGCAATTCTGCTGCTCCAAACGCTTAACCAGAATGGCCTAGGGAAAAAATACACATACCGTTGTAATCGGGCGAGTTTCTACTTTCAAATGCAACAGGAATTTTTGGGTCAGGTCAATCCGTTCGCGAGAAATGGGAGTTTGAAACCAAGAAATGGTAGAAAAGGCAAAAAATTTTTCACAATTCTGCTGCTCCAAACGCTTAACCAGAATGGCCTAGGGAAAAAATACGCGTACCGTTGTAATCGGGCGAGTTTCTACTTTCAAATGCAATAGGAATTTTTGGGTTAGGTCAATCGGTTCGCGAGATATGGAGGTTTCAAGCTAAGAAATGTTTGAGAAGACAACAAATTTTTCGCAATTCTGCTGCTCCAAACGCTTAATCAGAATGGCCTAGGGAAAAAATACGCTTACCGCTGTAATCGGGCGTGTTTCTACTTTCAGTTACAATAGGAATTTTTGGGTTAGGTCAATCCGTTCGCGAGATATGGGACTTTGAAGCTAAGAAATGGTTGAGAAGACAACAAATTTTTCGCAAATCTGCTGCACCAAACGCTTAACCAGAATGGCCTAGGGAAAAAATACGCGTACCGTTGTAATCGGGCGAGTTTCTACTTTCAGATGCAACAGGAATTTTTGGGTTAGGTCAATCCGTTCGCGAGAAATGGGAGTTTGAAACCAAGAAATGGTAGAAAAGGCAAAAAATTTTTCACAATTCTGCTGCTCCAAACGCTTAACCAGAATGGCCTAGGGAAAAAATACCCATACCCTTGTAATCGGGCGAGTTTCTACTTTCAGATGCAACAGGAATTTTTGGGTTAGGTCAATCCGTTCGCGAGAAATGGGAGTTTGAAACCAAGAAATGGTAGAAAAGGCAAAAAATTTTTCACAATTCTGCTGCTCCAAACGCTTAACCAGAATGGCCTAGGGAAAAAATACACATACCGTTGTAATCGGGCGAGTTTCTACTTTCAGATGCAACAGGAATTTTTGGGTTAGGTCAATCCGTTCGCGAGAAATGGGAGTTTGAAACCAAGAAATGGTAGAAAAGGCAAAAAATTTTTCACAATTCTGCTGCTCCAAACGCTTAACCAGAATGGCCTTGGGAAAAAATACGCGTACCGTTGTAATCGGGCGAGTTTCTACTTTCAAATGCAATAGGAATTTTTGGGTTAGGTCAATCGGTTCGCGAGATATGGGAGTTTCAAGCTAAGAAATGTTTGAGAAGACAACAAATTTTTCGCAATTCTGCTGCTCCAAACGCTTAACCAGAATGGCCTAGGGAAAAAATACGCTTACCGCTGTAATCGGGCGTGTTTCTACGTTCAGTTACAATAGGAATTTTTGGGTTAGGTCAATCCGTTCGCGAGATATGGGACTTTGAAGCTAAGAAATGGTTGAGAAGACAACAAATTTTTCGCAAATCTGCTGCACCAAACGCTTAACCAGAATGGCCTAGGGAAAAAATACGCGTACCGTTGTAATCGGGCGAGTTTCTACTTTCAGTTACAATAGGAATTTTTGGGTTAGGTCCATCCGTTCGCGAGATATGGGACTTTGAAGCTAAGAAATGGTTGACAAGACAACAAATTTTTCGCACTTCTACTGCTCCAATCGCTTAACCAGAATGGCCTAGGGGAAAAATACACCTACCGTTGTAATCGGGCGAGTTTCTACTTTCAAATGCAATAGGAATTTTTGGGTTAGGTCAATCGGTTCGCGAGATATGGGAGTTTCAAGCTAAGAAATGTTTGAGAAGACAACAAATTTTTCGCGATTCTGCTGCTCCAAACGCTTATCCAGAATGGCCTAGGGAAAAAATACCCATACGCTTGTAATCGGGCGAGTTTCTACTTTCAGATGCAACAGGAATTTTTGGGTTAGGTCAATCCGTTCGCGAGAAATGGGAGTTTGAAACCAAGAAATGGTAGAAAAGGCAAAAAATTTTTCACAATTCTGCTGCTCCAAACGCTTAACCAGAATGGCCTAGGGAAAAAATACACATACCGTTGTAATCGGGCGAGTTTCTACTTTCAGATGCAACAGGAATTTTTGGGTTAGGTCAATCCGTTCGCGAGAAATGGGGGTTTGAAACCAAGAAATGGTAGAAAAGGCAAAAAATTTTTCACAATTCTGCTGCTCCAAACGCTTAACCAGAATAGCCTAGGGAAAAAATACACATACCGTTGTAATCGGGCGAGTTTCTACTTTCAGATGCAATAGGAATTTTTGGGTTAGGTCAATCCGTTCGCGAGATATGGGAGTTTGAAAACAAGAAATGGTTGAGAAGGCAAAAAATTTTTCGCAATTCTGCTGCTCAAACCGCTTAACCAGAATGGCCTACGGGGTAAAATACACGTACCGTTGTAATCGGGCGAGTTTCTACTTTCAGATGCAACAAGAATTTTTGGGTTAGGTCAATCCGTTCGCGAGATATGGGAGTTTGAAGACCAGAAATGGTTGAGAAGACAACAAATTAATCGCAATTCTGCTGCTCCAAACGCTTAACCAGAATTGCCTAGGGAAAAAATACACATACCGTTGGAATCGGGCGAGTTTCTACTTTCAGATGCAATAAGAATTTTTGGGTTAGGTCAATCCGTTCGCGAGATATGGGAGTTTGAAGCCAAGAAATGGTTGAGAAGGCAAAAAATTTTTCGCAATTCTGCTGCTCCAAACGCTTATCCAGAATGGCCTAGGGAAAAAATACCCATACCCTTGTAATCGGGCGAGTTTCTACTTTCAGATGCAACAGGAATTTTTGGGTTAGGTCAATCCGTTCGCGAGATATGGGAGTTTGAACCCAAGAAATGGTAGAAAAGGCAAAAAATTTTTCACAATTCTGCTGCTCCAAACGCTTAACCAGAATGGCCTAGGGAAAAAATACACATACCGTTGTAATCGGGCGAGTTTCTACTTTCAGATGCAATAGGAATTTTTGGGTTAGGTCAATCGGTTCGCGAGATATGGGAGTTTCAAGCTAAGAAATGTTTGAGAAGACAACAAATTTTTCGCGATTCTGCTGCTCCAAACGCTTATCCAGAATGGCCTAGGGAAAAAATACCCATACGCTTGTAATCGGGCGAGTTTCTACTTTCAGATGCAACAGGAATTTTTGGGTTAGGTCAATCCGTTCGCGAGAAATGGGAGTTTGAAACCAAGAAATGGTAGAAAAGGCAAAAAATTTTTCACAATTCTGCTGCTCCAAACGCTTAACCAGAATGGCCTAGGGAAAAAATACACATACCGTTGTAATCGGGCGAGTTTCTACTTTCAGATGCAACAGGAATTTTTGGGTTAGGTCAATCCGTTCGCGAGAAATGGGGGTTTGAAACCAAGAAATGGTAGAAAAGGCAAAAAATTTTTCACAATTCTGCTGCTCCAAACGCTTAACCAGAATAGCCTAGGGAAAAAATACACATACCGTTGTAATCGGGCGAGTTTTTACTTTCAGATGCAATAGGAATTTTTGGGTCAGGTCAATCCGTTCGCGAGATATGGGAGTTTGAAAACAAGAAATGGTTGAGAAGGCAAAAAATTTTTCGCAATTCTGCTGCTCAAACCGCTTAACCAGAATGGCCTACGGGGTAAAATACACGTACCGTTGTAATCGGGCGAGTTTCTACTTTCAGATGCAACAAGAATTTTTGGGTTAGGTCAATCCGTTCGCGAGATATGGGAGTTTGAAGACCAGAAATGGTTGAGAAGACAACAAATTAATCGCAATTCTGCTGCTCCAAACGCTTAACCAGAATTGCCTAGGGAAAAAATACACATACCGTTGGAATCGGGCGAGTTTCTACTTTCAGATGCAATAAGAATTTTTGGGTTAGGTCAATCCGTTCGCGAGATATGGGAGTTTGAAGCCAAGAAATGGTTGAGAAGGCAAAAAATTTTTCGCAATTCTGCTGCTCCAAACGCTTATCCAGAATGGCCTAGGGAAAAAATACCCATACCCTTGTAATCGGGCGAGTTTCTACTTTCAGATGCAACAGGAATTTTTGGGTTAGGTCAATCCGTTCGCGAGAAATGGGAGTTTGAAACCAAGAAATGGTAGAAAAGGCAAAAAATTTTTCACAATTCTGCTGCTCCAAACGCTTAACCAGAATGGCCTAGGGAAAAAATACACATACCGTTGTAATCGGGCGAGTTTCTACATTCAGATGCAACAGGAATTTTTGGGTTAGGTCAATCCGTTCGCGAGAAATGGGAGTTTGAAACCAAGAAATGGTGGAAAAGGCAAAAAATTTTTCACAATTCTGCTGCTCCAAACGCTTAACCAGAATGGCCTAGGGAAAAAATACGCGTACCGTTGTAATCGGGCGAGTTTCTACTTTCAGATGCAACAGGAATTTTTGGGTTAGGTCAATCCGTTCGCGAGAAATGGGTGTTTGAAACCAAGAAATGGTAGAAAAGGCAAAAAATTTTTCACAATTCTGCTGCTCCAAACGCTTAACCAGAATGGCCTAGGGAAAAAATACACATACCGTTGTAATCGGGCGAGTTTCTACTTTCAGATGCAACAGGAATTTTTGGGTTAGGTCAATCCGTTCGCGAGAAATGGGAGTTTGAAACCAAGAAATGGTGGAAAAGGCAAAAAATTTTTCACAATTCTGCTGCTCCAAACGCTTAACCAGAATGGCCTAGGGAAAAAATACACATACCGTTGTAATCGGGCGAGTTTCTACTTTCAGATGCAACAGGAATTTTTGGGTTAGGTCAATCCGTTCGCGAGAAATGGGGGTTTGAAACCAAGAAATGGTAGAAAAGGCAAAAAATTTTTCACAATTCTGCTGCTCCAAACGCTTAACCAGAATAGCCTAGGGAAAAAATACACATACCGTTGTAATCGGGCGAGTTTTTACTTTCAGATGCAATAGGAATTTTTGGGTCAGGTCAATCCGTTCGCGAGATATGGGAGTTTGAAAACAAGAAATGGTTGAGAAGGCAAAAAATTTTTCGCAATTCTGCTGCTCAAACCGCTTAACCAGAATGGCCTACGGGGTAAAATACACGTACTGTAATCGGGCGAGTTTCTACTTTCAGATGCAACAAGAATTTTTGGGTTAGGTCAATCCGTTCGCGAGATATGGGAGTTTGAAGACCAGAAATGGTTGAGAAGACAACAAATTAATCGCAATTCTGCTGCTCCAAACGCTTAACCAGAATTGCCTAGGGAAAAAATACACATACCGTTGGAATCGGGCGAGTTTCTACTTTCAGATGCAATAAGAATTTTTGGGTTAGGTCAATCCGTTCGCGAGATATGGGAGTTTGAAGCCAAGAAATGGTTGAGAAGGCAAAAAATTTTTCGCAATTCTGCTGCTCCAAACGCTTATCCAGAATGGCCTAGGGAAAAAATACCCATACCCTTGTAATCGGGCGAGTTTCTACTTTCAGATGCAACAGGAATTTTTGGGTTAGGTCAATCCGTTCGCGAGAAATGGGAGTTTGAAACCAAGAAATGGTAGAAAAGGCAAAAAATTTTTCACAATTCTGCTGCTCCAAACGCTTAACCTGAATGGCCTAGGGAAAAAATACACATACCGTTGTAATCGGGCGAGTTTCTACTTTCAGATGCAACAGGAATTTTTGGGTTAGGTCAATCCGTTCGCGAGAAATGGGGGTTTGAAACCAAGAAATGGTAGAAAAGGCAAAAAATTTTTCACAATTCTGCTGCTCCAAACGCTTAACCAGAATAGCCTAGGGAAAAAATACACATACCGTTGTAATCGGGCGAGTTTTTACTTTCAGATGCAATAGGAATTTTTGGGTCAGGTCAATCCGTTCGCGAGATATGGGAGTTTGAAAACAAGAAATGGTTGAGAAGGCAAAAAATTTTTCGCAATTCTGCTGCTCAAACCGCTTAACCAGAATGGCCTACGGGGTAAAATACACGTACCGTTGTAATCGGGCGAGTTTCTACTTTCAGATGCAACAAGAATTTTTGGGTTAGGTCAATCCGTTCGCGAGATATGGGAGTTTGAAGACCAGAAATGGTTGAGAAGACAACAAATTAATCGCAATTCTGCTGCTCCAAACGCTTAACCAGAATTGCCTAGGGAAAAAATACACATACCGTTGGAATCGGGCGAGTTTCTACTTTCAGATGCAATAAGAATTTTTGGGTTAGGTCAATCCGTTCGCGAGATATGGGAGTTTGAAGCCAAGAAATGGTTGAGAAGGCAAAAAATTTTTCGCAATTCTGCTGCTCCAAATGCTTATCCAGAATGGCCTAGGGAAAAAATACCCATACCCTTGTAATCGGGCGAGTTTCTACTTTCAGATGCAACAGGAATTTTTGGGTTAGGTCAATCCGTTCGCGAGAAATGGGAGTTTGAAACCAAGAAATGGTAGAAAAGGCAAAAAATTTTTCACAATTCTGCTGCTCCAAACGCTTAACCAGAATGGCCTAGGGAAAAAATACACATACCGTTGTAATCGGGCGAGTTTCTACTTTCAGATGCAACAGGAATTTTTGGGTTAGGTCAATCCGTTCGCGAGAAATGGGAGTTTGAAACCAAGAAATGGTGGAAAAGGCAAAAAATTTTTCACAATTCTGCTGCTCCAAACGCTTAACCAGAATGGCCTAGGGAAAAAATACGCGTACCGTTGTAATCGGGCGAGTTTCTACTTTCAAATGCAATAGGAATTTTTGGGTTAGGTCCATCCGTTCGCGAGATATGGGACTTTGAAGCTAAGAAATGGTTGACAAGACAACAAATTTTTCGCACTTCTACTGCTCCAATCGCTTAACCAGAATGGCCTAGGGGAAAAATACACCTACCGTTGTAATCGGGCGAGTTTCTACTTTCAAATGCAATAGGAATTTTTGGGTTAGGTCAATCGGTTCGCGAGATATGGGAGTTTCAAGCTAAGAAATGTTTGAGAAGACAACAAATTTTTCGCGATTCTGCTGCTCCAAACGCTTATCCAGAATGGCCTAGGGAAAAAATACCCATACGCTTGTAATCGGGCGAGTTTCTACTTTCAGATGCAACAGGAATTTTTGGGTTAGGTCAATCCGTTCGCGAGAAATGGGAGTTTGAAACCAAGAAATGGTAGAAAAGGCAAAAAATTTTTCACAATTCTGCTGCTCCAAACGCTTAACCAGAATGGCCTAGGGAAAAAATACACCTACCGTTGTAATCGGGCGAGTTTCTACTTTCAGATGCAATAGGAATTTTTGGGTTAGGTCAATCCGTTCGCGAGATATGGGAGTTTGAAAACAAGAAATGGTTGAGAAGGCAAAAAATTTTTCGCAATTCTGCTGCTCAAACCGCTTAACCAGAATGGCCTACGGTGTAAAATACACGTACCGTTGTAATCGGGCGAGTTTCTACTTTCAGATGCAACAAGAATTTTTGGGTTAGGTCAATCCGTTCGCGAGATATGGGAGTTTGAAGACCAGAAATGGTTGAGAAGACAACAAATTAATCGCAATTCTGCTGCTCCAAACGCTTAACCAGAATTGCCTAGGGAAAAAATACACATACCGTTGGAATCGGGCGAGTTTCTACTTTCAGATGCAATAAGAATTTTTGGGTTAGGTCAATCCGTTCGCGAGATATGGGAGTTTGAAGCCAAGAAATGGTTGAGAAGGCAAAAAATTTTTCGCAATTCTGCTGCTCCAAACGCTTATCCAGAATGGCCTAGGGAAAAAATACCCATACCCTTGTAATCGGGCGAGTTTCTACTTTCAGATGCAACAGGAATTTTTGGGTTAGGTCAATCCGTTCGCGAGAAATGGGAGTTTGAAACCAAGAAATGGTAGAAAAGGCAAAAAATTTTTCACAATTCTGCTGCTCCAAACGCTTAACCAGAATGGCCTAGGGAA
The DNA here is from genome assembly GCF_051014685.1 of Ptiloglossa arizonensis. Classification (NCBI taxonomy): domain Eukaryota; kingdom Metazoa; phylum Arthropoda; class Insecta; order Hymenoptera; family Colletidae; genus Ptiloglossa; species Ptiloglossa arizonensis. The sequence goes on along the minus strand of NW_027478435.1, from coordinate 1,048,538 downwards.
AAAATACCCATACCCTTGTAATCGGGCGAGTTTCTACTTTCAGATGCAACAGGAATTTTTGGGTTAGGTCAATCCGTTCGCGAGATATGGGACTTTGAAGCTAAGAAATGGTTGAGAAGACAACAAATTTTTCGCAAATCTGCTGCACCAAACGCTTAACCAGAATGGCCTAGGGAAAAAATACGCGTACCGTTGTAATCGGGCGAGTTTCTACTTTCAGTTACAATAGGAATTTTTGGGTTAGGTCCATCCGTTCGCGAGATATGGGACTTTGAAGCTAAGAAATGGTTGACAAGACAACAAATTTTTCGCACTTCTACTGCTCCAATCGCTTAACCAGAATGGCCTAGGGGAAAAATACCCCTACCGTTGTAATCGGGCGAGTTTCTACTTTCAAATGCAATAGGAATTTTTGGGTTAGGTCAATCGGTTCGCGAGATATGGGAGTTTCAAGCTAAGAAATGTTTGAGAAGACAACAAATTTTTCGCGATTCTGCTGCTCCAAACGCTTATCCAGAATGGCCTAGGGAAAAAATACCCATACGCTTGTAATCGGGCGAGTTTCTACTTTCAGATGCAACAGGAATTTTTGGGTTAGGTCAATCCGTTCGCGAGAAATGGGAGTTTGAAACCAAGAAATGGTAGAAAAGGCAAAAAATTTTTCACAATTCTGCTGCTCCAAACGCTTAACCAGAATAGCCTAGGGAAAAAATACACATACCGTTGTAATCGGGCGAGTTTCTACTTTCAGATGCAATAGGAATTTTTGGGTTAGGTCAATCCGTTCGCGAGATATGGGAGTTTGAAAACAAGAAATGGTTGAGAAGGCAAAAAATTTTTCGCAATTCTGCTGCTCAAACCGCTTAACCAGAATGGCCTACGGGGTAAAATACACGTACCGTTGTAATCGGGCGAGTTTCTACTTTCAGATGCAACAAGAATTTTTGGGTTAGGTCAATCCGTTCGCGAGATATGGGAGTTTGAAGACCAGAAATGGTTGAGAAGACAACAAATTAATCGCAATTCTGCTGCTCCAAACGCTTAACCAGAATTGCCTAGGGAAAAAATACACATACCGTTGGAATCGGGCGAGTTTCTACTTTCAGATGCAATAAGAATTTTTGGGTTAGGTCAATTCGTTCGCGAGATATGGGAGTTTGAAGCCAAGAAATGGTTGAGAAGGCAAAAAATTTTTCGCAATTCTGCTGCTCCAAACGCTTATCCAGAATGGCCTAGGGAAAAAATACCCATACCCTTGTAATCGGGCGAGTTTCTACTTTCAGATGCAACAGGAATTTTTGGGTTAGGTCAATCCGTTCGCGAGATATGGGAGTTTGAACCCAAGAAATGGTAGAAAAGGCAAAAAATTTTTCACAATTCTGCTGCTCCAAACGCTTAACCAGAATGGCCTAGGGAAAAAATACACATACCGTTGTAATCGGGCGAGTTTCTACTTTCAGATGCAACAGGAATTTTTGGGTTAGGTCAATCGGTTCGCGAGATATGGGAGTTTCAAGCTAAGAAATGTTTGAGAAGACAACAAATTTTTCGCGATTCTGCTGCTCCAAACGCTTATCCAGAATGGCCTAGGGAAAAAATACCCATACGCTTGTAATCGGGCGAGTTTCTACTTTCAGATGCAACAGGAATTTTTGGGTTAGGTCAATCCGTTCGCGAGAAATGGGAGTTTGAAACCAAGAAATGGTAGAAAAGGCAAAAAATTTTTCACAATTCTGCTGCTCCAAACGCTTAACCAGAATGGCCTAGGGAAAAAATACACATACCGTTGTAATCGGGCGAGTTTCTACTTTCAGATGCAACAGGAATTTTTGGGTTAGGTCAATCCGTTCGCGAGAAATGGGGGTTTGAAACCAAGAAATGGTAGAAAAGGCAAAAAATTTTTCACAATTCTGCTGCTCCAAACGCTTAACCAGAATAGCCTAGGGAAAAAATACACATACCGTTGTAATCGGGCGAGTTTTTACTTTCAGATGCAATAGGAATTTTTGGGTCAGGTCAATCCGTTCGCGAGATATGGGAGTTTGAAAACAAGAAATGGTTGAGAAGGCAAAAAATTTTTCGCAATTCTGCTGCTCAAACCGCTTAACCAGAATGGCCTACGGGGTAAAATACACGTACCGTTGTAATCGGGCGAGTTTCTACTTTCAGATGCAACAAGAATTTTTGGGTTAGGTCAATCCGTTCGCGAGATATGGGAGTTTGAAGACCAGAAATGGTTGAGAAGACAACAAATTAATCGCAATTCTGCTGCTCCAAACGCTTAACCAGAATTGCCTAGGGAAAAAATACACATACCGTTGGAATCGGGCGAGTTTCTACTTTCAGATGCAATAAGAATTTTTGGGTTAGGTCAATCCGTTCGCGAGATATGGGAGTTTGAAGCCAAGAAATGGTTGAGAAGGCAAAAAATTTTTCGCAATTCTGCTGCTCCAAACGCTTATCCAGAATGGCCTAGGGAAAAAATACCCATACCCTTGTAATCGGGCGAGTTTCTACTTTCAGATGCAACAGGAATTTTTGGGTTAGGTCAATCCGTTCGCGAGAAATGGGAGTTTGAAACCAAGAAATGGTAGAAAAGGCAAAAAATTTTTCACAATTCTGCTGCTCCAAACGCTTAACCAGAATGGCCTAGGGAAAAAATACACATACCGTTGTAATCGGGCGAGTTTCTACATTCAGATGCAACAGGAATTTTTGGGTTAGGTCAATCCGTTCGCGAGAAATGGGAGTTTGAAACCAAGAAATGGTGGAAAAGGCAAAAAATTTTTCACAATTCTGCTGCTCCAAACGCTTAACCAGAATGGCCTAGGGAAAAAATACGCGTACCGTTGTAATCGGGCGAGTTTCTACTTTCAGATGCAACAGGAATTTTTGGGTTAGGTCAATCCGTTCGCGAGAAATGGGTGTTCGAAACCAAGAAATGGTAGAAAAGGCAAAAAATTTTTCACAATTCTGCTGCTCCAAACGCTTAACCAGAATGGCCTAGGGAAAAAATACACATACCGTTGTAATCGGGCGAGTTTCTACTTTCAGATGCAACAGGAATTTTTGGGTTAGGTCAATCCGTTCGCGAGAAATGGGAGTTTGAAACCAAGAAATGGTGGAAAAGGCAAAAAATTTTTCACAATTCTGCTGCTCCAAACGCTTAACCAGAATGGCCTAGGGAAAAAATACGCGTACCGTTGTAATCGGGCGAGTTTCTACTTTCAAATGCAATAGGAATTTTTGGGTTAGGTCCATCCGTTCGCGAGATATGGGACTTTGAAGCTAAGAAATGGTTGACAAGACAACAAATTTTTCGCACTTCTACTGCTCCAATCGCTTAACCAGAATGGCCTAGGGGAAAAATACACCTACCGTTGTAATCGGGCGAGTTTCTACTTTCAAATGCAATAGGAATTTTTGGGTTAGGTCAATCGGTTCGCGAGATATGGGAGTTTCAAGCTAAGAAATGTTTGAGAAGACAACAAATTTTTCGCGATTCTGCTGCTCCAAACGCTTATCCAGAATGGCCTAGGGAAAAAATACCCATACGCTTGTAATCGGGCGAGTTTCTACTTTCAGATGCAACAGGAATTTTTGGGTTAGGTCAATCCGTTCGCGAGAAATGGGAGTTTGAAACCAAGAAATGGTAGAAAAGGCAAAAAATTTTTCACAATTCTGCTGCTCCAAACGCTTAACCAGAATGGCCTAGGGAAAAAATACACCTACCGTTGTAATCGGGCGAGTTTCTACTTTCAGATGCAATAGGAATTTTTGGGTTAGGTCAATCCGTTCGCGAGATATGGGAGTTTGAAAACAAGAAATGGTTGAGAAGGCAAAAAATTTTTCGCAATTCTGCTGCTCAAACCGCTTAACCAGAATGGCCTACGGTGTAAAATACACGTACCGTTGTAATCGGGCGAGTTTCTACTTTCAGATGCAACAAGAATTTTTGGGTTAGGTCAATCCGTTCGCGAGATATGGGAGTTTGAAGACCAGAAATGGTTGAGAAGACAACAAATTAATCGCAATTCTGCTGCTCCAAACGCTTAACCAGAATTGCCTAGGGAAAAAATACACATACCGTTGGAATCGGGCGAGTTTCTACTTTCAGATGCAATAAGAATTTTTGGGTTAGGTCAATCCGTTCGCGAGATATGGGAGTTTGAAGCCAAGAAATGGTTGAGAAGGCAAAAAATTTTTCGCAATTCTGCTGCTCCAAACGCTTATCCAGAATGGCCTAGGGAAAAAATACCCATACCCTTGTAATCGGGCGAGTTTCTACTTTCAGATGCAACAGGAATTTTTGGGTTAGGTCAATCCGTTCGCGAGAAATGGGAGTTTGAAACCAAGAAATGGTAGAAAAGGCAAAAAATTTTTCACAATTCTGCTGCTCCAAACGCTTAACCAGAATGGCCTAGGGAAAAAATACCCATACCCTTGTAATCGGGCGAGTTTCTACTTTCAGATGCAACAGGAATTTTTGGGTTAGGTCAATCCGTTCGCGAGAAATGGGAGTTTGAAACCAAGAAATGGTAGAAAAGGCAAAAAATTTTTCACAATTCTGCTGCTCCAAACGCTTAACCAGAATGGCCTAGGGAAAAAATACACATACCGTTGTAATCGGGCGAGTTTCTACTTTCAGATGCAACAGGAATTTTTGGGTTAGGTCAATCCGTTCGCGAGAAATGGGAGTTTGAAACCAAGAAATGGTAGAAAAGGCAAAAAATTTTTCACAATTCTGCTGCTCCAAACGCTTAACCAGAATGGCATTGGGAAAAAATACGCGTACCGTTGTAATCGGGCGAGTTTCTACTTTCAAATGCAATAGGAATTTTTGGGTTAGGTCAATCGGTTCGCGAGATATGGGAGTTTCAAGCTAAGAAATGTTTGAGAAGACAACAAATTTTTCGCAATTCTGCTGCTCCAAACGCTTAACCAGAATGGCCTAGGGAAAAAATACGCTTACCGCTGTAATCGGGCGTGTTTCTACTTTCAGTTACAATAGGAATTTTTGGGTTAGGTCAATCCGTTCGCGAGATATGGGACTTTGAAGCTAAGAAATGGTTGAGAAGACAACAAATTTTTCGCAAATCTGCTGCACCAAACGCTTAACCAGAATGGCCTAGGGAAAAAATACGCGTACCGTTGTAATCGGGCGAGTTTCTACTTTCAGTTACAATAGGAATTTTTGGGTTAGGTCCATCCGTTCGCGAGATATGGGACTTTGAAGCTAAGAAATGGTTGACAAGACAACAAATTTTTCGCACTTCTACTGCTCCAATCGCTTAACCAGAATGGCCTAGGGGAAAAATACACCTACCGTTGTAATCGGGCGAGTTTCTACTTTCAAATGCAATAGGAATTTTTGGGTTAGGTCAATCGGTTCGCGAGATATGGGAGTTTCAAGCTAAGAAATGTTTGAGAAGACAACAAATTTTTCGCGATTCTGCTGCTCCAAACGCTTATCCAGAATGGCCTAGGGAAAAAATACCCATACGCTTGTAATCGGGCGAGTTTCTACTTTCAGATGCAACAGGAATTTTTGGGTTAGGTCAATCCGTTCGCGAGAAATGGGAGTTTGAAACCAAGAAATGGTAGAAAAGGCAAAAAATTTTTCACAATTCTGCTGCTCCAAACGCTTAACCAGAATGGCCTAGGGAAAAAATACACATACCGTTGTAATCGGGCGAGTTTCTACTTTCAGATGCAACAGGAATTTTTGGGTTTGGTCAATCCGTTCGCGAGAAATGGGGGTTTGAAACCAAGAAATGGTAGAAAAGGCAAAAAATTTTTCACAATTCTGCTGCTCCAAACGCTTAACCAGAATAGCCTAGGGAAAAAATACACATACCGTTGTAATCGGGCGAGTTTCTACTTTCAGATGCAATAGGAATTTTTGGGTTAGGTCAATCCGTTCGCGAGATATGGGAGTTTGAAAACAAGAAATGGTTGAGAAGGCAAAAAATTTTTCGCAATTCTGCTGCTCAAACCGCTTAACCAGAATGGCCTACGGGGTAAAATACACGTACCGTTGTAATCGGGCGAGTTTCTACTTTCAGATGCAACAAGAATTTTTGGGTTAGGTCAATCCGTTCGCGAGATATGGGAGTTTGAAGACCAGAAATGGTTGAGAAGACAACAAATTAATCGCAATTCTGCTGCTCCAAACGCTTAACCAGAATTGCCTAGGGAAAAAATACACATACCGTTGGAATCGGGCGAGTTTCTACTTTCAGATGCAATAAGAATTTTTGGGTTAGGTCAATCCGTTCGCGAGATATGGGAGTTTGAAGCCAAGAAATGGTTGAGAAGGCAAAAAATTTTTCGCAATTCTGCTGCTCCAAACGCTTATCCAGAATGGCCTAGGGAAAAAATACCCATACCCTTGTAATCGGGCGAGTTTCTACTTTCAGATGCAACAGGAATTTTTGGGTTAGGTCAATCCGTTCGCGAGAAATGGGAGTTTGAACCCAAGAAATGGTAGAAAAGGCAAAAAATTTTTCACAATTCTGCTGCTCCAAACGCTTAACCAGAATAGCCTAGGGAAAAAATACACATACCGTTGTAATCGGGCGAGTTTTTACTTTCAGATGCAATAGGAATTTTTGGGTTAGGTCAATCCGTTCGCGAGATATGGGAGTTTGAAAACAAGAAATGGTTGAGAAGGCAAAAAATTTTTCGCAATTCTGCTGCTCAAACCGCTTAACCAGAATGGCCTACGGGGTAAAATACACGTACCGTTGTAATCGGGCGAGTTTCTACTTTCAGATGCAACAAGAATTTTTGGGTTAGGTCAATCCGTTCGCGAGATATGGGAGTTTGAAGACCAGAAATGGTTGAGAAGACAACAAATTAATCGCAATTCTGCTGCTCCAAACGCTTAACCAGAATTGCCTAGGGAAAAAATACACATACCGTTGGAATCGGGCGAGTTTCTACTTTCAGATGCAATAAGAATTTTTGGGTTAGGTCAATCCGTTCGCGAGATATGGGAGTTTGAAGCCAAGAAATGGTTGAGAAGGCAAAAAATTTTTCGCAATTCTGCTGCTCCAAACGCTTATCCAGAATGGCCTAGGGAAAAAATACCCATACCCTTGTAATCGGGCGAGTTTCTACTTTCAGATGCAACAGGAATTTTTGGGTTAGGTCAATCCGTTCGCGAGAAATGGGAGTTTGAAACCAAGAAATGGTAGAAAAGGCAAAAAATTTTTCACAATTCTGCTGCTCCAAACGCTTAACCTGAATGGCCTAGGGAAAAAATACACATACCGTTGTAATCGGGCGAGTTTCTACTTTCAGATGCAACAGGAATTTTTGGGTTAGGTCAATCCGTTCGCGAGAAATGGGAGTTTGAAACCAAGAAATGGTAGAAAAGGCAAAAAATTTTTCACAATTCTGCTGCTCCAAACGCTTAACCAGAATGGCCTAGGGAAAAAATACGCGTACCGTTGTAATCGGGCGAGTTTCTACTTTCAAATGCAATAGGAATTTTTGGGTTAGGTCAATCGGTTCGCGAGATATGGGAGTTTCAAGCTAAGAAATGTTTGAGAAGACAACAAATTTTTCGCAATTCTGCTGCTCCAAACGCTTAACCAGAATGGCCTAGGGAAAAAATACGCTTACCGCTGTAATCGGGCGTGTTTCTACTTTCAGTTACAATAGGAATTTTTGGGTTAGGTCAATCCGTTCGCGAGATATGGGACTTTGAAGCTAAGAAATGGTTGAGAAGACAACAAATTTTTCGCAAATCTGCTGCACCAAACGCTTAACCAGAATGGCCTAGGGAAAAAATACGCGTACCGTTGTAATCGGGCGAGTTTCTACTTTCAGTTACAATAGGAATTTTTGGGTTAGGTCCATCCGTTCGCGAGATATGGGACTTTGAAGCTAAGAAATGGTTGACAAGACAACAAATTTTTCGCACTTCTACTGCTCCAATCGCTTAACCAGAATGGCCTAGGGGAAAAATACCCATACGCTTGTAATCGGGCGAGTTTCTACTTTCACATGCAACAGGAATTTTTGGGTTAGGTCAATCCGTTCGCGAGAAATGGGAGTTTGAAACCAAGAAATGGTAGAAAAGGCAAAAAATTTTTCACAATTCTGCTGCTCCAAACGCTTAACCAGAATGGCCTAGGGAAAAAATACACATACCATTGTAATCGGGCGAGTTTCTACTTTCAGATGCAACAGGAATTTTTGGGTTAGGTCAATCCGTTCGCGAGAAATGGGGGTTTGAAACCAAGAAATGGTAGAAAAGGCAAAAAATTTTTCACAATTCTGCTGCTCCAAACGCTTAACCAGAATGGCCTAGGGAAAAAATACACATACCGTTGTAATCGGGCGAGTTTCTACTTTCAGATGCAACAGGAATTTTTGGGTTAGGTCAATCGGTTCGCGAGATATGGGAGTTTCAAGCTAAGAAATGTTTGAGAAGACAACAAATTTTTCGCGATTCTGCTGCTCCAAACGCTTATCCAGAATGGCCTAGGGAAAAAATACCCATACGCTTGTAATCGGGCGAGTTTCTACTTTCAGATGCAACAGGAATTTTTGGGTTAGGTCAATCCGTTCGCGAGAAATGGGAGTTTGAAACCAAGAAATGGTAGAAAAGGCAAAAAATTTTTCACAATTCTGCTGCTCCAAACGCTTAACCAGAATGGCCTAGGGAAAAAATACACATACCGTTGTAATCGGGCGAGTTTCTACTTTCAGATGCAACAGGAATTTTTGGGTTAGGTCAATCCGTTCGCGAGAAATGGGGGTTTGAAACCAAGAAATGGTAGAAAAGGCAAAAAATTTTTCACAATTCTGCTGCTCCAAACGCTTAACCAGAATAGCCTAGGGAAAAAATACACATACCGTTGTAATCGGGCGAGTTTTTACTTTCAGATGCAATAGGAATTTTTGGGTTAGGTCAATCCGTTCGCGAGATATGGGAGTTTGAAAACAAGAAATGGTTGAGAAGGCAAAAAATTTTTCGCAATTCTGCTGCTCAAACCGCTTAACCAGAATGGCCTACGGGGTAAAATACACGTACCGTTGTAATCGGGCGAGTTTCTACTTTCAGATGCAACAAGAATTTTTGGGTTAGGTCAATCCGTTCGCGAGATATGGGAGTTTGAAGACCAGAAATGGTTGAGAAGACAACAAATTAATCGCAATTCTGCTGCTCCAAACGCTTAACCAGAATTGCCTAGGGAAAAAATACACATACCGTTGGAATCGGGCGCGTTTCTACTTTCAGATGCAATAAGAATTTTTGGGTTAGGTCAATCCGTTCGCGAGATATGGGAGTTTGAAGCCAAGAAATGGTTGAGAAGGCAAAAAATTTTTCGCAATTCTGCTGCTCCAAACGCTTATCCAGAATGGCCTAGGGAAAAAATACCCATACCCTTGTAATCGGGCGAGTTTCTACTTTCAGATGCAACAGGAATTTTTGGGTTAGGTCAATCCGTTCGCGAGAAATGGGAGTTTGAAACCAAGAAATGGTAGAAAAGGCAAAAAATTTTTCACAATTCTGCTGCTCCAAACGCTTAACCAGAATGGCCTAGGGAAAAAATACACATACCGTTGTAATCGGGCGAGTTTCTACTTTCAGATGCAACAGGAATTTTTGGGTTAGGTCAATCCGTTCGCGAGAAATGGGAGTTTGAAACCAAGAAATGGTGGAAAAGGCAAAAAATTTTTCACAATTCTGCTGCTCCAAACGCTTAACCAGAATGGCCTAGGGAAAAAATACGCGTACCGTTGTAATCGGGCGAGTTTCTACTTTCAAATGCAATAGGAATTTTTGGGTTAGGTCCATCCGTTCGCGAGATATGGGACTTTGAAGGTAAGAAATGGTTGACAAGACAACAAATTTTTCGCACTTCTACTGCTCCAATCGCTTAACCAGTATGGCCTAGGGGAAAAATGCACCTACCGTTGTAATCGGGCGAGTTTCTACTTTCAAATGCAATAGGAATTTTTGGGTTAGGTCAATCGGTTCGCGAGATATGGGAGTTTCAAGCTAAGAAATGTTTGAGAAGACAACAAATTTTTCGCGATTCTGCTGCTCCAAACGCTTATCCAGAATGGCCTAGGGAAAAAATACCCATACGCTTGTAATCGGGCGAGTTTCTACTTTCAGATGCAACAGGAATTTTTGGGTTAGGTCAATCCGTTCGCGAGAAATGGGAGTTTGAAACCAAGAAATGGTAGAAAAGGCAAAAAATTTTTCACAATTCTGCTGCTCCAAACGCTTAACCAGAATGGCCTAGGGAAAAAATACACCTACCGTTGTAATCGGGCGAGTTTCTACTTTCAGATGCAATAGGAATTTTTGGGTTAGGTCAATCCGTTCGCGAGATATGGGAGTTTGAAAACAAGAAATGGTTGAGAAGGCAAAAAATTTTTCGCAATTCTGCTGCTCAAACCGCTTAACCAGAATGGCCTACGGTGTAAAATACACGTACCGTTGTAATCGGGCGAGTTTCTACTTTCAGATGCAACAAGAATTTTTGGGTTAGGTCAATCCGTTCGCGAGATATGGGAGTTTGAAGACCAGAAATGGTTGAGAAGACAACAAATTAATCGCAATTCTGCGGCTCCAAACGCTTAACCAGAATTGCCTAGGGAAAAAATACACATACCGTTGGAATCGGGCGAGTTTCTACTTTCAGATGCAATAAGAATTTTTGGGTTAGGTCAATCCGTTCGCGAGATATGGGAGTTTGAAGCCAAGAAATGGTTGAGAAGGCAAAAAATTTTTCGCAATTCTGCTGCTCCAAACGCTTATCCAGAATGGCCTAGGGAAAAAATACCCATACCCTTGTAATCGGGCGAGTTTCTACTTTCAGATGCAACAGGAATTTTTGGGTTAGGTCAATCCGTTCGCGAGAAATGGGAGTTTGAAACCAAGAAATGGTAGAAAAGGCAAAAAATTTTTCACAATTCTGCTGCTCCAAACGCTTAACCAGAATGGCCTAGGGAAAAAATACACATACCGTTGTAATCGGGCGAGTTTCTACTTTCAGATGCAACAGGAATTTTTGGGTTAGGTCAATCCGTTCGCGAGAAATGGGAGTTTGAAACCAAGAAATGGTAGAAAAGGCAAAAAATTTTTCACAATTCTGCTGCTCCAAACGCTTAACCAGAATGGCCTAGGGAAAAAATACGCGTACCGTTGTAATCGGGCGAGTTTCTACTTTCAAATGCAATAGGAATTTTTGGGTTAGGTCAATCGGTTCGCGAGATATGGGAGTTTCAAGCTAAGAAATGTTTGAGAAGACAACAAATTTTTCGCAATTCTGCTGCTCCAAACGCTTAACCAGAATGGCCTAGGGAAAAAATACGCTTACCGCTGTAATCGGGCGTGTTTCTACTTTCAGTTACAATAGGAATTTTTGGGTTAGGTCAATCCGTTCGCGAGATATGGGACTTTGAAGCTAAGAAATGGTTGAGAAGACAACAAATTTTTCGCAAATCTGCTGCACCAAACGCTTAACCAGAATGGCCTAGGGAAAAAATACGCGTACCGTTGTAATCGGGCGAGTTTCTACTTTCAGTTACAATAGGAATTTTTGGGTTAGGTCCATCCGTTCGCGTGATATGGGACTTTGAAGCTAAGAAATGGTTGACAAGACAACAAATTTTTCGCACTTCTACTGCTCCAATCGCTTAACCAGAATGGCCTAGGGGAAAAATACACCTACCGTTGTAATCGGGCGAGTTTCTACTTTCAAATGCAATAGGAATTTTTGGGTTAGGTCAATCGGTTCGCGAGATATGGGAGTTTCAAGCTAAGAAATGTTTGAGAAGACAACAAATTTTTCGCGATTCTGCTGCTCCAAACGCTTATCCAGAATGGCCTAGGGAAAAAATACCCATACGCTCGTAATCGGGCGAGTTTCTACTTTCACATGCAACAGGAATTTTTGGGTGAGGTCAATCAGTTCGCGAGAAATGGGAGTTTGAAACCAAGAAATGGTAGAAAAGGCAAAAAATTTTTCACAATTCTGCTGCTCCAAACGCTTAACCAGAACGGCCTAGGGAAAAAATACACATACCATTGTAATCGGGCGAGTTTCTACTTTCAGATGCAACAGGAATTTTTGGGTTAGGTCAATCCGTTCGCGAGAAATGGGGGTTTGAAACCAAGAAATGGTAGAAAAGGCAAAAAATTTTTCACAATTCTGCTGCTCCAAACGCTTAACCAGAATGGCCTAGGGAAAAAGTACACATACCGTTGTAATCGGGCGAGTTTCTACTTTCAGATGCAACAGGAATTTTTGGGTTAGGTCAATCCGTTCGCGAGAAATGGGAGTTTGAAGCCAAGAAATGGTTGAGAAGGCAAAAAATTTTTCGCAATTCTGCTGCTCCAAAGGCTTAACCAGAATGGCCTAGGGGAAAAATAAACCTACCGTTGTAATCGGGCGAGTTTCTACTTTCAAATGCAATAGGAATTGTTGGGTTAGGTCAATCGGTTCGCGAGATATGGGAGTTTGAAGCCAAGAAATGGTTGAGAAGGCAAAAAATTTTTCGCAATTCTGCTGCTCAAACCGCTTAACCAGAATGGCCTACGGTGTAAAATACACGTACCGTTGTAATCGGGCGAGTTTCTACTTTCAGATGCAACAAGAATTTTTGGGTTAGGTCAATCCGTTCGCGAGATATGGGAGTTTGAAGACCAGAAATGGTTGAGAAGACAACAAATTAATCGCAATTCTGCTGCTCCAAACGCTTAACCAGAATTGCCTAGGGAAAAAATACACATACCGTTGGAATCGGGCGAGTTTCTACTTTCAGATGCAATAAGAATTTTTGGGTTAGGTCAATCCGTTCGCGAGATATGGGAGTTTGAAGCCAAGAAATGGTTGAGAAGGCAAAAAATTTTTCGCAATTCTGCTGCTCCAAACGCTTATCCAGAATGGCCTAGGGAAAAAATACCCATACCCTTGTAATCGGGCGAGTTTCTACTTTCAGATGCAACAGGAATTTTTGGGTTAGGTCAATCCGTTCGCGAGAAATGGGAGTTTGAAACCAAGAAATGGTAGAAAAGGCAAAAAATTTTTCACAATTCTGCTGCTCCAAACGCTTAACCAGAATGGCCTAGGGAAAAAATACACATACCGTTGTAATCGGGCGAGTTTCTACTTTCAGATGCAACAGGAATTTTTGGGTTAGGTCAATCCGTTCGCGAGAAATGGGAGTTTGAAACCAAGAAATGGTGGAAAAGGCAAAAAATTTTTCACAATTCTGCTGCTCCAAACGCTTAACCAGAATGGCCTAGGGAAAAAATACGCGTACCGTTGTAATCGGGCGAGTTTCTACTTTCAAATGCAATAGGAATTTTTGGGTTAGGTCCATCCGTTCGCGAGATATGGGACTTTGAAGGTAAGAAATGGTTGACAAGACAACAAATTTTTCGCACTTCTACTGCTCCAATCGCTTAACCAGTATGGCCTAGGGGAAAAATGCACCTACCGTTGTAATCGGGCGAGTTTCTACTTTCAAATGCAATAGGAATTTTTGGGTTAGGTCAATCGGTTCGCGAGATATGGGAGTTTCAAGCTAAGAAATGTTTGAGAAGACAACAAATTTTTCGCGATTCTGCTGCTCCAAACGCTTATCCAGAATGGCCTAGGGAAAAAATACCCATACGCTTGTAATCGGGCGAGTTTCTACTTTCAGATGCAACAGGAATTTTTGGGTTAGGTCAATCCGTTCGCGAGAAATGGGAGTTTGAAACCAAGAAATGGTAGAAAAGGCAAAAAATTTTTCACAATTCTGCTGCTCCAAACGCTTAACCAGAATGGCCTAGGGAAAAAATACACCTACCGTTGTAATCGGGCGAGTTTCTACTTTCAGATGCAATAGGAATTTTTGGGTTAGGTCAATCCGTTCGCGAGATATGGGAGTTTGAAAACAAGAAATGGTTGAGAAGGCAAAAAATTTTTCGCAATTCTGCTGCTCAAACCGCTTAACCAGAATGGCCTACGGTGTAAAATACACGTACCGTTGTAATCGGGCGAGTTTCTACTTTCAGATGCAACAAGAATTTTTGGGTTAGGTCAATCCGTTCGCGAGATATGGGAGTTTGAAGACCAGAAATGGTTGAGAAGACAACAAATTAATCGCAATTCTGCGGCTCCAAACGCTTAACCAGAATTGCCTAGGGAAAAAATACACATACCGTTGGAATCGGGCGAGTTTCTACTTTCAGATGCAATAAGAATTTTTGGGTTAGGTCAATCCGTTCGCGAGATATGGGAGTTTGAAGCCAAGAAATGGTTGAGAAGGCAAAAAATTTTTCGCAATTCTGCTGCTCCAAACGCTTATCCAGAATGGCCTAGGGAAAAAATACCCATACCCTTGTAATCGGGCGAGTTTCTACTTTCAGATGCAACAGGAATTTTTGGGTTAGGTCAATCCGTTCGCGAGAAATGGGAGTTTGAAACCAAGAAATGGTAGAAAAGGCAAAAAATTTTTCACAATTCTGCTGCTCCAAACGCTTAACCAGAATGGCCTAGGGAAAAAATACACATACCGTTGTAATCGGGCGAGTTTCTACTTTCAGATGCAACAGGAATTTTTGGGTTAGGTCAATCCGTTCGCGAGAAATGGGAGTTTGAAACCAAGAAATGGTAGAAAAGGCAAAAAATTTTTCACAATTCTGCTGCTCCAAACGCTTAACCAGAATGGCCTAGGGAAAAAATACGCGTACCGTTGTAATCGGGCGAGTTTCTACTTTCAAATGCAATAGGAATTTTTGGGTTAGGTCAATCGGTTCGCGAGATATGGGAGTTTCAAGCTAAGAAATGTTTGAGAAGACAACAAATTTTTCGCAATTCTGCTGCTCCAAACGCTTAACCAGAATGGCCTAGGGAAAAAATACGCTTACCGCTGTAATCGGGCGTGTTTCTACTTTCAGTTACAATAGGAATTTTTGGGTTAGGTCAATCCGTTCGCGAGATATGGGACTTTGAAGCTAAGAAATGGTTGAGAAGACAACAAATTTTTCGCAAATCTGCTGCACCAAACGCTTAACCAGAATGGCCTAGGGAAAAAATACGCGTACCGTTGTAATCGGGCGAGTTTCTACTTTCAGTTACAATAGGAATTTTTGGGTTAGGTCCATCCGTTCGCGTGATATGGGACTTTGAAGCTAAGAAATGGTTGACAAGACAACAAATTTTTCGCACTTCTACTGCTCCAATCGCTTAACCAGAATGGCCTAGGGGAAAAATACACCTACCGTTGTAATCGGGCGAGTTTCTACTTTCAAATGCAATAGGAATTTTTGGGTTAGGTCAATCGGTTCGCGAGATATGGGAGTTTCAAGCTAAGAAATGTTTGAGAAGACAACAAATTTTTCGCGATTCTGCTGCTCCAAACGCTTATCCAGAATGGCCTAGGGAAAAAATACCCATACGCTCGTAATCGGGCGAGTTTCTACTTTCACATGCAACAGGAATTTTTGGGTGAGGTCAATCAGTTCGCGAGAAATGGGAGTTTGAAACCAAGAAATGGTAGAAAAGGCAAAAAATTTTTCACAATTCTGCTGCTCCAAACGCTTAACCAGAACGGCCTAGGGAAAAAATACACATACCATTGTAATCGGGCGAGTTTCTACTTTCAGATGCAACAGGAATTTTTGGGTTAGGTCAATCCGTTCGCGAGAAATGGGGGTTTGAAACCAAGAAATGGTAGAAAAGGCAAAAAATTTTTCACAATTCTGCTGCTCCAAACGCTTAACCAGAATGGCCTAGGGAAAAAGTACACATACCGTTGTAATCGGGCGAGTTTCTACTTTCAGATGCAACAGGAATTTTTGGGTTAGGTCAATCCGTTCGCGAGAAATGGGAGTTTGAAGCCAAGAAATGGTTGAGAAGGCAAAAAATTTTTCGCAATTCTGCTGCTCCAAAGGCTTAACCAGAATGGCCTAGGGGAAAAATAAACCTACCGTTGTAATCGGGCGAGTTTCTACTTTCAAATGCAATAGGAATTGTTGGGTTAGGTCAATCGGTTCGCGAGATATGGGAGTTTGAAGCCAAGAAATGGTTGAGAAGGCAAAAAATTTTTCGCAATTCTGCTGCTCAAACCGCTTAACCAGAATGGCCTACGGTGTAAAATACACGTACCGTTGTAATCGGGCGAGTTTCTACTTTCAGATGCAACAAGAATTTTTGGGTTAGGTCAATCCGTTCGCGAGATATGGGAGTTTGAAGACCAGAAATGGTTGAGAAGACAACAAATTAATCGCAATTCTGCTGCTCCAAACGCTTAACCAGAATTGCCTAGGGAAAAAATACACATACCGTTGGAATCGGGCGAGTTTCTACTTTCAGATGCAATAAGAATTTTTGGGTTAGGTCAATCCGTTCGCGAGATATGGGAGTTTGAAGCCAAGAAATGGTTGAGAAGGCAAAAAATTTTTCGCAATTCTGCTGCTCCAAACGCTTATCCAGAATGGCCTAGGGAAAAAATACCCATACCCTTGTAATCGGGCGAGTTTCTACTTTCAGATGCAACAGGAATTTTTGGGTTAGGTCAATCCGTTCGCGAGAAATGGGAGTTTGAAACCAAGAAATGGTAGAAAAGGCAAAAAATTTTTCACAATTCTGCTGCTCCAAACGCTTAACCAGAATGGCCTAGGGAAAAAATACACATACCGTTGTAATCGGGCGAGTTTCTACTTTCAGATGCAACAGGAATTTTTGGGTTAGGTCAATCCGTTCGCGAGAAATGGGAGTTTGAAACCAAGAAATGGTAGAAAAGGCAAAAAATTTTTCACAATTCTGCTGCTCCAAACGCTTAACCAGAATGGCCTAGTGAAAAAATACGCGTACCGTTGTAATCGGGCGAGTTTCTACTTTCAAATGCAATAGGAATTTTTGGGTTAGGTCAATCGGTTCGCGAGATATGGGAGTTTCAAGCTAAGAAATGTTTGAGAAGACAACAAATTTTTCGCAATTCTGCTGCTCCAAACGCTTAACCAGAATGGCCTAGGGAAAAAATACGCTTACCGCTGTAATCGGGCGTGTTTCTACTTTCAGTTACAATAGGAATTTTTGGGTTAGGTCAATCCGTTCGCGAGATATGGGACTTTGAAGCTAAGAAATGGTTGAGAAGACAACAAATTTTTCGCAAATCTGCTGCACCAAACGCTTAACCAGAATGGCCTAGGGAAAAAATACGCGTACCGTTGTAATCGGGCGAGTTTCTACTTTCAGTTACAATAGGAATTTTTGGGTTAGGTCCATCCGTTCGCGTGATATGGGACTTTGAAGCTAAGAAATGGTTGACAAGACAACAAATTTTTCGCACTTCTACTGCTCCAATCGCTTAACCAGAATGGCCTAGGGGAAAAATACACCTACCGTTGTAATCGGGCGAGTTTCTACTTTCAAATGCAATAGGAATTTTTGGGTTAGGTCAATCGGTTCGCGAGATATGGGAGTTTCAAGCTAAGAAATGTTTGAGAAGACAACAAATTTTTCGCGATTCTGCTGCTCCAAACGCTTATCCAGAATGGCCTAGGGAAAAAATACCCATACGCTCGTAATCGGGCGAGTTTCTACTTTCACATGCAACAGGAATTTTTGGGTGAGGTCAATCAGTTCGCGAGAAATGGGAGTTTGAAACCAAGAAATGGTAGAAAAGGCAAAAAATTTTTCACAATTCTGCTGCTCCAAACGCTTAACCAGAACGGCCTAGGGAAAAAATACACATACCATTGTAATCGGGCGAGTTTCTACTTTCAGATGCAACAGGAATTTTTGGGTTAGGTCAATCCGTTCGCGAGAAATGGGGGTTTGAAACCAAGAAATGGTAGAAAAGGCAAAAAATTTTTCACAATTCTGCTGCTCCAAACGCTTAACCAGAATGGCCTAGGGAAAAAGTACACATACCGTTGTAATCGGGCGAGTTTCTACTTTCAGATGCAACAGGAATTTTTGGGTTAGGTCAATCCGTTCGCGAGAAATGGGAGTTTGAAGCCAAGAAATGGTTGAGAAGGCAAAAAATTTTTCGCAATTCTGCTGCTCCAAAGGCTTAACCAGAATGGCCTAGGGGAAAAATAAACCTACCGTTGTAATCGGGCGAGTTTCTACTTTCAAATGCAATAGGAATTGTTGGGTTAGGTCAATCGGTTCGCGAGATATGGGAGTTTGAAGCCAAGAAATGGTTGAGAAGGCAAAAAATTTTTCGCAATTCTGCTGCTCAAACCGCTTAACCAGAATGGCCTACGGTGTAAAATACACGTACCGTTGTAATCGGGCGAGTTTCTACTTTCAGATGCAACAAGAATTTTTGGGTTAGGTCAATCCGTTCGCGAGATATGGGAGTTTGAAGACCAGAAATGGTTGAGAAGACAACAAATTAATCGCAATTCTGCTGCTCCAAACGCTTAACCAGAATTGCCTAGGGAAAAAATACACATACCGTTGGAATCGGGCGAGTTTCTACTTTCAGATGCAATAAGAATTTTTGGGTTAGGTCAATCCGTTCGCGAGATATGGGAGTTTGAAGCCAAGAAATGGTTGAGAAGGCAAAAAATTTTTCGCAATTCTGCTGCTCCAAACGCTTATCCAGAATGGCCTAGGGAAAAAATACCCATACCCTTGTAATCGGGCGAGTTTCTACTTTCAGATGCAACAGGAATTTTTGGGTTAGGTCAATCCGTTCGCGAGAAATGGGAGTTTGAAACCAAGAAATGGTAGAAAAGGCAAAAAATTTTTCACAATTCTGCTGCTCCAAACGCTTAACCAGAATGGCCTAGGGAAAAAAATACACATACCGTTGTAATCGGGCGAGTTTCTACTTTCAGATGCAACAGGAATTTTTGGGTTAGGTCAATCCGTTCGCGAGAAATGGGAGTTTGAAACCAAGAAATGGTAGAAAAGGCAAAAAATTTTTCACAATTCTGCTGCTCCAAACGCTTAACCAGAATGGCCTAGGGAAAAAATACGCGTACCGTTGTAATCGGGCGAGTTTCTACTTTCAAATGCAATAGGAATTTTTGGGTTAGGTCAATCGGTTCGCGAGATATGGGAGTTTCAAGCTAAGAAATATTTGAGAAGACAACAAATTTTTCGCAATTCTGCTGCTCCAAACGCTTAACCAGAATGGCCTAGGGAAAAAATACCCATACCCTTGTAATCGGGCGAGTTTCTACTTTCAGATGCAACAGGAATTTTTGGGTTAGGTCAATCCGTTCGCGAGAAATGGGAGTTTGAAACCAAGAAATGGTTGAGAAGGCAAAAAATTTTTCGCAATTCTGCTGCTCCAAACGCTTAACCAGAATGGCCTAGGGAAAAAATACACATACCGTTGTGATCGGGCGAGTTTCTACTTTCAGATGCAATAGGAATTTTTGGGTTGGGTCAATCCGTTCGCGAGATATGGGAGTTTGAAGACAAGAAATGGTTGAGAAGGCAAAAAATTTTTCGCAATTCTGCTGCTTCAAACGCTTAACCAGAATGGCCTAGGGAAAAAATACACATACCGTTGTAATCGGGCGAGTTTCTACTTTCAGATGCAATAGGAATTTTTGGGTTAGGTCAATCCGTTCGCGAGGTATGGGAGTTTGAATCCAAGAAATGGTAGAGAAGGCAAAAAATTTTTCGCAATTCTGCTGCTCCAAACGCTTAACCAGAATGGGCTAGGGAAAAAATACACATGTCGTTGTAATCGGGCGAGTTTCTACTTTCAGACGCAACAGGAATTTTTGGGTTAGGTCAATCCGTTCGCTTGATATGGGAGTTTGAATCCAAGAAATGGTTGAGAAGACAACAAATTTTTCGCAATTCTGCTGCTCCAAACGCTTCACCAGAATGGGCTAGGGAAAAAATACACATGCCGTTGTAATCGGGCGAGTTTCTACTTTCAGACGCAACAGGAATTTTTGGGTTAGGTCAATCCGTTCGCTTGATATGGGAGTTTGAAGCCAAGAAATGGTTGAGAAGACAACAAATTTTTCGCAATTCTGCTGCTCCAAACGCTTCACCAGAATGGGCTAGGGAAAAAATACACACACCGTTGTAATCGGGCGAGTTTCTACTTTCAGATGCAATGAGAATTTTTGGGTTAGGTCAATCCGTTCGCGAGATATGGGAGTTTGAAGCCAAGAAATGGTTGAGAAGGCAAAAAATTTTTCGCAATTCTGCTGCTCCAAACGCTTAACCAGAATGGCCTAGGGAAAAAATACACATACCGTTGTAATTGGGCGAGTTTCTACTTTCAGATGCAATAGGAATTTTTGGGTTAGGTCAATCCGTTCGCGAGATATGGGAGTTTGAAGCCAAGAAATGGAAGAGAAGACAACAAATTTTTCGCAATTCTGCTGCTCCAAACGCTACACCAGAATGGGCTTTTGAAAAAATACACACACCGTTGTAATCGGGCGAGTTTCTACTTTCAGATGCAATAGGAATTTTTGGGTTGGGTCAATCCGTTCGCGAGATATGGGAGTTTGAACACAAGAAATGGTTGAGAAGGCAACAAATTTTTCTCACTTCTGCTGCTCCAAGCGCTTAACCAGAATGGCCTAGGGAAAAAATACACATACCGTTGTAATTGGGCGAGTTTCTACTTTCAGATGCAATAGGAATTTTCGGGTTAGGTCAATCCGTTCGCGAGATATGGGAGTTTGAAGCCAAGAAATGGTAGAGAAGGCAAAAAATTTTTCACAATTCTACTGCTCCAAACGCTTAACCAGAATGACCTAGGGAAAAAATACACGTACCGTTGTAATCGGGCGAGTTTCTACTTTCAAATGCAATAGGAATTTTTGGGTTAGGTCAATCCGTTCGCGAGATATGAGAGTTTGAAGCTAAGATATGGTTGAGAAGACACCACATTTTTCGCAAATCTGCTGCTCCAAACGCTTAACCAGAATGGCCTAGGGAAAGAATACGCGTACCGTTGTAATCGGGCGAGTTTCTACTTTCAGTTACAATAGGAATTTTTGGGTTTGGTCCATCCGTTCGCGAGATATGGGACTTTGAAGCTAAGAAATGGTTGACAAGACAACAAATTTTTCGCACTTCTACTGCTCCAATCGCTTAACCAGAATGGCCTAGGGGAAAAATACACCTACCGTTGTAATCGGGCGAGTTTCTACTTTCAAATGCAATAGGAATTTTTGGGTTAGGTCATTCGGTTCGCGAGATATGGGAGTTTCAAGCTAAGAAATGTTTGAGAAGACAACAAATTTTTCGCACTTCTGCTGCTCCAAACGCTTAACCAGAATGGCCTAGGGAAAAAATACACATACCGTTGTAATCGGGCGAGTTTCTACTTTCAGATGCAATAAGAATTTTTGGGTTAGGTCAATCCGTTCGCGAGATATGGGAGTTTGAAACCAAGAAATGGTAGAAAAGGCAAAAAATTTTTCACAATTCTGCTGCTCCAAACGCTTAACCAGAATGGCCTAGGGAAAAAATACACATACCGTTGTAATCGGGCGAGTTTCTACTTTCAGATGCAATAGGAATTTTTGGGTTGGGTCAATCCGTTCGCGAGATATGGGAGTTTGAACACAAGAAATGGTTGAGAAGGCAACAAATTTTTCTCACTTCTGCTGCTCCAAGCGCTTAACCAGAATGGACTAGGGAAAAAATACACATACCGTTGTAATTGGGCGAGTTTCTACTTTCAGATGCAATAGGAATTTTTGGGTTAGGTCAATCCGTTCGCGAGATATGGGAGTTTGAAGCCAAGAAATGGTAGAGAAGGCAAAAAATTTTTCACAATTCTACTGCTCCAAACGCTTAACCAGAATGACCTAGGGAAAAAATACACGTACCGTTGTAATCGGGCGAGTTTCTACTTTCAAATGCAATAGGAATTTTTGGGTTAGGTCAATCCGTTCGCGAGATATGAGAGTTTGAAGCTAAGATATGGTTGAGAAGACACCAAATTTTTCGCAAATCTGCTGCTCCAAACGCTTAACCAGAATGGCCTAGGGAAAGAATACGCGTACCGTTGTAATCGGGCGAGTTTCTACTTTCAGTTACAATAGGAATTTTTGGGTTAGGTCCATCCGTTCGCGAGATATGGGACTTTGAAGCTAAGAAATGGTTGACAAGACAACAAATTTTTCGCACTTCTACTGCTCCAATCGCTTAACCAGAATGGCCTAGGGGAAAAATACACCTACCGTTGTAATCGGGCGAGTTTCTACTTTCAAATGCAATAGGAATTTTTGGGTTAGGTCAATCCGTTCGCGAGATATGGGAGTTTGAAACCAAGAAATGGTAGAAAAGGCAAAAAATTTTTCACAATTCTGCTGCTCCAAACGCTTAACCAGAATGGCCTAGGGAAAAAATACACATACCGTTGTAATCGGGCGAGTTTCTACTTTCAGATGCAATAGGAATTTTTGGGTTGGGTCAATCCGTTCGCGAGATATGGGAGTTTGAACACAAGAAATGGTTGAGAAGGCAACAAATTTTTCTCACTTCTGCTGCTCCAAGCGCTTAACCAGAATGGACTAGGGAAAAAATACACATACCGTTGTAATTGGGCGAGTTTCTACTTTCAGATGCAATAGGAATTTTTGGGTTAGGTCAATCCGTTCGCGAGATATGGGAGTTTGAAGCCAAGAAATGGTAGAGAAGGCAAAAAATTTTTCACAATTCTACTGCTCCAAACGCTTAACCAGAATGACCTAGGGAAAAAATACACGTACCGTTGTAATCGGGCGAGTTTCTACTTTCAAATGCAATAGGAATTTTTGGGTTAGGTCAATCCGTTCGCGAGATATGAGAGTTTGAAGCTAAGATATGGTTGAGAAGACACCAAATTTTTCGCAAATCTGCTGCTCCAAACGCTTAACCAGAATGGCCTAGGGAAAGAATACGCGTACCGTTGTAATCGGGCGAGTTTCTACTTTCAGTTACAATAGGAATTTTTGGGTTAGGTCCATCCGTTCGCGAGATATGGGACTTTGAAGCTAAGAAATGGTTGACAAGACAACAAATTTTTCGCACTTCTGCTGCTCCAAACGCTTAACCAGAATGGCCTAGGGAAAAAATACGCATACCGTTGTTATCGGGCAAGTTTCTACCTTCAGATGCAACAGGAATTTTTGGGTTAGGTCAATCCGTTCGCGAGATATGGGAGTTTGAAGCTAAGTAATGGTTGAGAAGGCAAAAAATTTTTCGCAATTCTGCTGCTTCAAACGCTTAACCAGAATGGCCTAGGGAGAAAATACACATACCGTTGTAATCGGGCGAGTTTCTACTTTCAAATGCAATAGGAATTTTTGGGTTAGGTCAATCCGTTCGCGAGATATGAGAGTTTGAAGCTAAGATATGGTTGAGAAGACAACAAATTTTTCGCAAATCTGCTACTCCAAACGCTTAACCAGAATGGCCTAGGGAAAAAATACGCGTACCGTTGTCATCGGGCGAGTTTCTACTTTCAAATGCAATAGGAATTTTTGGGTTAGGTCAATCGGTTCGCGAGATATGGGAGATTAAAGCTAAGAAATGTTTGAGAAGACAACAAATTTTTCGCAATTCTGCTGCTCCAAACGCTTAACCAGAATGGCCTAGGGAAAAAATACCCATACCCTTGTAATCGGGCGAGTTTCTACTTTCAGATGCAACAGGAATTATTGGGTTAGGTCAATCCGTTCGCGAGAAATGGGAGTTTGAAACCAAGAAATGGTAGAAAAGGCAAAAAATTTTTCACAATTCTGCTGCTCCAAACGCTTAACCAGAATGGCCTAGGGAAAAAATACACATACCGTTGTAATCGGGCGAGTTTCTACTTTCAGATGCAATACGAATCTTTGGGTTAGGTCAATCCGTTCGCGAGATATGGGAGTTTGAAGACAAGAAATGGTGAGAAGACAACAAATTTTTCGCACTTCTGCTGCTCCAAACGCTTAACCAGAATGGCCTAGGGAAAAAATACCCATACCGTTGTATTCGGGCGAGTTTCTACTTTCAGATGCAACAGGAATTTTTGGGTTAGGTCAATCCGTTCGCGAGATATGGGAGTTTGAAGCCAAGAAATGGTAGAGAAGACAACAAATTTTTCGCAATTCTGCTGCTCCAAACGCTTCACCAGAATGGGCTTTTGAAAAAATACACACACCGTTGTAATCGGGCGAGTTTCTACTTTCAGATGCAATAGGAATTTTTGGGTTGGGTCAATCCGTTCGCGAGATATGGGAGTTTGAACACAAGAAATGGTTGAGAAGGCAACAAATTTTTCTCACTTCTGCTGCTCCAAGCGCTTAACCAGAATGGCCTAGGGAAAAAATACACGTACCGTTGTAATCGGGCGAGTTTCTACTTTCAAATGCAATAGGAATTTTTGGGTTAGGTCAATCCGTTCGCGAGATATGAGAGTTTGAAGCTAAGATATGGTTGAGAAGACAACAAATTTTTCGCAAATCTGCTGCTCCAAACGCTTAACCAGAATGGCCTAGGGAAAAAATACGCGTACCGTTGTAATCGGGCGAGTTTCTACTTTCAGTTACAATAGGAATTTTTGGGTTTGGTCCATCCGTTCGCGAGATATGGGACTTTGAAGCTAAGAAATGGTTGACAAGACAACAAATTTTTCGCACTTCTACTGCTCCAATCGCTTAACCAGAATGGCCTAGGGGAAAAATACACCTACCGTTGTAATCGGGCGAGTTTCTACTTTCAAATGCAATAGGAATTTTTGTGTTATGTCATTCGGTTCGCGAGATATGGGAGTTTCAAGCTAAGAAATGTTTGAGAAGACAACAAATTTTTCGCACTTCTGCTGCTCCAAACGCTTAACCAGAATGGCCTAGGGAAAAAATACACATACCGTTGTAATCGGGCGAGTTTCTACTTTCAGATGCAATAAGAATTTTTGGGTTAGGTCAATCCGTTCGCGAGATATGGGAGTTTGAAGCTAAGAAATGGTTGAGAAGACAACAAATTATTCGCAATTCTGCTGCTCCAAACGCTTAACCAGAATGGCCTAGGGAAAAAATACGCATACCGTTGTTATCGGGCAAGTTTCTACCTTCAGATGCAACAGGAATTTTTGGGTTAGGTCAATCCGTTCGCGAGATATGGGAGTTTGAAGCTAAGTAATGGTTGAGAAGGCAAAAAATTTTTCGCAATTCTGCTGCTTCAAACGCTTAACCAGAATGGCCTAGGGAGAAAATACACATACCGTTGTAATCGGGCGAGTTTCTACTTTCAAATGCAATAGGAATTTTTGGGTTAGGTCAATCCGTTCGCGAGACATGAGAGTTTGAAGCTAAGATATGGTTGAGAAGACAACAAATTTTTCGCAAATCTGCTGCTCCAAACGCTTAACCAGAATGGCCTAGGGAAAAAATACGCGTACCGTTGTAATCGGGCGAGTTTCTACTTTCAAATGCAATAGGAATTTTTGGGTTAGGTCAATCGGTTCGCGAGATATGGGAGATTAAAGCTAAGAAATGTTTGAGAAGACAACAAATTTTTCGCAATTCTGCTGCTCCAAACGCTTAACCAGACTGGCCTAGGGAAAAAATACCCATACCCTTGTAATCGGGCGAGTTTCTACTTTCAGATGCAACAGGAATTTTTGGGTTAGGTCAATCCGTTCGCGAGAAATGGGAGTTTGAAACCAAGAAATGGTAGAAAAGGCAAAAAATTTTTCACAATTCTGCTTCTCCAAACGCTTAACCAGACTGGCCTAGGGAAAAAATACACATACCGTTGTAATCGGGCGAGTTTCTACTTTCAGATGCAATACGAATTTTTGGGTTAGGTCAATCCGTTCGCGAGATATGGGAGTTTGAAGACAAGAAATGGTTGAGAAGACAACAAATTTTTCGCACTTCTGCTGCTCCAAACGCTTAACCAGAATGGCCTAGGGAAAAAATACCCATACCGTTGTAATCGGGCGAGTTTCTACTTTCAGATGCAACAGGAATTTTTGGGTTAGGTCAATCCGTTCGCGAGATATGGGAGTTTGAAGCCAAGAAATGGTAGAGAAGACAACAAATTTTTCGCAATTCTGCTGCTCCAAACGCTTCACCAGAATGGGCTTTTGAAAAAATACACACACCGTTGTAATCGGGCGAGTTTCTACTTTCAGATGCAATAGGAATTTTTGGGTTGGGTCAATCCGTTCGCGAGATATGGGAGTTTGAACACAAGAAATGGTTGAGAAGGCAACAAATTTTTCTCACTTCTGCTGCTCCAAGCGCTTAACCAGAATGGCCTAGGGAAAAAATACACATACCGTTGTAATCGGGCGAGTTTCTACTTTCAGATGCAATACGAATTTTTGGGTTAGGTCAATCCGTTCGCGAGATATGGGACTTTGAAGCTAAGAAATGGTTGAGAAGACAACAAATTTTTCGCAATTCTGCTGCTCCAAGCGCTTAACCAGAATGGCCTAGGGAAAAAATACACATACCGTTGTAATTGGGCGAGTTTCTACTTTCAGATGCAATAGGAATTTTTGGGTTAGGTCAATCCGTTCGCGAGATATGGGACTTTGAAGCTAAGAAATGGTTGAGAAGACAACAAATTTTTCGCAATTCTGCTGCACCAAACGCTTAACCAGAATGGCCTAGGGAAAAAATACAAATACCGTTGTAATCGGGCGAGTTTCTACTTTCAAATGCAACAGGAATTTTTGGGTTAGGTCGATCCGTTCGCGAGATATGAGAGTTTGAAGCTAAGATATGGTTGAGAAGACAACAAATTTTTCGCACTTCTACTGCTCCAATCGCTTAACCAGAATGGCCTAGGGGAAAAATACACCTACCGTTGTAATCGGGCGAGTTTCTACTTTCAAATGCAATAGGAATTTTTGGGTTAGGTCAATCGGTTCGCGAGATATGGGAGTTTCGATCTAAGAAATGGTTGAGAAGACAACAAATTTTTCGCAATTCTGCTGCTCCAAACGCTTAACCAGAATGGCCTAGTGAAAAAATACCCACACCGTTGTAATGGGGCGAGTTTCTACTTTCAGATGCAACAGGAATTTTTGGGTTAGGTAAATCCGTTCGCGAGAAATGTGAGTTTGAAACCAAGAAATGGTAGAAAAGGCAAAAAATTTTTCACAATTCTGCTGCTCCAAACGCTTAACCAGAATGGCCTAGGGAAAAAATACATATACCGTTGTGATCGGGCGAGTTTCTACTTTCAAATGCAATAGGAATTTTTGGGTTAAGTCAATCCGTTCGCGAGATATGGGACTTTGAAGCTAAGGAATGTTTGTCAAGACAACAAATTTTTCGCAATTCTGCTGCTCCAATCGCTTAACCAGAATGGCCTAAGGGAAAAATACACATACCGTTGTAATCGGGCGAGTTTCTACTTTCAGATGCAACAGGAATTTTTGGGTTAGGTCAATCCGTTCGCGAGATATGGGACTTTGAAGCTAAGAAATGGTTGAGAAGACAACAAATTTTTCGCAATTCTGCTGCACCAAACGCTTAACCAGAATGGCCTAGGGAAAAAATACAAATACCGTTGTAACCGGGCGAGTTTCTACTTTCAGACGCAACAGGAATTTTTGGGTTAGTTCAATCCGTTCGCGAGATATGGGAGTTTGAAGCTAAGGAATGTTTGTCAAGACAACAAATTTTTCGCAATTCTGCTGCTCCAATCGCTTAACCAGAATGGCCTAGGGGAAAAATACACATACCGTTGTAATCGGGCGAGTTTCTACTTTCAGATGCAACAGGAATTTTTGGGTTAGGTCAATCCGTTCGCGATATATGGGACTTTGAAGCTAAGAAATGGTTGAGAAGACAACAAATTTTTCGCAATTCTGCTGCACCAAACGCTTAACCAGAATGGCCTAGGGAAAAAATACAAATACCGTTGTAACCGGGCGAGTTTCTACTTTCAGACGCAACAGGAATTTTTGGGTTAGTTCAATCCGTTCGCGAGATATGGGAGTTTGAATCTAAGAAATGGTTGAGAAGACAAAAAATTTTTCGCAATTCTGCTGCTCCAAACGCATAACCAGAATGGCCTAGGGAAAAATACACATACCGTTGTAATCGGGCGAGTTTCTACTTTCAAATGCAATAGGAATTTTTGGGTTAGGTCGATCCGTTCGCGAGATATGAGAGTTTGAAGCTAAGATATGGTTGAGAAGACAACAAATTTTTCGCACTTCTACTGCTCCAATCGCTTAACCAGAATGGCCTAGGGGAAAAATACACCTACCGTTGTAATCGGGCGAGTTTCTACTTTCAAATGCAATAGGAATTTTTGGGTTAGGTAAATCCGTTCGCGAGAAATGGGAGTTTGAAGCCAAGAAATGGTAGAAAAGGCAAAAAATTTTTCACAATTCTGCTGCTCCAAACGCTTAACCTGAATGGCCTAGGGAAAAAATACATATACCGTTGTGATCGGGCGAGTTTCTACTTTCAGATGCAATAGGAATTTTTTGGTTGGTTCAATCCGTTCGCGAGATATGGGAGTTTGAAGACAAGTAATGGTTGAGAACGCAAAAAATTTTTCGCAATTCTGCAGCTCCAAACGCTTAACCAGAATGGCCTAGGGAAAAAATACACATACCGTTGTAATCGGGCGAGTTTCTACTTTCAGATGCAATAAGAATTTTTGGGTTAGGTCAATCCGTTCGCGAGATATGGGAGTTTGAAGCTAAGAAATGGTTGAGAAGACAACAAATTATTCGCAATTCTGCTGCTCCAAACGCTTAACCAGAATGGCCTAGGGGAAAAATACGCATACCGTTGTAATCGGGCAAGTTTCTACCTTCAGATGCAACAGGAATTTTTCGGTTAGGTCAATCCGTTCGCGAGATATGGGAGTATGAAGCTAAGAAATGGATGAGAAGGCAAAAAATTTTTCGCAATTCTGCTGCTTCAAACGCTTAACCAGAATGGCCTAGGCAAAAAATACACATACCGTTGTAATCGGGCGAGTATCTACTTTCAAAAGCAATAGGAATTTTTGGGTTAGGTCCATCCGTTCGCGAGATATGAGAGTTTGAAGCTAAGATATGGTTGAGAAGACAACAAATTTTTCGCAAATCTGCTGTTCCAAACGCTTAACCAGAATGGCCTAGGGAAAAAATACGCGTACCGTTGTAATCGGGCGAGTATCTACTTTCAGTTACAATAGGAATTTTTGGGTTAGGTCAATCCGTTCGTGAGATATGGGACTTTGAAGCTAAGAAATGGTTGACAAGACAACAAACTTTTCGCACTTCTACTGCTCCAATCGCTTAACCAGAATGGGCTAGGGAAAAAATACACACACCGTTGTAATCGGGCGAGTTTCTACTTTCAGATGCAATAGGAATTTTTGGGTTAGGTCAATCGGTTCGCGAGATATGGGAGTTTGAAGCCAAGAAATGGTTGAGAAGGCAAAAAATTTTTCGCAATTCTGCTGCTCCAAACGCTTAACCAGAATGGCCTAGGGAGAAAATACACATACCGTTGTGATCGGGCGAGTTTCTACTTTCAGATGCAATAGGAATTTTTGGGTTGGGTCAATCCGTTCGCGAGATATGGGAGTTTGAAGACAAGAAATGGTTGAGAAGGCAAAAAATTTTTCGCAATTCTGCTGCTCCAAACGCTTAACCAGAATGGCCTAGGGAAAAAATACACATAGCGTTGTAATCGGGCGAGTTTCTACTTTCAGATGCAATAGGAATTTTTGGGTTGGGTCAATCCGTTCGCGAGATATGGGAGTTTGAACACAAGAAATGGTTGAGAAGGCAACAAATTTTTCTCACTTCTGCTGCTCCAAGCGCTTAACCAGAATGGCCTAGGGAAAAAATACACATACCGTTGAAATCGGGCGAGATTCTACTTTCAGATGCAATAAGAATTTTTGGGTTAGGTCAATCCGTTCGCGAGATATGGGAGTTTGAAGCCAAGAAATGGTTGAGAAGGCAAAAAATTTTTCGCAATTCTGCTGCTCCAAACGCTTAACCAGAATGGCCTAGGGAAAAATACACATACCGATGTAATTGGGCGAGTTTCTACTTTCAGATGCAATAGGAATTTTTGGGTTAGGTCAATCCGTTCGCGAGATATGGGAGTTTGAAGCCAAGAAATGGTAGAAAAGGCAAAAAATTTTTCACAATTCTGCTGCTCCAAACGCTTAACCAGAATGGCCTAGGGAAAAAATACATATACCGTTGTGATCGGGCGAGTTTCTACTTTCAGATGCAATAGGAATTTTTTGGTTGGGTCAATCCGTTCGCGAGATATGGGAGTTTGAAGACAAGTAATGGTTGAGAACGCAAAAAATTTTTCGCTATTCTGCTGCTCCAAACGCCTAACCAGAATGGCCTAGGGAAAAAATACACATACCGTTGTAATCGGGCGAGTTTCTACTTTCAAAAGCAATAGGAATTTTTGGGTTAGTCCATCCGTTCGCGAGATATGAGAGTTTGAAGCTAAGATATGGTTGAGAAGACAACAAATTTTTCGCAAATCTGCTGTTCCAAACGCTTAACCAGAATGGCCTAGGGAAAAAATACGCGTACCGTTGTAATCGGGCGAGTCTCTACTTTCAGTTACAATAGGAATTTTTGGGTTAGGTCAATCCGTTCGCTTGATATGGGAGTTTGAAGCCAAGAAATGGTTGAGAAGACAACAAATTTTTCGCACTTCTGCTGCTCCATACGCTTCACCAGAATGGCCTAGGGAAAAAATACACATACCGTTGTAATCGGGCGAGTTTCTACTTTCAGATGCAATAGGAATTTTTGGGTTAGGTCAATCCGTTCGCGAGGTATGGGAGTTTGAAGCCAAGAAATGGTAGAGAAGGCAAAAAATTTTTCGCAATTCTGCTGCTCCAAACGCTTAACCAGAATGGGCTAGGGAAAAAATACACATACCGTTGTAATCGGGCGAGTTTCTACTTTCAGACGCAACAGGAATTTTTGGGTTAGGTCAATCCGTTCGCTTGATATGGGAGTTTGAAGCTAAGAAATGGTAGAGAAGGCAAAAAATTTTTCGCAATTCTGCTGCTCCAAACGCTTAACCAGAATGGGCTAGGGAAAAAATACATATACCGTTGTAATCGGGCGAGTTTCTACTTTCAGACGCAACAGGAATTCTTGGGTTAGGTCAATCCGTTCGCTTGATATGGGAGTTTGAAGCCAAGAAATGGTTGAGAAGACAACAAATTTTTCGCAATTCTGCTGCTCCAATCGCTTAACCAGAATGGCCTAGGGGAAAAATACACGTACCGTTGTGATCGGGCGAGTTTCTACTTTCAGATGCAATAGGAATTTTTGGGTTGGGTCAATCCGTTCGCGAGATATGGGAGTTTGAAGACAAGAAATGGTTGAGAAGGCAAAAAATTTTTCGCAATTCTGCTGCTTCAAACGCTTAACCAGAATGGCCCAGGAAGAAAATACACATACCGTTGTGATCGGGCGAGTTTCTACTTTCAGATGCAATAGGAATTTTTGGGTTGGGTCAATCCGTTCGCGAGATATGGGAGTTTGAAGACAAGAAATGGTTGAGAAGGCAAAAAATTTTTCGCAATTCTGCTGCTCCAAACGCTTAACCAGAATGGCCTAGGGAAAAAATACACATACCGTTGTAATCGGGCGAGTTTCTACTTTCAGATGCAATAAGAATTTTTGGGTTGGGTCAATCCGTTCGCGAGATATGGGAGTTTGAACACAAGAAATGGTTGAGAAGGCAACAAATTTTTCTCACTTCTGCTGCTCCAAACGCTTAACCAGAATGGGCTAGGGAAAAGATACACATACCGTTGTAATCGGGCGAGTTTCTACTTTCAGACGCAACAGGAATTTTTGGGTTAGGTCAATCCGTTCGCTTGATATGGGAGTTTGAAGCCAAGAAATGGTAGAGAAGGCAAAAAATTTTTCGCAATTCTGCTGCTCCAAACGTTTAACCAGAATGGGCTAGGGAAAAAATACACATACCGTTGTAATCGGGCGAGCTTCTACTTTCAGACGCAACAGGAATTTTTGGGTTAGGTCAATCCGTTCGCTTGATATGGGAGTTTGAAGCTAAGAAATGGTAGAGAAGGCAAAAAATTTTTCGCAATTCTGCTGCTCCAAACGCTTAACCAGAATGGGCTAGGGAAAAAATACATATACCGTTGTAATCGGGCGAGTTTCTACTTTCAGATGCAACAGGAATTTTTGGGTTAGGTAAATCCGTTCGCGAGAAATGGGAGTTTGAAGCCAAGAAATGGTAGAAAAGGCAAAAAATTTTTCACAATTCTGCTGCTCCAAACGCTTAACCAGAATGGCCTAGGGAAAAAATACATATACCGTTGTGATCGGGCGAGTTTCTACTTTCAGATGCAATAGGAATTTTTTGGTTGGGTCAATCCGTTCGCGAGATATGGGAGTTTGAAGCTAAGAAATGGTTGAGAAGGCAAAAAATTTTTCGCAATTCTGCTGCTTCAAACGCTTAACCAGAATGGCCTAGGGAAAAAATACACATACCGTTGTAATCGGGCGAGTTTCTACTTTCAAAAGCAATAGGAATTTTTGGGTTAGGTCCATCCGTTCGCGAGATATGAGAGTTTGAAGCTAAGATATGGTTGAGAAGACAACAAATTTTTCGCAAATCTGCTGTTCCAAACGCTTAACCAGAATGGCCTAGGGAAAAAATACGCGTACCGTTGTAATCGGGCGAGTTTCTACTTTCAGTTACAATAGGAATTTTTGGGTTAGGTCAATCCGTTCGCGAGATATGGGACTTTGAAGCCAAGAAATGGTTGACAAGACAACAAACTTTTCGCACTTCTACTGCTCCAATCGCTTAACCAGAATGGCCTAGGGAAAAAATACACACACCGTTGTAATCGGGCGAGTTTCTACTTTCAGATGCAATAGGAATTTTTGGGTTAGGTCAATCGGTTCGCGAGATATGGGAGTTTGAAGCCAAGAAATGGTTGAGAAGGCAAAAAATTTTTCGCAATTCTGCTGCTCCATACGCTTAACCAGAATGGCCTAGGGAAAAAATACACATACCGTTGTAATCGGGCGAGTTTCTACTTTCAGATGCAATAGGAATTTTTGGGTTAGGTCAGTCCGTTCGCGAGGTATGGGAGTTTGAAGCTAAGAAATGGTAGAGAAGGCAAAAAATTTTTCGCAATTCTGCTGCTCCAAACGCTTAACCAGAATGGGCTAGGGAAAAAATACACATACCGTTGTAATCGGGCGAGTTTCTACTTTCAGACGCAACAGGAATTTTTGGGTTAGGTCAATCCGTTCGCTTGATATGGGAGTTTGAAGCCAAGAAATGGTTGAGAAGACAACAAATTTTTCGCACTTCTGCTGCTCCAATCGCATAACCAGAATGGCCCAGGGAAAAAATACACGTACCGTTGTAATCGGGCTAGTTTCTACTTTCAAAGGCAATAGGATTTTTTGGGTTAGGTCAATCCGTTCGCGAGATATGAGAGTTTGAAGCTAAGATATGGTTGAGAAGACAACAAATTTTTCGCAAATCTGCTGCTCCAATCGCTTAACCAGAATGGCCTAGGGAAAAAATACGCGTACCGTTGTAATCGGGCGAGTCTCTACTTTCAGTTACAATAGGAATTTTTGGGTTAGGTCAATCCGTTCGCTTGATATGGGAGTTTGAAGCCAAGAAATGGTTGAGAAGACAACAAATTTTTCGCAATTCTGCTGCTCCAATCGCTTAACCAGAATGGCCTAGGGGAAAAATACACGTACCGTTGTGATCGGGAGAGTTTCTACTTTCACAAGCAACAGGAA
This sequence comes from Ptiloglossa arizonensis, assembly GCF_051014685.1. Lineage (NCBI taxonomy): Eukaryota > Metazoa > Arthropoda > Insecta > Hymenoptera > Colletidae > Ptiloglossa > Ptiloglossa arizonensis. The sequence continues at coordinate 1,014,845 of NW_027478435.1, read as the reverse complement.
TTTTTGGGTTTGGTCAATCCGTTCGCGAGATATGGGAGTTTGAAGCCAAGAAGTGGTTGAGAAGGCAAAAAATTTTTCGCAATTCTGCTGCTTCAAACGCTTAACCAGAATGGCCCAGGAAGAAAATACACATACCGTTGTGATCGGGCGAGTTTCTACTTTCAGATGCAATAGGAATTTTTGGGTTGGGTCAATCCGTTCGCGAGATATGGGAGTTTGAAGACAAGAAATGGTTGAGAAGGCAAAAAATTTTTCGCAATTCTGCTGCTCCAAACGCTTAACCAGAATGGCCTAGGGAAAAAATACACATACCGTTGTAATCGGGCGAGTTTCTACTTTCAGATGCAATAAGAATTTTTGGGTTAGGTCAATCCGTTCGCGAGATATGGGAGTTTGCAGCCAAGAAATGGTTGAGAAGGCAAAAAATTTTTCGCAATTCTGCTGCTTCAAACGCTTAACCAGAATGGCCCAGGGAAAAAATACACATACCGTTGTAATCGGGCGAGTTTCTACTTTTAGATGCAATAAGAATTTTTGGGTTGGGGCAATCCGTTCGCGAGATATGGGAGTTTGAAGACAAGAAATGGTTGAGGAGGCAAAAAATTTTTCGCAATTCTGCTGCTCCAAACGCTTAACCAGAATGGCCTAGGGAAAAAATACACATACCGTTGTAATCGGGCGAGTTTCTACCTTCAGATGCAATAAGAATTTTTGGGTTAGGTCAATCCGTTCGCGAGATATGGGAGTTTGAAGCCAAGAAATGGTTGAGAAGACAACAAATTTTTCGCAATTCTGCTGCTTCAAACGCTTAACCAGAATGGCCCAGGGAAAAAATACACATACCGTTGTAATCGGGCGAGTTTCTACTTTCAAAGGCAATAGGAATTTTTGGGTTAGGTCAATCCGTTCGCGAGATATGAGAGTTTGAAGCTAAGATATGGTTGAGAAGACAACAAATTTTTCGCAAATCTGCTCCTCCAAACGCTTATCCAGAATGGCCTAGGGAAAAAATACGAGTACCGTTGTAATCGGGCGAGTTTCTACTTTCAGTTACAATAGGAATTTTTTGGGTTAGGTCAATCCGTTCGCGAGATATGGGACTGTGAAGCTAAGAAATGGTTGACAAGACAACAAATTTTTCGCAATTCTGCTGCTCCAAACGCTTAACCAGAATGGGCTAGGGAAAAAATACACATGCCGTTGTAATCGGGCGAGTTTCTACTTTCAGACGCAACAGGAATTTTTGGGTTAGGTCAATCCGTTCGCTTGATATGGGAGTTTGAAGCCAAGAAATGGTTGAGAAGACAACAAATTTTTCGCAATTCTGCTGCTCCAAACGCTTCACCAGAATGGGCTTTTGAAAAAATACACATACCGTTGTAATCGGGCGAGTTTCTACTTTCAGACGCAACAGGAATTTTTGGGTTAGGTCAATCCGTTCGCTTGATATGGGAGTTTGAAGCTAAGAAATGGTAGAGAAGGCAAAAAATTTTTCGCAATTCTGCTGCTCCAATCGCTTAACCAGAATGGCCTAGGGGAAAAATAAACGTACCGTTGTGATCGGGCGAGTTTCTACTTTCAGATGCAATAGGAATTTTTGGGTTGGGTCAATCCGTTCGCGAGGTATGGGAGTTTGAAGACAAGAAATGGTTGAGAAGGCAAACAATTTTTCGCAATTCTGCTGCTTCAAACGCTTAACCAGAATGGCCCAGGAAAAAAATACACATACCGTTGTGATCGGGCGAGTTTCTACTTTCAGATGCAATAGGAATTTTTGGGTTGGGTCAATCCGTTCGCGAGATATGGGAGTTTGAAGACAAGAAATGGTTGAGAAGGCAAAAAATTTTTCGCAATTCTGCTGCTCCAAACGCTTAACCAGAATGGCCTAGGGAAAAAATACACATACCGTTATAATCGGGCGAGTTTCTACTTTCAGTTACAATAGGAATTTTTGGGTTAGGTCAATCCGTTCGCTAGATATGGGAATTTGAATCCAAGAAATGGTTGAGAAGACAACAAATTTTTCGCAATTCTGCTGCTCCAAACGCTTAACCAGATTGGGCTAGGGAGAAAATACACATACCGTTGTAATCGGGCGAGATTCTACTTTCAGACGCAACAGGAATTTTTGGGTTCGGTCAATCCGTTCGCGAGATATGAGAGTTTGAAGCTAAGATATGTTTGAGAAGACAACAAATATTTCGCAAATCTGCTGCTCCAAACGCTTAACCAGAATGGCCTAGATAAAAATACACATACCGTTGTAATCGGGCGAGTATCTACTTTCAGATGCAATAAGAATTTTTGGGTTAGGTCAATCCGTTCGCGAGATATGGGAGTTTGAAGCCAAGAAATGGTTGAGAAGGCAAAAAATTTTTCGCAATTCTGCTGCTTCAAACGCTTAACCAGAATGGCCTAGGGGAAAAATAAACGTACCGTTGTGATCGGGCGAGTTTCTACTTTCAGATGCAATAGGAATTTTTGGGTTGGGTCAATCCGTTCGCGAGGTATGGGAGTTTGAAGCCAAGAAATGGTTGAGAAGGCAAAAAATTTTTCGCAATTCTGCTGCTCCAAACGCTTAACCAGAATGGCCTAGGGAAAAAATACACATACAGTTGTAATCGGGCGAGTTTCTACTTTCAGACGCAACAGGAATTTTTGGGTTAGGTCAATCCGTTCGCTTGATATGGGAGTTTGAAACAAAGAAATGGTAGAGAAGGAAAAAAATTTTTCGCAATTCTGCTGCTCCAAACGCTTAACCAGAATGGGCTAGGGAAAAGATACACATACCGTTGTAATCGGGCGAGTTTCTACTTTCAGACGCAACAGGAATTTTTGGGTTAAGTCAATCCGTTCGCTTGATATGGGAGTTTGAAGCCAAGAAATGGTTGAGAAGACAACAAATTTTTCGCAATTCTGCTGCTCCAATCGCTTAACCAGAATGGCCTAGGGGAAAAATACACGTACCGTTGTGATCGGGCGAGTTTCTACTTTCAGATGCAATAGGAATTTTTGGGTTGGGTCAACCGTTCGCGAGATATGGGAGTTTGAAGACAAGAAATGGTTGAGAAGGCAAAAAATTTTTCGCAATTCTGCTGCTCCAAACGCTTAACCAGAATGGCCTAGGGAAAAAATACACATACCGTTATAATCGGGCGAGTTTCTACTTTCAGTTACAATAGGAATTTTTGGGTTAGGTCAATCCGTTCGCGAGATATGGGAATTTGAATCCAAGAAATGGTTGAGAAGACAACAAATTTTTCGCAATTCTGCTGCTCCAAACGCTTAACCAGATTGGGCTAGGGAGAAAATACACATACCGTTGTAATCGGGCGAGTTTCTACTTTCAGACGCAACAGGAATTTTTGGGTTCGGTCAATCCGTTCGCGAGATATGAGAGTTTGAAGCTAAGATATGTTTGAGAAGACAACAAATATTTCGCAAATCTGCTGCTCCAAACGCTTAACCAGAATGGCCTAGGGAAAAAATACACATACCGTTGTAATCGGGCGAGTATCTACTTTCAGATGCAATAAGAATTTTTGGGTTAGGTCAATCCGTTCGCGAGATATGGGAGTTTGAAGCCAAGAAATGGTTGAGAAGGCAAAAAATTTTTCGCAATTCTGCTGCTTCAAACGCTTAACCAGAATGGCCCAGGGAAAAAATACACATACCGTTGTAATCGGGCGAGTTTCTACTTTCAGTTACAATAGGAATTTTTGGGTTAGGTCAATCCGTTCGCGAGATATGGGACTTTGAAGCTAAGAAATGGTTGACAGGACAACAAATTTTTCGCACTTCTGCTGCTCCAATTGCTTAACCAGAATGGCCTAGGGGAAAAATACACGTACCGTTGTAATCGGGCGAGTTTCTACTTTCATATGCAATAGGAATTTTTGGGTTAGATCAATCCGTCGCGAGATATGGGAGTTTGAAGCCAAGAAATGGTTGAGAAGGCAAAAAATTTTTCGCAATTCTGCTGCTTCAAACGTTTATCCAGAATGGCCCAGGGAAAAAATACACATACCGTTGTAATCGGGCGAGTTTCTACTTTTAGATGCAATAAGAATTTTTGGGTTGGGTCAATCCGTTCGCGAGATATGGGAGTTTGAAGACAAGGAATGGTTGAGAAGGCAAAAAATTTTTCGCAATTCTGCTGCTCCAAACGCTTAACCAGAATGGCCTAGGGAAAAAATACACATACCGTTGTAATCGGGCGAGTATCTACTTTCAGATGCAATAAGAATTTTTGGGTTAGGTCTATCCGTTCGCGAGATATGGGAGTTTGAAGCCAAGAAATGGTTGAGAAGGCAAAAAATTTTTCGCAATTCTGCTGCTTCAAACGTTTATCCAGAATGGCCCAGGGAAAAAATACACATACCGTTGTAATCGGGCGAGTTTCTACTTTTAGATGCAATAAGAATTTTTGGGTTGGGTCAATCCGTTCGCGAGATATGGGAGTTTGAAGACAAGGAATGGTTGAGAAGGCAAAAAATTTTTCGCAATTCTGCTGCTCCAAACGCTTAACCAGAATGGCCCAGGAAAAAAATACACATACCGTTGTGATCGGGCGAGTTTCTACTTTCAGATGCAATAGGAATTTTTGGGTTGGGTCAATCCGTTCGCGAGATATGGGAGTTTGAAGACAAGAAATGGTTGAGAAGGCAAAAAATTTTACGCAATTCTGCTGCTCCAAACGCTTAACCAGAATGGCCTAGGGAAAAAATACACATACCGTTGTGATCGGTCGAGTTTCTACTTTCAGATGCAATAGGAATTTTTGGGTTAGGTCAATCCGTTCGCGAGGTATGGGAGTTTGAAGCCAAGAAATGGATGAGAAGGCAAAAAATTTTTCACAATTCTGCTGCTCCAAACGCTTAACCAGAATGACCTAGGGAAAAAATACACATACCGTTGTAATCGGGCGAGTTTCTACTTTCAGATGCAATAAGAATTTTTGGGTTAGGTCAATCCGTTCGCGAGATATGGGAGTTTGAAGCCAGGAAATGGTTGAGAAGGCAAAAAATTTTTCGCAATTCTGCTGCTCCAAACGCTTAACCAGAATGGCCTAGCGAAAAAATACACATACCGTTATAATCGGGCGAGTTTCTACTTTCAGTTACAATAGGAATTTTTGGGTTAGGTCAATCCGTTCGCGAGATATGGGAATTTGAATCAAAGAAATGGTTGAGAAGACAACAAATTTTTCGCAATTCTGCTGCTCCAAACGCTTAACCAGATTGGGCTAGGGAGAAAATACACATACCGTTGTAATCGGGCGAGTTTCTACTTTCAGTTACAATAGGAATTTTTGGGTTAGGTCAATCCGTTCGCGAGATATGGGACTTTGAAGCTAAGAAATGGTTGACAGGACAACAAATTTTTCGCACTTCTGCTGCTCCAATTGCTTAACCAGAATGGCCTAGGGGAAAAATACACGTACCGTTGTAATCGGGCGAGTTTCTACTTTCATATGCAATAGGAATTTTTGGGTTAGATCAATCCGTTCGCGAGATATGGGAGTTTGAATCCAAGAAATGGTTGAGAAGACAACAAATTTTTCGCACTTCTGCTGCTCCAAACGCTTAACCAGAATGGCCTAGGGAAAAAATACACATACCGTTGTAATCGGGCGAGTTTCTACTTTCAGATGCAATAAGAATTTTTGGGTTAGGTCAATCCGTTCGCGAGATATGGGAGTTTGAAGCCAAGAAATGGTTGAGAAGGCAAAAAATTTTTCGCAATTCTGCTGCTTCAAACGCTTAACCAGAATGGCCCAGGGAAAAAATACACATACCGTTGTAATCGGGCGAGTTTCTACTTTTAGATGCAATAAGAATTTTTGGGTTGGGGCAATCCGTTCGCGAGATATGGGAGTTTGAAGACAAGAAATGGTGGAGGAGGCCAAAAATTTTTCGCAATTCTGCTGCTCCAAACGCTTAACCAGAATGGCCTAGGGAAAAAATACACATACCGTTGTAATCGGGCGAGTTTCTACCTTCAGATGCAATAAGAATTTTTGGGTTAGGTCAATCCGTTCGCGAGATATGGGAGTTTGAAGCCAAGAAATGGTTGAGAAGACAACAAATTTTTCGCAATTCTGCTGCTTCAAACGCTTAACCAGAATGGCCCAGGGAAAAAATACACATACCGTTGTAATCGGGCGAGTTTCTACTTTCAAAGGCAATAGGAATTTTTGGGTTAGGTCAATCCGTTCGCGAGATATGAGAGTTTGAAGCTAAGATATGGTTGAGAAGACAACAAATTTTTCGCAAATCTGCTCCTCCAAACGCTTATCCAGAATGGCCTAGGGAAAAAATACGAGTACCGTTGTAATCGGGCGAGTTTCTACTTTCAGTTACAATAGGAATTTTTGGGTTAGGTCAATCCGTTCGCGAGATATGGGACTGTGAAGCTAAGAAATGGTTGACAAGACAACAAATTTTTCGCAATTCTGCTGCTCCAAACGCTTAACCAGAATGGGCTAGGGAAAAAATACACATGCCGTTGTAATCGGGCGAGTTTCTACTTTCCGACGCAACAGGAATTTTTGGGTTAGGTCAATCCGTTCGCTTGATATGGGAGTTTGAAGCCAAGAAATGGTTGAGAAGACAACAAATTTTTCGCATTTCTGCTGCTCCAAACGCTTCACCAGAATGGGCTTTTGAAAAAATACACACACCGTTGTAATCGGGCGAGTTTCTACTTTCAGATGCAATAGGAATTTTTGGGTTGGGTCAATCCGTTCGCGAGATATGGGAGTTTGAACACAAGAAATGGTTGAGAAGGCAACAAATTTTTCTCACTTCTGCTGCTCCAAGCGCTTAACCAGAATGGCCTAGGGAAAAAATACACATACCGTTGTAATCGGGCGAGTATCTACTTTCAGATGCAATAAGAATTTTTGGGTTAGGTCTATCCGTTCGCGAGATATGGGACTTTGAAGCTAAGAAATGGTTGACAGGACAACAAATTTTTCGCACTTCTGCTGCTCCAATTGCTTAACCAGAATGGCCTAGGGGAAAAATACACGTACCGTTGTAATCGGGCGAGTTTCTACTTTCATATGCAATAGGAATTTTTGGGTTAGATCAATCCGTCGCGAGATATGGGAGTTTGAAGCCAAGAAATGGTTGAGAAGGCAAAAAATTTTTCGCAATTCTGCTGCTTCAAACGTTTATCCAGAATGGCCCAGGGAAAAAATACACATACCGTTGTAATCGGGCGAGTTTCTACTTTTAGATGCAATAAGAATTTTTGGGTTGGGTCAATCCGTTCGCGAGATATGGGAGTTTGAAGACAAGGAATGGTTGAGAAGGCAAAAAATTTTTCGCAATTCTGCTGCTCCAAACGCTTAACCAGAATGGCCTAGGGAAAAAATACACATACCGTTGTAATCGGGCGAGTATCTACTTTCAGATGCAATAAGAATTTTTGGGTTAGGTCTATCCGTTCGCGAGATATGGGAGTTTGAAGCCAAGAAATGGTTGAGAAGGCAAAAAATTTTTCGCAATTCTGCTGCTTCAAACGTTTATCCAGAATGGCCCAGGGAAAAAATACACATACCGTTGTAATCGGGCGAGTTTCTACTTTTAGATGCAATAAGAATTTTTGGGTTGGGTCAATCCGTTCGCGAGATATGGGAGTTTGAAGACAAGGAATGGTTGAGAAGGCAAAAAATTTTTCGCAATTCTGCTGCTCCAAACGCTTAACCAGAATGGCCCAGGAAAAAAATACACATACCGTTGTGATCGGGCGAGTTTCTACTTTCAGATGCAATAGGAATTTTTGGGTTGGGTCAATCCGTTCGCGAGATATGGGAGTTTGAAGACAAGAAATGGTTGAGAAGGCAAAAAATTTTACGCAATTCTGCTGCTCCAAACGCTTAACCAGAATGGCCTAGGGAAAAAATACACATACCGTTGTGATCGGTCGAGTTTCTACTTTCAGATGCAATAGGAATTTTTGGGTTAGGTCAATCCGTTCGCGAGGTATGGGAGTTTGAAGCCAAGAAATGGATGAGAAGGCAAAAAATTTTTCACAATTCTGCTGCTCCAAACGCTTAACCAGAATGACCTAGGGAAAAAATACACATACCGTTGTAATCGGGCGAGTTTCTACTTTCAGATGCAATAAGAATTTTTGGGTTAGGTCAATCCGTTCGCGAGATATGGGAGTTTGAAGCCAGGAAATGGTTGAGAAGGCAAAAAATTTTTCGCAATTCTGCTGCTCCAAACGCTTAACCAGAATGGCCTAGCGAAAAAATACACATACCGTTATAATCGGGCGAGTTTCTACTTTCAGTTACAATAGGAATTTTTGGGTTAGGTCAATCCGTTCGCGAGATATGGGAATTTGAATCAAAGAAATGGTTGAGAAGACAACAAATTTTTCGCAATTCTGCTGCTCCAAACGCTTAACCAGATTGGGCTAGGGAGAAAATACACATACCGTTGTAATCGGGCGAGTTTCTACTTTCAGTTACAATAGGAATTTTTGGGTTAGGTCAATCCGTTCGCGAGATATGGGACTTTGAAGCTAAGAAATGGTTGACAGGACAACAAATTTTTCGCACTTCTGCTGCTCCAATTGCTTAACCAGAATGGCCTAGGGGAAAAATACACGTACCGTTGTAATCGGGCGAGTTTCTACTTTCATATGCAATAGGAATTTTTGGGTTAGATCAATCCGTTCGCGAGATATGGGAGTTTGAATCCAAGAAATGGTTGAGAAGACAACAAATTTTTCGCACTTCTGCTGCTCCAAACGCTTAACCAGAATGGCCTAGGGAAAAAATACACATACCGTTGTAATCGGGCGAGTTTCTACTTTCAGATGCAATAAGAATTTTTGGGTTAGGTCAATCCGTTCGCGAGATATGGGAGTTTGAAGCCAAGAAATGGTTGAGAAGGCAAAAAATTTTTCGCAATTCTGCTGCTTCAAACGCTTAACCAGAATGGCCCAGGGAAAAAATACACATACCGTTGTAATCGGGCGAGTTTCTACTTTTAGATGCAATAAGAATTTTTGGGTTGGGGCAATCCGTTCGCGAGATATGGGAGTTTGAAGACAAGAAATGGTGGAGGAGGCCAAAAATTTTTCGCAATTCTGCTGCTCCAAACGCTTAACCAGAATGGCCTAGGGAAAAAATACACATACCGTTGTAATCGGGCGAGTTTCTACCTTCAGATGCAATAAGAATTTTTGGGTTAGGTCAATCCGTTCGCGAGATATGGGAGTTTGAAGCCAAGAAATGGTTGAGAAGACAACAAATTTTTCGCAATTCTGCTGCTTCAAACGCTTAACCAGAATGGCCCAGGGAAAAAATACACATACCGTTGTAATCGGGCGAGTTTCTACTTTCAAAGGCAATAGGAATTTTTGGGTTAGGTCAATCCGTTCGCGAGATATGAGAGTTTGAAGCTAAGATATGGTTGAGAAGACAACAAATTTTTCGCAAATCTGCTCCTCCAAACGCTTATCCAGAATGGCCTAGGGAAAAAATACGAGTACCGTTGTAATCGGGCGAGTTTCTACTTTCAGTTACAATAGGAATTTTTGGGTTAGGTCAATCCGTTCGCGAGATATGGGACTGTGAAGCTAAGAAATGGTTGACAAGACAACAAATTTTTCGCAATTCTGCTGCTCCAAACGCTTAACCAGAATGGGCTAGGGAAAAAATACACATGCCGTTGTAATCGGGCGAGTTTCTACTTTCCGACGCAACAGGAATTTTTGGGTTAGGTCAATCCGTTCGCTTGATATGGGAGTTTGAAGCCAAGAAATGGTTGAGAAGACAACAAATTTTTCGCATTTCTGCTGCTCCAAACGCTTCACCAGAATGGGCTTTTGAAAAAATACACACACCGTTGTAATCGGGCGAGTTTCTACTTTCAGATGCAATAGGAATTTTTGGGTTGGGTCAATCCGTTCGCGAGATATGGGAGTTTGAACACAAGAAATGGTTGAGAAGGCAACAAATTTTTCTCACTTCTGCTGCTCCAAGCGCTTAACCAGAATGGCCTAGGGAAAAAATACACATACCGTTGGAATCGGGCGAGTTTCTACCTTCAGATGCAATAAGAATTTTTGGGTTAGGTCAATCCGTTCGCGAGATATGGGAGTTTGAAGCCAAGAAATGGTTGAGAAGGCAAAAAATTTTTCGCAATTCTGCTGCTCCAAACGCTTAACCAGAATGGCCTAGGGAAAAAATACACATACCGTTGTAATCGGGCGAGTTTCTACTTTCAGACGCAACAGGAATTTTTGGGTTAGGTCAATCCGTTCGCTTGATATGGGAGTTTGAAGCTAAGAAATGGTAGAGAAGGCAAAAAATTTTTCGCAATTCTGCTGCTCCAAACGCTTAACCAGAATGGGCTAGGGAAAAGATACACATACCGTTGTAATCGGGCGAGTTTCTACTTTCAGATGCAACAGGAATTTTTGGGTTAGGTCAATCCGTTCGCTTGATATGGGAGTTTGAAGCCAAGAAATGGTTGAGAAGACAACAAATTTTTCGCAATTCTGCTGCTCCAATCGCTTAACCAGAATGGCCTAGGGGAAAAATACACGTACCGTTGTGATCGGGCGAGTTTCTACTTTCAGATGCAATAGGAATTTTTGGGTTGGGTCAATCCGCTCGCGAGATATGGGAGTTTGAAGACAAGAAATGGTTGAGAAGGCAAAAAATTTTTCGCAATTCTGCTGCTTCAAACGCTTAACCAGAATGGCCCAGGAAAAAAATACACATACCGTTGTGATCGGGCGAGTTTCTACTTTCAGATGCAATAGGAATTTTTGGGTTGGGTCAATCCGTTCGCGAGATATGGGAGTTTGAAGACAAGAAATGGTTGAGAAGGCAAAAAATTTTTCGCAATTCTGCTGCTCCAAACGCTTAACCAGAATGGCCTAGGGAAAAAATACACATACCGTTATAATCGGGCGAGTTTCTACTTTCAGTTACAATAGGAATTTTTGGGTTAGGTCAATCCGTTCGCGAGATATGGGAATTTGAATCCAAGAAATGGTTGAGAAGACAACAAATTTTTCGCAATTCTGCTGCTCCAAACGCTTAACCAGATTGGGCTAGGGAGAAAATACACATACCGTTGTAATGGGGCGAGTTTCTACTTTCAGACGCAACAGGAATTTTTGGGTTCGGTCAATCCGTTCGCGAGATATGAGAGTTTGAAGCTAAGATATGTTTGAGAAGACAACAAATATTTCGCAAATCTGCTGCTCCAAACGCTTAACCAGAATGGCCTAGATAAAAATACACATACCGTTGTAATCGGGCGAGTATCTACTTTCAGATGCAATAAGAATTTTTGGGTTAGGTCAATCCGTTCGCGAGATATGGGAGTTTGAAGCCAAGAAATGGTTGAGAAGGCAAAAAATTTTTCGCAATTCTGCTGCTTCAAACGCTTAACCAGAATGGCCCAGGGAAAAAATACACATACCGTTGTAATCGGGCGAGTTTCTACTTTCAGTTACAATAGGAATTTTTGGGTTAGGTCAATCCGTTCGCGAGATATGGGACTTTGAAGCTAAGAAATGGTTGACAGGACAACAAATTTTTCGCACTTCTGCTGCTCCAATTGCTTAACCAGAATGGCCTAGGGGAAAAATACACGTACCGTTGTAATCGGGCGAGTTTCTACTTTCATATGCAATAGGAATTTTTGGGTTAGATCAATCCGTCGCGAGATATGGGAGTTTGAAGCCAAGAAATGGTTGAGAAGACAACAAATTTTTCGCACTTCTGCTGCTCCAAACGCTTAACCAGAATGGCCTAGGGAAAAAATACACATACCGTTGTAATCGGGCGAGTTTCTACTTTCAGATGCAATAAGAATTTTTGGGTTGGGTCAATCCGTTCGCGAGATATGGGAGTTGAAGACAAGAAATGGTTGAGAAGTCAAAAAATTTTTCGCAATTCTGCTGCTCCAAACGCTTAACCAGTATGGCCTAGGGAAAAAATACACATACCGTTGTAATCGGGCGAGTTTCTACTTTCAGATGCAATAAGATTTTTGGGTTAGGTCAATCCGTTCGCGAGATATGAGAGTTTGAAGCTAAGATATGGTTGAGAAGACAACAAATTTTTCGCAAATCTGCTGCTCCAAACGCTTAACCAGAATGTCCTAGGGAAAAAATACGCGTACCGTTGTAATCGGGCGAGTTTCTACTTTCAGTTACAATAGGCATTTTTGGGTTAGATCAATCCGTTCGCGAGATATGGGACTTTGAAGCTAAGAAATGGTTGACAAGACAACAAATTTTTCGCAATTCTGCTGCTCCAATCGCTTAACCAGAATGAGCTAGGGAAAAAATACACATGCCGTTGTAATCGGGCGAGTTTCTACTTTCAGACGCAACAGGAATTTTTGGGTTAGGTCAATCAGTTCGCTTGATATGGGAGTTTGAAGCCAAGAAATGGTTGAGAAGACAACAAATTTTTCGCAATTCTGCTGCTCCAAACGCTTCACCAGAATGGGCTTTTGAAAAAATACACACACCGTTGTGATCGGGCGAGTTTCTACTTTCAGATGCAATAGGAATTTTTGGGTTGGGTCAATCCGTTCGCGAGATATGGGAGTTTGAAGACAAGAAATGGTTGAGAAGGCAAAAAATTTTTCGCAATTCTGCTGCTCCAAACGCTTAACCAGAATGGCCTAGGGAAAAAATACACATACCGTTGTAATCGGGCGAGTTTCTACTTTCAGATGCAATAAGAATTTTTGGGTTAGGTCAATCCGTTCGCGAGATATGGGAGTTTGAAGCCAAGAAATGGTTGAGAAGGCAAAAAATTTTTCGCAATTCTGCTGCTTCAAACGCTTAACCAGAATGGCCCAGGGAAAAAATACACATACCGTTGTAATCGGGCGAGTTTCTACTTTCAGACGCAACAGGAATTTTTGGGTTAGGTCAATCCGTTCGCTTGATATGGGCGTTTGAAGCTAAGAAATGGTAGAGAAGGCAAAAAATTTTTCGCAATTCTGCTGCTCCAATCGCTTAACCAGAATGGGCTAGGGAAAAAATACACATTCCGTTGTAATCGGGCGAGTTTCTACTTTCAGACGCAACAGGAATTTTTGGGTTAGGTCAATCCGTTCGCTTGATATGGGAGTTTGAAGCCAAGAAATGGTTGAGAAGACAACAAATTTTTCGCAATTCTGCTGCTCCAAACGCTTCACCAGAATGGGCTTTTGAAAAAATACACACACCGTTGTGATCGGGCGAGTTTCTACTTTCAGATGCAATAGGAATTTTTGGGTTGGGTCAATCCGTTCGCGAGATATGGGAGTTTGAAGACAAGAAATGGTTGAGAAGGCAAAAAATTTTTCGCAATTCTGCTGCTCCAAACGCTTAACCAGAATGGCCTAGGGAAAAAATACACATACCGTTGTAATCGGGCGAGTTTCTACTTTCAGATGCAATAAGAATTTTTGGGTTAGGTCAATCCGTTCGCGAGATATGGGAGTTTGAAGCCAAGAAATGGTTGAGAAGGCAAAAAATTTTTCGCAATTCTGCTGCTTCAAACGCTTAACCAGAATGGCCCAGGGAAAAAATACACATACCGTTGTAATCGGGCGAGTTTCTACTTTCAGACGCAACAGGAATTTTTGGGTTAGGTCAATCCGTTCGCTTGATATGGGCGTTTGAAGCTAAGAAATGGTAGAGAAGGCAAAAAATTTTTCGCAATTCTGCTGCTCCAAACGCTTAACCAGAATGGGCTAGGGAAAAAATACACATACCGTTGTAATCGGGCGAGTTTCTACTTTCAGTTACAATAGGAATTTTTGGGTTAGGTCAATCCGTTCGCTTGATATGGGAGTTTGAAGCCAAGAAATGGTTGAGAAGGCAAAAAATTTTTCGCAATTCTGCTGCTTCAAACGCTTAACCAGAATGGCCCAGGGAAAAAATACACATACCGTTGTAATCGGGCGAGTTTCTACTTTTAGATGCAATAAGAATTTTTGGGTTGGGGCAATCCGTTCGCGAGATATGGGAGTTTGAAGACAAGAAATGGTTGAGGAGGCAAAAAATTTTTCGCAATTCTGCTGCTCCAAACGCTTAACCAGAATGGCCTAGGGAAAAAATACACATACCGTTGTAATCGGGCGAGTTTCTACTTTCAGATGCAATAAGAATTTTTGGGTTAGGTCAATCCGTTCGCGAGATATGGGAGTTTGAAGCCAAGAAATGGTTGAGAAGGCAAAAAATTTTTCGCAATTCTGCTGCTTCAAACGCTTAACCAGAATGGCCCAGGGAAAAAATACACATACCTTTGTAATCGGGCGAGTTTCTACTTTCAGCTACAATAGGAATTTTTGGGTTAGTTCAATCCGTTCGCGAGATATGGGACTTTGAAGCTAAGAAATGGTTGACAAGACAACAAATTTTTCGCAATTCTGCTGCTCCAAACGCTTAACCAGAATGGGCTAGGGAAAAAATACACATGCCGTTGTAATCGGGCGAGTTTCTACTTTCAGACGCAACAGGAATTTTTGGCTTAGGTCAATCCGTTCGCTTGATATGGGAGTTTGAAGCCAAGAAATGGTTGAGAAGACAACAAATTTTTCGCAATTCTGCTGCTCCAAACGCTTCACCAGAATGGGCTTTTGAAAAAATACACACACCGTTGTAATCGGGCGAGTTTCTACTTTCAGATGCAATAGGAATTTTTGGGTTGGGTCAATCCGTTCGCGAGATATGGGAGTTTGAACACAAGAAATGGTTGAGAAGGCAACAAATTTTACTCACTTCTGCTGCTCCAAGCGCTTAACCAGAATGGCCTAGGGAAAAAATACACATACCTTTGGAATCGGGCGAGTTTCTACCTTCAGATGCAATAAGAATTTTTGGGTTAGGTCAATCCGTTCGCGAGATATGGGAGTTTGAAGCCAAGAAATGGTTGAGAAGGCAAAAAATTTTTCGCAATTCTGTTGCTCCAAACGTTTAACCAGAATGGCCTAGGGAAAAAATACACATACCGTTGTAATTGGGCGAGTTTCTACTTTCAGATGCAATAGGAATTTTTGGGTTAGGTCAATCCGTTCGCGAGATACGGGAGTTTGAAGCCAAGAAATGGTAGAGAAGGCAAAAAATTTTTCACAATTCTACTGCTCCAAACGCTTAACCAGAATGGCCTAGGGAAAAAATACGCGTACCGTTGTAATCGGGCGAGTTTCCACTTTCAGTCACAATAGGAATTTTTGGGTTAGGTCCATCCGTTCGCGAGATATGGGACTTTGAAGCTAAGAAATGGTTGACAAGACAACAAATTTTTCGCACTTCTACTGCTCCAATCGCTTAACCAGTATGGCCTAGGGGAAAAATACACCTACCGGTGTAATCGGGCGAGTTTCTACTTTCAAACGCAATAGGAATTTTTGGGTTAGGTCAATCGGTTCGCGAGATATGGGAGTTTCAAGCTAAGAAATGTTTGAGAAGACAACAAATTTTTCGCACTTCTGCCGCTCCAAACGCTTAACCAGAATGGCCTAGGGAAAAAATACACATACCGTTGTAATCGGGCGAGATTCTACTTTCAGATGCAATAAGAATTTTTGGGTTAGGTCAATCCGTTCGCGAGATATGGGAGTTTGAAGCTAAGAAATTGTTGAGAAGACAACAAATTATTCGCAATTCTGCTGCTCCAAACGCTTAACCAGAATGGCCTAGGGAAAAAATACGCATACCGTTGTTATCGGGCAAGTTTCTACCTTCAGATGCAACAGGAATTTTTGGGTTAGGTCAATCCGTTCGCGAGATATGGGAGTTTGAAGCTAAGAAATGGTTGAGAAGGCAAAAAATTTTTCGCAATTCTGCTGCTTCAAACGCTTAACCAGAATGGCCTAGGGAGAAAATACACATACCGTTGTAATCGGGCGAGTTTCTACTTTCAAATGCAATAGGAATTTTTGGGTTAGGTCAATCCGTTCGCGAGATATGAGAGTTTGAAGCTAAGATATGGTTGAGAAGACAACAAATTTTTCGCAAATCTGCTGCTCCAAACGCTTAACCAGAATGGCCTAGGGAAAAAATACGCGTACCGTTGTAATCGGGCGAGTTTCTACTTTCAAATGCAATAGGAATTTTTGGGTTAGGTCAATCTGTTCGCGAGATATGGGAGTTTCAAGCTAAGAAATGTTGGGAAGACAACAAATTTTTCGCAATTCTGCTGCTCCAAACGCTTAACCAGAATGGCCTAGGGAAAAAATACCCATACCGTTGTAATCGGGCGAGTTTCTACTTTCAGATGCAACAGGAATTTTTGGGTTAGGTCAATCCGTTCGCGAGAAATTGGAGTTTGAAACCAAGAAATGGTAGAAAAGGCAAAAAATTTTTCGCAATTCTGCTGCTCCAAACGCTTAACCAGAATGGCCTAGGGAAAAAAGACACATACCGTTATAATCGGGCGAGTTTCTACTTTCAGACGCAACAGGAAATTTGGGTTAGGTCAATCCGTTCGCGAGATATGGGAGTTTGAATCCAAGAAATGGTTGAGAAGACAACAAATTTTTCGCACTTCTGCTGCTCCAAACGCTTAGCCAGAATGGCCTAGGGAAAAAATACACATACCGTTGTAATCGGGCGAGTTTCTACTTTCAGTTACAATAGGAATTTTTGGGTTAGGTCAATCCGTTCGCGAGATATGGGACTTTGAAGCTAAGAAATGGTTGACAAGACAACAAATTTTTCGCAATTCTGCTGCTCCAAACGCTTAACCCGAATGGGCTAGGGAAAAAATACACATGCCGTTGTAATCGGGCAAGTTTCTACTTTCAGACGCAACAGGAATTTTTGGGTTAGGTCAATCCGTTCGCTTGATATGGGAGCTTGAAGCCAAGAAATGGTTGAGAAGACAACAAATTTTTCGCAATTCTGCTGCTCCAAACGCTTCACCAGAATGGGCTTTTGAAAAAATACACACACCGTTGTAATCGGGCGAGTTTCTACTTTAAGATGCAATAGGAATTTTTGGGTTGGGTCAATCCGTTCGCGAGATATGGGAGTTTGAACACAAGAAATGGTTGAGAAGGCAACAAATTTTACTCACTTCTGCTGCTCCAAGCGCTTAACCAGAATGGCATAGGGAAAAAATACACATACCTTTGGAATCGGGCGAGTTTCTACCTTCAGATGCAATAAGAATTTTTGGGTTAGGTCAATCCGTTCGCGAGATATGGGAGTTTGAAGCCAAGAAATGGTTGAGAAGGCAAAAAATTTTTCGCAATTCTGTTGCTCCAAACGTTTAACCAGAATGGCCTAGGGAAAAAATACACATACCGTTGTAATTGGGCGAGTTTCTACTTTCAGATGCAATAGGAATTTTTGGGTTAGGTCAATCCGTTCGCGAGATACGGGAGTTTGAAGCCAAGAAATGGTAGAGAAGGCAAAAAATTTTTCACAATTCTACTGCTCCAAACGCTTAACCAGAATGGCCTAGGGAAAAAATACGCGTACCGTTGTAATCGGGCGAGTTTCCACTTTCAGTCACAATAGGAATTTTTGGGTTAGGTCCATCCGTTCGCGAGATATGGGACTTTGAAGCTAAGAAATGGTTGACAAGACAACAAATTTTTCGCACTTCTACTGCTCCAATCGCTTAACCAGTATGGCCTAGGGGAAAAATACACCTACCGGTGTAATCGGGCGAGTTTCTACTTTCAAACGCAATAGGAATTTTTGGGTTAGGTCAATCGGTTCGCGAGATATGGGAGTTTCAAGCTAAGAAATGTTTGAGAAGACAACAAATTTTTCGCACTTCTGCTGCTCCAAACGCTTAACCAGAATGGCCTAGGGAAAAAATACACATACCGTTGTAATCGGGCGAGTTTCTACTTTCAGATGCAATAAGAATTTTTGGGTTAGGTCAATCCGTTCGCGAGATATGGGAGTTTGAAGCTAAGAAATTGTTGAGAAGACAACAAATTATTCGCAATTCTGCTGCTCCAAACGCTTAACCAGAATGGCCTAGGGAAAAAATACGCATACCGTTGTTATCGGGCAAGTTTCTACCTTCAGATGCAACAGGAATTTTTGGGTTAGGTCAATCCGTTCGCGAGATATGGGAGTTTGAAGCTAAGAAATGGTTGAGAAGGCAAAAAATTTTTCGCAATTCTGCTGCTTCAAACGCTTAACCAGAATGGCCTAGGGAGAAAATACACATACCGTTGTAATCGGGCGAGTTTCTACTTTCAAATGCAATAGGAATTTTTGGGTTAGGTCAATCCGTTCGCGAGATATGAGAGTTTGAAGCTAAGATATGGTTGAGAAGACAACAAATTTTTCGCAAATCTGCTGCTCCAAACGCTTAACCAGAATGGCCTAGGGAAAAAATACGCGTACCGTTGTAATCGGGCGAGTTTCTACTTTCAAATGCAATAGGAATTTTTGGGTTAGGTCAATCTGTTCGCGAGATATGGGAGTTTCAAGCTAAGAAATGTTGGGAAGACAACAAATTTTTCGCAATTCTGCTGCTCCAAACGCTTAACCAGAATGGCCTAGGGAAAAAATACCCATACCGTTGTAATCGGGCGAGTTTCTACTTTCAGATGCAACAGGAATTTTTGGGTTAGGTCAATCCGTTCGCGAGAAATGGGAGTTTGAAACCAAGAAATGGTAGAAAAGGCAAAAAATTTTTCGCAATTCTGCTGCTCCAAACGCTTAACCAGAATGGCCTAGGGAAAAAAGACACATACCGTTATAATCGGGCGAGTTTCTACTTTCAGACGCAACAGGAAATTTGGGTTAGGTCAATCCGTTCGCGAGATATGGGAGTTTGAATCCAAGAAATGGTTGAGAAGACAACAAATTTTTCGCACTTCTGCTGCTCCAAACGCTTAGCCAGAATGGCCTAGGGAAAAAATACACATACCGTTGTAATCGGGCGAGTTTCTACTTTCAGTTACAATAGGAATTTTTGGGTTAGGTCAATCCGTTCGCGAGATATGGGACTTTGAAGCTAAGAAATGGTTGACAAGACAACAAATTTTTCGCAATTCTGCTGCTCCAAACGCTTAACCCGAATGGGCTAGGGAAAAAATACACATGCCGTTGTAATCGGGCAAGTTTCTACTTTCAGACGCAACAGGAATTTTTGGGTTAGGTCAATCCGTTCGCTTGATATGGGAGTTTGAAGCCAAGAAATGGTTGAGAAGACAACAAATTTTTCGCAATTCTGCTGCTCCAAACGCTTCACCAGAATGGGCTTTTGAAAAAATACACACACCGTTGTAATCGGGCGAGTTTCTACTTTAAGATGCAATAGGAATTTTTGGGTTGGGTCAATCCGTTCGCGAGATATGGGAGTTTGAACACAAGAAATGGTTGAGAAGGCAACAAATTTTACTCACTTCTGCTGCTCCAAGCGCTTAACCAGAATGGCATAGGGAAAAAATACACATACCTTTGGAATCGGGCGAGTTTCTACTTTCAGATGCAATAGGAATTTTTGGGTTAGGTCAATCCGTTCGCGAGATATGGGAGTTTGAAGCCAAGAAATGGTAGAGAAGGCAAAAAATTTTTCACAATTCTACTGCTCCAAACGCTTAACCAGAATGGCCTAGGGAAAAAATACGCGTACCGTTGTAATCGGGCGAGTTTCCACTTTCAGTCACAATAGGAATTTTTGGGTTAGGTCCATCCGTTCGCGAGATATGGGACTTTGAAGCTAAGAAATGGTTGACAAGACAACAAATTTTTCGCACTTCTACTGCTCCAATCGCTTAACCAGTATGGCCTAGGGGAAAAATACACCTACCGGTGTAATCGGGCGAGTTTCTACTTTCAAACGCAATAGGAATTTTTGGGTTAGGTCAATCGGTTCGCGAGATATGGGAGTTTCAAGCTAAGAAATGTTTGAGAAGACAACAAATTTTTCAGACTTCTGCTGCTCCAAACGCTTAACCAGAATGGCCTAGGGAAAAAATACACATACCGTTGTAATCGGGCGAGTTTCTACTTTCAAATGCAATAGGAATTTTTGGGTTAGGTCAATCCGTTCGCGAGATATGAGAGTTTGAATCTAAGATATGGTTGAGAAGACAACAAATTTTTCGCAAATCTGCTGCTCCAAACGCTTAACCAGAATGGCCTAGGGAAAAAATACGCGTACCGTTGTAATCGGGCGAGTTTCTACTTTCAAATGCAATAGGAATTTTTGGGTTAGGTCAATCGGTTCGCGAGATATGGGAGTTTCAAGCTAAGAAATGTTGGGAAGACAACAAATTTTTCGCAATTCTGCTGCTCCAAACGCTTAACCAGAATGGCCTAGGGAAAAAATACCCATACCGTTGTAATCGGGCGAGTTTCTACTTTCAGATGCAACAGGAATTTTTGGGTTAGGTCAATCCGTTCGCGAGAAATGGGAGTTTGAAACCAAGAAATGGTAGAAAAGGCAAAAAATTTTTCACAATTCTGCTGCTCCAAACGCTTAACCAGAATGGCCTAGGGAAAAAATACACATACCGTTGTAATCGGGCGAGTTTCTACTTTCAGATGCAATAGGAATTTTTGGTTTCGGTCAATCCGTTCGCGAGATATGGGAGTTTGAAGACAAGAAATGTTTGAGAAGGCAAAAAATTTTTCGCAATTCTGCTGCTCCAAACGCTTAACCAGAATGGCCTAGGGAAAAAAGACACATACCGTTATAATCGGGCGAGTTTCTACTTTCAGACGCAACAGGAAATTTGGGTTAGGTCAATCCGTTCGCGAGATATGGGAGTTTGAATCCAAGAAATGGTTGAGAAGACAACAAATTTTTCGCACTTCTGCTGCTCCAAACGCTTAACCAGAATGGCCTAGGGAAAAAATACCCATACCGTTGTAATCGGGCGAGTTTCTACTTTCAGATGCAATAGGAATTTTTGGTTTAGGTCAATCCGTTCGCGAGATATGGGAGTTTGAACACAAGAAATGGTTGAGAAGGCAACAAATTTTACTCACTTCTGCTGCTCCAAGCGCTTAACCAGAATGGCCTAGGGAAAAAATACACATACATTTGGAATCGGGCGAGTTTCTACCTTCAGATGCAATAAGAATTTTTGGGTTAGGTCAATCCGTTCGCGAGATATGGGAGTTTGAAGCCAAGAAATGGTTGAGAAGGCAAAAAATTTTTCGCAATTCTGTTGCTCCAAACGCTTAACCAGAATGGCCTAGGGAAAAAATACACATACCGTTGTAATTGGGCGAGTTTCTACTTTCAGATGCAATAGGAATTTTTGGGTTAGGTCAATCGGTTCGCGAGATATGGGAGTTTGAAGCTAAGAAATTGTTGAGAAGACAACAAATTATTCGCAATTCTGCTGCTCCAAACGCTTAACCAGAATGGCCTAGGGAAAAAATACACATACCGTTGTAATCGGGCGAGTTTCTACTTTCAGATGCAATAAGAATTTTTGGGTTAGGTCAATCCGTTCGCGAGATATGGGAGTTTGAAGCTAAGAAATTGTTGAGAAGACAACAAATTATTCGCAATTCTGCTGCTCCAAACGCTTAACCAGAATGGCCTAGGGAAAAAATACGCATACCGTTGTTATCGGGCAAGTTTCTACCTTCAGATGCAACAGGAATTTTTGGGTTAGGTCAATCCGTTCGCGAGATATGGGAGTTTGAAGCTAAGAAATGGTTGAGAAGGCAAAAAATTTTTCGCAATTCTGCTGCTTCAAACGCTTAACCAGAATGGCCTAGGGAGAAAATACACATACCGTTGTAATCGGGCGAGTTTCTACTTTCAAATGCAATAGGAACTTTTGGGTTAGGTCAATCCGTTCGCGAGATATGCGAGTTTGAAGCTAAGATATGTTTGAGAAGAAAACAAATATTTCGCAAATCTGCTGCTCCAAACGCTTAACCAGAATGGCCTAGATAAAAATACGCAACCCGTTGTAATCGGGCGAGTTTCTACTTTCAGTTACAATAGGAATTTTTGGGTTAGGTCAATCCGTTCGCGAGATATGGGACTTTGAAGCTAAGAAATGGTTGACAAGACAACAAACTTTTCGCACTTCTGCTGCTCCAATTGCTTAACCAGAATGGCCTAGGGGAAAAATACACGTACCGTTGTAATCGGGCGAGTTTCTACTTTCAAACGCAATAGGAATTTTTGGGTTAGGTCAATCGGTTCGCGAGATATGGGAGTTTGAATCCAAGAAATGTTTGAGAAGACAACAAATTTTTCGCACTTCTGCTGCTCCAAACGCTTAACCAGAATGGCCTAGGGAAAAAATACACATACCGTTGTAATCGGGCGAGTTTCTACTTTCAGATGCAATAAGAATTTTTGGGTTAGGTCAATCCGTTCGCGAGATATGGGAGTTTGAAGCTAAGAAATTGTTGAGAAGACAACAAATTATTCGCAATTCTGCTGCTCCAAACGCTTAACCAGAATGGCCTAGGGAAAAAATACGCATACCGTTGTTATCGGGCAAGTTTCTACCTTCAGATGCAACAGGAATTTTTGGGTTAGGTCAATCCGTTCGCGAGATATGGGAGTTTGAAGCTAAGAAATGGTTGAGAAGGCAAAAAATTTTTCGCAATTCTGCTGCTTCAAACGCTTAACCAGAATGGCCTAGGGAGAAAATACACATACCGTTGTAATCGGGCGAGTTTCTACTTTCAAATGCAATAGGAATTTTTGGGTTAGGTCAATCCGTTCGCGAGATATGAGAGTTTGAAGCTAAGATATGGTTGAGAAGACAACAAATTTTTCGCAAATCTGCTGCTCCAAACGCTTAACCAGAATGGCCTAGGGAAAAAATACGCGTACCGTTGTAATCGGGCGAGTTTCTACTTTCAAATGCAATAGGAATTTTTGGGTTAGGTCAATCTGTTCGCGAGATATGGGAGTTTCAAGCTAAGAAATGTTGGGAAGACAACAAATTTTTCGCAATTCTGCTGCTCCAAACGCTTAACCAGAATGGCCTAGGGAAAAAATACCCATACCGTTGTAATCGGGCGAGTTTCTACTTTCAGATGCAACAGGAATTTTTGGGTTAGGTCAATCCGTTCGCGAGAAATGGGAGTTTGAAACCAAGAAATGGTAGAAAAGGCAAAAAATTTTTCGCAATTCTGCTGCTCCAAACGCTTAACCAGAATGGCCTAGGGAAAAAAGACACATACCGTTATAATCGGGCGAGTTTCTACTTTCAGACGCAACAGGAAATTTGGGTTAGGTCAATCCGTTCGCGAGATATGGGAGTTTGAATCCAAGAAATGGTTGAGAAGACAACAAATTTTTCGCACTTCTGCTGCTCCAAACGCTTAGCCAGAATGGCCTAGGGAAAAAATACACATACCGTTGTAATCGGGCGAGTTTCTACTTTCAGTTACAATAGGAATTTTTGGGTTAGGTCAATCCGTTCGCGAGATATGGGACTTTGAAGCTAAGAAATGGTTGACAAGACAACAAATTTTTCGCAATTCTGCTGCTCCAAACGCTTAACCCGAATGGGCTAGGGAAAAAATACACATGCCGTTGTAATCGGGCAAGTTTCTACTTTCAGACGCAACAGGAATTTTTGGGTTAGGTCAATCCGTTCGCTTGATATGGGAGTTTGAAGCCAAGAAATGGTTGAGAAGACAACAAATTTTTCGCAATTCTGCTGCTCCAAACGCTTCACCAGAATGGGCTTTTGAAAAAATACACACACCGTTGTAATCGGGCGAGTTTCTACTTTAAGATGCAATAGGAATTTTTGGGTTGGGTCAATCCGTTCGCGAGATATGGGAGTTTGAACACAAGAAATGGTTGAGAAGGCAACAAATTTTACTCACTTCTGCTGCTCCAAGCGCTTAACCAGAATGGCATAGGGAAAAAATACACATACCTTTGGAATCGGGCGAGTTTCTACTTTCAGATGCAATAGGAATTTTTGGGTTAGGTCAATCCGTTCGCGAGATATGGGAGTTTGAAGCCAAGAAATGGTAGAGAAGGCAAAAAATTTTTCACAATTCTACTGCTCCAAACGCTTAACCAGAATGGCCTAGGGAAAAAATACGCGTACCGTTGTAATCGGGCGAGTTTCCACTTTCAGTCACAATAGGAATTTTTGGGTTAGGTCCATCCGTTCGCGAGATATGGGACTTTGAAGCTAAGAAATGGTTGACAAGACAACAAATTTTTCGCACTTCTACTGCTCCAATCGCTTAACCAGTATGGCCTAGGGGAAAAATACACCTACCGGTGTAATCGGGCGAGTTTCTACTTTCAAACGCAATAGGAATTTTTGGGTTAGGTCAATCGGTTCGCGAGATATGGGAGTTTCAAGCTAAGAAATGTTTGAGAAGACAACAAATTTTTCAGACTTCTGCTGCTCCAAACGCTTAACCAGAATGGCCTAGGGAAAAAATACACATACCGTTGTAATCGGGCGAGTTTCTACTTTCAAATGCAATAGGAATTTTTGGGTTAGGTCAATCCGTTCGCGAGATATGAGAGTTTGAATCTAAGATATGGTTGAGAAGACAACAAATTTTTCGCAAATCTGCTGCTCCAAACGCTTAACCAGAATGGCCTAGGGAAAAAATACGCGTACCGTTGTAATCGGGCGAGTTTCTACTTTCAAATGCAATAGGAATTTTTGGGTTAGGTCAATCGGTTCGCGAGATATGGGAGTTTCAAGCTAAGAAATGTTGGGAAGACAACAAATTTTTCGCAATTCTGCTGCTCCAAACGCTTAACCAGAATGGCCTAGGGAAAAAATACCCATACCGTTGTAATCGGGCGAGTTTCTACTTTCAGATGCAACAGGAATTTTTGGGTTAGGTCAATCCGTTCGCGAGAAATGGGAGTTTGAAACCAAGAAATGGTAGAAAAGGCAAAAAATTTTTCACAATTCTGCTGCTCCAAACGCTTAACCAGAATGGCCTAGGGAAAAAATACACATACCGTTGTAATCGGGCGAGTTTCTACTTTCAGATGCAATAGGAATTTTTGGTTTCGGTCAATCCGTTCGCGAGATATGGGAGTTTGAAGACAAGAAATGTTTGAGAAGGCAAAAAATTTTTCGCAATTCTGCTGCTCCAAACGCTTAACCAGAATGGCCTAGGGAAAAAAGACACATACCGTTATAATCGGGCGAGTTTCTACTTTCAGACGCAACAGGAAATTTGGGTTAGGTCAATCCGTTCGCGAGATATGGGAGTTTGAATCCAAGAAATGGTTGAGAAGACAACAAATTTTTCGCACTTCTGCTGCTCCAAACGCTTAACCAGAATGGCCTAGGGAAAAAATACCCATACCGTTGTAATCGGGCGAGTTTCTACTTTCAGATGCAATAGGAATTTTTGGTTTAGGTCAATCCGTTCGCGAGATATGGGAGTTTGAACACAAGAAATGGTTGAGAAGGCAACAAATTTTACTCACTTCTGCTGCTCCAAGCGCTTAACCAGAATGGCCTAGGGAAAAAATACACATACATTTGGAATCGGGCGAGTTTCTACCTTCAGATGCAATAAGAATTTTTGGGTTAGGTCAATCCGTTCGCGAGATATGGGAGTTTGAAGCCAAGAAATGGTTGAGAAGGCAAAAAATTTTTCGCAATTCTGTTGCTCCAAACGCTTAACCAGAATGGCCTAGGGAAAAAATACACATACCGTTGTAATTGGGCGAGTTTCTACTTTCAGATGCAATAGGAATTTTTGGGTTAGGTCAATCGGTTCGCGAGATATGGGAGTTTGAAGCTAAGAAATTGTTGAGAAGACAACAAATTATTCGCAATTCTGCTGCTCCAAACGCTTAACCAGAATGGCCTAGGGAAAAAATACACATACCGTTGTAATCGGGCGAGTTTCTACTTTCAGATGCAATAAGAATTTTTGGGTTAGGTCAATCCGTTCGCGAGATATGGGAGTTTGAAGCTAAGAAATTGTTGAGAAGACAACAAATTATTCGCAATTCTGCTGCTCCAAACGCTTAACCAGAATGGCCTAGGGAAAAAATACGCATACCGTTGTTATCGGGCAAGTTTCTACCTTCAGATGCAACAGGAATTTTTGGGTTAGGTCAATCCGTTCGCGAGATATGGGAGTTTGAAGCCAAGAAATGGTTGAGAAGGCAAAAAATTTTTCGCAATTCTGTTGCTCCAAACGCTTAACCAGAATGGCCTAGGGAAAAAATACACATACCGTTGTAATTGGGCGAGTTTCTACTTTCAGTTACAATAGGAATTTTTGGGTTAGGTCAATCCGTTCGCGAGATATGGGACTTTGAAGCTAAGAAATGGTTGACAAGACAACAAACTTTTCGCACTTCTGCTGCTCCAATTGCTTAACCAGAATGGCCTAGGGGAAAAATACACGTACCGTTGTAATCGGGCGAGTTTCTACTTTCATATGCAATAGGAATTTTTGGGTTAGATCAATCCGTTCGCGAGATATGGGAGTTTGAATCCAAGAAATGTTTGAGAAGACAACAAATTTTTCGCACTTCTGCTGCTCCAAACGCTTAACCAGAATGGCCTAGGGAGAAAATACACATACCGTTGTAATCGGGCGAGTTTCTACTTTCAGGTGCAATCAGAATTTTTGGGTTAGGTCAATCCGTTCGCGAGATATGGGAGTTTGAAGCCAAGAAATGGTTGACAAGACAACAAATTTTTCGCACTTCTACTGCTCCAAAGGCTTAACCAGAATGGCCTTGGGAAAAAATACGCGTACCGTTGTAATCGGGCGAGTTTCCACTTTCAGTCACAATAGGAATTTTTGGGTTAGGTCCATCCGTTCGCGAGATATGGGACTTTGAAGCTAAGAAATGGTTGACAAGACAACAAATTTTTCGCACTTCTACTGCTCCAATCGCTTAACCAGTATGGCCTAGGGGAAAAATACACCTACCGGTGTAATCGGGCGAGTTTCTACTTTCAGATGCAATAAGAATTTTTGGGTTAGGTCAATCCGTTCGCGAGATATGGGAGTTTGAAGCCAAGAAATGGTTGAGAAGACAACAAATTTTTCGCAATTCTGCTGCTCCAAACGCTTCACCAGAATGGGCTTTTGAAAAAATACACACACCGTTGTGATCGGGCGAGTTTCTACTTTCAGATGCAATAGGAATTTTTGTGTTGGGTCAATCCGTTCGCGAGATATGGGAGTTTGAAGACAAGAAATGGTTGAGAAGGCAAAAAATTTTTCGCAATTCTGCTGCTCCAAACGCTTAACCAGAATGGCCTAGGGAAAAAATACACATACCGTTGTAATCGGGCGAGTTTCTACTTTCAGATGCAATAAGAATTTTTGGGTTAGGTCAATCCGTTCGCGAGATATGGGAGTTTGAAGCCAAGAAATGGTTGAGAAGGCAAAAAATTTTTCGCAATTCTGCTGCTTCAAACGCTTAACCAGAATGGCCCAGGGAAAAAATACACATACCGTTGTAATCGGGCGAGTTTCTACTTTCAGACGCAACAGGAATTTTTGGGTTAGGTCAATCCGTTCGCTTGATATGGGCGTTTGAAGCTAAGAAATGGTAGAGAAGGCAAAAAATTTTTCGCAATTCTGCTGCTCCAATCGCTTAACCAGAATGGGCTAGGGAAAAAATACACATGCCGTTGTAATCGGGCGAGTTTCTACTTTCAGACGCAACAGGAATTTTTGGGTTAGGTCAATCCGTTCGCTTGATATGGGAGTTTGAAGCCAAGAAATGGTTGAGAAGACAACAAATTTTTCGCAATTCTGCTGCTCCAAACGCTTCACCAGAATGGGCTTTTGAAAAAATACACACACCGTTGTGATCGGGCGAGTTTCTACTTTCAGATGCAATAGGAATTTTTGGGTTGGGTCAATCCGTTCGCGAGATATGGAAGTTTGAAGACAAGAAATGGTTGAGAAGGCAAAAAATTTTTCGCAATTCTGCTGCTCCAAACGCTTAACCAGAATGGCCTAGGGAAAAAATACACATACCGTTGTAATCGGGCGAGTTTCTACTTTCAGATGCAATAAGAATTTTTGGGTTAGGTCAATCCGTTCGCGAGATATGGGAGTTTGAAGCCAAGAAATGGTTGAGAAGGCAAAAAATTTTTCGCAATTCTGCTGCTTCAAACGCTTAACCAGAATGGCCCAGGGAAAAAATACACATACCGTTGTAATCGGGCGAGTTTCTACTTTTAGATGCAATAAGAATTTTTGGGTTGGGGCAATCCGTTCGCGAGATATGGGAGTTTGAAGACAAGAAATGGTTGAGGAGGCAAAAAATTTTTCGCAATTCTGCTGCTCCAAACGCTTAACCAGAATGGCCTAGGGAAAAAATACACATACCGTTGTAATCGGGCGAGTTTCTACTTTCAGATGCAATAAGAATTTTTGGGTTAGGTCAATCCGTTCGCGAGATATGGGAGTTTGAAGCCAAGAAATGGTTGAGAAGGCAAAAAATTTTTCGCAATTCTGCTGCTTCAAACGCTTAACCAGAATGGCCCAGGGAAAAAATACACATACCTTTGTAATCGGGCGAGTTTCTACTTTCAGCTACAATAGGAATTTTTGGGTTAGTTCAATCCGTTCGCGAGATATGGGACTTTGAAGCTAAGAAATGGTTGACAAGACAACAAATTTTTCGCAATTCTGCTGCTCCAAACGCTTAACCAGAATGGGCTAGGGAAAAAATACACATGCCGTTGTAATCGGGCGAGTTTCTACTTTCAGACGCAACAGGAATTTTTGGCTTAGGTCAATCCGTTCGCTTGATATGGGAGTTTGAAGCCAAGAAATGGTTGAGAAGACAACAAATTTTTCGCAATTCTGCTGCTCCAAACGCTTCACCAGAATGGGCTTTTGAAAAAATACACACACCGTTGTAATCGGGCGAGTTTCTACTTTCAGATGCAATAGGAATTTTTGGGTTGGGTCAATCCGTTCGCGAGATATGGGAGTTTGAACACAAGAAATGGTTGAGAAGGCAACAAATTTTACTCACTTCTGCTGCTCCAAGCGCTTAACCAGAATGGCCTAGGGAAAAAATACACATACCTTTGGAATCGGGCGAGTTTCTACCTTCAGATGCAATAAGAATTTTTGGGTTAGGTCAATCCGTTCGCGAGATATGGGAGTTTGAAGCCAAGAAATGGTTGAGAAGGCAAAAAATTTTTCGCAATTCTGTTGCTCCAAACGTTTAACCAGAATGGCCTAGGGAAAAAATACACATACCGTTGTAATTGGGCGAGTTTCTACTTTCAGATGCAATAGGAATTTTTGGGTTAGGTCAATCCGTTCGCGAGATACGGGAGTTTGAAGCCAAGAAATGGTAGAGAAGGCAAAAAATTTTTCACAATTCTACTGCTCCAAACGCTTAACCAGAATGGCCTAGGGAAAAAATACGCGTACCGTTGTAATCGGGCGAGTTTCCACTTTCAGTCACAATAGGAATTTTTGGGTTAGGTCCATCCGTTCGCGAGATATGGGACTTTGAAGCTAAGAAATGGTTGACAAGACAACAAATTTTTCGCACTTCTACTGCTCCAATCGCTTAACCAGTATGGCCTAGGGGAAAAATACACCTACCGGTGTAATCGGGCGAGTTTCTACTTTCAAACGCAATAGGAATTTTTGGGTTAGGTCAATCGGTTCGCGAGATATGGGAGTTTCAAGCTAAGAAATGTTTGAGAAGACAACAAATTTTTCGCACTTCTGCTGCTCCAAACGCTTAACCAGAATGGCCTAGGGAAAAAATACACATACCGTTGTAATCGGGCGAGTTTCTACTTTCAGATGCAATAAGAATTTTTGGGTTAGGTCAATCCGTTCGCGAGATATGGGAGTTTGAAGCTAAGAAATTGTTGAGAAGACAACAAATTATTCGCAATTCTGCTGCTCCAAACGCTTAACCAGAATGGCCTAGGGAAAAAATACGCATACCGTTGTTATCGGGCAAGTTTCTACCTTCAGATGCAACAGGAATTTTTGGGTTAGGTCAATCCGTTCGCGAGATATGGGAGTTTGAAGCTAAGAAATGGTTGAGAAGGCAAAAAATTTTTCGCAATTCTGCTGCTTCAAACGCTTAACCAGAATGGCCTAGGGAGAAAATACACATACCGTTGTAATCGGGCGAGTTTCTACTTTCAAATGCAATAGGAATTTTTGGGTTAGGTCAATCCGTTCGCGAGATATGAGAGTTTGAAGCTAAGATATGGTTGAGAAGACAACAAATTTTTCGCAAATCTGCTGCTCCAAACGCTTAACCAGAATGGCCTAGGGAAAAAATACGCGTACCGTTGTAATCGGGCGAGTTTCTACTTTCAAATGCAATAGGAATTTTTGGGTTAGGTCAATCTGTTCGCGAGATATGGGAGTTTCAAGCTAAGAAATGTTGGGAAGACAACAAATTTTTCGCAATTCTGCTGCTCCAAACGCTTAACCAGAATGGCCTAGGGAAAAAATACCCATACCGTTGTAATCGGGCGAGTTTCTACTTTCAGATGCAACAGGAATTTTTGGGTTAGGTCAATCCGTTCGCGAGAAATGGGAGTTTGAAACCAAGAAATGGTAGAAAAGGCAAAAAATTTTTCACAATTCTGCTGCTCCAAACGCTTAACCAGAATGGCCTAGGGAAAAAATACGCATACCGTTGTAATCGGGCGAGTTTCTACTTTCAGATGCAATAGGAATTTTTGGTTTCGGTCAATCCGTTCGCGAGATATGGGAGTTTGAAGACAAGAAATGTTTGAGAAGGCAAAAAATTTTTCGCAATTCTGCTGCTCCAAACGCTTAACCAGAATGGCCTAGGGAAAAAAGACACATACCGTTATAATCGGGCGAGTTTCTACTTTCAGACGCAACAGGAAATTTGGGTTAGGTCAATCCGTTCGCGAGATATGGGAGTTTGAATCCAAGAAATGGTTGAGAAGACAACAAATTTTTCGCACTTCTGCTGCTCCAAACGCTTAGCCAGAATGGCCTAGGGAAAAAATACACATACCGTTGTAATCGGGCGAGTTTCTACTTTCAGTTACAATAGGAATTTTTGGGTTAGGTCAATCCGTTCGCGAGATATGGGACTTTGAAGCTAAGAAATGGTTGACAAGACAACAAATTTTTCGCAATTCTGCTGCTCCAAACGCTTAACCCGAAAGGGCTAGGGATAAAATACACATGCCGTTGTAATCGGGCAAGTTTCTACTTTCAGACGCAACAGGAATTTTTGGGTTAGGTCAATCCGTTCGCTTGATATGGGAGTTTGAAGCCAAGAAATGGTTGAGAAGACAACAAATTTTTCGCAATTCTGCTGCTCCAAACGCTTCACCAGAATGGGCTTTTGAAAAAATACACACACCGTTGTAATCGGGCGAGTTTCTACTTTCAGATGCAATAGGAATTTTTGGGTTGGGTCAATCCGTTCGCGAGATATGGGAGTTTGAACACAAGAAATGGTTGAGAAGGCAACAAATTTTACTCACTTCTGCTGCTCCAAGCGCTTAACCAGAATGGCATAGGGAAAAAATACACATACCTTTGGAATCGGGCGAGTTTCTACTTTCAGATGCAATAGGAATTTTTGGGTTAGGTCAATCCGTTCGCGAGATATGGGAGTTTG
The DNA here is from genome assembly GCF_051014685.1 of Ptiloglossa arizonensis. NCBI lineage: Eukaryota > Metazoa > Arthropoda > Insecta > Hymenoptera > Colletidae > Ptiloglossa > Ptiloglossa arizonensis. The sequence continues at coordinate 983,317 of NW_027478435.1, read as the reverse complement.
AAGCCAAGAAATGGTAGAGAAGGCAAAAAATTTTTCACAATTCTACTGCTCCAAACGCTTAACCAGAATGGCCTAGGGAAAAAATACGCGTACCGTTGTAATCGGGCGAGTTTCCACTTTCAGTCACAATAGGAATTTTTGGGTTAGGTCCATCCGTTCGCGAGATATGGGACTTTGAAGCTAAGAAATGGTTGACAAGACAACAAATTTTTCGCACTTCTACTGCTCCAATCGCTTAACCAGTATGGCCTAGGGGAAAAATACACCTACCGGTGTAATCGGGCGAGTTTCTACTTTCAAACGCAATAGGAATTTTTGGGTTAGGTCAATCGGTTCGCGAGATATGGGAGTTTCAAGCTAAGAAATGTTTGAGAAGACAACAAATTTTTCAGACTTCTGCTGCTCCAAACGCTTAACCAGAATGGCCTAGGGAAAAAATACACATACCGTTGTAATCGGGCGAGTTTCTACTTTCAAATGCAATAGGAATTTTTGGGTTAGGTCAATCCGTTCGCGAGATATGAGAGTTTGAATCTAAGATATGGTTGAGAAGACAACAAATTTTTCGCAAATCTGCTGCTCCAAACGCTTAACCAGAATGGCCTAGGGAAAAAATACGCGTACCGTTGTAATCGGGCGAGTTTCTACTTTCAAATGCAATAGGAATTTTTGGGTTAGGTCAATCGGTTCGCGAGATATGGGAGTTTCAAGCTAAGAAATGTTGGGAAGACAACAAATTTTTCGCAATTCTGCTGCTCCAAACGCTTAACCAGAATGGCCTAGGGAAAAAATACCCATACCGTTGTAATCGGGCGAGTTTCTACTTTCAGATGCAACAGGAATTTTTGGGTTAGGTCAATCCGTTCGCGAGAAATGGGAGTTTGAAACCAAGAAACGGTAGAAAAGGCAAAAAATTTTTCACAATTCTGCTGCTCCAAACGCTTAACCAGAATGGCCTAGGGAAAAAATACACATACCGTTGTAATCGGGCGAGTTTCTACCTTCAGATGCAATAAGAATTTTTGGGTTAGGTCAATCCGTTCGCGAGATATGGGAGTTTGAAGCCAAGAAATGGTTGAGAAGGCAAAAAATTTTTCGCAATTCTGTTGCTCCAAACGCTTAACCAGAATGGCCTAGGGAAAAAATACACATACCGTTGTAATTGGGCGAGTTTCTACTTTCAGATGCAATAGGAATTTTTGGGTTAGGTCAATCGGTTCGCGAGATATGGGAGTTTGAAGCTAAGAAATTGTTGAGAAGACAACAAATTATTCGCAATTCTGCTGCTCCAAACGCTTAACCAGAATGGCCTAGGGAAAAAATACACATACCGTTGTAATCGGGCGAGTTTCTACTTTCAGATGCAATAAGAATTTTTGGGTTAGGTCAATCCGTTCGCGAGATATGGGAGTTTGAAGCTAAGAAATTGTTGAGAAGACAACAAATTATTCGCAATTCTGCTGCTCCAAACGCTTAACCAGAATGGCCTAGGGAAAAAATACGCATACCGTTGTTATCGGGCAAGTTTCTACCTTCAGATGCAACAGGAATTTTTGGGTTAGGTCAATCCGTTCGCGAGATATGGGAGTTTGAAGCTAAGAAATGGTTGAGAAGGCAAAAAATTTTTCGCAATTCTGCTGCTTCAAACGCTTAACCAGAATGGCCTAGGGAGAAAATACACATACCGTTGTAATCGGGCGAGTTTCTACTTTCAAATGCAATAGGAACTTTTGGGTTAGGTCAATCCGTTCGCGAGATATGCGAGTTTGAAGCTAAGATATGTTTGAGAAGAAAACAAATATTTCGCAAATCTGCTGCTCCAAACGCTTAACCAGAATGGCCTAGATAAAAATACGCAACCCGTTGTAATCGGGCGAGTTTCTACTTTCAGTTACAATAGGAATTTTTGGGTTAGGTCAATCCGTTCGCGAGATATGGGACTTTGAAGCTAAGAAATGGTTGACAAGACAACAAACTTTTCGCACTTCTGCTGCTCCAATTGCTTAACCAGAATGGCCTAGGGGAAAAATACACGTACCGTTGTAATCGGGCGAGTTTCTACTTTCAAATGCAATAGGAATTTTTGGGTTAGGTCAATCCGTTCGCGAGATATGAGAGTTTGAAGCTAAGATATGGTTGAGAAGACAACAAATTTTTCGCAAATCTGCTGCTCCAAAGGCTTAACCAGAATGGCCTTGGGAAAAAATACGCGTACCGTTGTAATCGGGCGAGTTTCCACTTTCAGTCACAATAGGAATTTTTGGGTTAGGTCCATCCGTTCGCGAGATATGGGACTTTGAAGCTAAGAAATGGTTGACAAGACAACAAATTTTTCGCACTTCTACTGCTCCAATCGCTTAACCAGTATGGCCTAGGGGAAAAATACACCTACCGGTGTAATCGGGCGAGTTTCTACTTTCAGATGCAATAAGAATTTTTGGGTTAGGTCAATCCGTTCGCGAGATATGGGAGTTTGAAGCTAAGAAATTGTTGAGAAGACAACAAATTATTCGCAATTCTGCTGCTCCCAACGCTTAACCAGAATGGCCTAGGGAAAAAATACGCATACCGTTGTTATCGGGCAAGTTTCTACCTTCAGATGCAACAGGAATTTTTGGGTTAGGTCAATCCGTTCGCGAGATATGGGAGTTTGAAGCTAAGAAATGGTTGAGAAGGCAAAAAATTTTTCGCAATTCTGCTGCTTCAAACGCTTAACCAGAATGGCCTAGGGAGAAAATACACATACCGTTCTAATCGGGCGAGTTTCTACTTTCAAATGCAATAGGAACTTTTGGGTTAGGTCAATCCGTTCGCGAGATATGAGAGTTTGAAGCTAAGATATGGTTGAGAAGACAACAAATTTTTCGCAAATCTGCTGCTCCAAACGCTTAACCAGAATGGCCTAGGGAAAAAATACGCGTACCGTTGTAATCGGGCGACTTTCTACTTTCAAATGCAATAGGAATTTTTGGGTTAGGTCAATCGGTTCGCGAGATATGGGAGTTTCAAGCTAAGAAATGTTTGAGAATACAACAAATTTTTCGCAATTCTGCTGCTCCAAACGCTTAACCAGAATGGCCTAGGGAAAAAATACCCATACCGTTGTAATCGGGCGAGTTTCTACTTTCAGATGCAACAGGAATTTTTGGGTTAGGTCAATCCGTTCGCGAGAAATGGGAGTTTGAAACCAAGAAATGGTAGAAAAGGCAAAAAATTTGTCACAATTCTGCTGCTCCAAACGCTTAACCAGAATGGCCTAGGGAGAAAATACACATACCGTTGTAATCGGGCGAGTTTCTACTTTCAGATGCGATAGGAATTTTTGGTTTCGGTCAATCCGTTCGCGAGATATGGGAGTTTGAAGACAAGAAATGTTTGAGAAGGCAAAAAATTTTTCGCAATTCTGCTGCTCCAAACGCTTAACCAGAATGGCCTAGGGAAAAAAGACACATACCGTTGTAATCGGGCGAGTTTCTACTTTCAGATGCAATAAGAATTTTTGGGTTAGGTCAATCCGTTCGCGAGATATGGGAGTTTGAAGCCAAGAAATGGTTGAGAAGGCAAAAAATTTTTCGCAATTCTGCTGCTTCAAACGCTTAACCAGAATGGCCCAGGGAAAAAATACGAGTACCGTTGTAATCGGGCGAGTTTCTACTTTCAGTTACAATAGGAATTTTTGGGTTAGGTCAATCCGTTCGCGCGATATGGGACTTTGAAGCTAAGAACTGGTTGACAAGACAACAAATTTTTCGCAATTCTGCTGCTCCAAACGCTTAACCAGAATGGGCTAGGGAAAAAATACACATGCCGTTGTAATCGGGCGAGTTTCTACTTTCAGACGCAACAGGAATTTTTGGGTTAGGTCAATCCGTTCGCTTGATATGGGAGTTTGAAGCCTAGAAATGGTTGAGAAGACAACAAATTTTTCGCAATTCTGCTGCTCCAAACGCTTAACCAGAATGGGCTAGGGAAAAAATACACATGCCGTTGTAATCGGGCGAGTTTCTACTTTCAGATGCAATAGGAATTTTTGGGTTGGGTCAATCCGTTCGCGAGATATGGGAGTTTGAACACAAGAAATGGTTGAGAAGGCAACAAATTTTTCTCACTTCTGCTGCTCCAAGCGCTTAACCAGAATGGCCTAGGGAAAAAATACACATACCGTTGGAATCGGGCGAGTTTCTACCTTCAGATGCAATAAGAATTTTTGGGTTAGGTCAATCCGTTCGCGAGATATGGGAGTTTGAAGCCAAGAAATGGTAGAGAAGGCAAAAAATTTTTCACAATTCTACTGCTCCAAACGCTTAACCAGAATGACCTAGGGAAAAAATACACGTACCGTTGTAATCGGGCGAGTTTCTACTTTCAAATGCAATAGGAATTTTTGGGTTAGGTCAATCCGTTCGCGAGATATGAGAGTTTGAAGCTAAGATATGGTTGAGAAGACAACAAATTTTTCGCAAATCTGCTGCTCCAAACGCTTAACCAGAATGGCCTAGGGAAAAAATACACATACCGTTGTAATTGGGCGAGTTTCTACTTTCAGATGCAATAGGAATTTTTGGGTTAGGTCAATCCGTTCGCGAGATATGGGAGTTTGAAGCCAAGAAATGGTAGAGAAGGCAAAAAATTTTTCACAATTCTACTGCTCCAAACGCTTAACCAGAATGACCTAGGGAAAAAATACACGTACCGTTGTAATCGGGCGAGTTTCCACTTTCAGATGCAATAGGAATTTTTGGGTTGGGTCAATCCGTTCGCGAGATATGGGAGTTTGAAGACAAGAAATGGTTGAGAAGGCAAAAAATTTTTCGCAATTCTGCTGCTTCAAACGCTTAACCAGAATGGCCCAGGGAAAAAATACGAGTACCGTTGTAATCGGGCGAGTTTCTACTTTCAGTTACAATAGGAATTTTTGGGTTAGGTCAATCCGTTCGCGCGATATGGGACTTTGAACCTAAGAAATGGTTGACAAGACAACAAATTTTTCGCAATTCTGCTGCTCCAAACGCTTAACCAGAATGGGCTAGGGAAAAAATACACATGCCGTTGTAATCGGGCGAGTTTCTACTTTCAGACGCAACAGGAATTTTTGGGTTAGGTCAATCCGTTCGCTTGATATGGGAGTTTGAAGCCAAGAAATGGTTGAGAAGACAACAAATTTTTCGCAATTCTGCTGCTCCAAACGCTTCACCAGAATGGTCTTTTGAAAAAATACACATACCGTTGTAATCGGGCGAGTTTCTACTTTCAGATGCAATAAGAATTTTTGGGTTAGGTCAATCCGTTCGCGAGATATGGGAGTTTGAAGCCAAGAAATGGTTGAGAAGGCAAAAAATTTTTCGCAATTCTGCTGCTTCAAACGCTTAACCAGAATGGCCCAGGGAAAAAATACGAGTACCGTTGTAATCGGGCGAGTTTCTACTTTCAGTTACAATAGGAATTTTTGGGTTAGGTCAATCCGTTCGCGAGATATGGGACTTTGAAGCTAAGAAATGGTTGACAAGACAACAAATTTTTCGCAATTCTGCTGCTCCAAACGCTTAACCAGAATGGGCTAGGGAAAAAATACACATGCCGTTGTAATCGGGCGAGTTTCTACTTTCAGATGCAATAGGAATTTTTGGGTTGGGTCAATCCGTTCGCGAGATATGGGAGTTTGAAGACAAAAAATAGTTGAGAAGGCAAAAAATTTTTCGCAATTCTGCTGCTTCAAACGCTTAACCAGAATGGCCCAGGGAAAAAATACGAGTACCGTTGTAATCGGGCGAGTTTCTACTTTCAGTTACAATAGGAATTTTTGGGTTAGGTCAATCCGTTCGCGCGATATGGGACTTTGAACCTAAGAAATGGTTGACAAGACAACAAATTTTTCGCAATTCTGCTGCTCCAAACGCTTAACCAGAATGGGCTAGGGAAAAAATACACATGCCGTTGTAATCGGGCGAGTTTCTACTTTCAGACGCAACAGGAATTTTTGGGTTAGGTCAATCCGTTCGCTTGATATGGGAGTTTGAAGCCAAGAAATGGTTGAGAAGACCACAAATTTTTCGCAATTCTGCTGCTCCAAACGCTTCACCAGAATGGTCTTTTGAAAAAATACACACACCGTTGTAATCGGGCGAGTTTCTACTTTCAGTTACAATAGGAATTTTTGGGTTAGGTCAATCCGTTCGCGAGATATGGGACTTTGAAGCTAAGAAATGGTTGACAAGACAACAAATTTTTCGCAATTCTGCTGCTCCAAACGCTTAACCAGAATGGGCTAGGGAAAAAATACACATGCCGTTGTAATCGGGCGAGTTTCTACTTTCAGATGCAATAGGAATTTTTGGGTTGGGTCAATCCGTTCGCGAGATATGGGAGTTTGAAGACAAGAAATGGTTGAGAAGGCAAAAAATTTTTCGCAATTCTGCTGCTTCAAACGCTTAACCAGAATGGCCCAGGGAAAAAATACGAGTACCGTTGTAATCGGGCGAGTTTCTACTTTCAGTTACAATAGGAATTTTTGGGATAGGTTAATCCGTTCGCGCGATATGGGACTTTGAACATAAGAAATGGTTGACAAGACAACAAATTTTTCGCAATTCTGCTGCTCCAAACGCTTAACCAGAATGGGCTAGGGAAAAAATACACATGCCGTTGTAATCGGGCGAGTTTCTACTTTCAGACGCAACAGGAATTTTTGGGTTAGGTCAATCCGTTCGCTTGATATGGGAGTTTGAAGCCAAGAAATGGTTGAGAAGACAACAAATTTTTCGCAATTCTGCTGCTCCAAACGCTTCACCAGAATGTTCTTTTGAAAAAATACACATACCGTTGTAATCGGGCGAGTTTCTACTTTCAGATGCAATAAGAATTTTTGGGTTCGGTCAATCCGTTCGGGAGATATGAGAGTTTGAAGCTAAGATATGGTTGAGAAGACAACAAATATTTCGCAAATCTGCTGCTCCAATCGCTTAACCAGAATGGCCTAGGGGAAAAATACACGTACCATTGTGATCGGGCGAGCTTCTACTTTCAGATGCAATAGGAATTTTTGGGTTATGTCAATCCGTTCGCGAGATATGGGAGTTTGTAGCTAAGAAATGGTTGAGAAGACAACAAATTTTTCGCACTTCTGCTGCTCCAAACGCTTCACCAGAATGGCCTAGGGAAAAAATACACATACCGTTGTAATCGGGCGAGTTTCTACTTTCAGTTACAATAGGAATTTTTGGGTTAGGTCAATCCGTTCGCGCGATATGGGACTTTGAACCTAAGAAATGGTTGACAAGACAACAAATTTTTCGCAATTCTGCTGCTCCAAACGCTTAACCAGAATGGGCTAGGGAAAAAATACACATGGCGTTGTAATCGGGCGAGTTTCTACTTTCAGACGCAACAGGAATTTTTGGGTTAGGTCAATCCGTTCGCTTGATATGGGAGTTTGAAGCCAAGAAATGGTTGAGAAGACAACAAATTTTTCGCAATTCTGCTGCTCCAAACGCTTCACCAGAATGGTCTTTTGAAAAAATACACACACCGTTGTAATCGGGCGAGTTTCTACTTTCAGATGCAATAGGAATTTTTGGGTTGGGTCAATCCGTTCGCGAGATATGGGAGTTTGAACACAAGAAATGGTTGAGAAGGCAACAAATTTTTCTCACTTCTGCTGCTCCAAGCGCTTAACCAGAATGGCCTAGGGAAAAAATACACATACCGTTGGAATCGGGCGAGTTTCTACCTTCAGATGCAATAAGAATTGTTGGGTTAGGTCAATCCGTTCGCGAGATATGGGAGTTTGAAGCCAAGAAATGGTTGAGAAGGCAAAAAATTTTTCGCAATTCTGCTGCTCCAAACGCTTAACCAGAATGGCCTAGGGAAAAAATACACATACCGTTGTAATTGGGCGAGTTTCTACTTTCAGATGCAATAGGAATTTTTGGGTTAGGTCAATCCGTTCGCGAGATATGGGAGTTTGAAGCCAAGAAATGGTAGAGAAGGCAAAAAATTTTTCACAATTCTACTGCTCCAAACGCTTAAACAGAATGACCTAGGGAAAAAATACATGTACCGTTGTAATCGGGCGAGTTTCTACTTTCAAATGCAATAGGAATTTTTGGGTTAGGTCAATCCGTTCGCGAGATATGAGAGTTTGAAGCTAAGATATGGTTGAGAAGACAACAAGTTTTTCGCAAATCTGCTGCTCCAAACGCTTGACCAGAATGGCCTAGGGAAAAAATACGCGTACCGTTGTAATCGGGCGAGTTTCCACTTTCAGTCACAATAGGAATTTTTGGGTTAGGTCCATCCGTTCGCGAGATATGGGACTTTGAAGCTAAGAAATGGTTGACAAGACAACAAATTTTTCGCACTTCTACTGCTCCAATCGCTTAACCAGAATGGCCTAGGGGAAAAATACACCTACCGGTGTAATCGGGCGAGTTTCTACTTTCAAACGCAATAGGAATTTTTGGGTTAGGTCAATACGTTCGCGAGATATGGGAGTTTGAATCCAAGAAATGGTTGAGAAGACAACAAATTTTTCGCAATTCTGCTGCTCCAAACGCTTAACCAGATTGGGCTAGGGAGAAAATACACATACCGTTGTAATCGGGCGAGTTTCTACTTTCAGACGCAACAGGAATTTTTGGGTTCGGTCAATCCGTTCGGGAGATATGAGAGTTTGAAGCTAAGATATGGTTGAGAAGACAACAAATATTTCGCAAATCTGCTGCTCCAATCGCTTAACCAGAATGGCCTAGGGGAAAAATACACGTACCATTGTAATCGGGCGAGTTTCTACTTTCAGATGCAATAGGAATTTTTGGGTTGGGTCAATCCGTTCGCGAGATATGGGAGTTTGAAGACAAGAAATGGTTGAGAAGGCAAAAAATTTTTCGCAATTCTGCTGCTCCAAACGCTTAACCAGAATGGCCTAGGGAAAAAATACACGTACCGTTGTAATCGGGCGAGTTTCTACTTTCAGATGCAATAAGAATTTTTGGGTTAGGTCAATCCGTTCGCGAGATATGGGAGTTTGAAGCCAAGAAATGGTTGAGAATGCAAAAAATTTGTCGCAATTCTGCTGCTTCAAACGCTTAACCAGAATGGCCAGGGAAAAAATACACATACCGTTGTAATCGGGCGAGTTTCTACTTTTAGATGCAATAAGAATTTTTGGGTTGGGTCAATCCGTTCGCGAGATATGGGAGTTTGAAGACAAGAAATGGTTGAGGAGGCAAAAAATTTTTCGCAATTCTGCTGCTCCAAACGCTTAACCAGAATGGCCTAGGGAAAAAATACACGTACCGTTGTAATCGGGCGAGTTTCTACATTCAGATGCAATAAGAATTTTTGGGTTAGGTCAATCCGTTCGCGAGATATGGGAGTTTGAAGCCAAGAAATGGTTGAGAATGCAAAAAATTTTTCGCAATTCTGCTGCTTCAAACGCTTAACCAGAATGGCCAGGGAAAAAATACACATACCGTTGTAATCGGGCGAGTTTCTACTTTTAGATGCAATAAGAATTTTTGGGTTGGGTCAATCCGTTCGCGAGATATGGGAGTTGAAGACAAGAAATGGTTGAGAAGGCAAAAAATTTTTCGCAATTCTGCTGCTCCAAACGCTTAACCAGAATGGCCTAGGAAAAAATACACATACCGTTGTAATCGGGCGAGTTTCTACTTTCAGATGCAATAAGAATTTTTGGGTTAGGTCAATCCGTTCGCGAGATATGAGAGTTTGAAGCCAAGATATGGTTGAGAAGACAACAAATTTTTCGCAAATCTGCTGCTCCAAATGCTTAACCAGAATGGCCTAGGGAAAAAATACGCGTACCGTTGTAATCGGGCGAGTTTCTACTTTCAGTTACAATAGGAATTTTTGGGTTAGGTCAATCCGTTCGCGAGATATGGGACTTTGAAGCTAAGAAATGGTTGACAAGACAACAAATTTTTCGCACTTCTGCTGCTCCAATCGCTTAACCCGAATGGCCTAGAGGAAAAATACACGTACCATTGGAATCGGGCGAGTTTCTACTATCAGATGCAACAGGAATTTTTGGGTTAGGTCAATCCGTTCGCGAGATATGGGAGTTTGAAGACAAGAAATGGTTGAGAAGGCAAAAAATTTTTCGCAATTCTGCTGCTCCAAACGCTTAACCAGAATGGCCTAGGGAAAAAATACGCGTACCGTTGTAATCGGGCGAGTCTCTACTTTCAGTTACAATAGGAATTTTTGGGTTAGGTCAATCCGTTCGCTTGATATGGGAGTTTGAAGCCAAGAAATGGTTGAGAAGACAACAAATTTTTCGCGATTCTGCTGTTCCAATCGCTTAACCAGAATGGCCTAGGGGAAAAATACACGTACCATTGTGATCGGGCGAGTTTCTACTTTCAGATGCAATAGGAATTTTTGGGTTATGTCAATCCGTTCGCGAGATATGGGAGTTTGAAGCCAAGAAATGGTTGAGAAGACAACAAATTTTTCGCAACTCTGCTGCTCCAAACGCTTCACCAGAATGGCCTAGGGAAAAAATACACATACCGTTGTAATCGGGCGATTTTCTACTTTCACATGCAATAAGAATTTTTGGGTTAGGTCAATCCGTTCGCGAGATATGGGAGTTTGAAGCCAAGAAATGGTTGAGAAGGCAAAAAATTTTTCGCAATTCTGCTGCTCCAAACGCTTATCCAGAATGGCCTAGGGAAAAAATACACATACCATTGTAATCGGGCGAGTTTCTACTTTCAGATGCAATAGGAATTTTTGGGTTGGGTCAATCCGTTCGCGAGATATGGGAGTTTGAAGACAAGAAATGGTTGAGAAGGCAAAAAATTTTTCGCAATTCTGCTGCTCCAAACGCTTAACCAGAATGGCCTAGGGAAAAAATACACATACCGTTGTAATCGGGCGAGTTTCTACTTTCAGATGCAATAGGAATTTTTGGGTTGGGTCAATCCGTTCGCGAGATATGGGAGTTTGAAGACAAGAAATGGTTGAGAAGGCAAAAAATTTTTCGCAATTCTGCTGCTTCAAACGCTTAACCAGAATGGCCCAGGGAAAAAATACACATACCGTTGTGATCGGGCGAGTTTCTACTTTCAGATGCAATAGGAATTTTTGGGTTGGGTCAATCCGTTCGCGAGATATGGGATTTTGAAGACAAGAAATGGTTGAGAAGGCAAAAAATTTTTCGCAATTCTGCTGCTCCTAACGCTTAACCAGAATGGCCTAGGGAAAAAACACAGATACCGTTGTAATCGGGCGAGTTTCTACTTTCAGATGCAATAAGAATTTTTGGGTTAGGTCAATCCGTTCGCGAGATATGGGAGTTTGAAGCCAAGAAATGGTTGAGAAGGCAAAAAATTTTTCGCAATTCTGCTGCTTCAAACGCTTAACCAGAATGGCCCAGGGAAAAAATACACACACCGTTGTAATCGGGCGAGTTTCTACTTTTAGATGCAATACGAATTTTTGGGTTGGGTCAATCCGTTCGCGAGATATGGGAGTTTGAAGACAAGAAATGGTTGAGGAGGCAAAAAATTTTTCGCAATTCTGCTGCTCCAAACGCTTAACCAGAATGGCCTAGGGAAAAAATACACATACCGTTGTAATCGGGCGAGTTTCTACTTTCAGATGCAATAAGAATTTTTGGGTTAGGTCAATCCGTTCGCGAGATATGGGAGTTTGAAGCCAAGAAATGGTTGAGAAGGCAAAAAATTTTTCGCAATTCTGCTGCTTCAAACGCTTAACCAGAATGGCCCAGGGAAAAAATACACATACCGTTGTAATCGGGCGAGTTTCTACTTTCAGTTACAATAGGAATTTTTGGGTTAGGTCAATCCGTTCGCGAGATATGGGACTTTGAAGCAAAGAAATGGTTGACAAGACAACAAATTTTTCGCAATTCTGCTGCTCCAAACGCTTAACCAGAATGGGCTAGGGAAAAAATACACACACCGTTGTAATCGGGCGAGTTTCTACTTTCAGATGCAATAGGAATTTTTGGGTTGGGTCAATCCGTTCGCGAGATATGGGAGTTTGAACACAAGAAATAGTTGAGGAGGCAACAAATTTTTCTCACTTCTGCTAATCCAAACGCTTAACCAGAATGGCCTAGGGAAAAAATACACATACCGTTGTAATTGGGCGAGTTTCTACTTTCAGATGCAATAGGAATTTTTGGGTTAGGTCAATCCGTTCGCGAGATATGGGACTTTGAAGCTAAGAAATGGTTGACAAGACAACAAATTTTTCGCAATTCTGCTGCTCCAAACGCTTAACCAGAATGGCCCAGGGAAAAAATACGCATACCGTTGGAATCGGGCGAGTTTCTACCTTCAGATGCAGTAAGAATTTTTGGGTTAGGTCAATCCGTTCGCGAGATATGGGAGTTTGAAGCCAAGAAATGGTTGAGAAGGCAAAAAATTTTTCGCAATTCTGCTGCTCCAAACGCTTAACCAGAATGGCCTAGGGAAAAAATACACATACCGTTGTAATTGGGCGAGTTTCTACTTTCAGATGCAATAGGAATTTTTGGGTTAGGTCAATCCGTTCGCGAGATATGGGAGTTTGAAGCCAAGAAATGGTAGAGAAGGCAAAAAATTTTTCACAATTCTACTGCTCCAAACGCTTAACCAGAATGACCTAGGGAAAAAATACACGTACCGTTGTAATCGGGCGAGTTTCTACTTTCAAATGCAATAGGAATTTTTGGGTTAGGTCAATCCGTCCGCGAGATATGAGAGTTTGAAGATAAGATATGGTTGAGAAGACAACAAATTTTTCGCAAATCTGCTGCTCCAAACGCTTAACCAGAATGGCCTAGGGAAAAAATACGCGTACCGTTGTAATCGGGCGAGTTTCCACTTTCAGTCACAATAGGAATTTTTGGGTTAGGTCCATCCGTTCGCGAGATATGGGACTTTGAAGCTAAGAAATGGTTGACAAGACAACAAATTTTTCGCACTTCTACTGCTCCAATCGCTTAACCAGAATGACCTAGGGGAAAAATACACCTACCGGTGTAATCGGGCGAGTTTCTACTTTCAAACGCAACAGGAATTTTTGGGTTAGGTCAATCGGTTCGCGAGATATGGGAGTTTCAAGCTAAGAAATGTTTGAGAAGACAACAAATTTTTCGCACTTCTGCTGCTCCAAACGCTTAACCAGAACGGCCTAGGGAAAAAATACACATACCGTTGTAATCGGGCGAGTTTCTACTTTCAGATGCAATAAGAATTTTTGGGTTAGGTCAATCCGTTCGCGAGATATGGGAGTTTGAAGCTAACAAATTGTTGAGAAGACCACAAATTATTCGCAATTCTGCTGCTCCAAACGCTTAACCAGAATGGCCTAGGGAAAAAATACGCATACCGTTGTTATCGGGCAAGTTTCTACCTTCAGATGCAACAGGAATTTTTGGGTTAGGTCAATCCGTTCGCGAGATATGGGAGTTTGAAGCTAAGAAATGGTTGAGAAGGCAAAAAATTTTTCGCAATTCTGCTGCTTCAAACGCTTAACCAGAATGGCCTAGGGAGAAAATACACATACCGTTGTAATCGGGCGAGTTTCTACTTTCAAATGCAATAGGAATTTTTGGGTTAGGTCAATCCGTTCGCGAGATATGAGAGTTTGAAGCTAAGATATGGTTGAGAAGACAACAAATTTTTCGCAAATCTGCTGCTCCAAACGCTTAACCAGAATGGCCTAGGGAAAAAATACGCGTACCGTTGTAATCGGGCGAGTTACTACTTTCAAATGCAATAGGAATTTTTGGGTTAGGTCAATCGGTTCGCGAGATATGGGAGTTTCAAGCTAAGAAATGTTTGAGAAGACAACAAATTTTTCGCAATTCTGCTGCTCCAAACGCTTAACCAGAATGGCCTAGGGAAAAAACACAGATACCGTTGTAATCGGGCGAGTTTCTACTTTCAGATGCAATAAGAATTTTTGGGTTAGGTCAATCCGTTCGCGAGATATGGGAGTTTGAAGCCAAGAAATGGTTGAGAAGGCAAAAAATTTTTCGCAATTCTGCTGCTCCAATCGCTTAACCAGAATGGCCTAGGGGAAAAATACACCTACCGGTGTAATCGGGCGAGTTTCTACTTTCAAACGCAATAGGAATTTTTGCGTTAGGTCAATCGGTTCGCGAGATATGGGAGTTTCAAGCTAAGAAATGTTTGAGAAGACAACAAATTTTTCGCAATTCTGCTGCTCCAAACGCTTAACCGGAATGGCCTAGGGAAAAAATACACATACCGTTGTAATCGGGCGAGTTTCTATTTTCAGATGCAATAAGAATTTTTGGGTGAGGTCAATCCGTTCGCGAGATATGGGAGTTTGAAGCTAACAAATTGTTGAGAAGACAACAAATTATTCGCAATTCTGCTGCTCCAAACGCTTAACCAGAATGGCCTAGGGAAAAAATACGCATACCGTTGTTATCGGGCAAGTTTCTACCTTCAGATGCAACAGGAATTTTTGGGTTAGGTCAATCCGTTCGCGAGATATGGGAGTTTGAAGCTAAGAAATGGTTGAGAAGGCAAAAAATTTTTCGCAATTCTGCTGCTTCAAACGCTTAACAAGAATGGCCTAGGGAAAAAATACATATACCGTTGTAATCGGGCGAGTTTCTACTTTCAGATGCAATAGGAATTTTTGGTTTAGGTCAATCCGTTCGCGAGATATGGGAGTTTGAAGACAAGAAATGTTTGAGAAGGCAAAAAATTTTTCGCAATTCTGCTGCTCCAAACGCTTAACCAGAATGGCCTAGGGAAAAAATACACATACCGTTATAATCGGGCGAGTTTCTACTTTCAGACGCAACAGGAATTTTTGGGTTAGGTCAATCCGTTCGCGAGATATGGGAGTTTGAATCCAAGAAATGGTTGAGAAGACAACAAATTTTTCGCATTTCTGCTGCTCCAAACGCTTAACCAGAATGGCCTAGGGAAAAAATACACATACCGTTGTAATCGTGCGAGTTTCTACTTTCAGATGCAATAGGAATTTTTGGTTTAGGTCAATCCGTTCGCGAGATACGGGAGTTTGAAGACAAGAAATGTTTGAGAAGGCAAAAAATTTTTCGCAATTCTGCTGCTTCAAACGCTTAACCAGAATGGCCTAGGGAGAAAATACACATACCGTTGTAATCGGGCGAGTTTCTACTTTCAAATGCAATAGGAATTTTTGGGTTAGGTCAATCCGTTCGCGAGATATGAGAGTTTGAAGCTAAGATATGGTTGAGAAGACAACAAATTTTTCGCAAATCTGCTGCTCCAAACGCTTAACCAGAATGGCCTAGGGAAAAAATACGCGTACCGTTGTAATCGGGCGAGTTACTGCTTTCAAATGCAATAGGAATTTTTGGGTTAGGTCAATCGGTTCGCGAGATATGGGAGTTTCAAGCTAAGAAATGTTTGAGAAGACAACAAATTTTTCGCAATTCTGCTGCTCCAAACGCTTAACCAGAATGGCCTAGGGAAAAAATACCCATACCGTTGTAATCGGGCGAGTTTCTACTTTCAGATGCAACAGGAATTTTTGGGTTAGGTCAATCCGTTCGCGAGAAATAGGAGTTTGAAACCAAGAAATGGTAGAAAAGGCAAAAAATTTTTCACAATTCTGCTGCTCCAAACGCTTAACAAGAATGGCCTAGGGAAAAAATACATATACCGTTGTAATCGGGCGAGTTTCTACTTTCAGATGCAATAGGAATTTTTGGTTTAGGTCAATCCGTTCGCGAGATATGGGAGTTTGAAGACAAGAAATGTTTGAGAAGGCAAAAAATTTTTCGCAATTCTGCTGCTCCAAACGCTTAACCAGAATGGCCTAGGGAAAAAATACACATACCGTTATAATCGGGCGAGTTTCTACTTTCAGACGCAACAGGAATTTTTGGGTTAGGTCAATCCGTTCGCGAGATATGGGAGTTTGAATCCAAGAAATGGTTGAGAAGACAACAACTTTTTCGCATTTCTGCTGCTCCAAACGCTTAACCAGAATGGCCTAGGGAGAAAATACACATACCGTTGTAATCGGGCGAGTTTCTACTTTCAGATGCAATAGGAATTTTTGGTTTAGGTCAATCCGTTCGCGAGATATGGGAGTTTGAATCCAAGAAATGGTTGAGAAGACAACAAATTTTTCGCATTTCTGCTGCTCCAAACGCTTAACCAGAATGGCCTAGGGAAAAAATACACATACCGTTGTAATCGGGCGAGTTTCTACTTTCAGATGCAATAGGAATTTTTGGTTTAGGTCAATCCGTTCGCGAGATACGGGAGTTTGAAGACAAGAAATGTTTGAGAAGGCAAAAAATTTTTCGCAATTCTGCTGCTTCAAACGCTTAACCAGAATGGCCTAGGGAGAAAATACACATACCGTTGTAATCGGGCGAGTTTCTACTTTCAAATGCAATAGGAATTTTTGGGTTAGGTCAATCCGTTCGCGAGATATGAGAGTTTGAAGCTAAGATATGGTTGAGAAGACAACAAATTTTTCGCAAATCTGCTGCTCCAAACGCTTAACCAGAATGGCCTAGGGAAAAAATACGCGTACCGTTGTAATCGGGCGAGTTACTGCTTTCAAATGCAATAGGAATTTTTGGGTTAGGTCAATCGGTTCGCGAGATATGGGAGTTTCAAGCTAAGAAATGTTTGAGAAGACAACAAATTTTTCGCAATTCTGCTGCTCCAAACGCTTAACCAGAATGGCCTAGGGAAAAAATACGCATACCGTTGTTATCGGGCAAGTTTCTAACTTCAGATGCAACAGGAATTTTTGGGTTAGGTCAATCCGTTCGCGAGATATGGGAGTTTGAAGCTAAGAAATGGTTGAGAAGGCAAAAAATTTTTCGCAATTCTGCTGCTTCAAACGCTTAACCAGAATGGCCTAGGGAGAAAATACACATACCGTTGTAATCGGGCGAGTTTCTACTTTCAAATGCAATAGGAATTTTTGGGTTAGGTCAATCCGTTCGCGAGATATGAGAGTTTGAAGCTAAGATATGGTTGAGAAGACAACAAATTTTTCGCAAATCTGCTGCTCCAAACGCTTAACCAGAATGGCCTAGGGAAAAAATACGCGTACCGTTGTAATCGGGCGAGTTACTACTTTCAAATGCAATAGGAATTTTTGGGTTAGGTCAATCGGTTCGCGAGATATGGGAGTTTCAAGCTAAGAAATGTTTGAGAAGACAACAAATTTTTCGCAATTCTGCTGCTCCAAACGCTTAACCAGAATGGCCTAGGGAAAAAACACAGATACCGTTGTAATCGGGCGAGTTTCTACTTTCAGATGCAATAAGAATTTTTGGGTTAGGTCAATCCGTTCGCGAGATATGGGAGTTTGAAGCCAAGAAATGGTTGAGAAGGCAAAAAATTTTTCGCAATTCTGCTGCTCCAATCGCTTAACCAGAATGGCCTAGGGGAAAAATACACCTACCGGTGTAATCGGGCGAGTTTCTACTTTCAAACGCAATAGGAATTTTTGCGTTAGGTCAATCGGTTCGCGAGATATGGGAGTTTCAAGCTAAGAAATGTTTGAGAAGACAACAAATTTTTCGCAATTCTGCTGCTCCAAACGCTTAACCGGAATGGCCTAGGGAAAAAATACATATACCGTTGTAATCGGGCGAGTTTCTACTTTCAGATGCAATAGGAATTTTTGGTTTAGGTCAATCCGTTCGCGAGATATGGGAGTTTGAAGACAAGAAATGTTTGAGAAGGCAAAAAATTTTTCGCAATTCTGCTGCTCCAAACGCTTAACCAGAATGGCCTAGGGAAAAAATACACATACCGTTATAATCGGGCGAGTTTCTACTATCAGACGCAACAGGAATTTTTGGGTTAGGTCAATCCGTTCGCGAGATATGGGAGTTTGAATCCAAGAAATGGTTGAGAAGACAACAAATTTTTCGCATTTCTGCTGCTCCAACGCTTAACCAGAATGGCCTAGGGAAAAAATACACATACCGTTGTAATCGGGCGAGTTTCTACTTTCAGATGCAATAGGAATTTTTGGTTTAGGTCAATCCGTTCGCGAGATACGGGAGTTTGAAGACAAGAAATGTTTGAGAAGGCAAAAAATTTTTCGCAATTCTGCTGCTTCAAACGCTTAACCAGAATGGCCTAGGGAGAAAATACACATACCGTTGTAATCGGG
The DNA here is from genome assembly GCF_051014685.1 of Ptiloglossa arizonensis. Lineage (NCBI taxonomy): Eukaryota > Metazoa > Arthropoda > Insecta > Hymenoptera > Colletidae > Ptiloglossa > Ptiloglossa arizonensis. Next base: position 965,164 of record NW_027478435.1, on the reverse strand, counting down.
CGAGTTTCTACTTTCAAATGCAATAGGAATTTTTGGGTTAGGTCAATCCGTTCGCGAGATATGAGAGTTTGAAGCTAAGATATGGTTGAGAAGACAACAAATTTTTCGCAAATCTGCTGCTCCAAACGCTTAACCAGAATGGCCTAGGGAAAAAATACGCGTACCGTTGTAATCGGGCGAGTTACTGCTTTCAAATGCAATAGGAATTTTTGGGTTAGGTCAATCGGTTCGCGAGATATGGGAGTTTCAAGCTAAGAAATGTTTGAGAAGACAACAAATTTTTCGCAATTCTGCTGCTCCAAACGCTTAACCAGAATGGCCTAGGGAAAAAATACCCATACCGTTGTAATCGGGCGAGTTTCTACTTTCAGATGCAACAGGAATTTTTGGGTTAGGTCAATCCGTTCGCGAGAAATGGGAGTTTGAAACCAAGAAATGGTAGAAAAGGCAAAAAATTTTTCACAATTCTGCTGCTCCAAACGCTTAACAAGAATGGCCTAGGGAAAAAATACATATACCGTTGTAATCGGGCGAGTTTCTACTTTCAGATGCAATAGGAATTTTTGGTTTAGGTCAATCCGTTCGCGAGATATGGGAGTTTGAAGACAAGAAATGTTTGAGAAGGCAAAAAATTTTTCGCAATTCTGCTGCTCCAAACGCTTAACCAGAATGGCCTAGGGAAAAAATACACATACCGTTATAATCGGGCGAGTTTCTACTTTCAGACGCAACAGGAATTTTTGGGTTAGGTCAATCCGTTCGCGAGATATTGGAGTTTGAATCCAAGAAATGGTTGAGAAGACAACAACTTTTTCGCATTTCTGCTGCTCCAAACGCTTAACCAGAATGGCCTAGGGAAAAAATACACATACCGTTGTAATCGGGCGAGTTTCTACTTTCAGATGCAATAGGAATTTTTGGTTTAGGTCAATCCGTTCGCGAGATATGGGAGTTTGAATCCAAGAAATGGTTGAGAAGACAACAAATTTTTCGCATTTCTGCTGCTCCAAACGCTTAACCAGAATGGCCTAGGGAAAAAATACACATACCGTTGTAATCGGGCGAGTTTCTACTTTCAGATGCAATAGGAATTTTTGGTTTAGGTCAATCCGTTCGCGAGATACGGGAGTTTGAAGACAAGAAATGTTTGAGAAGGCAAAAAATTTTTCGCAATTCTGCTGCTTCAAACGCTTAACCAGAATGGCCTAGGGAGAAAATACACATACCGTTGTAATCGGGCGAGTTTCTACTTTCAAATGCAATAGGAATTTTTGGGTTAGGTCAATCCGTTCGCGAGATATGAGAGTTTGAAGCTAAGATATGGTTGAGAAGACAACAAATTTTTCGCAAATCTGCTGCTCCAAACGCTTAACCAGAATGGCCTAGGGAAAAAATACGCGTACCGTTGTAATCGGGCGAGTTACTGCTTTCAAATGCAATAGGAATTTTTGGGTTAGGTCAATCGGTTCGCGAGATATGGGAGTTTCAAGCTAAGAAATGTTTGAGAAGACAACAAATTTTTCGCAATTCTGCTGCTCCAAACGCTTAACCAGAATGGCCTAGGGAAAAAATACCCATACCGTTGTAATCGGGCGAGTTTCTACTTTCAGATGCAACAGGAATTTTTGGGTTAGGTCAATCCGTTCGCGAGAAATGGGAGTTTGAAACCAAGAAATGGTAGAAAAGGCAAAAAATTTTTCACAATTCTGCTGCTCCAAACGCTTAACCAGAATGGCCTAGGGAAAAAATACACATACCGTTATAATCGGGCGAGTTTCTAGCTTTCAGACGCAACAGGAATTTTTGGGTTAGGTCAATCCGTTCGCGAGATATGGGAGTTTGAAGCTAAGAAATGGTTGAGAAGGCAAAAAATTTTTCGCAATTCTGCTGCTTCAAACGCTTAACCAGAATGGCCTAGGGAGAAAATACACATACCGTTGTATTCGGGCGAGTTTCTACTTTCAAATGCAATAGGAATTTTTGGGTTAGGTCAATCGGTTCGCGAGATATGGGAGTTTCAAGCTAAGAAATGTTTGAGAAGACAACAAATTTTTCGCAATTCTGCTGCTCCAAACGCTTAACCAGAATGGCCTAGGGAAAAAATACCCATACCGTTGAAATCGGGCGAGTTTCTACTTTCAGATGCAACAGGAATTTTTGGGTTAGGTCAATCCGTTCGCGAGAAATGGCAGTTTGAAACCAAGAAATGGTAGAAAAGGCAAAAATTTTTCACAATTCTGCTGCTCCAAACGCTTAACAAGAATGGCCTAGGGAAAAAATACATATACCGTTGTAATCGGGCGAGTTCCTACATTCAGATGCAATAGGAATTTTTGGTTTAGGTCAATCCGTTCGCGAGATATGGGAGTTTGAAGACAAGAAATGTTTGAGAAGGCAAAAAATTTTTCGCAATTCTGCTGCTCCAAACGCTTAACCAGAATGGCCTAGGGAAAAAATACACATACCGTTATAATCGGGCGAGTTTCTACTTTCAGACGCAACAGGAATTTTTCGGTTAGGTCAATCCGTTCGCGAGATATGGGAGTTTGAATCCAAGAAATGGTTGAGAAGACAACAAATTTTTCGCATTTCTGCTGCTCCAAACGCTTAACCAGAATGGCCTAGGGAAAAAATACACATACCGTTGTAATCGGGCGAGTTTCTACTTTCAGATGCAATAGGAATTTTTGGTTTAGGTCAATCCGTTCGCGAGATACGGGAGTTTGAAGACAAGAAATGTTTGAGAAGGCAAAAAATTTTTCGCAATTCTGCTGCTCCAAACGCGTAACCAGAATGGCCTAGGGAAAAAATACACATACCGTTATAATCGGGCGAGTTTCTACTTTCAGACGCAACGAATTTTTGGGTTAGGTCAATCCATTCGCGAGATATGGGAGTTTGAATCCAAGAAATGGTTGAGAAGACAACAAATTTTTCGCAATTCTGCTGCTCCAAACGCTTAACCAGAATGGCCTAGGGCAAAAGTACACATACCGTTATAATCGGGCGAGTTTCTACTTTCAGACGCAACAGGAATTTTTGGGTTAGGTCAATCCGTTCGCGAGATATGGGAGTTTGAATCCAAGAAATGGTTGAGAAGACAACAAATTTTTCGCAATTCTGCTGCTTCAAACGCTTAACCAGAATGGCCTAGGGAGAAAATACACATACCGTTGTAATCGGGCGAGTTTCTACTTTCAAATGCAATAGGAATTTTTGGGTTAGGTCAATCCGTTCGCGAGATATGAGAGTTTGAAGCTAAGATATGGTTGAGAAGACAACAAATTTTTCGCAAATCTGCTGCTCCAAACGCTTAACCAGAATGGCCTAGGGAAAAAATACGCGTACCGTTGTAATCGGGCGAGTTACTGCTTTCAAATGCAATAGGAATTTTTGGGTTAGGTCAATCGGTTCGCGAGATATGGGAGTTTCAAGCTAAGAAATGTTTGAGAAGACAACAAATTTTTCGCAATTCTGCTGCTCCAAACGCTTAACCAGAATGGCCTAGGGAAAAAATACCCATACCGTTGTAATCGGGCGAGTTTCTACTTTCAGATGCAACAGGAATTTTTGGGTTAGGTCAATCCGTTCGCGAGAAATGGGAGTTTGAAACCAAGAAATGGTAGAAAAGGCAAAAAATTTTTCACAATTCTGCTGCTCCAAACGCTTAACAAGAATGGCCTAGGGAAAAAATACATATACCGTTGTAATCGGGCGAGTTTCTACTTTCAGATGCAATAGGAATTTTTGGTTTAGGTCAATCCGTTCGCGAGATATGGGAGTTTGAAGACAAGAAATGTTTGAGAAGGCAAAAAATTTTTCGCAATTCTGCTGCTCCAAACGCTTAACCAGAATGGCCTAGGGAAAAAATACACATACCGTTATAATCGGGCGAGTTTCTACTTTCAGACGCAACAGGAATTTTTGGGTTAGGTCAATCCGTTCGCGAGATATTGGAGTTTGAATCCAAGAAATGGTTGAGAAGACAACAACTTTTTCGCATTTCTGCTGCTCCAAACGCTTAACCAGAATGGCCTAGGGAAAAAATACACATACCGTTGTAATCGGGCGAGTTTCTACTTTCAGATGCAATAGGAATTTTTGGTTTAGGTCAATCCGTTCGCGAGATATGGGAGTTTGAATCCAAGAAATGGTTGAGAAGACAACAAATTTTTCGCATTTCTGCTGCTCCAAACGCTTAACCAGAATGGCCTAGGGAAAAAATACACATACCGTTGTAATCGGGCGAGTTTCTACTTTCAGATGCAATAGGAATTTTTGGTTTAGGTCAATCCGTTCGCGAGATACGGGAGTTTGAAGACAAGAAATGTTTGAGAAGGCAAAAAATTTTTCGCAATTCTGCTGCTTCAAACGCTTAACCAGAATGGCCTAGGGAGAAAATACACATACCGTTGTAATCGGGCGAGTTTCTACTTTCAAATGCAATAGGAATTTTTGGGTTAGGTCAATCCGTTCGCGAGATATGAGAGTTTGAAGCTAAGATATGGTTGAGAAGACAACAAATTTTTCGCAAATCTGCTGCTCCAAACGCTTAACCAGAATGGCCTAGGGAAAAAATACGCGTACCGTTGTAATCGGGCGAGTTACTGCTTTCAAATGCAATAGGAATTTTTGGGTTAGGTCAATCGGTTCGCGAGATATGGGAGTTTCAAGCTAAGAAATGTTTGAGAAGACAACAAATTTTTCGCAATTCTGCTGCTCCAAACGCTTAACCAGAATGGCCTAGGGAAAAAATACCCATACCGTTGTAATCGGGCGAGTTTCTACTTTCAGATGCAACAGGAATTTTTGGGTTAGGTCAATCCGTTCGCGAGAAATGGGAGTTTGAAACCAAGAAATGGTAGAAAAGGCAAAAAATTTTTCACAATTCTGCTGCTCCAAACGCTTAACCAGAATGGCCTAGGGAAAAAATACACATACCGTTATAATCGGGCGAGTTTCTACTTTCAGACGCAACAGGAATTTTTGGGTTAGGTCAATCCGTTCGCGAGATATGGGAGTTTGAAGCTAAGAAATGGTTGAGAAGGCAAAAAATTTTTCGCAATTCTGCTGCTTCAAACGCTTAACCAGAATGGCCTAGGGAGAAAATACACATACCGTTGTATTCGGGCGAGTTTCTACTTTCAAATGCAATAGGAATTTTTGGGTTAGGTCAATCGGTTCGCGAGATATGGGAGTTTCAAGCTAAGAAATGTTTGAGAAGACAACAAATTTTTCGCAATTCTGCTGCTCCAAACGCTTAACCAGAATGGCCTAGGGAAAAAATACCCATACCGTTGAAATCGGGCGAGTTTCTACTTTCAGATGCAACAGGAATTTTTGGGTTAGGTCAATCCGTTCGCGAGAAATGGCAGTTTGAAACCAAGAAATGGTAGAAAAGGCAAAAAATTTTTCACAATTCTGCTGCTCCAAACGCTTAACAAGAATGGCCTAGGGAAAAAATACATATACCGTTGTAATCGGGCGAGTTCCTACATTCAGATGCAATAGGAATTTTTGGTTTAGGTCAATCCGTTCGCGAGATATGGGAGTTTGAAGACAAGAAATGTTTGAGAAGGCAAAAAATTTTTCGCAATTCTGCTGCTCCAAACGCTTAACCAGAATGGCCTAGGGAAAAAATACACATACCGTTATAATCGGGCGAGTTTCTACTTTCAGACGCAACAGGAATTTTTCGGTTAGGTCAATCCGTTCGCGAGATATGGGAGTTTGAATCCAAGAAATGGTTGAGAAGACAACAAATTTTTCGCATTTCTGCTGCTCCAAACGCTTAACCAGAATGGCCTAGGGAAAAAATACACATACCGTTGTAATCGGGCGAGTTTCTACTTTCAGATGCAATAGGAATTTTTGGTTTAGGTCAATCCGTTCGCGAGATACGGGAGTTTGAAGACAAGAAATGTTTGAGAAGGCAAAAAATTTTTCGCAATTCTGCTGCTCCAAACGCGTAACCAGAATGGCCTAGGGAAAAAATACACATACCGTTATAATCGGGCGAGTTTCTACTTTCAGACGCAACGAATTTTTGGGTTAGGTCAATCCATTCGCGAGATATGGGAGTTTGAATCCAAGAAATGGTTGAGAAGACAACAAATTTTTCGCAATTCTGCTGCTCCAAACGCTTAACCAGAATGGCCTAGGGCAAAAGTACACATACCGTTATAATCGGGCGAGTTTCTACTTTCAGACGCAACAGGAATTTATGGGTTAGGTCAATCCGTTCGCGAGATATGGGAGTTTGAATCCAAGAAATGGTTGAGAAGACAACAAATTTTTCGCAATTCTGCTGCTCCAAACGCTTAACCAGATTGGGCTAGGGAGAAAATACACATACCGTTGTAATCGGGCAAGTTTCTACTTTCAGACGCAACAGGAATTTTTGGGTTCGGTCAATCCGTTCGCGAGATATGAGAGTTTGAAGCTAAGATATGGTTGAGAAGACAACAAATATTTCGCAAATCTGCTGCTCCAAACGCTTAACCAGAATGGCCTAGATAAAAATACGCATACCGTTGTAATCGGGCGAGTTTCTACTTTCAGTTACAATAGGAATTTTTGGGTTAGGTCAATCCGTTCGCGAGATATGGGAGTTTGAAGCCAAGAAATGGTTGAGAAGGCAAAAAATTTTTCGCAATTCTGCTGCTCCAAACGCTTAACCAGAATGGCCTAGGGAAAAAATACACATACCATTGTAATCGGGCGAGTTTCTACTTTCAGATGCAATAGGAATTTCTGGGTTGGGTCAATCCGTTCGCGAGATATGGGAGTTTGAAGACAAGAAATGGTTGAGAAGGCAAAAAATTTTTCGCAATTCTGCTGCTCCAAACGCTTAACCAGAATGGCCTAGGGAAAAAATACACATACCGTTGTAATCGGGCGAGTTTCTACTTTCAGATGCAATAGGAATTTTTGGGTTGGGTCAATCCGTTCGCGAGATATGGGAGTTTGAAGACAAGAAATGGTTGAGAAGGCAAAAGATTTTTCGCAATTCTGCTGCTTCAAACGCTTAACCAAAATGGCCCAGGGAAAAAATACACATACCGTTGTAATCGGGCGAGTTTCTACTTTCAGATGCAATAAGAATTTTTGGGTTAGGTCAATCCGTTCGCGAGATATGGGAGTTTGAAGCCAAGAAATGGTTGAGAAGGCAACAAATTTTTCGCAAATCTGCTGCTCCAATCGCTTAACCCGAATAGCCTAGAGGAAAAATACACGTACCGTTGTAATCGGGCGAGTTTCTACTTTCAGTTACAATAGGAATTTTTGGGTTAGGTCAATCCGTTCGCGAGATATGGGACTTTGAAGCTAAGAAATGGTTGACAAGACAACAAATTTTTCGCCCTTCTGCTGCTTCAATCGCTTAACCCGAATGGCCTAGAGGAAAAATACACGTACCGTTGTAATCGGGCGAGTTTCTACTTTCAGATGCAACAGGAATTTTTGGGTTAGGTCAATCCGTTCGCGAGAAATGGGAGTTTGAAGCCAAGAAATGGTAGAAGAGGCAAAAAATTTTTCACAATTCTGCTGCTCCAAACGCTTAACCAGAATGGCCTAGGGAAAAAATACACATACCGTTGTGATCGGGCGAGTAACTACTTTCAGATGCAATAGGAATTTTTGGGTTGGGCCAATCCGTTCGCGAGATATGGGAGTTTGAAGACAAAGAATGGTTGAGAAGGCAAAAGATTTTTCGCAATTCTACTGCTTCAAACGCTTAACCAGAATTGCCCAGGGAAAAAATACACATACCGTTGTAATCGGGCGAGTTTCTACTTTCAGATGCAATAAGAATTTTTGGGTTAGGTCAATCCGTTCGCGAGATATGGGAGTTTGAAGCCAAGAAATGGTTGAGAAGGCAACAAATTTTTCGCAAATCTGCTGCTCCAATCGCTTAACCGAATGGCCTAGAGGAAAAATACACGTACCGCTGTAATCGGGCGAGTTTCTACTTTCAGATGCAACAGGAATTTTTGTGTTAGGTCAATCCGTTCGCGAGATATGGGAGTTTGAAGCCAAGAAATGGTTGAGAAGGCAAAAAATTTTTCGCAATTCTGCTGCTCCAAACGCTTAACCAGAATGGCCTAGGGAAAAAATACACATAGCATTGTAATCGGGCGAGTTTCTACTTTCAGATGCAATAGGAATTTCTGGGTTGGGTCAATCCGTTCGCGAGAAATGGGAGTTTGAAGCCAAGAAATGGTAGAAGAGGCAAACAATTTTTCGCAATTCTGCTGCTTCAAACGCTTAACCAGAATGGCCCAGGGAAAAAATACACATACCGTTGTAATCGGGCGAGCTTCTACTTTCAGATGCAATAAGAATTTTTGGGTTAGGTCAATCCGTTCGCGAGATATGGGAGTTTGAAGCCAAGAAATGGTTGAGAAGGCAACAAATTTTTCGCAAATCTGCTGCTCCAATCGCTTAACCCGAATGGCCTAGAGGAAAAATACACGTACCGTTGTAATCGGGCGAGTTTCTACTTTCAGATGCAACAGGAATTTTTGGGTTAGGTCAATCCGTTCGCGAGAAATGGGAGTTTGAAGCCAAGAAATGGTAGAAGAGGCAAAAAATTTTTCACAATTCTGCTGCTCCAAACGCTTAACCAGAATGGCCTAGGGAAAAAATACACATACCGTTGTGATCGGGCGAGTTTCTACTTTCAGATGCAATAGGAATTTTTGGGTTGGGCCAATCCGTTCGCGAGATATGGGAGTTTGAAGACAAGAAATGGTTGAGAAGGCAAAAGATTTTTCGCAATTCTGCTGCTTCAAACGCTTAACCAGAATGGCCCAGGGAAAAAATACACATACCGTTGTAATCGGGCGAGTTTCTACTTTCAGATGCAATAAGAATTTTTGGGTTAGGTCAATCCGTTCGCGAGATATGGGAGTTTGAAGCCAAGAAATGGTTGAGAAGGCAACAAATTTTTCGCAAATTTCTGCTCCAATCGCTTAACCCGAATGGCCTAGAGGAAAAATACACGTACCATTGTAATCGGGCGAGTTTCTACTTTCAGTTACAATAGGAATTTTTGGGTTAGGTCAATCCGTTCGCGAGATATGGGAGTTTGAAGCCAAGAAATGGTTGAGAAGGCAAAAAATTTTTCGCAATTCTGCTGCTCCAAACGCTTAACCAGAATGGCCTAGGGAAAAAATACACATAGCATTGTAATCGGGCGAGTTTCTACTTTCAGATGCAATAGGAATTTCTGGGTTGGGTCAATCCGTTCGCGAGATATGGGAGTTTGAAGACAAGAAATGGTTGAGAAGGCAAAAAATTTTTCGCAATTCTGCTGCTCCAAACGCTTAACCAGAATGGCCTAGGGAAAAAATACACATACCGTTGTAATCGGGCGAGTTTCTACTTTCAGATGCAATAGGAATTTTTGGGTTGGGTCAATCCGTTCGCGAGATATGGGAGTTTGAAGACAAGAAATGGTTGAGAAGGCAAAAGATTTTTCGCAATTCTGCTGCTTCAAACGCTTAACCAGAATGGCCCAGGGAAAAAATACACATACCGTTGTAATCGGGCGAGTTTCTACTTTCAGATGCAATAAGAATTTTTGGGTTAGGTCAATCCGTTCGCGAGATATGGGAGTTTGAAGCCAAGAAATGGTTGAGAAGGCAACAAATTTTTCGCAAATCTGCTGCTCCAATCGCTTAACCCGAATGGCCTAGAGGAAAAATACACGTACCGTTGTAATCGGGCGAGTTTCTACTTTCAGTTACAATAGGAATTTTTGGGTTAGGTCAATCCGTTCGCGAGATATGGGACTTTGAAGCTAAGAAATGGTTGACAAGACCACAAATTTTTCGCCCTTCTGCTGCTCCAATCGCTTAACCCGAATGGCCTAGAGGAAAAATACACGTACCGTTGTAATCGGGCGAGTTTCTACTTTCAGTTACAATAGGAATTTTTGGGTTAGGTCAATCCGTTCGCGAGATATGGGAGTTTGAAGCCAAGAAATGGTTGAGAAGGCAAAAAATTTTTCGCAATTCTGCTGCTCCAAACGCTTAACCAGAATGGCCTAGGGAAAAAATACACATAGCATTGTAATCGGGCGAGTTTCTACTTTCAGATGCAATAGGAATTTCTGGGTTGGGTCAATCCGTTCGCGAGAAATGGGAGTTTGAAGCCAAGAAATGGTAGAAGAGGCAAACAATTTTTCGCAATTCTGCTGCTTCAAACGCTTAACCAGAATGGCCCAGGGAAAAAATACACATACCGTTGTAATCGGGCGAGCTTCTACTTTCAGATGCAATAAGAATTTTTGGGTTAGGTCAATCCGTTCGCGAGATATGGGAGTTTGAAGCCAAGAAATGGTTGAGAAGGCAACAAATTTTTCGCAAATCTGCTGCTCCAATCGCTTAACCCGAATGGCCTAGAGGAAAAATACACGTACCGTTGTAATCGGGCGAGTTTCTACTTTCAGATGCAACAGGAATTTTTGGGTTAGGTCAATCCGTTCGCGAGAAATGGGAGTTTGAAGCCAAGAAATGGTAGAAGAGGCAAAAAATTTTTCACAATTCTGCTGCTCCAAACGCTTAACCAGAATGGCCTAGGGAAAAAATACACATACCGTTGTGATCGGGCGAGTTTCTACTTTCAGATGCAATAGGAATTTTTGGGTTGGGCCAATCCGTTCGCGAGATATGGGAGTTTGAAGCCAAGAAATGGTTGAGAAGGCAAAAGATTTTTCGCAATTCTGCTGCTTCAAACGCTTAACCAGAATGGCCCAGGGAAAAAATACACATACCGTTGTAATCGGGCGAGTTTCTACTTTCAGATGCAATAAGAATTTTTGGGTTAGGTCAATCCGTTCGCGAGATATGGGAGTTTGAAGCCAAGAAATGGTTGAGAAGGCAACAAATTTTTCGCAAATTTCTGCTCCAATCGCTTAACCCGAATGGCCTAGAGGAAAAATACACGTACCGTTGTAATCGGGCGAGTTTCTACTTTCAGTTACAATAGGAATTTTTGGGTTAGGTCAATCCGTTCGCGAGATATGGGAGTTTGAAGCCAAGAAATGGTTGAGAAGGCAAAAAATTTTTCGCAATTCTGCTGCTCCAAACGCTTAACCAGAATGGCCTAGGGAAAAAATACACATAGCATTGTAATCGGGCGAGTTTCTACTTTCAGATGCAATAGGAATTTCTGGGTTGGGTCAATCCGTTCGCGAGATATGGGAGTTTGAAGACAAGAAATGGTTGAGAAGGCAAAAAATTTTTCGCAATTCTGCTGCTCCAAACGCTTAACCAGAATGGCCTAGGGAAAAAATACACATACCGTTGTAATCGGGCGAGTTTCTACTTTCAGATGCAATAGGAATTTTTGGGTTGGGTCAATCCGTTCGCGAGATATGGGAGTTTGAAGACAAGAAATGGTTGAGAAGGCAAAAGATTTTTCGCAATTCTGCTGCTTCAAACGCTTAACCAGAATGGCCCAGGGAAAAAATACACATACCGTTGTGATCGGGCGAGTTTCTACTTTCAGATGCAATAGGAATTTTTGGGTTGGGCCAATCCGTTCGCGAGATATGGGAGTTTGAAGACAAAAAATGGTTGAGAAGGCAAAAAATTTTTCGCAATTCTGCTGCTCCAAACGCTTAACCAGAATGGCCTAGGGAAAAAACACAGATACCGTTGTAATCGGGCGAGTTTCTACTTTCAGATGCAATAAGAATTTTTGGGTTAGGTCAATCCGTTCGCGAGATATGGGAGTTTGAAGCCAAGAAATGGTTGAGAAGGCAAAAAATTTTTCGCAATTCTGCTGCTTCAAACGCTTAACCAGAATGGCCCAGGGAAAAAATACACATACCGTTGTAATCGGGCGAGTTTCCACTTTCAAAGGCAATAGGAATTTTTGGGTTAGGTCAATCCGTTCGCGAGATATGAGAGTTTGAAGCTAAGATATGGTTGAGAAGACAACAAATTTTTCGCAATTCTGCTGCTCCAAACGCTTCACCAGAATGGGCTTTTGAAAAAATACACACACCGTTGTAATCGGGCGAGTTTCTACTTTCAGATGCAATAGGAATTTTTGGGTTGGGTCAATCCGTTCGCGAGATATGGGAGTTTGAACACAAGAAATGGTTGAGAAGGCAACAAATTTTTCTCACTTCTGCTGCTCCAAACGCTTAACCAGACTGACCTAGGGAAAAAATACACATACCGTTGTAATTGGGCGAGTTTCTACTTTCAGATGCAATAGGAATTTTTGGGTTAGGTCAATCCGTTCGCGAGATATGGGAGTTTGAAGCCAAGAAATGGTAGAGAAGGCAAAAAATTTTTCACAATTCTACTGCTCCAAACGCTTAACCAGAATGACCTAGGGAAAAAATACACGTACCGTTGTAATCGGGCGAGTTTCTACTTTCAAATGCAATAGGAATTTTTGGGTTAGGTCAATCCGTCCGCGAGATATGAGAGTTTGAAGCTAATATATGGTTGAGAAGACAACAAATTTTTCGCAAATCTGCTGCTCCAAACGCTTAACCAGAATGGCCTGGGGAAAAAATACGCGTACCGTTGTAATCGGGCGAGTTTCCACTTTCAGTCACAATAGGAATTTTTGGGTTAGGTCCATCCGTTCGCGAGATATGGGACTTTGAAGCTAAGAAATGGTTGACAAGACAACAAATTTTTCGCACTTCTGCTGCTCCAAACGCTTAGACAGAACGGCCTAGGGAAAAAATACACATACCGTTGTAATCGGGCGAGTTTCTACTTTCAGATGCAATAAGAATTTTTGGGTTAGGTCAATCCGTTCGCGAAATATGGGAGTTTGAAGCTAACAAATTGTTGAGAAGACAACAAATTATTCGCAATTCTGCTGCTCCAAACGCTTAACCAGAATGGCCTAGGGAAAAAATACGCATACCGTTGTTATCGGGCAAGTTTCTACCTTCAGATGCAACAGGAATTTTTGGGTTAGGTCAATCCGTTCGCGAGATATGGGAGTTTGAAGCTAAGAAATGGTTGAGAAGGCAAAAAATTTTTCGCAATTTTGCTGCTTCAAACGCTTAACCAGAATGGCCTAGGGAGAAAATACACATACCGTTGTAATCGGGCGAGTTTCTACTTTCAAATGCAATAGGAATTTTTGGGTTAGGTCAATCCGTTCGCGAGATATGAGAGTTTAAAGCTAAGATATGGTTGAGAAGACAACAAATTTTTCGCAAATCTGCTGCTCCAAACGCTTAACCAGTATTCCCTAGGGAAAAAATAAGCGTACCGTTGTAATCGGGCGAGTTACTACTTTCAAATGCAATAGGAATTTTTGGGTTAGGTCAATCGGTTCGCGAGATATGGGAGTTTCAAGCTAAGAAATGTTTGAGAAGACAACAAATTTTTCGCAATTCTGCTGCTCCAAACGCTTAACCAGAATGGCCTAGGGAGAAAACACAGATACCGTTGTAATCGGGTGAGTTTCTACTTTCAGATGCAATAAGAATTTTTGGGTTAGGTCAATCCGTTCGCGAGATATGGGAGTTTGAAGCCAAGAAATGGTTGACAAGACAACAAATTTTTCGCAATTCTGCTGCTCCAAACGCTTAACCAGAATGGCCTAGGGAAAAAATACACATACCATTGTAATCGGGCGAGTTTCTACTTTCAGATGCAATAGGAATTTTTGGGTTGTGTCAATCCGTTCGCGAGATATGGGAGTTTGAAGACAAGAAATGGTTGAGAAGGCAAAAAATTTTTCGCAATTCTGCTGCTCCAAACGCTTAACCAGAATGGCCTAGGGAAAAAATACACATACCGTTGTAATCGGGCGAGTTTCTACTTTCAGATGCAATAGGAATTTTTGGGTTGGGTCAATCCGTTCGCGAGATATGGGAGTTTGAAGACAAGAAATGGTTGAGAAGGCAAAAAATTTTTCGCAATTCTGCTGCTTCAAACGCTTAACCAGAATGGCCCAGGGAAAAAATACACATACCGTTGTGATCGGGCGAGTTTCTACTTTCAGATGCAATAGGAATTTTTGGGTTGGGTCAATCCGTTCGCGAGATATGGGAGTTTGAAGACAAGAAATTGTTGAGAAGGCAAAAAATTTTTCGCAATTCTGCTGCTCCAAACGCTTAACCAGATTGGCCTAGGGAAAAAACACAGATACCGTTGTAATCGGGCGAGTTTCTACTTTCAGATGCAATAAGAATTTTTGGGTTAGGTCAATCCGTTCGCGAGATATGGGAGTTTGAAGCCAAGAAATGGTTGAGAAGGCAAAAAATTTTTCGCAATTCTGCTGCTTCAAACGCTTAACCAGAATGGCCCAGGGAAAAAATACACATACCGTTGTAATCGGGCGAGTTTCCACTTTCAAAGGCAATAGGAATTTTTGGGTTAGGTCAATCCGTTCGCGAGATATGAGAGTTTGAAGCTAAGATATGGTTGAGAAGACAACAAATTTTTCGCAATTCTGCTGCTCCAAACGCTTCACCAGAATGGGCTTTTGAAAAAATACACACACCGTTGTAATCGGGCGAGTTTCTACTTTCAGATGCAATAGGAATTTTTGGGTTGGGTCAATCCGTTCGCGAGATATGGGAGTTTGAACACAAGAAATGGTTGAGAAGGCAACAAATTTTTCTCACTTCTGCTGCTCCAAACGCTTAACCAGAATGACCTAGGGAAAAAATACACATACCGTTGTAATTGGGCGAGTTTCTACTTTCAGATGCCATAGGAATTTTTGGGTTAGGTCAATCCGTTCGCGAGATATGGGAGTTTGAAGCCAAGAAATGGTAGAGAAGGCAAAAAATTTTTCACAATTCTACTGCTCCAAACGCTTAACCAGAATGACCTAGGGAAAAAATACACGTACCGTTGTAATCGGGCGAGTTTCTACTTTCAAATGCAATAGGAATTTTTGGGTTAGGTCAATCCGTCCGCGAGATATGAGAGTTTGAAGCTAATATATGGTTGAGAAGACAACAAATTTTTCGCAAATCTGCTGCTCCAAACGCTTAACCAGAATGGCCTGGGGAAAAAATAGGCGTACCGTTGTAATCGGGCGAGTTTCCACTTTCAGTCACAATAGGAATTTTTGGGTTAGGTCCATCCGTTCGCGAGATATGGGACTTTGAAGCTAAGAAATGGTTGACAAGACAACAAATTTTTCGCACTTCTGCTGCTCCAAACGCTTAGACAGAACGGCCTAGGGAAAAAATACACATACCGTTGTAATCGGGCGAGTTTCTACTTTCAGATGCAATAAGAATTTTTGGGTTAGGTCAATCCGTTCGCGAAATATGGGAGTTTGAAGCTAACAAATTGTTGAGAAGACAACAAATTATTCGCAATTCTGCTGCTCCAAACGCTTAACCAGAATGGCCTAGGGAAAAAATACGCATACCGTTGTTATCGGGCAAGTTTCTACCTTCAGATGCAACAGGAATTTTTGGGTTAGGTCAATCCGTTCGCGAGATATGGGAGTTTGAAGCTAAGAAATGGTTGAGAAGGCAAAAAATTTTTCGCAATTCTGCTGCTTCAAACGCTTAACCAGAATGGCCTAGGGAGAAAATACACATACCGTTGTAATCGGGCGAGTTTCTACTTTCAAATGCAATAGGAATTTTTGGGTTAGGTCAATCCGTTCGCGAGATATGAGAGTTTGAAGCTAAGATATGGTTGAGAAGACAACAAATTTTTCGCAAATCTGCTGCTCCAAACGCTTAACCAGAATGCCCTAGGGAAAAAATACGCGTACCGTTGTAATCGGGCGAGTTACTACTTTCAAATGCAATAGGAATTTTTGGGTTAGGTCAATCGGTTCGCGAGATATGGGAGTTTCAAGCTAAGAAATGTTTGAGAAGACAACAAATTTTTCGCAATTCTGCTGCTCCAAACGCTTAACCAGAATGGCCTAGGGAAAAAACACAGATACCGTTGTAATCGGGTGAGTTTCTACTTTCAGATGCAATAAGAATTTTTGGGTTAGGTCAATCCGTTCGCGAGATATGGGAGTTTGAAGCCAAGAAATGGTTGACAAGACAACAAATTTTTCGCCCTTCTGCTGCTCCAATCGCTTAACCCGAATGGCCTAGAGGAAAAATACACGTACCGTTGTAATCGGGCGAGTTTCTACTTTCAGATGCAACAGGAATTTTTGGGTTAGGTCAATCCGTTCGCGAGAAATGGGAGTTTGAAGCCAAGAAATGGTAGAAGAGGCAAAAAATTTTTCACAATTCTGCTGCTCCAAACGCTTAACCAGAATGGCCTAGGGAAAAAATACACATACCGTTGTGATCGGGCGAGTTTCTACTTTCAGATGCAATAGGAATTTTTGGGTTGGGCCAATCCGTTCGCGAGATATGGGAGTTTGAAGACAAGAAATGGTTGAGAAGGCAAAAAATTTTTCGCAATTCTGCTGCTCCAAACGCTTAACCAGAATGGCCTAGGGAAAAAATACGCGTACCGTTGTAATCGGGCGAGTCTCTACTTTCAGTTACAATAGGAATTTTTGGGTTAGGTCAATCCGTTCGCTTGATATGGGAGTTTGAAGCCAAGAATTGGTTGAGAAGACAACAAATTTTTCGCAATTCTGCTGTTCCAATCGCTTAACCAGAACGGCCTAGGGGAAAAATACACGTACCATTGTGATCGGGTGACTTTCTACTTTCAGATGCAATAGGAATTTTTGGGTTATGTCAATCCGTTCGCGAGATATGGGAGTTTGAAGCCAAGAAATGGTTGAGAAGACAACAAATTTTTCGCACTTCTGCTGCTCCAAACGCTTCACCAGAATGGCCTAGGGAAAAAATACACATACCGTTGTGATCGGGCGAGTTTCTACTTTCAGATGCAATAGGAATTTTTGGGTTGGGTCAATCCGTTCGCGAGATATGGGAGTTTGAAGCCAAGAAATGGTTGAGAAGGCAAAAAATTTTTCGCAATTCTGCTGCTCCAAACGCTTAACCAGAATGGCCTAGGGAAAAAATACACATACCGTTGTGATCGGGCGAGTTTCTACTTTCAGATGCAATAGGAATTTTTGGGTTGGGTCAATCCGTTCGCGAGATATGGGAGTTTGAAGACAAGAAATTGTTGAGAAGGCAAAAAATTTTTCGCAATTCTGCTGCTCCAAACGCTTAACCAGAATGGCCTAGGGAAAAAACACAGATACCGTTGTAATCGGGCGAGTTTCTACTTTCAGATGCAATAAGAATTTTTGGGTTGGGTCAATCCGTTCGCGAGATATGGGAGTTTGAAGACAAGAAATGGTTGAGAAGGCAAAAAATTTTTCGCAATTCTGCTGCTCCAAACGCTTAACCAGAATGGCCTAGGGAAAAAATACACATACCGTTGTAATCGGGCGAGTTTCTACTTTCAGATGCAATAGGAATTTTTGGGTTGGGTCAATCCGTTCGCGAGATATGGGAGTTTGAAGACAAGAAATTGTTGAGAAGGCAAAAAATTTTTCGCAATTCTGCTGCTCCAAACGCTTAACCAGAATGGCCTAGGGAAAAAACACAGATACCGTTGTAATCGGGCGAGTTTCTACTTTCAGATGCAATAAGAATTTTTGGGTTAGGTCAATCCGTTCGCGAGATATGGGAGTTTGAAGCCAAGAAATGGTTGAGAAGGCAAAAAATTTTTCGCAATTCTGCTGCTTCAAACGCTTAACCAGAATGGCCTAGGGAAAAAATACACATACCGTTGTAATCGGGCGAGTTTCTACTTTCAGATGCAATAAGAATTTTTGGGTTAGGTCAATCCATTCGCGAGATATGGGAGTTTGAAGCCAAGAAATGGTTGAGAAGGCAAAAAATTTTTCGCAATTCTGCTGCTTCAAACGCTTAACCAGAATGGCCCAGGGAAAAAATACACATACCATTGTAATCGGGCGAGATTCTACTTTTAGATGCAATAAGAATTTTTGGGTTGGGTCAATCCGTTCGCGAGATATGGGAGTTTGAAGGCAAGAAATGGTTGAGGAGGCAAAAAATTTTACGCAATTATGCTGCTCCAAACGCTTAACCAGAATGGCCTTGGGAAAAAATACACATACCGTTGTAATCGGGCGAGTTTCTACTTTCAGATGCAATAAGAATTTTTGGGTTAGGTCAATCCGTTCGCGAGATATGGGAGTTTGAAGCCAAGAAATGGTTGAGAAGGCAAAAAATTTTTCGCAATTCTGCTGCTTCAAACGCTTAACCAGAATGGCCCAGGGAAAAAATACACATACCGTTGTAATCGGGCGAGTTTCCACTTTCAAAGGCAATAGGAATTTTTGGGTTAGGTCAATCCGTTCGCGAGATATGAGAGTTTGAAGCTAAGATATGGTTGAGAAGACAACAAATTTTTCGCAATTCTGCTGCTCCAAACGCTTCACCAGAATGGGCTTTTGAAAAAATACACACACCGTTGTAATCGGGCGAGTTTCTACTTTCAGATGCAATAGGAATTTTTGGGTTGGGTCAATCCGTTCGCGAGATATGGGAGTTTGAACACAAGAAATGGTTGAGAAGGCAACAAATTTTTCTCACTTCTGCTGCTCCAAACGCTTAACCAGAATGCCTAGGGAAAAAATACACATACCGTTGTAATCGGGCGAGTTTCTACTTTCAGATGCAATAAGAATTTTTGTGTTAGGTCAATCCGTTCGCGAGATATGGGAGTTTGAAGCCAAGAAATGGTTGAGAAGGCAACAAATTTTTCGCAAATCTGCTGCTCCAATCGCTTAACCCGAATGGCCTAGAGGAAAAATACACGTACCGTTGTAATCGGGCGAGTTTCTACTTTCAGTTACAATAGGAATTTTTGGGTTAGGTCAATCCGTTCGCGAGATATGGGACTTTGAAGCTAAGAAATGGTTGACAAGACAACAAATTTTTCGCCCTTCTGCTGCTCCAATCGCTTAACCCGAATGGCCTAGAGGAAAAATACACGTACCGTTGTAATCGGGCGAGTTTCTACTTTCAGATGCAACAGGAATTTTTGGGTTAGGTCAATCCGTTCGCGAGAAATGGGAGTTTGAAGCCAAGAAATGGTAGAAGAGGCAAAAAATTTTTCACAATTCTGCTGCTCCAAACGCTTAACCAGAATGGCCTAGGGAAAAAATACACATACCGTTGTGATCGGGCGAGTTTCTACTTTCAGATGCAATAGGAATTTTTGGGTTGGGCCAATCCGTTCGCGAGATATGGGAGTTTGAAGACAAAAAATGGTTGAGAAGGCAAAAAATTTTTCGCAATTCTGCTGCTCCAAACGCTTAACCAGAATGGCCTAGGGAAAAAATACGCGTACCGTTGTAATCGGGCGAGTCTCTACTTTCAGTTACAATAGGAATTTTTGGGTTAGGTCAATCCGTTCGCTTGATATGGGAGTTTGAAGCCAAGAAATGGTTGAGAAGACAACAAATTTTTCGCAATTCTGCTGTTCCAATCGCTTAACCAGAATGGCCTAGGGGAAAAATACACGTACCATTGTGATCGGGCGAGTTTCTACTTTCAGATGCAATAGGAATTTTTGGGTTATGTCAATCCGTTCGCGAGATATGGGAGTTTGAAGCCAAGAAATGGTTGAGAAGACAACAAATTTTTCGCACTTCTGCTGCTCCAAACGCTTCACCAGAATGGCCTAGGGAAAAAATACACATACCGTTGTAATCGGGCGATTTTCTACTTTCACATGCAATAAGAATTTTTGGGTTAGGTCAATCCGTTCGCGAGATATGGGAGTTTGAAACCAAGAAATGGTTGAGAAGGCAAAAAATTTTTCGCAATTCTGCTGCTCCAAACGCTTAACCAGAATGGCCTAGGGAAAAAATACACATACCATTGTAATCGGGCGAGTTTCTACTTTCAGATGCAATAGGAATTTTTGGGTTGTGTCAATCCGTTCGCGAGATATGGGAGTTTGAAGACAAGAAATGGTTGAGAAGGCAAAAAATTTTTCGCAATTCTGCTGCTCCAAACGCTTAACCAGAATGGCCTAGGGAAAAAATACACATACCGTTGTAATCGGGCGAGTTTCTACTTTCAGATGCAATAGGAATTTTTGGGTTGGGTCAATCCGTTCGCGAGATATGGGAGTTTGAAGACAAGAAATGGTTGAGAAGGCAAAAAATTTGTCGCAATTCTGCTGCTTCAAACGCTTAACCAGAATGGCCCAGGGAAAAAATACACATACCGTTGTGATCGGGCGAGTTTCTACTTTCAGATGCAATAGGAATTTTTGGGTTGGGTCAATCCGTTCGCGAGATATGGGAGTTTGAAGACAAGAAATTGTTGAGAAGGCAAAAAATTTTTCGCAATTCTGCTGCTCCAAACGTTTAACCATAATGGCCTAGGGAAAAAATACACATACCGTTGTAATCGGGCGAGTTTCTACTTTCAGATGCAATAAGAATTTTTGGGTTAGGTCAATCCGTTCGCGAGATATGGGAGTTTGAAGCCAAGAAATGGTTGAGAAGGCAAAAAATTTTTCGCAATTCTGCTGCTTCAAACGCTTAACCAGAATGGCTCAGGGAAAAAATACACATACCGTTGTAATCGGGCGAGTTTCTACTTTTAGATGCAATAAGAATTTTTGGGTTGGGTCAATCCGTTCGCGAGATATGGGAGTTTGAAGACAAGAAATGGTTGAGGAGGCAAAAAATTTTTCGCAATTCTGCTGCTCCAAACGTTTAACCAGAATGGCCTAGGGAAAAAATACACATACCGTTGTAATCGGGCGAGTTTCTACTTTCAGATGCAATAAGAATTTTTGGGTTAGGTCAATCCGTTCGCGAGATATGGGAGTTTGAAGCCAAGAAATGGTTGAGAAGGCAAAAAATTTTTCGCAATTCTGCTGCTTCAAACGCTTAACCAGAATGGCCCAGGGAAAAAATACACATACCGTTGTAATCGGGCGAGTTTCTACTTTCAGATGCAATAGGAATTTTTGGGTTAGGTCAATCCGTTCGCGAGATATGGGACTTTGAAGCTAAGAAATGGTTGACAAGACAACAAATTTTTCGCAATTCTGCTGCTCCAAACGCTTAACCAGAATGGCCTAGGGAAAAAATACACATACCGTTGGAATCGGGCGAGTTTCTACCTTCAGATGCAATAAGAATTTTTGGGTTAGGTCAATCCGTTCGCGAGATATGGGAGTTTGAAGCCAAGAAATGGTTGAGAAGGCAAACAATTTTTCGCAATTCTGCTGCTCCAAACGCTTAACCAGAATGGCCTAGGGAAAAAATACACATACCGTTGTAATTGGGCGAGTTTCTACTTTCAGATGCAATAGGAATTTTTGGGTTAGGTCAATCCGTTCGCGAGATATGGGAGTTTGAAGCCAAGAAATGGTAGAGAAGGCAAAAAATTTTTCACAATTCTACTGCTCCAAACGCTTAACCAGAATGGCCTAGGGAAAAAATACGCGTACCGTTGTAATCGGGCGAGTTTCCACTTTCAGTCACAATAGGAATTTTTGGGTTAGGTCCATCCGTTCGCGAGATATGGGACTTTGAAGCTAAGAAATGGTTGACAAGACAACAAATTTTTCGCACTTCTACTGCTCCAATCGCTTAACCAGAATGGCCTAGGGGAAAAATACACCTACCGGTGTAATCGGGCGAGTTTCTACTTTCAAACGCAATAGGAATTTTTGGGTTAGGTCAATCGGTTCGCGAGATATGGGAGTTTCAAGCTAAGAAATGTTTGAGAAGACAACAAATTTTTCGCACTTCTGCTGCTCCAAACGCTTAGACCGAACGGCCTAGGGAAAAAATACACATACCGTTGTAATCGGGCGAGTTTCTACTTTCAGATGCAATAAGAATTTTTGGGTTAGGTCAATCCGTTCGCGAGATATGGGAGTTTGAAGCTAACAAATTGTTGAGAAGACAACAAATTATTCGCAATTCTGCTGCTCCAAACGCTTAACCAGAATGGCCTAGGGAAGAAATACGCATACCGTTGTTATCGGGCAAGTTTCTACCTTCAGATGCAACAGGAATTTTTGGGTTAGGTCAATCCGTTCGCGAGATATGGGAGTTTGAAGCTAAGAAATGGTTGAGAAGGCAAAAAATTTTTCGCAATTCTGCTGCTTCAAACGCTTAACCAGAATGGCCTAGGGAGAAAATACACATACCGTTGTAATCGGGCGAGTTTCTACTTTCAAATGCAACAGGAATTTTTGGGTTAGGTCAATCCGTTCGCGAGATATGAGAGTTTGAAGCTAAGATATTGTTGAGAAGACAACAAATTTTTCGCAAATCTGCTGCTCCAAACGCTTAACCAGAATGGCCTAGGGAAAAAATACGCGTACCGTTGTAATCGGGCGAGTTACTACTTTCAAATGCAATAGGAATTTTTGGGTTAGGTCAATCGGTTCGCGAGATATGGGAGTTTCAAGCTAAGAAATGTTTGAGAAGACAACAAATTTTTCGCAATTCTGCTGCTCCAGACGCTTAACCAGAATGGCCTAGGGAAAACACACAGATACCGTTGTAATCGGGCGAGTTTCTACTTTCAGATGCAATAAGAATTTTTGGGTTAGGTCAATCCGTTCGCTTGATATGGGAGTTTGAAGCCAAGAAATGGTTGAGAAGGCAAAAAATTTTTCGCAATTCTGCTGCTTCAAACGCTTAACCAGAATGGCCCAGGGAAAAAATACACATACCGTTGTAATCGGGCGAGTTTCTACTTTTAGATGCAATAAGAATTTTTGGGTTAGGTCAATCCGTTCGCTTGATATGGGAGTTTGAAGCCAAGAAATGGTTGAGGAGGCAAAAAATTTTTCGCAATTCTGCTGCTCCAAACGCTTAACCAGAATGGCCTAGGGAAAAAATACACATACCTTTGTAATCGGGCGAGTTTCTACTTTCAGATGCAATAAGAATTTTTGGGTCAGGTCAATCCGTTCGCGAGATATGGGAGTTTGAAGCCAAGAAATGGTTGAGGAGGCTAAAAATTTTTCGCAATTCTGCTGCTTCAAACGCTTAACCAGAATGGCCCAGGGAAAAAATACACATACCGTTGTAATCGGGCGAGTTTCCACTTTCAAAGGCAATAGGAATTTTTGGGTTAGGTCAATCCGTTCGCGAGATATGAGAGTTTGAAGCTAAGATATGGTTGAGAAGACAACAAATTTTTCGCAAATCTGCTGCTCCAAACGCTTATCCAGAATGGCCTAGGGAAAAAATACGAGTACCGTTGTAATCGGGCGAGTTTCTACTTTCAGTTACAATAGGAATTTTTTGGTTAGGTCAATCCGTTCGCGAGATATGGGACTTTGAAGCAAAGAAATGTTTGAAAAGACAACAAATTTTTCGCAATTCTGCTGCTCCAAACGCTTAACCAGAATGGGCTAGGGAAAAAATACACATGCCGTTTTAATCGGGCGAGTTTCTACTTCCAGACGCAACAGGAATTTTTGGGTTAGGTCAATCCGTTCGCTTGATATGGGAGTTTGAAGCAAAGAAATGTTTGAAAAGACAACAAATTTTTCGCAATTCTGCTGCTCCAAACGCTTAACCAGAATGGGCTAGGGAAAAAATACACATGCCGTTGTAATCGGGCGAGTTTCTACTTTCAGACGCAACAGGAATTTTTGGGTTAGGTCAATCCGTTCGCTTGATATGGGAGTTTGAAGCCAAGAAATGGTTGAGAAGACAACAAATTTTTCGCAATTCTGCTGCTCCAAACGCTTCACCAGAATGGGCTTTTGAAAAAATACACACACCGCTGTAATCGGGCGAGTTTCTACTTTCAGATGCAATAGGAATTTTTGGGTTGGGTCAATCCGTTCGCGAGATATGGGAGTTTGAACACAAGAAATGGTTGAGAAGGCAACAAATTTTTCTCACTTCTGCTGCTCCAAACGCTTAACCTGAATGACCTAGGGAAAAAATACACGTACCGTTGTAATCGGGCGAGTTTCTACTTTCAAATGCAATAGGAATTTTTGGGTTAGGTCAATCCGTCCGCGAGATATGAGAGTTTGAAGCTAAGATATGGTTGAGAAGACAACAAATTTTTCGCAAATCTGCTGCTCCAAACGCTTAACCAGAATGGCCTAGGGAAAAAATACGCGTACCGTTGTAATCGGGCGATTTTCCACTTTCAGTCACAATAGGAATTTTTGGGTTAGGTCCATCCGTTCGCGAGATATGGGACTTTGAAGCTAAGAAATGGTTGACAAGACAACAAATTTTTCGCACTTCTACTGCTCCAATCGCTTAACCAGAATGGCCTAGGGGAAAAATACACCTGCCGGTGTAATCGGGCGAGTTTCTACTTTCAAACGCAATAGGAATTTTTGGGTTAGGTCAATCGGTTCGCGAGATATGGGAGATTCAAGCTAAGAAATGTTTGAGAAGACAACAAATTTTTCGCACTTCTGCTGCTCCAAACGCTTAACCAGAATGGCCCAGGGAAAAAATACACAGACCGTTGTAATCGGGCGAGTTTCTAATTTCAGATGCAATAAGAATTTTTGGGTTAGGTCAATCCGTTCGCGAGATATGGGAGTTTGAAGCTAAGAAATGGTTGAGAAGACAACAAATTTTTCGCAATTCTGCTGCTCCAAACGCTCCACCAGAATGGGCTTTTGAAAAAATACACACACCGTTGTAATCGGGCGAGTTTCTACTTTCAAATGCAATAGGAATTTTTGGGTTGGGTCAATCCGTTCGCGAGATATGGGAGTTTGAACACAAGAAATGGTTGAGAAGGCAACAAATTTTTCTCAATTCTGCTGCTCCAAACGCTTAACCAGAATGGCCTAGGGAAAAAATACACATACCGTTGTAATTGGGCGAGTTTCTACTTTCAGATGCAATAGGAATTTTTGGGTTAGGTCAATCCGTTCGCGAGATATGGGACTTTGAATCTAAGAAATGGTTGACAAGACAACAAATTTTTCGCAATTCTGCTGCTCCAAACGCTTAACCAGAATGGCATAGGGAAAAAATACACATACCGTTGGAATCGGGCGAGTTTCTACCTTCAGATGCAATAAGAATTTTTGGGTTAGGTCAATCCGTTCGCGAGATATGGGAGTTTGAAGCTAAGAAATTGTTGAGAAGACAACAAATTATTCGCAATTCTGCTGCTCCAAACGCTTAACCAGAATGGCCTAGGGAAAAAACACGCATACCGTTGTTGTCGGGCAAGTTTCTACCTTCAGATGCAACAGGAATTTTTGGGTTAGGTCAATCCGTTCGCGAGATATGGGAGTTGAAGACAAGAAATGGTTGAGAAGGCAAAAAATTTTTCGCAATTCTGCTGCTCCAAACGCTTAGCCAGAATGGCCTAGGGAAAAAATACACATACCGTTGTAATCGGGCGAGTTTCTACTTTCAGATGCAATAAGAATTTTTGGGTTAGGTCAATCCGTTCGCGAGATATGAGAGTTTGAAGCTAAGATATGGTTGAGAAGACAACAAATTTTTCGCAAATCTGCTGCTCCAAACGCTTAACCAGAATGGCCTAGGGAAAAAATACGCGTACCGTTGTAATCGGGCGAGTTTCTACTTTCAGTTACAATAGGAATTTTTGGGTTAGGTCAATCCGTTCGCGAGATATGGGACTTTGAAGCTAAGAAATGGTTGACAAGGCAACAAATTTTTCGCACTTCTGCTGCTCCAATCGCTTAACCCGAATGGCCTAGAGGAAAAATACACGTACCGTTGTAATCGGGCGAGTTTCTACTTTCAGATGCAACAGGAATTTTTGGGTTAGGTCAATCCGTTCGCGAGATATGGGAGTTGAAGACAAGAAATGGTTGAGAAGGCAAAAAATTTTTCGCAATTCTGCTGCTCCAAACGCTTAACCAGAATGGCCTAGGGAAAAAATACACATACCGTTGTAATCGGGCGAGTTTCTACTTTCAGATGCAATAGGAATTTTTGGGTTGGGCCAATCCGTTCGCTTGATATGGGAGTTTGAAGCCAAGAAATGGTTGAGAAGACAACAAATTTTTCGCAATTCTGCTGTTCCAATCGCTTAACCAGAATGGCCTAGGGGAAAAATACACGAACCGTTGTGATCGGGCGAGTTTCTACTTTCAGATGCAATAGGAATTTTTGGGTTATGTCAATCCGTTCGCGAGATATGGGAGTTTGAAGCCAAGAAATGGTTGAGAAGACAACAAATTTTTCGCACTTCTGCTGCTCCAAACGCTTCACCAGAATGGCCTAGGGAAAAAATACACATACCGTTGTAATCGGGCGATTTTCTACTTTCACATGCAATAAGAATTTTTGGGTTAGGTCAATCCGTTCGCGAGATATGGGAGTTTGAAGCCAAGAAATGGTTGAGAAGGCAAAAAATTTTTCGCAATTCTGCTGCTCCAAACGCTTAACCAGAATGGCCTAGTGAAAAAATACACATACCGTTGTAATCGGGCGAGTTTCTACTTTCAGATGCAATAAGAATTTTTGGGTTAGGTCAATCCGTTCGCGAGATATGAGAGTTTGAAGCTAAGATATGGTTGAGAAGACAACAAATTTTTCGCAAATCTGCTGCTCCAAACGCTTAACCAGAATGGCCAAGGGAAAAAATACGCGTACCGTTGTAATCGGGCGAGTTTCTACTTTCAGTTACAATAGGAATTTTTGGGTTATGTCAATCCGTTCGCGAGATATGGGACTTTGAAGCTAAGAAATGGTTGACAAGGCAACAAATTTTTCGCACTTCTGCTGCTCCAATCGCTTAACCCGAATGGCCTAGGGAAAAAATACACATACCGTTGTAATCGGGCGAGTTTCTACTTTCAGATGCAATAGGAATTTTTGGGTTGGGCCAATCCGTTCGCTTGATATGGGAGTTTGAAGCCAAGAAATGGTTGAGAAGACAACAAATTTTTCGCAATTCTGCTGTTCCAATCGCTTAACCAGAATGGCCTAGGGGAAAAATACACGAACCGTTGTGATCGGGCGAGTTTCTACTTTCAGATGCAATAGGAATTTTTGGGTTATGTCAATCCGTTCGCGAGATATGGGAGTTTGAAGCCAAGAAATGGTTGAGAAGACAACAAATTTTTCGCACTTCTGCTGCTCCAAACGCTTCACCAGAATGGCCTAGGGAAAAAATACACATACCGTTGTAATCGGGCGATTTTCTACTTTCACATGCAATAAGAATTTTTGGGTTAGGTCAATCCGTTCGCGAGATATGGGAGTTTGAAGCCAAGAAATGGTTGAGAAGGCAAAAAATTTTTCGCAATTCTGCTGCTCCAAACGCTTAACCAGAATGGCCTAGGGAAAAAATACACATACCATTGTAATCGGGCGAGTTTCTACTTTCAGATGCAATAGGAATTTTTGGGTTGGGTCAATCCGTTCGCGAGATATGGGAGTTTGAAGACAAGAAATGGTTGAGAAGGCAAAAAATTTTTCGCAATTCTGCTGCTCCAAACGCTTAACCAGAATGGCCTAGGGAAAAAATACACATACCGTTGTAATCGGGCGAGTTTCTACTTTCAGATGCAATAGGAATTTTTGGGTTGGGTCAATCCGTTCGCGAGATATGGGAGTTTGAAGACAAGAAATGGTTGAGAAGGCAAAAAATTTTTCGCAATTCTGCTGCTTCAAACGCTTAACCAGAATGGCCCAGGGAAAAAATACACATACCGTTGTGATCGGGCGAGTTTCTACTTTCAGATGCAATAGGAATTTTTGGGTTGGGTCAATCAGTTCGCGAGATATGGGAGTTTGAAGACAAGAAATGGTTGAGAAGGCAAAAAATTTTTCGCAATTCTGCTGCTCCAAACGCTTAACCAGAAGGGCCTAGGGAAAAAACAGATACCGTTGTAATCGGGCGAGTTTCTACTTTCAGATGCAATAAGAATTTTTGGGTTAGGTCAATCCGTTCGCGAGATATGGGAGTTTGAAGCCAAGAAATGGTTGAGAAGGCAAAAAATTTTTCGCAATTCTGCTGCTTCAAACGCTTAACCAGAATGGCCCAGGGAAAAAATACACATACCGTTGTAATCGGGCGAGTTTCTACTTTCAAAGGCAATAGGAATTTTTGGGTTAGGTCAATCCGTTCGCGAGATATGAGAGTTTGAAGCTAAGATATGGTTGAGAAGACAACAAATTTTTCGCAAATCTGCTGCTCCAAACGCTTATCCAGAATGGCCTAGGGAAAAAATACGAGTACCGTTGTAATCGGGCGAGTTTATACTTTCAGCTACAATAGGAATTTTTGGGTTAAGTCAATCCGTTCGCGAGATATGGGACTTTGAAGCAAAGAAATGGTTGACAAGACAACAAATTTTTCGCAATTCTGCTGCTCCAAACGCTTAACCAGAATGGGCTAGGGAAAAAATACACATGCCGTTGTAATCGGGCGAGTTTCTACTTTCAGACGCAACAGGAATTTTTGGGTTAGGTCAATCCGTTCGCTTGATATGGGAGTTTGAAGCCAAGAAATGGTTGAGAAGACAACAAATTTTTCGCAATTCTGCTGCTCCAAACGCTTCACCAGAATCGGCTGTTGAAAAAATACACACACCGTTGTAATCGGACGAGTTTCTACTTTCAATTAAATAGGAATTTTTGGGTTGGGTCAATCCGTTCGCGAGATATGGGAGTTTGAACACAAGAAATGGTTGAGAAGGCAACAAATTTTTCTCACTTCTGCTGCTCCAAACGCTTAACCAGAATGGCCTAGGGAAAAAATACACATACCGTTGTAATTGGGCGAGATTCTACTTTCAGATGCAATAGGAATTTTTGGGTTAGGTCAATCCGTTCGCGAGATATGGGACTTTGAAGCTAAGAAATGGTTGACAAGACAACAAATTTTTCGCAATTCTGCTGCTCCAAACGCTTAACCAGAATGGCCTAGGGAGAAAATACACATACCGTTGTAATCGGGCGAGTTTCTACTTTCAAATGCAACAGGAATTTTTGGGTTAGGTCAATCCGTTCGCGAGATATGAGAGTTTGAAGCTAAGATATGGTTGAGAAGACAACAAATTTTTCGCAAATCTGCTGCTCCAAACGCTTAACCAGAATGGCCTAGGGAAAAAATACGCGTACCGTTGTAATCGGGCGAGTTACTACTTTCAAATGCAATAGGAATTTTTGGGTTAGGTCAATCGGTTCGCGAGATATGGGAGTTTCAAGCTAAGAAATGTTTGAGAAGACAACAAATTTTTCGCAATTCTGCTGCTCCAGACGCTTAACCAGAATGGCCTAGGGAAAAAACACAGATACCGTTGTAATCGGGCGAGTTTCTACTTTCAGATGCAATAAGAATTTTTGGGTTAGGTCAATCCGTTCGCTTGATATGGGAGTTTGAAGCCAAGAAATGGTTGAGAAGGCAAAAAATTTTT
This sequence comes from Ptiloglossa arizonensis, assembly GCF_051014685.1. Taxonomy (NCBI): domain Eukaryota; kingdom Metazoa; phylum Arthropoda; class Insecta; order Hymenoptera; family Colletidae; genus Ptiloglossa; species Ptiloglossa arizonensis. The sequence continues at coordinate 935,867 of NW_027478435.1, read as the reverse complement.
CGCAATTCTGCTGCTTCAAACGCTTAACCAGAATGGCCCAGGGAAAAAATACACATACCGTTGTAATCGGGCGAGTTTCTACTTTTAGATGCAATAAGAATTTTTGGGTTAGGTCAATCCGTTCGCTTGATATGGGAGTTTGAAGCCAAGAAATGGTTGAGGAGGCAAAAAATTTTTCGCAATTCTGCTGCTCCAAACGCTTAACCAGAATGGCCTAGGGAAAAAATACACATACCTTTGTAATCGGGCGAGTTTCTACTTTCAGATGCAATAAGAATTTTTGGGTCAGGTCAATCCGTTCGCGAGATATGGGAGTTTGAAGCCAAGAAATGGTTGAGAAGGCTAAAAATTTTTCGCAATTCTGCTGCTTCAAACGCTTAACCAGAATGGCCCAGGGAAAAATACACATACCGTTGTAATCGGGCGAGTTTCCACTTTCAAAGGCAATAGGAATTTTTGGGTTAGGTCAATCCGTTCGCGAGATATGAGAGTTTGAAGCTAAGATATGGTTGAGAAGACAACAAATTTTTCGCAAATCTGCTGCTCCAAACGCTTATCCAGAATGGCCTAGGGAAAAAATACGAGTACCGTTGTAATCGGGCGAGTTTCTACTTTCAGTTACAATAGGAATTTTTGGGTTAGGTCAATCCGTTCGCGAGATATGGGACTTTGAAGCAAAGAAATGGTTGAAAAGACAACAAATTTTTCGCAATTCTGCTGCTCCAAACGCTTCACCAGACTGGGCTTTTGAAAAAATACACACACCGTTGTAATCGGGCGAGTTTCTACTTTCAGATGCAATAGGAATTTTTGGGTTGGGTCAATCCGTTCGCGAGATATGGGAGTTTGAAGACAAGAAATGGTTGAGAAGGCAAAAAATTTTTCGCAATTCTGCTGCTCCAAACGCTTATCCAGAATGGCCTAGGGAAAAAATACACATACCGTTGTAATCGGGCGAGTTTCTACTTTCAGATGCAATAGGAATTTTTGGGTTGGGTCAATCCGTTCGCGAGATATGGGAGTTTGAAGACAAGAAATGGTTGAGAAGGCAAAAAATTTTTCGCAATTCTGCTGCTTCAAACGCTTAACCAGAATGGCCCAGGGAAAAAATACACATACCGTTGTGATCGGGCGAGTTTCTACTTTCAGATGCAATAGGAATTTTTGGGTTGGGTCAATCAGTTCGCGAGATATGGGAGTTTGAAGACAAGAAATGGTTGAGAAGGCAAAAAATTTTTCGCAATTCTGCTGCTCCAAACGCTTAACCAGAAGGGCCTAGGGAAAAAACAGATACCGTTGTAATCGGGCGAGTTTCTACTTTCAGATGCAATAAGAATTTTTGGGTTAGGTCAATCCGTTCGCGAGATATGGGAGTTTGAAGCCAAGAAATGGTTGAGAAGGCAAAAAATTTTTCGCAATTCTGCTGCTTCAAACGCTTAACCAGAATGGCCCAGGGAAAAAATACACATACCGTTGTAATCGGGCGAGTTTCTACTTTCAAAGGCAATAGGAATTTTTGGGTTAGGTCAATCCGTTCGCGAGATATGAGAGTTTGAAGCTAAGATATGGTTGAGAAGACAACAAATTTTTCGCAAATCTGCTGCTCCAAACGCTTATCCAGAATGGCCTAGGGAAAAAATACGAGTACCGTTGTAATCGGGCGAGTTTATACTTTCAGTTACAATAGGAATTTTTGGGTTAAGTCAATCCGTTCGCGAGATATGGGACTTTGAAGCAAAGAAATGGTTGACAAGACAACAAATTTTTCGCAATTCTGCTGCTCCAAACGCTTAACCAGAATGGGCTAGGGAAAAAATACACATGCCGTTGTAATCGGGCGAGTTTCTACTTTCAGACGCAACAGGAATTTTTGGGTTAGGTCAATCCGTTCGCTTGATATGGGAGTTTGAAGCCAAGAAATGGTTGAGAAGACAACAAATTTTTCGCAATTCTGCTGCTCCAAACGCTTCACCAGAATCGGCTTTTGAAAAAATACACACACCGTTGTAATCGGACGAGTTTCTACTTTCAATTAAATAGGAATTTTTGGGTTGGGTCAATCCGTTCGCGAGATATGGGAGTTTGAACACAAGAAATGGTTGAGAAGGCAACAAATTTTTCTCACTTCTGCTGCTCCAAACGCTTAACCAGAATGGCCTAGGGAAAAAATACACATACCGTTGTAATTGGGCGAGATTCTACTTTCAGATGCAATAGGAATTTTTGGGTTAGGTCAATCCGTTCGCGAGATATGGGACTTTGAAGCTAAGAAATGGTTGACAAGACAACAAATTTTTCGCAATTCTGCTGCTCCAAACGCTTAACCAGAATGGCCTAGGGAGAAAATACACATACCGTTGTAATCGGGCGAGTTTCTACTTTCAAATGCAACAGGAATTTTTGGGTTAGGTCAATCCGTTCGCGAGATATGAGAGTTTGAAGCTAAGATATGGTTGAGAAGACAACAAATTTTTCGCAAATCTGCTGCTCCAAACGCTTAACCAGAATGGCCTAGGGAAAAAATACGCGTACCGTTGTAATCGGGCGAGTTACTACTTTCAAATGCAATAGGAATTTTTGGGTTAGGTCAATCGGTTCGCGAGATATGGGAGTTTCAAGCTAAGAAATGTTTGAGAAGACAACAAATTTTTCGCAATTCTGCTGCTCCAGACGCTTAACCAGAATGGCCTAGGGAAAAAACACAGATACCGTTGTAATCGGGCGAGTTTCTACTTTCAGATGCAATAAGAATTTTTGGGTTAGGTCAATCCGTTCGCTTGATATGGGAGTTTGAAGCCAAGAAATGGTTGAGAAGGCAAAAAATTTTTCGCAATTCTGCTGCTTCAAACGCTTAACCAGAATGGCCCAGGGAAAAAATACACATACCGTTGTAATCGGGCGAGTTTCTACTTTTAGATGCAATAAGAATTTTTGGGTTAGGTCAATCCGTTCGCTTGATATGGGAGTTTGAAGCCAAGAAATGGTTGAGGAGGCAAAAAATTTTTCGCAATTCTGCTGCTCCAAACGCTTAACCAGAATGGCCTAGGGAAAAAATACACATACCTTTGTAATCGGGCGAGTTTCTACTTTCAGATGCAATAAGAATTTTTGGGTCAGGTCAATCCGTTCGCGAGATATGGGAGTTTGAAGCCAAGAAATGGTTGAGAAGGCTAAAAATTTTTCGCAATTCTGCTGCTTCAAACGCTTAACCAGAATGGCCCAGGGAAAAATACACATACCGTTGTAATCGGGCGAGTTTCCACTTTCAAAGGCAATAGGAATTTTTGGGTTAGGTCAATCCGTTCGCGAGATATGAGAGTTTGAAGCTAAGATATGGTTGAGAAGACAACAAATTTTTCGCAAATCTGCTGCTCCAAACGCTTATCCAGAATGGCCTAGGGAAAAAATACGAGTACCGTTGTAATCGGGCGAGTTTCTACTTTCAGTTACAATAGGAATTTTTGGGTTAGGTCAATCCGTTCGCGAGATATGGGACTTTGAAGCAAAGAAATGGTTGAAAAGACAACAAATTTTTCGCAATTCTGCTGCTCCAAACGCTTCACCAGACTGGGCTTTTGAAAAAATACACACACCGTTGTAATCGGGCGAGTTTCTACTTTCAGATGCAATAGGAATTTTTGGGTTGGGTCAATCCGTTCGCGAGATATGGGAGTTTGAACACAAGAAATGGTTGAGAAGGCAACAAATTTTTCTCACTTCTGCTGCTCCAAACGCTTAACCAGAATGGCCTAGGGAAAAAATACACATACCGTTGTAATTGGGCGAGTTTCTACTTTCAGATGCAATAGGAATTTTTGGGTTAGGTCAATCCGTTCGCGAGATATGGGACTTTGAAGCTAAGAAATGGTTGACAAGACAACAATTTTTCGCAATTCTGCTGCTCCAAACGCTTAACCAGAATGGCCTAGGGAAAAAATACACATACCGTTGTAATCGGGCGAGTTTCTACTTTCAGATGCAATAAGAATTTTTGGGTTAGGTCAATCCGTTCGCGAGATATGGGAGTTTGAAGCCAAGAAATGGTTGAGAAGGCAAAAAATTTTTCGCAATTCTGCTGCTTCAAACGCTTAACCAGAATGCCCAGGGAAAAAATACACATACCGTTGTAATCGGGCGAGTTTCTACTTTCAAAGGCAATAGGAATTTTTGGGTTAGGTCAATCCGTTCGCGAGATATGAGAGTTTGAAGCTAAGATATGGTTGAGAAGACAACAAATTTTTCGCAAATCTGCTGCTCCAAACGCTTATCCAGAATGGCCTAGGGAAAAAATACGAGTACCGTTGTAATCGGGCGAGTTTATACTTTCAGTTACAATAGGAATTTTTGGGTTAAGTCAATCCGTTCGCGAGATATGGGACTTTGAAGCAAAGAAATGGTTGACAAGACAACAAATTTTTCGCAATTCTGCTGCTCCAAACGCTTAACCAGAATGGGCTAGGGAAAAAATACACATGCCGTTGTAATCGGGCGAGTTTCTACTTTCAGACGCAACAGGAATTTTTGGGTTAGGTCAATCCGTTCGCTTGATATGGGAGTTTGAAGCCAAGAAATGGTTGAGAAGACAACAAATTTTTCGCAATTCTGCTGCTCCAAACGCTTCACCAGAATCGGCTTTTGAAAAAATACACACACCGTTGTAATCGGACGAGTTTCTACTTTCAATTAAATAGGAATTTTTGGGTTGGGTCAATCCGTTCGCGAGATATGGGAGTTTGAACACAAGAAATGGTTGAGAAGGCAACAAATTTTTCTCACTTCTGCTGCTCCAAACGCTTAACCAGAATGGCCTAGGGAAAAAATACACATACCGTTGTAATTGGGCGAGATTCTACTTTCAGATGCAATAGGAATTTTTGGGTTAGGTCAATCCGTTCGCGAGATATGGGACTTTGAAGCTAAGAAATGGTTGACAAGACAACAAATTTTTCGCAATTCTGCTGCTCCAAACGCTTAACCAGAATGGCCTAGGGAGAAAATACACATACCGTTGTAATCGGGCGAGTTTCTACTTTCAAATGCAACAGGAATTTTTGGGTTAGGTCAATCCGTTCGCGAGATATGAGAGTTTGAAGCTAAGATATGGTTGAGAAGACAACAAATTTTTCGCAAATCTGCTGCTCCAAACGCTTAACCAGAATGGCCTAGGGAAAAAATACGCGTACCGTTGTAATCGGGCGAGTTACTACTTTCAAATGCAATAGGAATTTTTGGGTTAGGTCAATCGGTTCGCGAGATATGGGAGTTTCAAGCTAAGAAATGTTTGAGAAGACAACAAATTTTTCGCAATTCTGCTGCTCCAGACGCTTAACCAGAATGGCCTAGGGAAAAAACACAGATACCGTTGTAATCGGGCGAGTTTCTACTTTCAGATGCAATAAGAATTTTTGGGTTAGGTCAATCCGTTCGCTTGATATGGGAGTTTGAAGCCAAGAAATGGTTGAGAAGGCAAAAAATTTTTCGCAATTCTGCTGCTTCAAACGCTTAACCAGAATGGCCCAGGGAAAAAATACACATACCGTTGTAATCGGGCGAGTTTCTACTTTTAGATGCAATAAGAATTTTTGGGTTAGGTCAATCCGTTCGCTTGATATGGGAGTTTGAAGCCAAGAAATGGTTGAGGAGGCAAAAAATTTTTCGCAATTCTGCTGCTCCAAACGCTTAACCAGAATGGCCTAGGGAAAAAATACACATACCTTTGTAATCGGGCGAGTTTCTACTTTCAGATGCAATAAGAATTTTTGGGTCAGGTCAATCCGTTCGCGAGATATGGGAGTTTGAAGCCAAGAAATGGTTGAGAAGGCTAAAAATTTTTCGCAATTCTGCTGCTTCAAACGCTTAACCAGAATGGCCCAGGGAAAAATACACATACCGTTGTAATCGGGCGAGTTTCCACTTTCAAAGGCAATAGGAATTTTTGGGTTAGGTCAATCCGTTCGCGAGATATGAGAGTTTGAAGCTAAGATATGGTTGAGAAGACAACAAATTTTTCGCAAATCTGCTGCTCCAAACGCTTATCCAGAATGGCCTAGGGAAAAAATACGAGTACCGTTGTAATCGGGCGAGTTTCTACTTTCAGTTACAATAGGAATTTTTGGGTTAGGTCAATCCGTTCGCGAGATATGGGACTTTGAAGCAAAGAAATGGTTGAAAAGACAACAAATTTTTCGCAATTCTGCTGCTCCAAACGCTTCACCAGACTGGGCTTTTGAAAAAATACACACACCGTTGTAATCGGGCGAGTTTCTACTTTCAGATGCAATAGGAATTTTTGGGTTGGGTCAATCCGTTCGCGAGATATGGGAGTTTGAACACAAGAAATGGTTGAGAAGGCAACAAATTTTTCTCACTTCTGCTGCTCCAAACGCTTAACCAGAATGGCCTAGGGAAAAAATACACATACCGTTGTAATTGGGCGAGTTTCTACTTTCAGATGCAATAGGAATTTTTGGGTTAGGTCAATCCGTTCGCGAGATATGGGACTTTGAAGCTAAGAAATGGTTGACAAGACAACAAATTTTTCGCAATTCTGCTGCTCCAAACGCTTAACCAGAATGGCCTAGGGAAAAAATACACATACCGTTGGAATCGGGCGAGTTTCTACCTTCAGATGCAATAAGAATTTTTGGGTTAGGTCAATCCTTTCGCGAGATATGGGAGTTTGAAGCCAAGAAATGGTTGAGAAGGCAAAAAATTTTTCGCAATTCTGCTGCTCCAACCGCTTAACCAGAATGGCCTAGGGAAAAAATACACATACAGTTGTAATTGGGCGAGTTTCTACTTTCTGATGCAATAGGAATTTTTGGGTTAGGTCAATCCGCTCGCGAGATATGGGAGTTTGAAGCCAAGAAATGGTAGAGAAGGCGAAAAATTTTTCACAATTCTACTGCTCCAAACGCTTAACCTGAATGACCTAGGGAAAAAATACACGTACCGTTGTAATCGGGCGAGTTTCTACTTTCAAATGCAATAGGAATTTTTGGGTTAGGTCAATCCGTCCGCGAGATATGAGAGTTTGAAGCTAAGATATGGTTGAGAAGACAACAAATTTTTCGCAAATCTGCTGCTCCAAACGCTTAACCAGAATGGCCTAGGGAAAAAATACGCGTACCGTTGTAATCGGGCGATTTTCCACTTTCAGTCACAATAGGAATTTTTGGGTTAGGTCCATCCGTTCGCGAGATATGGGACTTTGAAGCTAAGAAATGGTTGACAAGACAACAAATTTTTCGCACTTCTACTGCTCCAATCGCTTAACCAGAATGGCCTAGGGGAAAAATACACCTGCCGGTGTAATCGGGCGAGTTTCTACTTTCAAACGCAATAGGAATTTTTGGGTTAGGTCAATCGGTTCGCGAGATATGGGAGTTTCAAGCTAAGAAATGTTTGAGAAGACAACAAATTTTTCGCACTTCTGCTGCTCCAAACGCTTAACCAGAATGGCCTAGGGAAAAAATACACAGACCGTTGTAATCGGGCGAGTTTCTAATTTCAGATGCAATAAGAATTTTTGGGTTAGGTCAATCCGTTCGCGAGATATGGGAGTTTGAAGCTAAGAAATGGTTGAGAAGACAACAAATTTTTCGCAATTCTGCTGCTCCAAACGCTCCACCAGAATGGGCTTTTGAAAAAATACACACACCGTTGTAATCGGGCGAGTTTCTACTTTCAAATGCAATAGGAATTTTTGGGTTGGGTCAATCCGTTCGCGAGATATGGGAGTTTGAACACAAGAAATGGTTGAGAAGGCAACAAATTTTTCTCAATTCTGCTGCTCCAAACGCTTAACCAGAATGGCCTAGGGAAAAAATACACATACCGTTGTAATTGGGCGAGTTTCTACTTTCAGATGCAATAGGAATTTTTGGGTTAGGTCAATCCGTTCGCGAGATATGGGACTTTGAAGCTAAGAAATGGTTGACAAGACAACAAATTTTTCGCAATTCTGCTGCTCCAAACGCTTAACCAGAATGGCCTAGGGAAAAAATACACATACCGTTGGAATCGGGCGAGTTTCTACCTTCAGATGCAATAAGAATTTTTGGGTTAGGTCAATCCGTTCGCGAGATATGGGAGTTTGAAGCTAAGAAATTGTTGAGAAGACAACAAATTATTCGCAATTCTGCTGCTCCAAACGCTTAACCAGAATGGCCTAGGGAAAAAATACACATACCGTTGTAATCGGGCGAGTTTCTACTTTCAGATGCAATAAGAATTTTTGGGTTAGGTCAATCCGTTCGCGAGATATGAGAGTTTGAAGCTAAGATATGGTTGAGAAGACAACAAATTTTTCGCAAATCTGCTGCTCCAAACGCTTAACCAGAATGGCCTAGGGAAAAAATACGCGTACCGTTGTAATCGGGCGAGTTTCTACTTTCAGTTACAATAGGAATTTTTGGGTTAGGTCAATCCGTTCGCGAGATATGGGACTTTGAAGCTAAGAAATGGTTGACAAGGCAACAAATTTTTCGCACTTCTGCTGCTCCAATCGCTTAACCCGAATGGCCTAGAGGAAAAATACACGTACCGTTGTAATCGGGCGAGTTTCTACTTTCAGATGCAATAGGAATTTTTGGGTTAGGTCAATCCGTTCGCGAGATATGGGAGTTGAAGACAAGAAATGGTTGAGAAGGCAAAAAATTTTTCGCAATTCTGCTGCTCCAAACGCTTAACCAGAATGGCCTAGGGAAAAAATAGACATACCGTTGTAATCGGGCGAGTTTCTACTTTCAGATGCAATAGGAATTTTTGGGTTGGGCCAATCCGTTCGCTTGATATGGGAGTTTGAAGCCAAGAAATGGTTGAGAAGACAACAAATTTTTCGCAATTCTGCTGTTCCAATCGCTTAACCAGAATGGCCTAGGGGAAAAATACACGAACCGTTGTGATCGGGCGAGTTTCTACTTTCAGATGCAATAGGAATTTTTGGGTTATGTCAATCCGTTCGCGAGATATGGGAGTTTGAAGCCAAGAAATGGTTGAGAAGACAACAAATTTTTCGCACTTCTGCTGCTCCAAACGCTTCACCAGAATGGCCTAGGGAAAAAATACACATACCGTTGTAATCGGGCGATTTTCTACTTTCACATGCAATAAGAATTTTTGGGTTAGGTCAATCCGTTCGCGAGATATGGGAGTTTGAAGCCAAGAAATGGTTGAGAAGGCAAAAAATTTTTCGCAATTCTGCTGCTCCAAACGCTTAACCAGAATGGCCTAGGGAAAAAATACACATACCATTGTAATCGGGCGAGTTTCTACTTTCAGATGCAATAGGAATTTTTGGGTTGGGTCAATCCGTTCGCGAGATATGGGAGTTTGAAGACAAGAAATGCTTGAGAAGGCAAAAAATTTTTCGCAATTCTGCTGCTCCAAACGCTTAACCAGAATGGCCTAGGGAAAAAATACACATACCGTTGTAATCGGGCGAGTTTCTACTTTCAGATGCAATAGGAATTTTTGGGTTGGGTCAATCCGTTCGCGAGATATGGGAGTTTGAAGACAAGAAATGGTTGAGAAGGCAAAAAATTTTTCGCAATTCTGCTGCTTCAAACGCTTAACCAGAATGGCCCAGGGAAAAAATACACATACCGTTGTGATCGGGCGAGTTTCTACTTTCAGATGCAATAGGAATTTTTGGGTTGGGTCAATCCGTTCGCGAGATATGGGAGTTTGAAGACAAGAAATGGTTGAGAAGGCAAAAAATTTTTCGCAATTCTGCTGCTCCAAACGCTTAACCAGAAGGGCCTAGGGAAAAAACAGATACCGTTGTAATCGGGCGAGTTTCTATTTTCAGATGCAATAAGAATTTTTGGGTTAGGTCAATCCGTTCGCGAGATATGGGAGTTTGAAGCCAAGAAATGGTTGAGAAGGCAAAAAATTTTTCGCAATTCTGCTGCTTCAAACGCTTAACCAGAATGGCCCAGGGAAAAAATACACATACCGTTGTAATCGGGCGAGTTTCTACTTTCAAAGGCAATAGGAATTTTTGGGTTAGGTCAATCCGTTCGCGAGATATGAGAGTTTGAAGCTAAGGTATGGTTGAGAAGACAACAAATTTTTCGCAAATCTGCTGCTCCAAACGCTTATCCAGAATGGCCTAGGGAAAAAATACGAGTACCGTTGTAATCGGGCGAGTTTATACTTTCAGTTACAATAGGAATTTTTGGGTTAAGTCAATCCGTTCGCGAGATATGGGACTTTGAAGCAAAGAAATGTTTGACAAGACAACAAATTTTTCGCAATTCTGCTGCTCCAAACGCTTAACCAGAATGGGCTAGGGAAAAAATACACACGCCGTTGTAATCGGGCGAGTTTCTACTTTCAGACGCAACAGGAATTTTTGGGTTAGGTCAATCCGTTCGCTTGATATGGGAGTTTGAAGCCAAGAAATGGTTGAGAAGACAACAAATTTTTCGCAATTCTGCTGCTCCAAACGCTTCACCAGAATCGGCTTTTGAAAAAATACACACACCGTTGTAATCGGACGAGTTTCTACTTTCAATTAAATAGGAATTTTTGGGTTGGGTCAATCCGTTCGCGAGATATGGGAGTTTGAACACAAGAAATGGTTGAGAAGGCAACAAATTTTTCTCACTTCTGCTGCTCCAAACGCTTAACCAGAATGGCCTAGGGAAAAAATACACATACCGTTGTAATTGGGCGAGATTCTACTTTCAGATGCAATAGGAATTTTTGGGTTAGGTCAATCCGTTCGCGAGATATGGGAGTTTGAACACAAGAAATGGTTGAGAAGGCAACAAATTTTTCTCAATTCTGCTGCTCCAAACGCTTAACCAGAATGGCCTAGGGAAAAAATACACATACCGTTGTAATTGGGCGAGTTTCTACTTTCAGATGCAATAGGAATTTTTGGGTCGGGTCAATCCGTTCGCGAGATATGGGAGTTTGAACACAAGAAATGGTTGAGAAGGCAACAAATTTTTCTCAATTCTGCTGCTCCAAACGCTTAACCAGAATGGCCTAGGGAAAAAATACACATACCGTTGTAATTGGGCGAGTTTCTACTTTCAGATGCAATAGGAATTTTTGGGTTAGGTCAATCCGTTCGCGAGATATGGGACTTTGAAGCTAAGAAATGGTTGACAAGACAACAAATTTTTCGCAATTCTGCTGCTCCAAACGCTTAACCAGAATGGCCTAGGGAAAAAATACACATACCGTTGGAATCGGGCGAGTTTCTACCTTCAGATGCAATAAGAATTTTTGGGTTAGGTCAATCCGTTCGCGAGATATGGGAGTTTGAAGCTAAGAAATTGTTGAGAAGACAACAAATTATTCGCAATTCTGCTGCTCCAAACGCTTAACCAGAATGGCCTAGGGAAAAAATACACATACCGTTGTAATCGGGCGAGTTTCTACTTTCAGATGCAATAAGAATTTTTGGGTTAGGTCAATCCGTTCGCGAGATATGAGAGTTTGAAGCTAAGATATGGTTGAGAAGACAACAAATTTTTCGCAAATCTGCTGTTCCAAACGCTTAACCAGAATGGCCTAGGGAAAAAATACGCGTACCGTTGTAATCGGGCGAGTTTCTACTTTCAGTTACAATAGGAATTTTTGGGTTAGGTCAATCCGTTCGCGAGATATGGGACTTTGAAGCTAAGAAATGGTTGACAAGGCAACAAATTTTTCGCACTTCTGCTGCTCCAATCGCTTAACCCGAATGGCCTAGAGGAAAAATACACGTACCGTTGTAATCGGGCGAGTTTCTACTTTCAGATGCAACAGGAATTTTTGGGTTAGGTCAATCCGTTCGCGAGATATGGGAGTTGAAGACAAGAAATGGTTGAGAAGGCAAAAAATTTTTCGCAATTCTGCTGCTCCAAACGCTTAACCACAATGGCCTAGGGAAAAAATACACATACCGTTGTAATCGGGCGAGTTTCTACTTTCAGATGCAATAGGAATTTTTGGGTTGGGCCAATCCGTTCGCTTGATATGGGAGTTTGAAGCCAAGAAATGGTTGAGAAGACAACAAATTTTTCGCAATTCTGCTGTTCCAATCGCTTAACCAGAATGGCCTAGGGGAAAAATACACGAACCGTTGTGATCGGGCGAGTTTCTACTTTCAGATGCAATAGGAATTTTTGGGTTATGTCAATCCGTTCGCGAGATATGGGAGTTTGAAGCCAAGAAATGGTTGAGAAGACAACAAATTTTTCGCACTTCTGCTGCTCCAAACGCTTCACCAGAATGGCCTAGGGAAAAAATACACATACCGTTGTAATCGGGCGATTTTCTACTTTCACATGCAATAAGAATTTTTGGGTTAGGTCAATCCGTTCGCGAGATATGGGAGTTTGAAGCCAAGAAATGGTTGAGAAGGCAAAAAATTTTTCGCAATTCTGCTGCTCCAAACGCTTAACCAGAATGGCCTAGGGAAAAAATACACATACCATTGTAATCGGGCGAGTTTCTACTTTCAGATGCAATAGGAATTTTTGGGTTGGGTCAATCCGTTCGCGAGATATGGGAGTTTGAAGACAAGAAATGCTTGAGAAGGCAAAAAATTTTTCGCAATTCTGCTGCTCCAAACGCTTAACCAGAATGGCCTAGGGAAAAAATACACATACCGTTGTAATCGGGCGAGTTTCTGCTTTCAGATGCAATAGAATTTTTGGGTTGGGTCAATCCGTTCGCGAGATATGGGAGTTTGAAGACAAGAAATGGTTGAGAAGGCAAAAAATTTTTCGCAATTCTGCTGCTTCAAACGCTTAACCAGAATGGCCCAGGAAAAAATACACATACCGTTGTGATCGGGCGAGTTTCTACTTTCAGATGCAATAGGAATTTTTGGGTTGGGTCAATCCGTTCGCGAGATATGGGAGTTTGAAGACAAGAAATGGTTGAGAAGGCAAAAAATTTTCGCAATTCTGCTGCTCCAAACGCTTAACCAGAAGGGCCTAGGGAAAAAACAGATACCGTTGTAATCGGGCGAGTTTCTATTTTCAGATGCAATAAGAAGAATTTTTGGGTTAGGTCAATCCGTTCGCGAGATATGGGAGTTTGAAGCCAAGAAATGGTTGAGAAGGCAAAAAATTTTTCGCAATTCTGCTGCTTCAAACGCTTAACCAGAATGGCCCAGGGAAAAAATACACATACCGTTGTAATCGGGCGAGTTTCTACTTTCAAAGGCAATAGGAATTTTTGGGTTAGGTCAATCCGTTCGCGAGATATGAGAGTTTGAAGCTAAGGTATGGTTGAGAAGACAACAAATTTTTCGCAAATCTGCTGCTCCAAACGCTTATCCAGAATGGCCTAGGGAAAAAATACGAGTACCGTTGTAATCGGGCGAGTTTATACTTTCAGTTACAATAGGAATTTTTGGGTTAAGTCAATCCGTTCGCGAGATATGGGACTTTGAAGCAAAGAAATGGTTGACAAGACAACAAATTTTTCGCAATTCTGCTGCTCCAAACGCTTAACCAGAATGGGCTAGGGAATAAATACACACGCCGTTGTAATCGGGCGAGTTTCTACTTTCAGACGCAACAGGAATTTTTGGGTTAGGTCAATCCGTTCGCTTGATATGGGAGTTTGAAGCCAAGAAATGGTTGAGAAGACAACAAATTTTTCGCAATTCTGCTGCTCCAAACGCTTCACCAGAATCGGCTTTTGAAAAAATACACACACCGTTGTAATCGGACGAGTTTCTACTTTCAATTAAATAGGAATTTTTGGGTTGGGTCAATCCGTTCGCGAGATATGGGAGTTTGAACACAAGAAATGGTTGAGAAGGCAACAAATTTTTCTCACTTCTGCTGCTCCAAACGCTTAACCAGAATGGCCTAGGGAAAAAATACACATACCGTTGTAATTGGGCGAGATTCTACTTTCAGATGCAATAGGAATTTTTGGGTTAGGTCAATCCGTTCGCGAGATATGGGACTTTGAAGCTAAGAAATGGTTGACAAGACAACAAATTTTTCGCAATTCTGCTGCTCCAAACGCTTAACCAGAATGGCCTAGGGAGAAAATACACATACCGTTGTAATCGGGCGAGTTTCTACTTTCAAATGCAACAGGAATTTTTGGGTTAGGTCAATCCGTTCGCGAGATATGAGAGTTTGAAGCTAAGATATGGTTGAGAAGACAACAAATTTTTCGCAAATCTGCTGCTCCAAACGCTTAACCAGAATGGCCTAGGGAAAAAATACGCGTACCGTTGTAATCGGGCGAGTTACTACTTTCAAATGCAATAGGAATTTTTGGGTTAGGTCAATCGGTTCGCGAGATATGGGAGTTTCAAGCTAAGAAATGTTTGAGAAGACAACAAATTTTTCGCAATTCTGCTGCTCCAGACGCTTAACCAGAATGGCCTAGGGAAAAAACACAGATACCGTTGTAATCGGGCGAGTTTCTACTTTCAGATGCAATAAGAATTTTTGGGTTAGGTCAATCCGTTCGCTTGATATGGGAGTTTGAAGCCAAGAAATGGTTGAGAAGGCAAAAAATTTTTCGCAATTCTGCTGCTTCAAACGCTTAACCAGAATGGCCCAGGGAAAAAATACACATACCGTTGTAATCGGGCGAGTTTCTACTTTTAGATGCAATAAGAATTTTTGGGTTAGGTCAATCCGTTCGCTTGATATGGGAGTTTGAAGCCAAGAAATGGTTGAGGAGGCAAAAAATTTTTCGCAATTCTGCAGCTCCAAACGCTTAACCAGAATGGCCTAGGGAAAAAATACACATACCTTTGTAATCGGGCGAGTTTCTACTTTCAGATGCAATAAGAATTTTTGGGTCAGGTCAATCCGTTCGCGAGATATGGGAGTTTGAAGCCAAGAAATGGTTGAGAAGGCTAAAAATTTTTCGCAATTCTGCTGCTTCAAACGCTTAACCAGAATGGCCCAGGGAAAAATACACATACCGTTGTAATCGGGCGAGTTTCCACTTTCAAAGGCAATAGGAATTTTTGGGTTAGGTCAATCCGTTCGCGAGATATGAGAGTTTGAAGCTAAGATATGGTTGAGAAGACAACAAATTTTTCGCAAATCTGCCGCTCCAAACGCTTATCCAGAATGGCCTAGGGAAAAAATACGAGTACCGTTGTAATCGGGCGAGTTTCTACTTTCAGTTACAATAGGAATTTTTGGGTTAGGTCAATCCGTTCGCGAGATATGGGACTTTGAAGCAAAGAAATGGTTGAAAAGACAACAAATTTTTCGCAATTCTGCTGCTCCAAACGCTTAACCAGAATGGGCTAGGGAAAAAATACACATGCCGTTGTAATCGGGCGAGTTTCTACTTTCAGACGCAACAGGAATTTTTGGGTTAGGTCAATCCGTTCGCTTGATATGGGAGTTTGAAGCCAAGAAATGGTTGAGAAGACAACAAATTTTTCGCAATTCTGCTGCTCCAAACGCTTCACCAGACTGGGCTTTTGAAAAAATACACACACCGTTGTAATCGGGCGAGTTTCTACTTTCAGATGCAATAGGAATTTTTGGGTTGGGTCAATCCGTTCGCGAGATATGGGAGTTTGAACACAAGAAATGGTTGAGAAGGCAACAAATTTTTCTCACTTCTGCTGCTCCAAACGCTTAACCAGAATGGCCTAGGGAAAAAATACACATACCGTTGTAATTGGGCGAGTTTCTACTTTCAGATGCAATAGGAATTTTTGGGTTAGGTCAATCCGTTCGCGAGATATGGGACTTTGAAGCTAAGAAATGGTTGACAAGACAACAAATTTTTCGCAATTCTGCTGCTCCAAACGCTTAACCAGAATGGCCTAGGGAAAAAATACACATACCGTTAGAATCGGGCGAGTTTCTACCTTCAGATGCAATAAGAATTTTTGGGTTAGGTCAATCCGTTCGCGAGATATGGGAGTTTGAAGCCAAGAAATGGTTGAGAAGGCAAAAAATTTTTCGCAATTCTGCTGCTCCAACCGCTTAACCAGAATGGCCTAGGGAAAAAATACACATACAGTTGTAATTGGGCGAGTTTCTACTTTCTGATGCAATAGGAATTTTTGGGTTAGGTCAATCCGCTCGCGAGATATGGGAGTTTGAAGCCAAGAAATGGTAGAGAAGGCGAAAAATTTTTCACAATTCTACTGCTCCAAACGCTTAACCTGAATGACCTAGGGAAAAAATACACGTACCGTTGTAATCGGGCGAGTTTCTACTTTCAAATGCAATAGGAATTTTTGGGTTAGGTCAATCCGTCCGCGAGATATGAGAGTTTGAAGCTAAGATATGGTTGAGAAGACAACAAATTTTTCGCAAATCTGCTGCTCCAAACGCTTAACCAGAATGGCCTAGGGAAAAAATACGCGTACCGTTGTAATCGGGCGATTTTCCACTTTCAGTCACAATAGGAATTTTTGGGTTAGGTCCATCCGTTCGCGAGATATGGGACTTTGAAGCTAAGAAATGGTTGACAAGACAACAAATTTTTCGCACTTCTACTGCTCCAATCGCTTAACCAGAATGGCCTAGGGGAAAAATACACCTGCCGGTGTAATCGGGCGAGTTTCTACTTTCAAACGCAATAGGAATTTTTGGGTTAGGTCAATCGGTTCGCGAGATATGGGAGTTTCAAGCTAAGAAATGTTTGAGAAGACAACAAATTTTTCGCACTTCTGCTGCTCCAAACGCTTAACCAGAATGGCCTAGGGAAAAAATACAGAGACCGTTGTAATCGGGCGAGTTTCTAATTTCAGATGCAATAAGAATTTTTGGGTTAGGTCAATCCGTTCGCGAGATATGGGAGTTTGAAGCTAAGAAATGGTTGAGAAGACAACAAATTTTTCGCAATTCTGCTGCTCCAAACGCTCCACCAGAATGGGCTTTTGAAAAAATACACACACCGTTGTAATCGGGCGAGTTTCTACTTTCAAATGCAATAGGAATTTTTGGGTTGGGTCAATCCGTTCGCGAGATATGGGAGTTTGCACACAAGAAATGGTTGAGAAGGCAACAAATTTTTCTCAATTCTGCTGCTCCAAACGCTTAACCAGAATGGCCTAGGGAAAAAATACACATACCGTTGTAATTGGGCGAGTTTCTACTTTCAGATGCAATAGGAATTTTTGGGTTAGGTCAATCCGTTCGCGAGATATGGGACTTTGAAGCTAAGAAATGGTTGACAAGACAACAAATTTTTCGCAATTCTGCTGCTCCAAACGCTTAACCAGAATGGCCTAGGGAAAAAATAGACATACCGTTGTAATCGGGCGAGTTTCTACTTTCAGATGCAATAAGAATTTTTGGGTTAGGTCAATCCGTTCGCGAGATATGAGAGTTTGAAGCTAAGATATGGTTGAGAAGACAACAAATTTTTCGCAAATCTGCTGCTCCAAACGCTTAACCAGAATGGCCTAGGGAAAAAATACGCGTACCGTTGTAATCGGGCGAGTTTCTACTTTCAGTTACAATAGGAATTTTTGGGTTAGGTCAATCCGTTCGCGAGATATGGGACTTTGAAGCTAAGAAATGGTTGACAAGGCAACAAATTTTTCGCACTTCTGCTGCTCCAATCGCTTAACCCGAATGGCCTAGAGGAAAAATACACGTACCGTTGTAATCGGGCGAGTTTCTACTTTCAGATGCAACAGGAATTTTTGGGTTAGGTCAATCCGTTCGCGAGAAATGGGAGTTTGAAGCCAAGAAATGGTAGAAGAGGCAAAAAATTTTTCACAATTCTGCTGCTCCAAACGCTTAACCAGAATGGCCTAGGGAAAAAATACACATACCGTTGTGATCGGGCGAGTTTCTACTTTCAGATGCAATAGGAATTTTTGGGTTGGGCCAATCCGTTCGCTTGATATGGGAGTTTGAAGCCAAGAAATGGTTGAGAAGACAACAAATTTTTCGCAATTCTGCTGTTCCAATCGCTTAACCAGAATGGCCTAGGGGAAAAATACACGAACCGTTGTGATCGGGCGAGTTTCTACTTTCAGATGCAATAGGAATTTTTGGGTTATGTCAATCCGTTCGCGAGATATGGGAGTTTGAAGCCAAGAAATGGTTGAGAAGACAACAAATTTTTCGCACTTCTGCTGCTCCAAACGCTTCACCAGAATGGCCTAGGGAAAAAATACACATACCGTTGTAATCGGGCGATTTTCTACTTTCACATGCAATAAGAATTTTTGGGTTAGGTCAATCCGTTCGCGAGATATGGGAGTTTGAAGCCAAGAAATGGTTGAGAAGGCAAAAAATTTTTCGCAATTCTGCTGCTCCAAACGCTTAACCAGAATGGCCTAGGGAAAAAATACACATACCATTGTAATCGGGCGAGTTTCTACTTTCAGATGCAATAGGAATTTTTGGGTTGGGTCAATCCGTTCGCGAGATATGGGAGTTTGAAGACAAGAAATGGTTGAGGAGGCAAAAAATTTTTCGCAATTCTGCTGCTCCAAACGCTTAACCAGAATGGCCTAGGGAAAAAATACACATACCGTTGTAATCGGGCGAGTTTCTACTTTCAGATGCAATAGGAATTTTTGGGTTGGGTCAATCCGTTCGCGAGATATGGGTGTTTGAAGACAAGAAATGGTTGAGAAGGCAAAAAATTTTTCGCAATTCTGCTGCTTCAAACGCTTAACCAGAATGGCCCAGGGAAAAAATACACATACCGTTGTGATCGGGCGAGTTTCTACTTTCAGATGCAATCGGAATTTTTGGGTTGGGTCAATCCGTTCGCGAGATATGGGAGTTTGAAGACAAGAAATGGTTGAGAAGGCAAAAAATTTTTCGCAATTCTGCTGCTCCAAACGCTTAACCAGAAGGGCCTAGGGAAAAAACAGATACCGTTGTAATCGGGCGAGTTTCTACTTTCAGATGCAATAAGAATTTTTGGGTTAGGTCAATCCGTTCGCGAGATATGGGAGTTTGAAGCCAAGAAATGGTTGAGAAGGCAAAAAATTTTTCGCAATTCTGCTGCTTCAAACGCTTAACCAGAATGGCCCAGGGAAAAAATACACATACCGTTGTAATCGGGCGAGTTTCTACTTTCAAAGGCAATAGGAATTTTTGGGTTAGGTCAATCCGTTCGCGAGATATGAGAGTTTGAAGCTAAGATATGGTTGAGAAGACAACAAACTTTTCGCAAATCTGCTGCTCCAAACGCTTATCCAGAATGGCCTAGGGAAAAAATACGAGTACCGTTGTAATCGGGCGAGTTTATACTTTCAGTTACAATAGGAATTTTTGGGTTAAGTCAATCCGTTCGCGAGATATGGGACTTTGAAGCAAAGAAATGGTTGACAAGACAACAAATTTTTCGCAATTCTGCTGCTCCAAACGCTTAACCAGAATGGGCTAGGGAAAAAATACACATGCCGTTGTAATCGGGCGAGTTTCTACTTTCAGACGCAACAGGAATTTTTGGGTTAGGTCAATCCGTTCGCTTGATATGGGAGTTTGAAGCCAAGAAATGGTTGAGAAGACAACAAATTTTTCGCAATTCTGCTGCTCCAAACGCTTCACCAGAATCGGCTTTTGAAAAAATACACACACCGTAGTAATCGGACGAGTTTCTACTTTCAATTAAATAGGAATTTTTGGGTTGGGTCAATCCGTTCGCGAGATATGGGAGTTTGAACACAAGAAATGGTTGAGAAGGCAACAAATTTTTCTCACTTCTGCTGCTCCAAACGCTTAACCAGAATGGCCTAGGGAAAAAACACGCATACCGTTGTTATCGGGCAAGTTTCTACCTTCAGATGCAACAGGAATTTTTGGGTTAGGTCAATCCGTTCGCGAGATATGGGAGTTGAAGACAAGAAATGGTTGAGAAGGCAAAAAATTTTTCGCAAATCTGCTGCTCCAAACGCTTATCCAGAATGGCCTAGGGAAAAAATACACATACCGTTGTAATTGGGCGAGATTCTACTTTCAGATGCAATAGGAATTTTTGGGTTGGGTCAATCCGTTCGCGAGATATGGGAGTTTGAAGCTAAGAAATGGTTGAGAAGACAACAAATTTTTCGCAATTCTGCTGCTCCAAACGCTTAACCAGAATGGCCTAGGGAAAAAATACACATACCGTTGGAATCGGGCGAGTTTCTACCTTCAGATGCAATAAGAATTTTTGGGTTAGGTCAATCCGTTCGCGAGATATGGGAGTTTCAAGCTAAGAAATGGTTGAGAAGGCAAAAAATTTTTCGCAATTCTGCTGCTCCAAACGCTTAACCAGAATGGCCTAGGGAAAAAATACCCATACCGTTGTAATCGGGCGAGTTTCTACTTTCAGATGCAACAGGAATTTTTGGGTTAGGTCAATCCGTTCGCGAGAAATGGGAGTTTGAAACCAAGAAATGGTAGAAAAGGCAAAAAATTTTTCACAATTCTGCTGCTCCAAACGCTTAACCAGAATGGCCTAGGGAAAAAATACATATACCGTTGTAATCGGGCGAGTTTCTACTTTCAGATGCAATAGGAATTTTTGGTTTAGGTCAATCCGTTCGCGAGATATGGGAGTTTGAAGACAAGAAATGTTTGAGAAGGCAAAAAATTTTTCGCAATTCTGCTGCTCCAAACGCTTAACCAGAATGGCCTAGGGAAAAAATACACATACCGTTATAATCGGGCGAGTTTCTACTTTCAGACGCAACAGGAATTTTTGGGTTAGGTCAATCCGTTCGCGAGATATGGGAGTTTGAATCAAAGAAATGGTTGAGAAGACAACAAATTTTTCGCATTTCTGCTGCTCCAAACGCTTAACCTGAATGGCCTAGGGAAAAAATACACATACCGTTGCAATCGGGCGAGATTCTACTTTCAAATGCAATAGGAATTTTTGGGTTAGGTCAATCCGTTCGCGAGATATGGGAGTTTGAATCCAAGAAATGGTTGAGAAGACAACAAATTTTTTGCAATTCTGCTGCTCCAAACGCTTAACCAGAATGGCCTAGGGAAAAAATACACATACCGTTATAATCGGGCGAGTTTCTACTTTCAGACGCAACAGGAATTTTTGGGTTCGGTCAATCCGTTCGCGAGATATGGGACTTTGAAGCTAAGAAATGGTTGACAAGACAACAAATTTTTCGCACTTCTGCTGCTCTAATCGCTTAACCAGAATGGCCTAGGGGAGAAATACGCGTACCGTTGTAATCGGGCGAGTTTCTACTTTCAGATGCAATAAGAATTTTTGGGTTAGGTCAATCTGTTCGCGAGATGTGGGAGTTTGAAGCCAAGAAATGGTTGAGAAGGCAAAAAATTTTTCGCAATTCTGCTGCTTCAAACGTTTAACCAGAATGGCCCAGGGAAAAAATACACATACCGTTGTAATCGGGCGAGTTACTACTTTTAGATGCAATAAGAATTTTTGGGTTGGGTCAATCCGTTCGCGAGATATGGGAGTTTGAAGACAAGAAATGGTTGAGAAGGCAAAAAATTTTTCGCAATTCCGCTGCTCCAAACGCTTAACCAGAATGGCCTAGGGAAAAAATACACATACCGTTGGAATCGGGCGAGTTTCTACCTTCAGATGCAATAAGAATTTTTGGGTTAGGTCAATCCGTTCGCGAGATATGGGAGTTTGAAGCTAAGAAATGGTTGAGGAGACAACAAATTTTTCGCAATTCTGCTGCTCCAAACGCTTCACCAGAATGGGCTTTTGAAAAAATACACACACCGTTGTAATCGGGCGAGTTTCTACTTTCAGATGCAATAGGAATTTTTGGGTTGTGTCAATCCGTTCGCGAGATATGAGAGTTTGAAGCTAAGAAATTGTTGAGAAGACAACAAATTATTCGCAATTCTGCTGCTCCAAACGCTTAACCAGAATGGCCTAGGGAAAAAATACACATACCGTTGGAATCGGGCGAGTTTCTACCTTTAGATGCAATAAGAATTTTTGGGTTAGGTCAATCCGTTCGCGAGATATGAGAGTTTGAAGCTAAGAAATTGTTGAGAAGACAACAAATTATTCGCAATTCTGCTGCTCCAAACGCTTAACCAGAATGGCCTAGGGAAAAAACACGCATACCGTTGTTATCGGGCAAGTTTCTACCTTCAGATGCAACAGGAATTTTTGGGTTAGGTCAATCCGTTCGCGAGATATGGGAGTTTGAAGCTAAGAAATGGTTGAGAAGGCAAAAAATTTTTCACAATTCTGCTGCTCCAAACGCTTAACCAGAATGGCCTAGGGAAAAAATACACATACCGTTGTAATCCGGCGAGTTTCTACTTTCAGATGCAATAAGAATTTTTGGGTTAGGTCAATCCGTTCGCGAGATATGGGAGTTTGAAGCCAGGAAATGGTTGAGAAGGCAAAAAATTTTTCGCAATTCTGCTGCTTCAAACGCTTAACCAGAATGGCCCAGGGAAAAAATACACATACCGTTGTAATCGGGCGAGTTTCTACTTTTAGATGCAATAAGAATTTTTGGGTTGGGTCAATCCGTTCGCGAGATATGGGAGTTGAAGACAAGAAATGGTTGAGAAGGCAAAAAATTTTTCGCAATTCTGCTGCTCCAAACGCTTAACCAGAATGGCCTAGGGAAAAAATACACATACCGTCGTAATCGGGCGAGTTTCTACTTTCAGATGCAATAAGAATTTTTGGGTTAGGTCAATCCGTTCGCGAGATATGAGAGTTTGAAGCTAAGATATGGTTGAGAAGACAACAAATTTTTCGCAAATCTGCTGCTCCAAACGCTTAACCAGAATGGCCTAGGGAAAAAATACGCGTACCGTTGTAATCGGGCGAGTTTCTACTTTCAGTTACAATAGGAATTTTTGGGTTAGGTCAATCCGTTCGCGAGATATGGGACTTTAAAACTAAGAAATGGTTGACAAGAAAACAAATTTTTCGCACTTCTGCTGCTCCAATCGCTTAACCCGAATGGCCTAGAGGAAAAATACACGTACCGTTGTAATCGGGCGAGTTTCTACTTTCAGATGCAACAGGAATTTTTGGGTTAGGTCAATCCGTTCGCGAGAAATTGGAGTTTGAAGCCAAGAAATGGTAGAAGAGGCAAAAAATTTTTCACAATTCTGCTGCTGCAAACGCTTAACCAGAATGGCCTAGGGAAAAAATACACATACCGTTGTGATCGGGCGAGTTTCTACTTTCAGATGCAATAGGAATTTTTGGGTTGGGCCAATCCGTTCGCTTGATATGGGAGTTTGAAGCCAAGAAATGGTTGAGAAGACAACAAATTTTTCGCAATTCTGCTGTTCCAATCGTTTAACCAGAATGGGCTAGGGAAAAAATACACATGCCGTTGTAATCGGGCGAGTTTCTACTTTCAGACGCAACAGGAATTTTTGGGTTAGGTCAATCCGTTCGCGAGATACGGGAGTTTGAAGACAAGAAATGTTTGAGAAGGCAAAAAATTTTTCGCAATTCTGCTGCTCCAAACGCTTAACCAGAATGGCCTAGGGAAAAAATACACATACCGTTATAATCGGGCGAGTTTCTACTTTCAGGCGCAACAGGAATTTTTGGGTTAGGTCAATCCGTTCGCGAGATATGGGAGTTTGAATCCAAGAAATGGTTGAGACGACAACAAATTTTTCGCAATTCTGCTGCTCCAAACGCTTAACCAGATTGGGCTAGGGAGAAAATACACATACCGTTGTAATCGGGCGAGTTTCTACTTTCAGACGCAACAGGAATTTTTGGGTTCGGTCAATCCGTTCGTGAGATATGAGAGTTTGAAGCTAAGATATGGTTTAGAAGACAACAAATATTTCGCAAATCTGCTGCTCCAAACGCTTAACCAGAATGGCCTAGATAAAAATACGCATACCGTTCTAATCGGGCGAGTTTCTACTTTCAGTTACAATAGGAATTTTTGGGTTAGGTCAATCCGTTCGCGAGATATGGGACTTTGAAGCTAAGAAATGGTTGACAAGACAACAAATTTTTCGCACTTCTGCTGCTCTAATCGCTTAACCAGAATGGCCTAGGGGAGAAATACACGTACCGTTGTAATCGGGCGAGTTTCTACTTTCATATGCAATAGGAATTTTTGGGTTAGATCAATCCGTTCGCGAGATATGGGAGTTTGAATCCAAGAAATGGTTGAGAAGACAACAAATTTTTCGCACTTCTGCTGCTCCAAACGCTTAACCAGAATGGCCTAGGGAAAAAATACACATACCGTTGTAATCGGGCGAGTTTCTACTTTCAGATGCAATAAGAATTTTTGGGTTAGGTCAATCCGTTCGCGAGATATGGGAGTTTGAAGCCAAGAAATGGTTGAGAAGGCAAAAAATTTTTCGCAGTTCTGCTGCTCCAATCGCTTAACCCGAATGGCCTAGAGGAAAAATACACGTACCGTTGTAATCGGGCGAGTTTCTACTTTCAGATGCAACAGGAATTTTTGGGTTAGGTCAATCCGTTCGCGAGAAATGGGAGTTTGAAGCCAAGAAATGGTAGAAGAGGCAAAAAATTTTTCACAATTCTGCTGCTCCAAACGCTTAACCAGAATGGCCTAGGGAAAAAATACACATACCGTTGTGATCGGGCGAGTTTCTACTTTCAGATGCAATAGGAATTTTTGGGTTGGGCCAATCCGTTCGCGAGATATGGGAGTTTGAAGACAAGAAATGGTTGAGAAGGCAAAAAATTTTTCGCAATTCTGCTGCTCCAAACGCTTAACCAGAATGGCCTAGGGAAAAAATACACATACCGTTGTAATCGGGCGAGTTTCTACTTTCAGATGCAATAAGAATTTTTGGGTTAGGTCAATCCGTTCGCGAGATATGGGACTTTGAAGCTAAGAAATGGTTGACAAGACAACAAGTTTTTCGCACTTCTGCTGCTCCAATCGCTTAACCCGAATGGCCTAGAGGAAAAATACACGTACCGTTGTAATCGGGCGAGTTTCTACTTTCAGATGCAACAGGAATTTTTGGGTTAGGTCAATCCGTTCGCGAGAAATGGGAGTTTGAAGCCAAGAAATGGTAGAAGAGGCAAAAAATTTTTCGCACTTCTGCTGCTCCAAACGCTTCACCAGATTGGCCTAGGGAAAAAATAAACATACCGTTGTAATCGGGCGATTTTCTACTTTCAAATGCAATAAGAATTTTTGGGTTAGGTCAATCCGTTCGCGAGATATGGGAGTTTGAAGCCAAGAAATGGTTGAGAAGGCAAAAAATTTTTCGCAATTCTGCTGCTTCAAACGCTTAACCAGAATGGCCCAGGGAAAAAATACACATACCGTTGTGATCGGGCGAGTTTCTACTTTCAGATGCAATAGGAATTTTTGGGTTGGGTCAATCCGTTCGCGAGATATGGGAGTTTGAAGACAAGAAATGGTTGAGAAGGCAAAAAATTTTTCGCAATTCTGCTGCTCCAAACGCTTAACCAGAATGGCCTAGGGAAAAAATAGACATACCGTTGGAATCGGGCGAGTTTCTACTTTCAAAGGCAATAGGAATTTTTTGGTTAGGTCAATCCGTTCGCGAGATATGAGAGTTTGAAGCTAAGATATGTTTGAGAAGACAACAAATTTTTCGCAAATCTGCTGCTCCAAACGCTTAACCAGAATGGCCTAGGGAAAAAATACGCGTACCGTTGTAATCGGGCGAGTTTCTACTTTCAGTTACAATAGGAATTTTTGGGTTAGGTCAATCCGTTCGCGAGATATGGGACTTTGAAGCTAAGAAATGGTTGACAAGACAACAAATTTTTCGCACTTCTGCTGCTCTAATCGCTTAACCAGAATGGCCTAGGGGAGAAATACACGTACCGTTGTAGTCGGGCGAGTTTCTACTTTCATATGCAATAGGAATTTTTGGGTTAGATCAATCCGTTCGCGAGATATGGGAGTTTGAATCCAAGAAATGGTTGAGAAGACAACAAATTTTTCGCACTTCTGCTGCTCCAAACGCTTAACCAGAATGGCCTAGGGAAAAAATACACATACCGTTGTAATCGGGCGAGTTTCTACTTTCAGATGCAATAAGAATTTTTGGGTTAGGTCAATCCGTTCGCGAGATATGGGAGTTTGAAGCCAAGAAATGGTTGAGAAGGCAAAAAATTTTTCGCAATTCTGCTGCTTCAAACGTTTAACCAGAATGGCCCAGGGAAAAAATACACATACCGTTGTAACCGGGCGAGTTTCTACTTTCAAAGGCAATAGGAATTTTTGGGTTAGGTCAATCCGTTCGCGAGATATGAGAGTTTGAAGCTAAAATATGGTTGAGAAGACAACAAATTTTTCGCAAATCTGCTGCTCCAAACGCTTAACCAGAATGGCCTACGGAAAAAATACACATACCGTTGTAATCGGGCGAGTTTCTACTTTCAGATGCAATAAGAATTTTTGGGTTAGGTCAATCCGTTCGCGAGATGTGGGTGTTTGAAGCCAAGAAATGGTTGAGAAGGCAAAAAATTTTTCGCACTTCTGCTGCTCCAATAGCTTAACCCGAATGGCCTAGAGGAAAAATAAACGTACCGTTGTAATCGGGCGAGTTTCTACTTTCAGATGCAACAGGAATTTTTGGGTTAGGTCAATCCGTTCGCGAGATATGAGAGTTTGAAGCTAAAATATGGTTGAGAAGACAACAAATTTTTCGCAAATCTGCTGCTCCAAACGCTTAACCAGAATGGCCTAGGGAAAAAATACACATACCGTTGTAATCGGGCGAGTTTCTACTTTCAGATGCAATAGGAATTTTTGGGTTGGGCCAATCCGTTCGCGAGATATGGGAGTTTGAAGACAAGAAATGGTTGAGAAGGCAAAAAATTTTTCGCAATTCTGCTGCTCCAAACGCTTAACCAGAATGGCCTAGGGAAAAAATACACATACCGTTGTAATCGGGCGAGTTTCTACTTTCAGATGCAATAGGAATTTTTGGGTTAGGTCAATCCGTTCGCGAGGTATGGGAGTTTGAAGCCAAGAAATGGATGAGAAGGCAAAAAATTTTTCACAATTCTGCTGCTCCAAACGCTTAACCAGAATGACCTAGGGAAAAAATACACATATCGTTGTAATCGGGCGAGTTTCTACTTTCAGATGCAATAAGAATTTTTGGGTTAGGTCAATCCGTTCGCGAGATATGGGAGTTTGAAGCCAAGAAATGGTTGAGAAGACAACAAATTTTTCGCACTTCTGCTGCTCCAAACGCTTCACCAGAATGGCCTAGGGAAAAAATACACATACCGTTGTAATCGGGCTAGTTTCTACTTTCAGATGCAATAAGAATTTTTGGGTTGGGTCAATCCGTTCGCGAGATATGGGAGTTTGAAGACAAGAAATGGTTGAGAAGGCAAAAAATTATTCGCAATTCTGCTGCTCCAAACGCTTAACCAGAATGGCCTAGGGATAAAATACACATACCGTTGTAATCGGGCGAGTTTCTACTTTCAGATGCAATAAGAATTTTTGGGTTAGGTCAATCCGTTCGCGAGAAATGGGAGTTTGAAGCCAAGAAATGGTAGAAGAGGCAAAAAATTTTTCACAATTCTGCTGCTCCAAACGCTTAACCAGAATGGCCTAGGGAAAAAATTCACATACCGTTGTGATCGGGCGAGTTTCTACTTTCAGATGCAATAGGAATTTTTGGGTTGGGCCAATCCGTTCGCGAGATATGGGAGTTTGAAGACAAGAAATGGTTGAGAAGGCAAAAAATTTTTCGCAATTCTGCTGCTCCAAACGCTTAACCAGAATGGCCTAGGGAAAAAATACACATACCGTTGTAATCGGGCGAGTTTCTACTTTCAGATGCAATAGGAATTTTTGGGTTAGGTCAATCCGTTCGCGAGGTATGGGAGTTTGAAGCCAAGAAATGGATGAGAAGGCAAAAAATTTTTCACAATTCTGCTGCTCCAAACGCTTAACCAGAATGACCTAGGGAAAAAATACACATATCGTTGTAATCGGGCGAGTTTCTACTTTCAGATGCAATAAGAATTTTTGGGTTAGGTCAATCCGTTCGCGAGATATGGGAGTTTGAAGCCAAGAAATGGTTGAGAAGACAACAAATTTTTCGCACTTCTGCTGCTCCAAACGCTTCACCAGAATGGCCTAGGGAAAAAATACACATACCGTTGTAATCGGGCGAGTTTCTACTTTCAGATGCAATAAGAATTTTTGGGTTAGGTCAATCCGTTCGCGAGATATGGGAGTTTGAAGCCAAGAAATGGTTGAGAAGGCAAAAAATTTTTCGCAATTCTGCTGCTCCAAACGCTTAACCAGAATGGCCTAGGGAAAAAATACGCGTACCGTTGTAATCGGGCGAGTTTCTACTTTCAGTTACAATAGGAATTTTTGGGTTAGGTCAATCCGTTAGCGAGATATGGGACTTTGAAGCTAAGAAATGGTTGACAAGACAACAAATTTTTCGCACTTCTGCTGCTCCAATCGCTTAACCCGAATGGCCTAGAGGAAAAATTCACGTACCGTTGTAATCGGGCGAGTTTCTACTTTCAGATGCAACAGGAATTTTTGGGTTAGGTCAATCCGTTCGCGAGAAATGGGAGTTTGAATCCAAGAAATGGTTGAGAAGGCAAAAAATTTTTCGCAATTCTGCTGCTTCAAACGCTTAACCAGAATGGCCCAGGGAAAAAATACACATACCGTTGGAATCGGGCGAGTTTCTACTTTCAAAGGCAATTGGAATTTTTGGGTTAGGTCAATCCGTTCGCGAGATATGAGAGTTTGAATCTAAGATATGGTTGAGAAGACAACAGATTTTTCGCAAATCTGCTGCTCCAAACGCTTAACCAGAATGGCCTAGGGAAAAAATACGCGTACCGTTGTAATCGGGCAAGTTTCTACTTTCAGTTACAATAGGAATTCTTGGGTTAGGTCAATCCGTTCGCGAGATATGGGACTTTGAAGCTAAGAAATGGTTGACAAGACAACAAATTTTTCGCACTTCTGCTGCTCCAATCGCTTAACCCGAGCGGCCTAGAGGAAAAATACACGTACCGTTGTAATCGGGCGAGTTTCTACTTTCAGAAGCAACAGGAATCTTTTGGTTAGGTCAATCCGTTCGCGAGAAATGGGAGTTTGAAGCCAAGAAATGGTAGAAGAGGCAAAAAATTTTTCACAATTCTGCTGCTCCAAACGCTTAACCAGAATGGCCTAGGGAAAAAAGAAACATACCGTTGTGATCGGGCGAGTTTCTACTTTCAGATGCAATAGGAATTTTTGGGTTGGGCCAATCCGTTTGCGAGGTATGGGAGTTTGAAGCCAAGAAATGGTAGAGAAGGCAAAAAATTTTTCACAATTCTGCTGCTCCAAACGCTTAACCAGAATGACCTAGGGAAAAAATACACGTACCGTTGTAATCGGGCGAGTTTCTACTTTCAAATGCACAAGGAATTTTTGGGTTAGGTCAATCCGTTCGCGAGATATGAGAGTTTGAAGCTAAGATATGGTTGAGAAGACAACAAATATTTCGCAAGTCTGCTGTTCCAAACGCTTAACCAGAATGGGCTTGGGAAAAAATACACATACTCTTGTAATCGGGCGAGTTTCTACTTTCAGACGCAACACGAATTTTTGGGTTAGGTCAATCCGTTCGCTTGATATGGGAGTTTGAAGCCAAGAAATGGTTGAGAAGACAACAAATTTTTCGCACTTCTGCTGCTCCAAACGCTTAACCAGAATGGGCTAGGGAAAAAATACACACACCGTTGTAATCGGGCGAGTTTCTACTTTCAGACGCAACAGGAATTTTTGGGTTAGGTCAATCCGTTCGCGAGATATGGGAGTTTGAAGAGAAGAAATTGTTGAGAAGACAACAAATTACTCGCAATTCTGCTGCTACAAACGCTTAACCAGAATGGCCTAGGGAAAAAATACGCATACCGTTGTAATCGGGCGAGTTTCTACTTTCAGATGCAATAAGAATTTTTGGGTTAGGTCAATCCGTTCGCGAGATATGGGAGTTTGAAGCCAAGAAATGGTTGAGAAGGCAAAAAATTTTTCGCAATTCTGCTGCTTCAAACGCTTAACGAGAATGGCCCAGGGAAAAAATACACATGCCGTTGTAATCGGGCGAGTTTCTACTTTTAGATGCAATAAGAATTTTTGGGTTAGGTCAATCTGTTCGCGAGGTATGGGAGTTTGAAGCCAAGAGATGGTTGAGAAGACAACAAATTTTTCGCACTTCTGCTGCTCCAAACGCTTCACCAGAATGGCCTAGGGAAAAAATACACATACCGTTGTAATCGGGCGATTTTCTACTTTCACATGCAATAAGAATTTTTGGGATAGGTCAATCCGTTCGCGAGATATGGGAGTTTGAAGCCAAGAAATGGTTGAGAAGGCAAAAAATTTTTCGCAATTCTGCTGCTTCAAACGCTTAACCAGAATGGCCCAGGGAAAAAATACACATACCGTTGTGATCGGGCGAGTTTCTACTTTCAGATGCAATAGGAATTTTTGGGTTGGGTCAATCCGTTCGCGAGATATGGGAGTTTGAAGACAAGAAATGGTTGAGAAGGCAAAAAATTTTTCGCAATTCTGCTGCTCCAAACGCTTAACCAGAATGGCCTAGGGAGAAAATACACATACCGTTGTAATCGGGCGAGTTTCTACTTTCAGATGCAATAAGAATTTTTGGGCTAGGTCAATCCGTTCGCGAGATATGGGAGTTTGAAGCCAAGAAATGGTTGAGAAGGCAAAAAATTTTTCGCAATTCTGCTGCTTCAAACGCTTAACCAGAATGGCCCAGGGAAAAATTACACATACCGTTGTAATCGGGCGAGTTTCTACTTTTAGATGCAATAAGAATTTTTGGGTTGGGTCAATCCGTTCGCGAGATATGGGAGTTTGAAGACAAGAAATGGTTGAGAAGGCAAAAAATTTTTCGCAATTCTGCTGCTCCGAACGCTTAACCAGAATGTCCTAGGGAAAAAATACACATACCGTTGTAATCGGGAGAGTTTCTACTTTCAGATGCAATAAGAATTTTTGGGTTAGGTCAATCCGTTCGCGAGATATGGGAGTTTGAAGCCAAGAAATGGTTGAGAAGGCAAAAAATTTTTCGCAATTCTGCTGCTTCAAACGCTTAACCAGAATGGCCTAGGGAAAAAATACGCGTACCGTTGTAATCGGGCGAGTTTCTACTTTCAGTTACAATAGGAATTCTTGGGTTAGGTCAATCCGTTCGCGAGATATGGGACTTTGAAGCTAAGAAATGGTTGACAAGACAACAAATTTTTCGCACTTCTGCTGCTCCAATCGCTTAACCCGAGCGGCCTAGAGGAAAAATACACGTACCGTTGTAATCGGGCGAGTTTCTACTTTCAGAAGCAACAGGAATCTTTTGGTTAGGTCAATCCGTTCGCGAGAAATGGGAGTTTGAAGCCAAGAAATGGTAGAAGAGGCAAAAAATTTTTCACAATTCTGCTGCTCCAAACGCTTAACCAGAATGGCCTAGGGAAAAAAGACACATACCGTTGTGATCGGGCGAGTTTCTACTTTCAGATGCAATAGGAATTTTTGGGTTGGGCCAATCCGTTTGCGAGGTATGGGAGTTTGAAGCCAAGAAATGGTAGAGAAGGCAAAAAATTTTTCACAATTCCGCTGCTCCAAACGCTTAACCAGAATGACCTAGGGAAAAAATACACGTACCGTTGTAATCGGGCGAGTTTCTACTTTCAAATGCACAAGGAATTTTTGGGTTAGGTCAATCCGTTCGCGAGATATGAGAGTTTGAAGCTAAGATATGGTTGAGAAGACAACAAATATTTCGCAAGTCTGCTGTTCCAAACGCTTAACCAGAATGGGCTTGGGAAAAAATACACATACTCTTGTAATCGGGCGAGTTTCTACTTTCAGAAGCAACAGGAATCTTTTGGTTAGGTCAATCCGTTCGCGAGAAATGGGAGTTTGAAGCCAAGAAATGGTAGAAGAGGCAAAAAATTTTTCACAATTCTGCTGCTCCAAACGCTTAACCAGAATGGCCTAGGGAAAAAAGACACATACCGTTGTGATCGGGCGAGTTTCTACTTTCAGATGCAATAGGAATTTTTGGGTTGGGCCAATCCGTTTGCGAGGTATGGGAGTTTGAAGCCAAGAAATGGTAGAGAAGGCAAAAAATTTTTCGCAATTCTGCTGCTTCAAACGCTTAACCAGAATGGCCCAGGGAAAAATTACACATACCGTTGTAATCGGGCGAGTTTCTACTTTTAGATGCAATAGGAATTTTTGGGTTAGGTCAATCGGTTCGCGAGATATGGGAGTTTCAAGCTAAGAAATGTTTGAGAAGACAACAAATTTTTCGCAATTCTGCTGTTCCAAACGCTTAACCAGAATGGGCTTGGGAAAAAATACACATACTCTTGTAATCGGGCGAGTTTCTACTTTCAGACGCAACACGAATTTTTGGGTTAGGTCAATCCGTTCGCTTGATATGGGAGTTTGAAGCCAAGAAATGGTTGAGAAGACAACAAATTTTTCGCACTTCTGCTGCTCCAAACGCTTAACCAGAATGGGCTAGGGAAAAAATACACACACCGTTGTAATCGGGCGAGTTTCTACTTTCAGACGCAACAGGAATTTTTGGGTTAGGTCAATCCGTTCGCGAGATATGGGAGTTTGAAGAGAAGAAATTGTTGAGAAGACAACAAATTACTCGCAATTCTGCTGCTACAAACGCTTAACCAGAATGGCCTAGGGAAAAAATACGCATACCGTTGTTATCGGGCAAGTTTCTACCTTCAGATGCAACAGGAATTTTGGGGTTAGGTCAATCCGTTCGCGAGATATGGGAGTTTGAAGCTAAGAAATGGTTGAGAAGGCAAAAAATTTTTCGCAATTCTGCTGCTTCAAACGCTTAACCAGAATGGCCTAGGGAGAAAATACACATACCGTTGTAATCGGGCGAGTTTCTACTTTCAAATGCAATAGGAATTTTTGGGGTAGGTCAATCCGTTCGCGAGATATGAGAGTTTGAAGCTAAGATATGGTTGAGAAGACAACAAATTTTTCGCAAATCTGCTGCTCCAAACGCTTAACCAGAATGGCCTAGGGAAAAAATACGCGTACCGTTGTAATCGGGCGAGTTTCTACTTTCAAATGCAATAGGAATTTTTGGGTTAGGTCAATCGGTTCGCGAGATATGGGAGTTTCAAGCTAAGAAATGTTTGAGAAGACAACAAATTTTTCGCAATTCTGCTGCTCCAATCGCTTAACCAGAATGGCCTAGGGAAAAAATACCCATACCGTTGTAATCGGGCGAGCTTCTACTTTCAGATGCAACAGGAATTTTTGGGTTAGGTCAATCCGTTCGCGAGATATGGGGGTTGGAAGCCAAGAAATGGTTGAGAAGACAACAAATTCTTCGCAATTCTGCT
Source organism: Ptiloglossa arizonensis (assembly GCF_051014685.1). Lineage (NCBI taxonomy): Eukaryota > Metazoa > Arthropoda > Insecta > Hymenoptera > Colletidae > Ptiloglossa > Ptiloglossa arizonensis. The sequence goes on along the minus strand of NW_027478435.1, from coordinate 902,603 downwards.
GCTCAAAACGCTTAACCAGAATGGCCTAGGGAAAAAATACACATACCGTTATAATCAGGCGAGTTTCTACTTTCAGACGCAACAGGAATTTTTGGGTTAGGTCAATCCGTTCGCGAGATATGGGAGTTTGAAGAGAAGAAATTGTTGAGAAGACAACAAATTATTCGCAATTCTGCTGCTTCAAACGCTTAACCAGAATGGCCCAGGGAAAAAATACACATACCGTTTTAATCGGTCGAGTTTCTACTTTTAGATGCAATAAGAATTTTTGGGTTGGGTCAATCCGTTCGCGACATATGGGAGTTTGAAGACAAGAAATGGTTGAGAACTCAAAAAATTTTTCGCAATTCTGCTGCTCCAAACGCTTAACCAGAATGGCCTAGGGAAAAAATACACATACCGTTGTAATCGGGCGAGTTTCTACTTTCAGATGCAATAAGAATTTTTGGGTTAGGTCAATCCGTTCGCGAGATATGGGAGTTTGAAGCCAAGAAATGGTTGAGAAGGCAAAAAATTTTTCGCAAATCTGCTGCTCCAAACGCTTAACCAGAATGGCCTAGGGAAAAAATACGCGTACCGTTGTAATCGGGCGAGTTTCTACTTTCAGTTACAATAGGAATTTTTGGGTTAGCTCAATCCGTTCGCGAGATATGGGACTTTGAAGCTAAGATATGGTTGACAAGACAACAAATTTTTCGCACTTCTGCTGCACCAATCGCTTAACCCGAATGGTCCAGAGGAAAAATACACGTACCGTTGTAATCGGGCGAGTTTCTACTTTCAGATGCAACAGGAATTTTTGGGTTAGGTCAATCCGTTCGCGAGAAATGGAAGTTTGAAGCCAAGAAATGGTAGAAGAGGCAAAAAATTTTTCACAATTCTGCTGCTCCAAACGCTTAACCAGAATGGCCGAGGGAAAAAATACACATACCGTTGTGATCGGGCGAGTTTCTACTTTCAGATGCAATAGGAATTTTTGGGTTGGGCCAATCCGTTCGCGAGATATTGGAGTTTGAAGACAAGAAATGGTTGAGAAGGCAAAAAATTTTTCGCAATTCTGCTGCTCCAAACGATTAACCAGAATGGCCTAGGGCAAAAATACACATACCGTTGTAATCGGGCGAGTTTCTACTTTCAGATGCAATAGGAATTTTTGGGTTGGGCCAATCCGTTCGCGAGGTATGGGAGTTTGAAGCCAAGAAATGGTAGAGAAGGCAAAAAATTTTTCACAATTCTGCTGCTCCAAACGCTTAACCAGAATGACCTAGGGAAAAAATACACGTACCGTTGTAATCGGGCGAGTTTCTACTTTCAAATGCACAAGGAATTTTTGGGTTAGGTCAATCCGTTCGCGAGATATGAGAGTTTGAAGCTAAGATATGGTTGAGAAGACAACAAATATTTCGCAAGTCTGCTGTTCCAAACGCTTAACCAGAATGGGCTAGGGAAAAAATACACACACCGTTGTAATCGGGCGAGTTTCTACTTTCAGATGCAATAGGAATTTTTGGGTTGGGTCAATCCGTTCGCGAGATATGGGAGTTTGAAGACAAGAAATGGTTGAGAAGGCAACAAATTTTTCTCACTTCTGCTGCTCCAAACGCTGAACCAGAATGGGCTAGGGAAAAAATACACATACCGTTATAATCGGGCGAGTTTCTACTTTCAGACGCAACAGGAATTTTTGGGTTAGGTCAATCCGTTCGCGAGATATGGGAGTTTGAAGAGAAGAAATTGTTGAGAAGACAACAAATTATTCGCAATTCTGCTGTTCCAAACGCTTAACCAGAATGGCCTAGGGAAAAAATACACATACCGTTGTAATCGGGCGAGTTTCTACTTTCAAATGCAATAGGAATTTTTGGGGTAGGTCAATCCGTTCGCGAGATATGAGAGTTTGAAGCTAAGATATGGTTGAGAAGACAACAAATTTTTCGCAATTCTGCTGCTCCAAACGCTTAACCAGAATGGCCTAGGGAAAAAATACCCATACCGTTGTAATCGGGCGAGTTTCTACTTTCAGATGCAATAGGAATTTTTGGGTTAGGTCAATCCGTTCGCGAGATATGGGAGTTTGAAGCCAAGAAATGGTTGAGGAGGCAAAAAATTTTTCGCAATTCTGCTGCTTCAAACGCTTAACCAGAATGGCCCAGGGAAAAAATACACATACCGTTGTAATCGGGCGAGTTTCTACTTTTAGATGCAATAAGAATTTTTGGGTTGGGTCAATCCGTTCGCGAGATATGGGAGTTTGAAGACAAGAAATGGTTGAGAAGGCAAAAAATTTTTCGCAATTCTGCTGCTCCAAACGCTTAACCAGAATGGCCTAGGGAAAAAATACACATACCGTTGTAATCGGGCGAGTTTCTACTTTCAGATGCAATAAGAATTTTTGGGTTAGGTCAATCCGTTCGCGAGATATGGGAGTTTGAAGCCAAGAAATGGTTGAGAAGGCAAAAAATTTTTCGCAAATCTGCTGCTCCAAACGCTTAACCAGAATGGCCTAGGGAAAAAACACGCGTACCGTTGTAATCGGGCGAGTTTCTACTTTCAGTTACAATAGGAATTTTTGGGTTAGGTCAATCCGTTCGCGAGATATGGGACTTTGAATCTAATATATGGTTGACAAGACAACAAATTTTTCGCACTTCTGCTGCTCCAATCGCTTAACCCGAATGGCCCAGAGGAAAAATACACGTACCGTTGTAATCGGGCGAGTTTCTACTTTCAGATGCAACAGGAATTTTTGGGTTAGGTCAATCCGTTCGCGAGAAATGGAAGTTTGAAGCCAAGAAATGGTAGAAGAGGCAAAAAATTTTTCACAATTCTGCTGCTCCAAACGCTTAACCAGAATGGCCTAGGGAAAAAATACACATACCGTTGTGATCGGGCGAGTTTCTACTTTCAGATGCAATAGGAATTTTTGGGTTGGGCCAATCCGTTCGCGAGATATGGGAGTTTGAAGACAAGAAATGGTTGAGAAGGCAAAAAATTTTGAGCAATTCTGCTGCTCCAAACGCTTAACCAGAATGGCCTAGGGAAAAAATACACATACCGTTGTAATCGGGCGAGTTTCTACTTTCAGATGCAATAGGAATTTTTGGGTTAGGTCAATCCGTTCGCGAGGTATGGGAGTTTGAAGCCAAGAAATGGATGAGAAGGCAAAAAATTTTTCACAATTCTGCTGCTCCAAACGCTTAACCAGAATGACCTAGGGAAAAAATACACATACCGTTGTAATCGGGCGAGTTTCTACTTTCAGATGCAATAAGAATTTTTGGGTTAGGCCAATCCGTTCGCGAGATATGGGAATTTGAAGCCAAGAAATGGTTGAGAAGACAACAAATTTTTCGCACTTCTGCTGCTCCAAACGCTTCACCAGAAAGGCCTGGGGAAAAAATACACATACCGTTGTAATCGGGCGATTTTCTACTTTCACATGCAATAAGAATTTTTGGGTTAGGTCAATCCGTTCGCGAGATATAGGAGTTTGAAGCCAAGAAATGGTTGAGAAGGCAAAAAATTTTTCGCAATTCTGCTGCTTCAAACGCTTAACCAGAATGGCCCAGGGAAAAAATACACATACCGTTGTGATCGGGCGAGTTTCTACTTTCAGATGCAATAAGAATTTTTGGGTTAGGTCAATCCGTTCGCGAGATATGGGAGTTTGAAGCCAAGAAATGGTTGAGAAGGCAAAAAATTTTTCGCAATTCTGCTGCTTCAAACGCTTAACCAGAATGGCCCAGGGAAAAAATACACATACCGTTGTAATCGGGCGAGTTTCTACTTTTAGATGCAATAAGAATTTTTGGGTTGGGTCAATCCGATCGCGAGATATGGGAGTTGAAGACAAGAAATGGTTGAGAAGGCAAAAAATTTTTCGCAATTCTGCTGCTCCAAACGCTTAACCAGAATGGCCTAGGGAAAAAATACACATACCGTTGTAATCGGGCGAGTTTCTACTTTCAGATGCAATAAGAATTTTTGGGTTAGGTCAATCCGTTCGCGAGATATGAGAGTTTGAAGCTAAGATATGGTTGAGAAGACAACAAATTTTTCGCAATTCTGCTGCTCCAAACCCTTAACCAGAATGGCCTAGGGAAAAAATACGCGTACCGTTGTAATCGGGCGAGATTCTACTTTCAGTTACAATAGGAATTTTTGGGTTAGGTCAATCCGTTCGCGAGATATGGGACTTTGAAGCTAAGAAATGGTTGACAAGACAACAAATTTTTCGCACTTCTGCTGCTCCAATCGCTTAACCCGAATGGCCTAGAGGAAAAATACAAGCACCGTTGTAATCGGGCGAGTTTCTACTTTCAGATGCAACAGGAATTTTTGGGTTAGGTCAATCCGTTCGCGAGAAATGGGAGTTTGAAGCCAAGAAATGGTAGAAGAGGCAAAAAATTTTTCACAATTCTGCTGCTCCAAACGCTTAACCAGAATGGCCTAGGGAAAAAATACACATACCGTTGTGATCGGGCGAGTTTCTACTTTCAGATGCAATAGGAATTTTTGGGTTGGGCCAATCCGTTCGCGAGATATGGGAGTTTGAAGACAAGAAATGGTTGAGAAGGCAAAAAATTTTTCGCAATTCTGCTGCTCCAAACGCTTAACCAGAATGGCCTAGGGAAAAAATACACATACCGTTGTAATCGGGCGAGTTTCTACTTTCAGATGCAATAGGAATTTTTGGGTTAGGTCAATCCGTTCGCGAGGTATGGGAGTTTGAAGCCAAGAAATGGATGAGAAGGCAAAAAATTTTTCACAATTCTGCTGCTCCAAACGCTTAACCATAATGACCTAGGGAAAAAATACACATACCATTGTAATCGGGCGAGTTTCTACTTTCAGATGCAATAAGAATTTTTGGGTTAGGTCAATCCGTTCGCGAGATATGGGAGTTTGAAGCCAAGAAATGCTTGAGAAGACAACAAATTTTTCGCACTTCTGCTGCTCCAAACGCTTCACCAGAATGGCCTAGGGAAAAAATGCACATACCGTTGTAATCGGGCGATTTTCTACTTTCACATGCAATAAGAATTTTTGGGTTAGGTCAATCCGTTCGCGAGATATGGGAGTTTGAAGCCAAGAAATGGTTGAGAAGGCAAAAAATTTTTCGCAATTCTGCTGCTTCAAACGCTTAACCAGAATGGCCCAGGGAAAAAATACACATACCGTTGTGATCGGGCGAGTTTCTACTTTCAGATGCAATAGGAATTTTTGGGTTGGGTCAATCCGTTCGCGAGATATGGGAGTTTGAAGACAAGAAATGGTTGAGAAGGCAAAAAATTTTTCGCAATTCTGCTGCTCCAAACGCTTAACCAGAATGGCCTAGGGAAAAAATACACATAACGTTGTAATCGGGCGAGTTTTTACTTTCAGATGCAATAAGAATTTTTGGAGTAGGTCAATCCGTTCGCGAGATATGGGAGTTTGAAGCCAAGAAATGGTTGAGAAGGCAAAAAATTTTTCGCAATTCTGCTGCTTCAAACGCTTAACCAGAATGGCCCAGGGAAAAAATACACATACCGTTGGAATCGGGCGATTTTCTACTTTTAGATGCAATAAGAATTTTTGGGTTGGGTCAATCCGTTCGCGAGATATGGGAGTTGAAGACAAGAAATGGTTGAGAAGGCAAAAAATTTTTCGCAATTCTGCTGCTCCAAACGCTTAACCAGAATGGCCTAGGGAAAAAATACACATACCGTTGTAATCGGGCGAGTTTCTACTTTCAGATGCAATACTAATTTTTGGGTTAGGTCAATCCGTTCGCGAGATATGGGAGTTTGAAGCCAAGAAATGGTTGAGGAGGCAAAAAATTTTTCGCAATTCTGCTGCTTCAAACGCTTAACCAGAATGGCCCAGGGAAAAAATACACATACCGTTGTAATCGGGCGAGTTTCTACTTTCAAAGGCAATAGGAATTTTTGGGTTAGGTCTATCCGTTCGCGAGATATGAGAGTTTGAAGATAAGATATGGTTGAGAAGACAACAAATTTTTCGCAAATCTGCTGCTCCAAACGCTTAACCAGAATGGCCTAGGGAAAAAATACACATACCGTTGTAATCGGGCGAGTTTCTACTTTCAGATGCAATAGGAATTTTTGGGTTAGGTCAATCCGTTCGCGAGGTATGGGAGTTTGAAGCCAAGAAATGGATGAGAAGGCAAAAAATTTTTCACAATTCTGCTGCTCCAAACGCTTAACCATAATGACCTAGGGAAAAAATACACATACCATTGTAATCGGGCGAGTTTCTACTTTCAGATGCAATAAGAATTTTTGGGTTAGGTCAATCCGTTCGCGAGATATGGGAGTTTGAAGCCAAGAAATGGTTGAGGAGGCAAAAAATTTTTCGCAATTCTGCTGCTTCAAACGCTTCACCAGAATGGCCCAGGGAAAAAATACACATACCGTTGTAATCGGGCGATTTTCTACTTTCACATGCAATAAGAATTTTTGGGTTAGGTCAATCCGTTCGCGAGATATGGGAGTTTGAAGCCAAGAAATGGTTGAGAAGGCAAAAAATTTTTCGCAATTCTGCTGCTCCAAACGCTTAACCAGAATGGCCTAGGGAAAAAATACACATAACGTTGTAATCGGGCGAGTTTTTACTTTCAGATGCAATAAGAATTTTTGGAGTAGGTCAATCCGTTCGCGAGATATGGGAGTTTGAAGCCAAGAAATGGTTGAGAAGGCAAAAAATTTTTCGCAATTCTGCTGCTTCAAACGCTTAACCAGAATGGCCCAGGGAAAAAATACACATACCGTTGGAATCGGGCGATTTTCTACTTTTAGATGCAATAAGAATTTTTGGGTTGGGTCAATCCGTTCGCGAGATATGGGAGTTGAAGACAAGAAATGGTTGAGAAGGCAAAAAATTTTTCGCAATTCTGCTGCTCCAAACGCTTAACCAGAATGGCCTAGGGAAAAAATACACATACCGTTGTAATCGGGCGAGTTTCTACTTTCAGATGCAATACTAATTTTTGGGTTAGGTCAATCCGTTCGCGAGATATGGGAGTTTGAAGCCAAGAAATGGTTGAGGAGGCAAAAAATTTTTCGCAATTCTGCTGCTTCAAACGCTTAACCAGAATGGCCCAGGGAAAAAATACACATACCGTTGTAATCGGGCGAGTTTCTACTTTCAAAGGCAATAGGAATTTTTGGGTTAGGTCTATCCGTTCGCGAGATATGAGAGTTTGAAGCTAAGATATGGTTGAGAAGACAACAAATTTTTCGCAAATCTGCTGCTCCAAACGCTTAACCAGAATGGCCTAGGGAAAAAATGCACATACCGTTGTAATCGGGCGAGTTTCTACTTTCAGATGCAATAGGAATTTTTGGGTTAGGTCAATCCGTTCGCGAGGTATGGGAGTTTGAAGCCAAGAAATGGATGAGAAGGCAAAAAATTTTTCACAATTCTGCTGCTCCAAACGCTTAACCATAATGACCTAGGGAAAAAATACACATACCATTGTAATCGGGCGAGTTTCTACTTTCAGATGCAATAAGAATTTTTGGGTTAGGTCAATCCGTTCGCGAGATATGGGAGTTTGAAGACAAGAAATGGTTGAGAAGACAACAAATTTTTCGCACTTCTGCTGCTCCAAACGCTTCACCAGAATGGCCTAGGGAAAAAATACACATACCGTTGTAATCGGGCGATTTTCTACTTTCACATGCAATAAGAATTTTTGGGTTAGGTCAATCCGTTCGCGAGATATGGGAGTTTGAAGCCAAGAAATGGTTGAGAAGGCAAAAAATTTTTCGCAATTCTGCTGCTTCAAACGCTTAACCAGAATGGCCCAGGGAAAAAATACACATACCGTTGTGATCGGGCGAGTTTCTACTTTCAGATGCAATAGGAATTTTTGGGTTGGGTCAATCCGTTCGCGAGATATGGGAGTTTGAAGACAAGAAATGGTTGAGAAGGCAAAAAATTTTTCGCAATTCTGCTGCTCCAAACGCTTAACCAGAATGGCCTAGGGAAAAAATACACATAACGTTGTAATCGGGCGAGTTTTTACTTTCAGATGCAATAAGAATTTTTGGAGTAGGTCAATCCGTTCGCGAGATATGGGAGTTTGAAGCCAAGAAATGGTTGAGAAGGCAAAAAATTTTTCGCAATTCTGCTGCTTCAAACGCTTAACCAGAATGGCCCAGGGAAAAAATACACATACCGTTGGAATCGGGCGATTTTCTACTTTTAGATGCAATAAGAATTTTTGGGTTGGGTCAATCCGTTCGCGAGATATGGGAGTTGAAGACAAGAAATGGTTGAGAAGGCAAAAAATTTTTCGCAATTCTGCTGCTCCAAACGCTTAACCAGAATGGCCTAGGGAAAAAATACACATACCGTTGTAATCGGGCGAGTTTCTACTTTCAGATGCAATACTAATTTTTGGGTTAGGTCAATCCGTTCGCGAGATATGGGAGTTTGAAGCCAAGAAATGGTTGAGGAGGCAAAAAATTTTTCGCAATTCTGCTGCTTCAAACGCTTCACCAGAATGGCCCAGGGAAAAAATACACATACCGTTGTAATCGGGCGATTTTCTACTTTCACATGCAATAAGAATTTTTGGGTTAGGTCAATCCGTTCGCGAGATATGGGAGTTTGAAGCCAAGAAATGGTTGAGAAGGCAAAAAATTTTTCGCAATTCTGCTGCTCCAAACGCTTAACCAGAATGGCCTAGGGAAAAAATACACATACCGTTGTAATCGGGCGAGTTTCTACTTTCAGATGCAATACTAATTTTTGGGTTAGGTCAATCCGTTCGCGAGATATGGGAGTTTGAAGCCAAGAAATGGTAGAAGAGGCAAAAAATTTTTCACAATTCTGCTGCTCCAAACGCTTAACCAGAATGGCCTAGGGAAAAAATACACATACCGTTGTGATCGGGCGAGTTTCTACTTTCAGATGCAATAGGAATTTTTGGGTTAGGTCAATCCGTTCGCGAGATATGGGAGTTTGAAGCCAAGAAATGGTTGAGAAGACAACAAATTTTTCGCACTTCTGCTGCTCCAAACGCTTCACCAGAATGGCCTAGGGAAAAAATACACATACCGTTGTAATCGGGCGATTTTCTACTTTCACATGCAATAAGAATTTTTGGGTTAGGTCAATCCGTTCGCGAGATATGGGAGTTTGAAGCCAAGAAATGGTTGAGAAGGCAAAAAATTTTTCGCAATTCTGCTGCTTCAAACGCTTAACCAGAATGGCCCAGGGAAAAAATACACATACCGTTGTGATCGGGCGAGTTTCTACTTTCAGATGCAATAGGAATTTTTGGGTTGGGTCAATCCGTTCGCGAGATATGGGAGTTTGAAGACAAGAAATGGTTGAGAAGGCAAAAAATTTTTCGCAATTCTGCTGCTCCAAACGCTTAACCAGAATGGCCTAGGGAAAAAATACACATAACGTTGTAATCGGGCGAGTTTTTACTTTCAGATGCAATAAGAATTTTTGGAGTAGGTCAATCCGTTCGCGAGATATGGGAGTTTGAAGCCAAGAAATGGTTGAGAAGGCAAAAAATTTTTCGCAATTCTGCTGCTTCAAACGCTTAACCAGAATGGCCCAGGGAAAAAATACACATACCGTTGGAATCGGGCGATTTTCTACTTTTAGATGCAATAAGAATTTTTGGGTTGGGTCAATCCGTTCGCGAGATATGGGAGTTGAAGACAAGAAATGGTTGAGAAGGCAAAAAATTTTTCGCAATTCTGCTGCTCCAAACGCTTAACCAGAATGGCCTAGGGAAAAAATACACATAACGTTGTAATCGGGCGAGTTTCTACTTTCAGATGCAATACTAATTTTTGGGTTAGGTCAATCCGTTCGCGAGATATGGGAGTTTGAAGCCAAGAAATGGTTGAGGAGGCAAAAAATTTTTCGCAATTCTGCTGCTTCAAACACTTAACCAGAATGGCCCTGGGAAAAAATACACATACCGTTGTAATCGGGCGAGTTTCTACTTTCAAAGGCAATAGGAATTTTTGGGTTAGGTCTATCCGTTCGCGAGATATGAGAGTTTGAAGCTAAGATATGGTTGAGAAGACAACAAATTTTTCGCAAATCTGCTGCTCCAAACGCATAACCAGAATGGCCTAGGGAAAAAATACGCGTACCGTTGTAATCGGGCGAGTTTCTACTTTCAGATGCAATAAGAATTTTTGTGTTAGGTCAATCCGTTCGCGAGATATGGTAGTTTGAAGCCAAGAAATGGTTGAGAAGACAACAAATTTTTCGCACTTCTGCTGCTCCAAACGCTTCACCAGAATGGCCTAGGGAAAAAATACACATACCGTTGTAATCGTGCGATTTTCTACTTTCACATGCAATAAGAATTTTTGGGTTAGGTCAATCCGTTCGCGAGATATGGGAGTTTGAAGCCAAGAAATGGTTGAGAAGGCAAAAAATTTTTCGCAATTCTGCTGCTTCAAACGCTTAACCAGAATGGCCCAGGGAAAAAATACACATACCGTTGTGATCGGGCGAGTTTCTACTTTCAGATGCAATAGGAATTTTTGGGTTGGGTCAATCCGTTCGCGAGATATGGGAGTTTGAAGACAAGAAATGGTTGAGAAGGCAAAAAATTTTTCGCAATTCTGCTGCTCCAAACGCTTAACCAGAATGGCCTAGGGAAAAAATACACATAACGTTGTAATCGGGCGAGTTTTTACTTTCAGATGCAATAAGAATTTTTGGAGTAGGTCAATCCGTTCGCGAGATATGGGAGTTTGAAGCCAAGAAATGGTTGAGAAGGCAAAAAATTTTTCGCAATTCTGCTGCTTCAAACGCTTAACCAGAATGGCCCAGGGAAAAAATACACATACCGTTGGAATCGGGCGATTTTCTACTTTTAGATGCAATAAGAATTTTTGGGTTGGGTCAATCCGTTCGCGAGATATGGGAGTTGAAGACAAGAAATGGTTGAGAAGGCAAAAAATTTTTCGCAATTCTGCTGCTCCAAACGCTTAACCAGAATGGCCTAGGGAAAAAATACACATAACGTTGTAATCGGGCGAGTTTCTACTTTCAGATGCAATACTAATTTTTGGGTTAGGTCAATCCGTTCGCGAGATATGGGAGTTTGAAGCCAAGAAATGGTTGAGGAGGCAAAAAATTTTTCGCAATTCTGCTGCTTCAAACACTTAACCAGAATGGCCCAGGGAAAAAATACACATACCGTTGTAATCGGGCGAGTTTCTACTTTCAAAGGCAATAGGAATTTTTGGGTTAGGTCTATCCGTTCGCGAGATATGAGAGTTTGAAGCTAAGATATGGTTGAGAAGACAACAAATTTTTCGCAAATCTGCTGCTCCAAACGCTTAACCAGAATGGCCTAGGGAAAAAATACGCGTACCGTTGTAATCGGGCGAGTTTCTACTTTCAGATGCAATAAGAATTTTTGTGTTAGGTCAATCCGTTCGCGAGATATGGTAGTTTGAAGCCAAGAAATGGTTGAGAAGACAACAAATTTTTCGCACTTCTGCTGCTCCAAACGCTTCACCAGAATGGCCTAGGGAAAAAATACACATACCGTTGTAATCGTGCGATTTTCTACTTTCACATGCAATAAGAATTTTTGGGTTAGGTCAATCCGTTCGCGAGATATGGGAGTTTGAAGCCAAGAAATGGTTGAGAAGGCAAAAAATTTTTCGCAATTCTGCTGCTCCAAACGCTTAACCAGAATGGCCTAGGGAAAAAATACACATACCGTTGTAATCGGGCGAGTTTCTACTTTCAGATGCAATACTAATTTTTGGGTTAGGTCAATCCGTTCGCGAGATATGGGAGTTTGAAGCCAAGAAATGGTAGAAGAGGCAAAAAATTTTTCACAATTCTGCTGCTCCAAACGCTTAACCAGAATGGCCTAGGGAAAAAATACACATACCGTTGTGATCGGGCGAGTTTCTACTTTCAGATGCAATAGGAATTTTTGGGTTGGGCCAATCCGTTCGCGAGATATGGGAGTTTGAAGCCAAGAAATGGTTGAGAAGACAACAAATTTTTCGCACTTCTGCTGCTCCAAACGCTTCACCAGAATGGCCTAGGGAAAAAATACACATACCGTTGTAATCGGGCGAGTTTCTACTTTCAGATGCAATAGGAATTTTTGGGTTAGGTCAATCCGTTCGCGAGGTATGGGAGTTTGAAGCCAAGAAATGGTTGAGAAGACAACAAATTTTTCGCACTTCTGCTGCTCCAAACGCTTCACCAGAATGGCCTAGGGAAAAAATACACATACCGTTGTAATCGGGCGATTTTCTACTTTCACATGCAATAAGAATTTTTGGGTTAGGTCAATCCGTTCGCGAGATATGGGAGTTTGAAGCCAAGAAATGGTTGAGAAGGCAAAAAATTTTTCGCAATTCTGCTGCTTCAAACGCTTAACCAGAATGGCCCAGGGAAAAAATACACATACCGTTGTGATCGGGCGAGTTTCTACTTTCAGATGCAATAGGAATTTTTGGGTTGGGTCAATCCGTTCGCGAGATATGGGAGTTTGAAGACAAGAAATGGTTGAGAAGGCAAAAAATTTTTCGCAATTCTGCTGCTCCAAACGCTTAACCAGAATGGCCTAGGGAAAAAATACACATAACGTTGCAATCGGGCGAGTTTTTACTTTCAGATGCAATAAGAATTTTTGGAGTAGGTCAATTCGTTCGCGAGATATGGGAGTTTGAAGCCAAGAAATGGTTGAGAAGGCAAAAAATTTTTCGCAATTCTGCTGCTTCAAACGCTTAACCAGAATGGCCCAGGGAAAAAATACACATACCGTTGGAATCGGGCGATTTTCTACTTTTAGATGCAATAAGAATTTTTGGGTTGGGTCAATCCGTTCGCGAGATATGGGAGTTGAAGACAAGAAATGGTTGAGAAGGCAAAAAATTTTTCGCAATTCTGCTGCTCCAAACGCTTAACCAGAATGGCCTAGGGAAAAAATACACATACCGTTGTAATCGGGCGAGTTTCTACTTTCAGATGCAATACTAATTTTTGGGTTAGGTCAATCCGTTCGCGAGATATGGGAGTTTGAAGCCAAGAAATGGTTGAGGAGGCAAAAAATTTTTCGCAATTCTGCTGCTTCAAACGCTTAACCAGAATGGCCCAGGGAAAAAATACACATACCGTTGTAATCGGGCGAGTTTCTACTTTCAAAGGCAATAGGAATTTTTGGGTTAGGTCTATCCGTTCGCGAGATATGAGAGTTTGAAGCTAAGATATGGTTGAGAAGACAACAAATTTTTCGCAAATCTGCTGCTCCAAACGCTTAACCAGAATGGCCTAGGGAAAAAATACGCGTACCGTTGTAATCGGGCGAGTTTCTACTTTCAGATGCAATAAGAATTTTTGTGTTAGGTCAATCCGTTCGCGAGATATGGTAGTTTGAAGCCAAGAAATGGTTGAGAAGACAACAAATTTTTCGCACTTCTGCTGCTCCAAACGCTTCACCAGAATGGCCTAGGGAAAAAATACACATACCGTTGTAATCGGGCGATTTTCTACTTTCACATGCAATAAGAATTTTTGGGTTAGGTCAATCCGTTCGCGAGATATGGGAGTTTGAAGCCAAGAAATGGTTGAGAAGGCAAAAAATTTTTCGCAATCCTGCTGCTTCAAACGCTTAACCAGAATGGCCCAGGGAAAAAATACACATACCGTTGTGATCGGGCGAGTTTCTACTTTCAGATGCAATAGGAATTTTTGGGTTGGGTCAATCCGTTCGCGAGATATGGGAGTTGAAGACAAGAAATGGTTGAGAAGGCAAAAAATTTTTCGCAATTCTGCTGCTCCAAACGCTTAACCAGAATGGCCTAGGGAAAAAATACACATACCGTTGTAATCGGGCGAGTTTCTACTTTCAGATGCAATACTAATTTTTGGGTTAGGTCAATCCGTTCGCGAGATATGGGAGTTTGAAGCCAAGAAATGGTTGAGGAGGCAAAAAATTTTTCGCAATTCTGCTGCTTCAAACGCTTAACCAGAATGGCCCAGGGAAAAAATACACATACCGTTGTAATCGGGCGAGTTTCTACTTTCAAAGGCAATAGGAATTTTTGGGTTAGGTCTATCCGTTCGCGAGATATGAGAGTTTGAAGCTAAGATATGGTTGAGAAGACAACAAATTTTTCGCAAATCTGCTGCTCCAAACGCTTAACCAGAATGGCCTAGGGAAAAAATACGCGTACCGTTGTAATCGGGCGAGTTTCTACTTTCAGATGCAATAAGAATTTTTGTGTTAGGTCAATCCGTTCGCGAGATATGGTAGTTTGAAGCCAAGAAATGGTTGAGAAGACAACAAATTTTTCGCACTTCTGCTGCTCCAAACGCTTCACCAGAATGGCCTAGGGAAAAAATACACATACCGTTGTAATCGGGCGATTTTCTACTTTCACATGCAATAAGAATTTTTGGGTTAGGTCAATCCGTTCGCGAGATATGGGAGTTTGAAGCCAAGAAATGGTTGAGAAGGCAAAAAATTTTTCGCAATCCTGCTGCTTCAAACGCTTAACCAGAATGGCCCAGGGAAAAAATACACATACCGTTGTGATCGGGCGAGTTTCTACTTTCAGATGCAATAGGAATTTTTGGGTTGGGTCAATCCGTTCGCGAGATATGGGAGTTTGAAGACAAGAAATGATTGAGAAGGCAAAAAATTTTGCGCAATTCTGCTGCTCCAAACGCTTAACCAGAATGGCCTAGGGAAAAAATACACATACCGTTGTAATCGGGCGAGTTTCTACTTTCAGATGCAATAAGAATTTTTGGGTTAGGTCAATCCGTTCGCGAGATATGGGAGTTTGAAGCCAAGAAATGGTTGAGAAGGCAAAAAATTTTTCGCAATTCTGCTGCTCCAAACGCTTAACCAGAATGGCCTAGGGAAAAAATACACATACCGTTGTAATCGGGCGAGTTTCTACTTTCAGATGCAATACTAATTTTTGGGTTAGGTCAATCCGTTCGCGAGATATGGGAGTTTGAAGCCAAGAAATGGTAGAAGAGGCAAAAAATTTTTCACAATTCTGCTGCTCCAAACGCTTAACCAGAATGGCCTAGGGAAAAAATACACATACCGTTGTAATCGGGCGAGTTTCTACTTTCAGATGCAATAGGAATTTTTGGGTTAGGTCAATCCGTTCGCGAGGTATGGGAGTTTGAAGCCAAGAAATGGTTGAGAAGACAACAAATTTTTCGCACTTCTGCTGCTCCAAACGCTTCACCAGAATGGCCTAGGGAAAAAATACACATACCGTTGTAATCGGGCGAGTTTCTACTTTCAGATGCAATAAGAATTTTTGGAGTAGGTCAATCCGTTCGCGAGATATGGGAGTTTGAAGCCAAGAAATGGTTGAGAAGGCAAAAAATTTTTCGCAATTCTGCTGCTTCAAACGCTTAACCAGAATGGCCCAGGGAAAAAATACACATACCGTTGGAATCGGGCGATTTTCTACTTTTAGATGCAATAAGAATTTTTGGGTTGGGTCAATCCGTTCGCGAGATATGGGAGTTGAAGACAAGAAATGGTTGAGAAGGCAAAAAATTTTTCGCAATTCTGCTGCTCCAAACGCTTAACCAGAATGGCCTAGGGAAAAAATACACATACCGTTGTAATCGGGCGAGTTTCTACTTTCAAAGGCAATAGGAATTTTTGGGTTAGGTCTATCCGTTCGCGAGATATGGGAGTTTGAAGCCAAGAAATGGTTGAGAAGGCAAAAAATTTTTCGCAATTCTGCTGCTTCAAACGCTTAACCAGAATGGCCCAGGGAAAAAATACACATACCGTTGTGATCGGGCGAGTTTCTACTTTCAGATGCAATAGGAATTTTTGGGTTGGGTCAATCCGTTCGCGAGATATGGGAGTTTGAAGACAAGAAATGATTGAGAAGGCAAAAAATTTTGCGCAATTCTGCTGCTCCAAACGCTTAACCAGAATGGCCTAGGGAAAAAATACACATACCGTTGTAATCGGGCGAGTTTCTACTTTCAGATGCAATAAGAATTTTTGGGTTAGGTCAATCCGTTCGCGAGATATGGGAGTTTGAAGCCAAGAAATGGTTGAGAAGGCAAAAAATTTTTCGCAATTCTGCTGCTTCAAACGCTTAACCAGAATGGCCCAGGGAAAAATTTCACATACCGTTGTAATCGGGCGAGTTTCTACTTTTAGATGCAATAAGAATTTTTGGGTTGGGTCAATCCGTTCGCGAGATATGGGAGTTTGAAGACAAGAAATGGTTGAGAAGGCAAAAAATTTTTCGCAATTCTGCTGCTCCAAACGCTTAACCAGAATGGCCTAGGGAAAAAATACACATACCGTTGTGATCGGGCGAGTTTCTACTTTCAGATGCAATAAGAATTTTTGGGTTAGGCCAATCCGTTCGCGAGATATGGGAGTTTGAAGCCAAGAAATGGTTGTAAAGGCAAAAAATTTTTCGCAATTCTGCTGCTTCAAACGCTTAACCAGAATGGCCCAGGGAAAAAATATACATACCGTTGGAATCGGGCGAGTTTCTACTTTCAAAGGCAATAGGAATTTTTGGGTTAGGTCTATCCGTTCGCGAGATATGAGAGTTTGAAGCTAAGATATGGTTGAGAAGACAACAAATTTTTCGCAAATCTGCTGCTCCAAACGCTTAACCAGAATGGCCTAGGGAAAAAATACGCGTACCGTTGTAATCGGGCGAGTTTCTACTTTCAGTTACAATAGGAATTTTTGGGTTAGGTCAATCCGTTCGCGAGATATGGGACATTGAAGCTAAGAAATGGTTGACTAGACAACAAATTTTTCGCACTTCTGCTGCTCCAATCGCTTAACCCGAATGGCCTAGAGGAAAAATACACGTACCGTTGTAATCGGGCGAGTTTCTATTTTCAGATGCAACAGGAATTTTTGGGTTAGGTCAATCCGTTCGCGAGAAATGGGAGTTTGAAGACAAGAAATGGTTGAGAAGGCAAAAAATTTTTCGCAATTCTGCTGCTCCAAACGCTTAACCAGAATGGCCTAGGGAAAAAATACACATACCGTTGTAATCGGGCGAGTTTCTACTTTCAGATGCAATAGGAATTTTTGGGTTAGGTCAATCCGTTCGCGAGATATGGGAGTTTGAAGCTAAGATATGGTTGAGAAGACAACAAATTTTTCGCAAATCTGCTGCTCCAAACGCTTAACCAGAATGGCCTAGGGAAAAAATACGCGTACCGTTGTAATCGGGCGAGTTTCTACTTTCAGTTACAATAGGAATTTTTGGGTTAGGTCAATCCGTTCGCGAGATATGGGAGTTTGAAGACAAGAAATGGTTGAGAAGGCAAAAAATTTTTCGCAATTCTGCTGCTCCAAACGCTTAACCAGAATGGCCTAGGGAAAAAATACACATACCGTTGTAATCAGGCGAGTTTCTACTTTCAGATGCAATAGGAATTTCTGGGTTAGGTCAATCCGTTCGCGAGATATGGGAGTTTGAAGCCAAGAAATGGTTGAGAAGGCAAAAAATTTTTCGCAATTCTGCTGCTTCAAACGCTTATCCAGAATGGACCAGGGAAAAAATACACATACCGTTGTGATCGGGCGAGTTTCTACTTTCAGATGCAATAGGAATTTTTGGGTTGGGTTAATCCGTTCGCGAGATATGGGAGTTTGAAGCCAAGAAATGGTTGAGAAGGCAAAAAATTTTTCGCAACTCTGGTGCTTCAAACGCTTAACCAGAATGGCCCAGGGAAAAAATACACAAACCGTTGGAATCGGGCGAGTTTCTACTTTCAAAGGCAATAGGAAGTTTTGGGTTAGGTCAATCCGTTCGCGAGATATGAGAGTTTGAAGCTAAGATATGGTTGAGAAGACAACAAATTTTTCGCAAATCTGCTGCTCCAAACGCTTAACCAGAATGGCCTAGGGAAAAAATACGCGTAGCGTTGTAATCGGGCGAGTTTCTACTTTCAGTTACAATAGGAATTTTTGGGTTAGGTCAATCCGTTCGCGAGATATGGGACATTGAAGCTAAGAAATGGTTGACAAGACAACAAATTTTTCGCACTTCTGCTGCTCCAATCGCTTAACCCGAATGGCCTAGAGGAAAAATACACGTACCGTTGTAGTCGGGCGAGTTTCTACTTTCAGATGCAACAGGAATTTTTGGGTTAGGTCAATCCGTTCGCGAGAAATGGGAGTTTGAAGCCAAGAAATGGTAGAAGAGGCAAAAAATTTTTCACAATTCTGCTGCTCCAAACGCTTAACCAGAATGGCCTAGGGAAAAAATACACATACCGTTGTAATCGGGCGAGTTTCTACTTTCAGATGCAATAAGAATTTTTGGGTTAGTTCCATCCGTTCGCGAGATATGGGAGTTTGAAGCCAAGAAATGGTTGAGAAGGCAAAAAATTTTTCGCAATTCTGCTGCTCCAAACGCTTAACCAGAATGGCCTAGGGAAAAAATACACATACCGTTGTAATCGGGCGAGTTTCTACTTTCAGATGAAATTAGAATTTTTGGGTTAGGTCAATCCGTTCGCGAGATATGGGAGTTTGAAGCCAAGAAATGGTTGAGAAGGCAAAAAATTTTTCGCAACTCTGCTGCTTCAAACGCTTAACCAGAATGGCCCAGGGAAAAAATACACAAACCGTTGGAATCGGGCGAGTTTCTACTTTCAGTTACAATAGGAATTTTTGGGTTAGGTCAATCCGTTCGCGAGATATGGGAGTTTGAAGCCAAGAAATGGTTGAGAAGACAACAAATTTTTCGCACTTCTGCTGCTCCAAACGCTTCACCAGAATGGCCTAGGGAAAAAATACACATACCGTTGTAATCGGGCGATTTTCTACTTTCACATGCAATAAGAATTCTTGGGTTAGGTCAATCCGTTCGCGAGATATGGGAGTTTGAAGCCAAGAAATGGTTGAGAAGGCAAAAAATTTTTCGCACTTCTGCTGCTCCAATCGCTTAACCCGAATGGCCTAGAGGAAAAATACACGTACCGTTGTAATCGGGCGATTTTCTACTTTCACATGCAATAAGAATTCTTGGGTTAGGTCAATCCGTTCGCGAGATATGGGAGTTTGAAGCCAAGAAATGGTTGAGAAGGCAAAAAATTTTTCGCACTTCTGCTGCTCCAATCGCTTAACCCGAATGGCCTAGAGGAAAAATACACGTACCGTTGTAATCGGGCGAGTTTCTACTTTCAGATGCAACAGGAATTTTTGGGTTAGGTCAATCCTTTCGCGAGAAATGGGAGTTTGAAGCCAAGAAATGGTAGAAGAGGCAAAAAATTTTTCACAATTCTGCTGCTCCAAACGCTTAACCAGAATGGCCTAGGGAAAAAATACACATACCGTTGTGATCGGGCGAGTTTCTACTTTCAGATGCAATAGGAATTTTTGGGTTGGGTCAATCCGTTCGCGAGATATGGGAGTTTGAAGCCAAGAAATGGTTGAGAAGGCAAAAAATTTTTCGCAATTCTGCTGCTTCAAACGCTTAACCAGAATGGCCCAGGGAATAATTACACATACCGTTGTAATCGGGCGAGTTTCTACTTTTAGATGCAATAAGAATTTTTGGGTTGGGTCAATCCGTTCGCGAGATATGGGAGTTTGAAGACAAGAAATGGTTGAGAAGGCAAAAAATTTTTCGCAATTCTGCTGCTCCAAACGCTTAACCAGAATGGCCTAGGGAAAAAATACACATACCGTTGTAATCGGGCGAGTTTCTACTTTCAGATGCAATAAGAATTTTTGGGTTAGGTCAATCCGTTCGCGAGATATGGGAGTTTGAAGCCAAGAAATGGTTGAGAAGGCAAAAAATTTTTCGCAATTCTGCTGCTTCAAACGCTTAACCAAAATGGCCCAGGGAAAAAATACACATACCGTTGGAATCGGGCGAGTTTCTACTTTCAAAGGCAATAGGAATTTTTGGGTTAGGTCAATCCGTTCGCGAGATATGAGAGTTTGAAGCTAAGATATGGTTGAGAAGACAACAAATTTTTCGCAAATCTGCTGCTCCAAACGCTTAACCAGAATGGCCTAGGGAAAAAATACGCGTACCGTTGTAATCGGGCGAGTTTCTACTTTCAGTTACAATAGGAATTTTTGGGTTAGGTCAATCCGTTCGCGAGATATGGGAGTTTGAAGCCAAGAAATGGTTGAGAAGACAACAAATTTTTCGCACTTCTGCTGCTCCAAACGCTTCACCAGAATGGCCTAGGGAAAAAATACACATACCGTTGTAATCGGGCGATTTTCTACTTTCACATGCAATAAGAATTCTTGGGTTAGGTCAATCCGTTCGCGAGATATGGGAGTTTGAAGCCAAGAAATGGTTGAGAAGGCAAAAAATTTTTCGCAATTCTGCTGCTTCAAACGCTTAACCAGAATGGCCCAGGGAAAAAATACACATACCGTTGTGATCGGGCGAGTTTCTACTTTCAGATGCAATAGGAATTTTTGGGTTGGGTCAATCCGTTTGCGAGATATGGGAGTTTGAAGACAAGAAATGGTTGAGAAGGCAAAAAATTTTTGCAATTCTGCTGCTCCAAACGCTTAACCAGAATGGGCTAGGGAAAAAATACACATACCGTTGTGATCGGGCGAGTTTCTACTTTCAGATGCAATAGGAATTTTTGGGTTGGGTCAATCCGTTCGCGAGATATGGGAGTTTGAAGACAAGAAATGGTTGAGAAGGCAAAAAATTTTTCGCAATTCTGCTGCTTCAAACGCTTAACCAAAATGGCCCAGGGAAAAAATACACATACCGTTGGAATCGGGCGAGTTTCTACTTTCAAAGGCAATAGGAATTTTTGGGTTAGGTCAATCCGTTCGCGAGATATGAGAGTTTGAAGCTAAGATATGGTTGAGAAGACAACAAATTTTTCGCAAATCTGCTGCTCCAAACGCTTAACCAGAATGGCCTAGGGAAAAAATACGCGTACCGTTGTAATCGGGCGAGTTTCTACTTTCAGTTACAATAGGAATTTTTGGGTTAGGTCAATCCGTTCGCGAGATATGGGACATTGAGGCTAAGAAATGGTTGACTAGACAACAAATTTTTCGCACTTCTGCTGCTCCAAACGCTTCACCAGAATGGCCTAGGGAAAAAATACACATACCGTTGTAATCGGGCGATTTTCTACTTTCACATGCAATAAGAATTTTTGGGTTAGGTCAATCCGTTCGCGAGATATGGGAGTTTGAAGCCAAGAAATGGTTGAGAAGGCAAAAAATTTTTCGCAATTCTGCTGCTTCAAACGCTTAACCAGAATGGCCCAGGGAAAAAATACACATACCGTTGTGATCGGGCGAGTTTCTACTTTCAGATGCAATAGGAATTTTTGGGTTGGGTCAATCCGTTCGCGAGATATGGGAGTTTGAAGACAAGAAATGGTTGAGAAGGCAAAAAATTTTTCGCAATTCTGCTGCTCCAAACGCTTAACCAGAATGGCCTAGGGAAAAAATACACATAACGTTGTAATCGGGCGAGTTTCTACTTTCAGATGCAATAAGAATTTTTGGAGTAGGTCAATCCGTTCGCGAGATATGGGAGTTTGAAGCCAAGAAATGGTTGAGAAGGCAAAAAATTTTTCGCAATTCTGCTGCTTCAAACGCTTAACCAGAATGGCCCAGGGAAAAAATACACATACCGTTGGAATCGGGCGATTTTCTACTTTTAGATGCAATAAGAATTTTTGGGTTGGGTCAATCCGTTCGCGAGATATGGGAGTTTGAAGCCAAGAAATGGTTGAGGAGGCAAAAAATTTTTCGCAATTCTGCTGCTTCAAACGCTTAACCAGAATGGCCCAGGGAAAAAATACACATACCGTTGTAATCGGGCGAGTTTCTACTTTCAAAGGCAATAGGAATTTTTGGGTTAGGTCTATCCGTTCGCGAGATATGAGAGTTTGAAGCTAAGATATGGTTGAGAAGACAACAAATTTTTCGCAAATCTGCTGCTCCAAACGCTTAACCAGAATGGCCTAGGGAAAAAATACGCGTACCGTTGTAATCGGGCGAGTTTCTACTTTCAGATGCAATAAGAATTTTTGGGTTAGGTCAATCCGTTCGCGAGATATGGTAGTTTGAAGCCAAGAAATGGTTGAGAAGACAACAAATTTTTCGCACTTCTGCTGCTCCAAACGCTTCACCAGAATGGCCTAGGGAAAAAATACACATACCGTTGTAATCGGGCGATTTTCTACTTTCACATGCAACAAGAATTTTTGGTGTAGGTCAATCCGTTCGCGAGATATGGGAGTTTGAAGCCAAGAAATGGTTGAGAAGGCAAAAAATTTTTCGCAATTCTGCTGCTTCAAACGCTTAACCAGAATGGCCCAGGGAAAAAATACACATACCGTTGTGATCGGGCGAGTTTCTACTTTCAGATGCAATAGGAATTTTTGGGTTGGGTCAATCCGTTCGCGAGATATGGGAGTTTGAAGACAAGAAATGATTGAGAAGGCAAAAAATTTTGCGCAATTCTGCTGCTCCAAACGCTTAACCAGAATGGCCTAGGGAAAAAATACACATACCGTTGTAATCGGGCGAGTTTCTACTTTCAGATGCAATAAGAATTTTTGGGTTAGGTCAATCCGTTCGAGAGATATGGGAGTTTGAAGCTAAGAAATGGTTGAGAAGGCAAAAAATTTTTCGCAATTCTGCTGCTTCAAACGCTTAACCAGAATAGCCCAGGGAAAAATTACACATACCGTTGTAATCGGGCGAGTTTCTACTTTTAGATGCAATAAGAATTTTTGGGTTGGGTCAATCCGTTCGCGAGATATGGGAGTTTGAAGACAAGAAATGGTTGAGAAGGCAAAAAATTTTTCGCAATTCTGCTGCTCCAAACGCTTAACCAGAATGGCCTAGGGAAAAAATACACATACCGTTGTGATCGGGCGAGTTTCTACTTTCAGATGCAATAAGAATTTTTGGGTTAGGCCAATCCGTTCGCGAGATATGGGAGTTTGAAGCCAAGAAATGGTTGTGAAGGCAAAAAATTTTTCGCAATTCTGCTGCTTCAAACGCTTAACCAGAATGGCCCAGGGAAAAAATATACATACCGTTGGAATCGGGCGAGTTTCTACTTTCAAAGGCAATAGGAATTTTTGGGTTAGGTCTATCCGTTCGCGAGATATGAGAGTTTGAAGCTAAGATATGGTTGAGAAGACAACAAATTTTTCGCAAATCTGCTGCTCCAAACGCTTAACCAGAATGGCCTAGGGAAAAAATACGCGTACCGTTGTAATCGGGCGAGTTTCTACTTTCAGTTACAATAGGAATTTTTGTTTAGGTCAATCCGTTCGCGAGATATGGGACATTGAAGCTAAGAAATGGTTGACTAGACAACAAATTTTTCGCACTTCTGCTGCTCCAATCGCTTAACGCGAATGGCCTAGAGGAAAAATACACGTACCGTTGTAATCGGGCGAGTTTCTATTTTCAGAAGCAACAGGAATTTTTGGGTTAGGTCAATCCGTTCGCGAGAAATGGGAGTTTGAAGACAAGAAATGGTTGAAAAGGCAAAAAATTTTTCGCAATTCTGCTGCTCCAAACGCTTAACCAGAATGGCCTAGGGAAAAAATACACATACCGTTGTAATCGGGCGAGTTTCTACTTTCAGATGCAATAGGAATTTTTGGGTTAGGTCAATCCGTTCGCGAGATATGGGAGTTTGAAGCTAAGATATGGTTGAGAAGACAACAAATTTTTCGCAAATCTGCTGCTCCAAACGCTTAACCAGAATGGCCTAGGGAAGAAATACGCGTACCGTTGTAATCGGGCGAGTTTCTACTTTCAGTTACAATAGGAATTTTTGGGTTAGGTCAATCCGTTCGCGAGATATGGGAGTTTGAAGACAAGAAATGGTTGAGAAGGCAAAAAATTTTTCGCAATTCTGCTGCTCCAAACGCTTAACCAGAATGGCCTAGGGAAAAAATACACATACCGTTGTAATCAGGCGAGTTTCTACTTTCAGATGCAATAGGAATTTCTGGGTTAGGTCAATCCGTTCGCGAGATATGGGAGTTTGAAGCCAAGAAATGGTTGAGAAGGCAAAAAATTTTTCGCAATTCTGCTGCTTCAAACGCTTAACCAGAATGGACCAGGGAAAAAATACACATACCGTTGTGATCGGGCGAGTTTCTACTTTCAAAGGCAATAGGAAGTTTTGGGTTAGGTCAATCCGTTCGCGATATATGAGAGTTTGAAGCTAAGATATGGTTGAGAAGACAACAAATTTTTCGCAAATCTGCTGCTCCAAACGCTTAACCAGAATGGCCTAGGGAAAAAATACGCGTAGCGTTGTAATCGGGCGAGTTTCTACTTTCAGTTACAATAGGAATTTTTGGGTTAGGTCAATCCGTTCGCGAGATATGGGACATTGAAGCTAAGAAATGGTTGACAAGACAACAAATTTTTCGCACTTCTGCTGCTCCAATCGCTTAACCCGAATGGCCTAGAGGAAAAATACACGTACCGTTGTAGTCGGGCGAGTTTCTACTTTCAGATGCAACAGGAATTTTTGGGTTAGGTCAATCCGTTCGCGAGAAATGGGAGTTTGAAGCCAAGAAATGGTAGAAGAGGCAAAAAATTTTTCACAATTCTGCTGCTCCAAACGCTTAACCAGAATGGCCTAGGGAAAAAATACACATACCGTTGTAATCGGGCGAGTTTCTACTTTCAGATGCAATAAGAATTTTTGGGTTAGTTCCATCCGTTCGCGAGATATGGGAGTTTGAAGCCAAGAAATGGTTGAGAAGGCAAAAAATTTTTCGCAATTCTGCTGCTCCAAACGCTTAACCAGAATGGCCTAGGGAAAAAATACACATACCGTTGTAATCGGGCGAGTTTCTACTTTCAGATGAAATTAGAATTTTTGGGTTAGGTCAATCCGTTCGCGAGATATGGGAGTTTGAAGACAAGAAATGGTTGAGAAGGCAAAAAATTCTTCGCAACTCTGCTGCTTCAAACGCTTAACCAGAATGGCCCAGGGAAAAAATACACAAACCGTTGGAATCGGGCGAGTTTCTACTTTCAAAGGCAATAGGAATTTTTGGGTTAGGTCAATCCGTTCGCGAGATATGAGAGTTTGAAGCTAAGATATGGTGGAGAAGACAACAAATTTTTCGCAAATCTGCTGCTCCAAACGCTTAACCAGAATGGCCTGGGGAAAAAATACGCGTACCGTTGTAATCGGGCGAGTTTCTACTTTCAGTTACAATAGGAATTTTTGGGTTAGGTCAATCCGTTCGCGAGATATGGGACATTGAAGCTAAGAAATGGTTGACAAGACAACAAATTTTTCGCACTTCTGCTGCTCCAATCGCTTAACCCGAATGGCCTAGAGGAAAAATACACGTACCGTTGTAATCGGGCGAGTTTCTACTTTCAGATGCAACAGGAATTTTTGGGTTAGGTCAATCCTTTCGCGAGAAATGGGAGTTTGAAGCCAAGAAATGGTAGAAGAGGCAAAAAATTTTTCACAATTCTGCTGCTCCAAACGCTTAACCAGAATGGCCTAGGGAAAAAATACGCGTAGCGTTGTAATCGGGCGAGTTTCTACTTTCAGTTACAATAGGAATTTTTGGGTTAGGTCAATCCGTTCGCGAGATATGGGACATTGAAGCTAAGAAATGGTTGACAAGACAACAAATTTTTCGCACTTCTGCTGCTCCAATCGCTTAACCCGAATGGCCTAGAGGAAAAATACACGTACCGTTGTAGTCGGGCGAGTTTCTACTTTCAGATGCAACAGGAATTTTTGGGTTAGGTCAATCCGTTCGCGAGAAATGGGAGTTTGAAGCCAAGAAATGGTAGAAGAGGCAAAAAATTTTTCACAATTCTGCTGCTCCAAACGCTTAACCAGAATGGCCTAGGGAAAAAATACACATACCGTTGTAATCGGGCGAGTTTCTACTTTCAGATGCAATAAGAATTTTTGGGTTAGTTCCATCCGTTCGCGAGATATGGGAGTTTGAAGCCAAGAAATGGTTGAGAAGGCAAAAAATTTTTCGCAATTCTGCTGCTCCAAACGCTTAACCAGAATGGCCTAGGGAAAAAATACACATACCGTTGTAATCGGGCGAGTTTCTACTTTCAGATGAAATTAGAATTTTTGGGTTAGGTCAATCCGTTCGCGAGATATGGGAGTTTGAAGACAAGAAATGGTTGAGAAGGCAAAAAATTCTTCGCAACTCTGCTGCTTCAAACGCTTAACCAGAATGGCCCAGGGAAAAAATACACAAACCGTTGGAATCGGGCGAGTTTCTACTTTCAAAGGCAATAGGAATTTTTGGGTTAGGTCAATCCGTTCGCGAGATATGAGAGTTTGAAGCTAAGATATGGTGGAGAAGACAACAAATTTTTCGCAAATCTGCTGCTCCAAACGCTTAACCAGAATGGCCTAGGGAAAAAATACGCGTACCGTTGTAATCGGGCGAGTTTCTACTTTCAGTTACAATAGGAATTTTTGGGTTAGGTCAATCCGTTCGCGAGATATGGGACATTGAAGCTAAGAAATGGTTGACAAGACAACAAATTTTTCGCACTTCTGCTGCTCCAATCGCTTAACCCGAATGGCCTAGAGGAAAAATACACGTACCGCTGTAATCGGGCGAGTTTCTACTTTCAGATGCAACAGGAATTTTTGGGTTAGGTCAATCCTTTCGCGAGAAATGGGAGTTTGAAGCCAAGAAATGGTAGAAGAGGCAAAAAATTTTTCACAATTCTGCTGCTCCAAACGCTTAACCAGAATGGCCTAGGGAAAAAATACACATACCGTTGTGATCGGGCGAGTTTCTACTTTCAGATGCAATAGGAATTTTTGGGTTGGGTCAATCCGTTCGCGAGATATGGGAGTTTGAAGCCAAGAAATGGTTGAGAAGGCAAAAAATTTTTCGCAATTCTGCTGCTTCAAACGCTTAACCAGAATGGCCCAGGGAATAATTACACATACCGTTGTAATCGGGCGAGTTTCTACTTTTAGATGCAATAAGAATTTTTTGGTTGGGTCAATCCGTTCGCGAGATATGGGAGTTTGAAGACAAGAAATGGTTGAGAAGGCAAAAAATTTTTCGCAATTCTGCTGCTCCAAACGCTTATCCAGAATGGCCTAGGGAAAAAATACACATACCGTTGTAATCGGGCGAGTTTCTACTTTCAGATGCAATAAGAATTTTTGGGTTAGGTCAATCCGTTCGCGAGATATGGGAGTTTGAAGCCAAGAAATGGTTGAGAAGGCAACAAATTTTTCGCAATTCTGCTGCTTCAAACGCTTAACCAAAATGGCCCAGGGAAGAAATACACATACCGTTGGAATCGGGCGAGTTTCTACTTTCAAAGGCAATAGGAATTTTTGGGTTAGGTCAATCCGTTCGCGAGATATGAGAGTTTGAAGCTAAGATATGGTTGAGAAGACAACAAATTTTTCGCAAATCTGCTGCTCCAAACGCTTAACCAGAATGGCCTAGGGAAAAAATACGCGTACCGTTGTAATCGGGCGAGTTTCTACTTTCAGTTACAATAGGAATTTTTGGGTTAGGTCAATCCGTTCCCGAGATATGGGAGTTTGAAGCCAAGAAATGGTTGAGAAGACAACAAATTTTTCGCACTTCTGCTGCTCCAAACGCTTCACCAGAATGGCCTAGGGAAAAAATACACATACCGTTGTAATCGGGCGATTTTCTACTTTCACATACAATAAGAATTCTTGGGTTAGGTCAATCCGTTCGCGAGATATGGGAGTTTGAAGCCAAGAAATGGTTGAGAAGGCAAAAAATTTTTCGCAATTCTGCTGCTTCAAACGCTTAACCAGAATGGCCCAGGGAAAAAATACACATACCCTTGTGATCGGGCTAGTTTCTACTTTCAGATGCAATAGGAATTTTTGGGTTATGTCAATCCGTTCGCGAGGTATGGGAGTTTGAAGCCAAGAAATGGTTGAGAAGACAACAAATTTTTCGCAATTCTGCTGCTTCAAACGCTTAACCAGAATGGCCCAGGGAAAAATTACACATACCGTTGTAATCGGGCGAGTTTCTACTTTTAGATGCAATAAGAATTTTTGGGTTGTGTCAATCCGTTCGCGAGATATGGGAGTTTGAAGACAAGAAATGGTTGAGAAGGCAAAAAATTTTTCGCAATTCTGCTGCTCCAAACGCTTAACCAGAATGGCCTATGGAAAAAATACACATACCGTTGTAATCGGGCGAGTTTCTACTTTCAGATGCAATAAGAATTTTTGGGTTAGGTCAATCCGTTCGCGAGATATGGGACATTGAAGCTAAGAAATGGTTGACAAGACAACAAATTTTTCGCACTTCTGCTGCTCCAATCGCTTAACCCGAATGGCCTAGAGGAAAAATACACGTACCGTTGTAATCGGGCGAGTTTCTACTTTCAGATGCAACAGGAATTTTTGGGTTAGGTCAATCCTTTCGCGAGAAATGGGAGTTTGAAGCCAAGAAATGGTAGAAGAGGCAAAAAATTTTTCACAATTCTGCTGCTCCAAACGCTTAACCAGAATGGCCTAGGGAAAAAATACACATACCGTTGTGATCGGGCGAGTTTCTACTTTCAGATGCAATAGGAATTTTTGGGTTGGGTCAATCCGTTCGCGAGATATGGGAGTTTGAAGCCAAGAAATGGTTGAGAAGGCAAAAAATTTTTCGCAATTCTGCTGCTTCAAACGCTTAACCAGAATGGCCCAGGGAATAATTACACATACCGTTGTAATCGGGCGAGTTTCTACTTTTAGATGCAATAAGAATTTTTTGGTTGGGTCAATCCGTTCGCGAGATATGGGAGTTTGAAGACAAGAAATGGTTGAGAAGGCAAAAAATTTTTCGCAATTCTGCTGCTCCAAACGCTTATCCAGAATGGCCTAGGGAAAAAATACACATACCGTTGTAATCGGGCGAGTTTCTACTTTCAGATGCAATAAGAATTTTTGGGTTAGGTCAATCCGTTCGCGAGATATGGGAGTTTGAAGCCAAGAAATGGTTGAGAAGGCAAAAAATTTTTCGCAATTCTGCTGCTTCAAACGCTTAACCAAAATGGCCCAGGGAAAAAATACACATACCGTTGGAATCGGGCGAGTTTCTACTTTCAAAGGCAATAGGAATTTTTGGGTTAGGTCAATCCGTTCGCGAGATATGAGAGTTTGAAGCTAAGATATGGTTGAGAAGACAACAAATTTTTCGCAAATCTGCTGCTCCAAACGCTTAACCAGAATGGCCTAGGGAAAAAATACGCGTACCGTTGTAATCGGGCGAGTTTCTACTTTCAGTTACAATAGCAATTTTTGGGTTAGGTCAATCCGTTCGCGAGATATGGGAGTTTGAAGCCAAGAAATGGTTGAGAAGACAACAAATTTTTCGCACTTCTGCTGCTCCAAACGCTTCACCAGAATGGCCTAGGGAAAAAATACACATACCGTTGTAATCGGGCGATTTTCTACTTTCACATGCAATAAGAATTCTTGGGTTAGGTCAATCCGTTCGCGAGATATGGGAGTTTGAAGCCAAGAAATGGTTGAGAAGGCAAAAAATTTTTCGCAATTCTGCTGCTTCAAACGCTTAACCAGAATGGCCCAGGGAAAAAATACACATACCCTTGTGATCGGGCTAGTTTCTACTTTCAGATGCAATAGGAATTTTTGGGTTGGGTCAATCCGTTCGCGAGATATGGGAGTTTGAAGACAAGAAATGTTTGAGAAGGCAAAAAATTTTTCGCAATTCTGCTGCTCCAAACGCTTAACCAGAATGGCCTAGGGAAAAAATACACATACCGTTGTAATCGGGCGAGATTCTACTTTCAGATGCAATAAGAATTTTTGGGTTAGGTCAATCCGTTCGCGAGATATGGGAGTTTGAAGCCAAGAAATGGTAGAGAAGGCAAAAAATTTTTCGCAATTCTGCTGCTTCAAACGCTTAACCAGAATGGCCCAGGGAAAAATTACACATACCGTTGTAATCGGGCGAGTTTCTACTTTTAGATGCAATAAGAATTTTTGGGTTGTGTCAATCCGTTCGCGAGATATGGGAGTTTGAAGACAAGAAATGGTTGAGAAGGCAAAAAATTTTTCGCAATTCTGCTGCTCCAAACGCTTAACCAGAATGGCCTATGGAAAAAATACACATACCGTTGTAATCGGGCGAGTTTCTACTTTCAGATGCAATAAGAATTTTTGGGTTAGGTCAATCCGTTCGCGAGATATGGAAGTTTGAAGCCAAGAAATGGTTGAGAAGGCAAAAAATTTTTCGCAATTCTGCGGCTTCAAACGCTTAACCAGAATGGCCCAGGGAAAAAATACACATACCGTTGTAATCGGGCGAGTTTCTACTTTTAGATGCAATAAGAATTTTTGGGTTGTGTCAATCCGTTCGCGAGATATGGGAGTTTGAAGACAAGAAATGGTTGAGAAGGCAAAAAATTTTTCGCAATTCTGCTGCTCCAAACGCTTAACCAGAATGGCCTATGGAAAAAATACACATACCGTTGTAATCGGGCGAGTTTCTACTTTCAGATGCAATAAGAATTTTTGGGTTAGGTCAATCCGTTCGCGAGATATGGGACATTGAAGCTAAGAAATGGTTGACAAGACAACAAATTTTTCGCACTTCTGCTGCTCCAATCGCTTAACCCGAATGGCCTAGAGGAAAAATACACGTACCGTTGTAATCGGGCGAGTTTCTACTTTCAGATGCAACAGGAATTTTTGGGTTAGGTCAATCCTTTCGCGAGAAATGGGAGTTTGAAGCCAAGAAATGGTAGAAGAGGCAAAAAATTTTTCACAATTCTGCTGCTCCAAACGCTTAACCAGAATGGCCTAGGGAAAAAATACACATACCGTTGTGATCGGGCGAGTTTCTACTTTCAGATGCAATAGGAATTTTTGGGTTGGGTCAATCCGTTCGCGAGATATGGGAGTTTGAAGCCAAGAAATGGTTGAGAAGGCAAAAAATTTTTCGCAATTCTGCTGCTTCAAACGCTTAACCAGAATGGCCCAGGGAATAATTACACATACCGTTGTAATCGGGCGAGTTTCTACTTTTAGATGCAATAAGAATTTTTTGGTTGGGTCAATCCGTTCGCGAGATATGGGAGTTTGAAGACAAGAAATGGTTGAGAAGGCAAAAAATTTTTCGCAATTCTGCTGCTCCAAACGCTTATCCAGAATGGCCTAGGGAAAAAATACACATACCGTTGTAATCGGGCGAGTTTCTACTTTCAGATGCAATAAGAATTTTTGGGTTAGGTCAATCCGTTCGCGAGATATGGGAGTTTGAAGCCAAGAAATGGTTGAGAAGGCAAAAAATTTTTCGCAATTCTGCTGCTTCAAACGCTTAACCAAAATGGCCCAGGGAAAAAATACACATACCGTTGGAATCGGGCGAGTTTCTACTTTCAAAGGCAATAGGAATTTTTGGGTTAGGTCAATCCGTTCGCGAGATATGAGAGTTTGAAGCTAAGATATGGTTGAGAAGACAAC
Organism: Ptiloglossa arizonensis; assembly: GCF_051014685.1. Classification (NCBI taxonomy): domain Eukaryota; kingdom Metazoa; phylum Arthropoda; class Insecta; order Hymenoptera; family Colletidae; genus Ptiloglossa; species Ptiloglossa arizonensis. The sequence goes on along the minus strand of NW_027478435.1, from coordinate 871,128 downwards.
AAATTTTTCGCAAATCTGCTGCTCCAAACGCTTAACCAGAATGGCCTAGGGAAAAAATACGCGTACCGTTGTAATCGGGCGAGTTTCTACTTTCAGTTACAATAGCAATTTTTGGGTTAGGTCAATCCGTTCGCGAGATATGGGAGTTTGAAGCCAAGAAATGGTTGAGAAGACAACAAATTTTTCGCACTTCTGCTGCTCCAAACGCTTCACCAGAATGGCCTAGGGAAAAAATACACATACCGTTGTAATCGGGCGATTTTCTACTTTCACATGCAATAAGAATTCTTGGGTTAGGTCAATCCGTTCGCGAGATATGGGAGTTTGAAGCCAAGAAATGGTTGAGAAGGCAAAAAATTTTTCGCAATTCTGCTGCTTCAAACGCTTAACCAGAATGGCCCAGGGAAAAAATACACATACCCTTGTGATCGGGCTAGTTTCTACTTTCAGATGCAATAGGAATTTTTGGGTTGGGTCAATCCGTTCGCGAGATATGGGAGTTTGAAGACAAGAAATGTTTGAGAAGGCAAAAAATTTTTCGCAATTCTGCTGCTCCAAACGCTTAACCAGAATGGCCTAGGGAAAAAATACACATACCGTTGTAATCGGGCGAGATTCTACTTTCAGATGCAATAAGAATTTTTGGGTTAGGTCAATCCGTTCGCGAGATATGGGAGTTTGAAGCCAAGAAATGGTAGAGAAGGCAAAAAATTTTTCGCAATTCTGCTGCTTCAAACGCTTAACCAGAATGGCCCAGGGAAAAATTACACATACCGTTGTAATCGGGCGAGTTTCTACTTTTAGATGCAATAAGAATTTTTGGGTTGTGTCAATCCGTTCGCGAGATATGGGAGTTTGAAGACAAGAAATGGTTGAGAAGGCAAAAAATTTTTCGCAATTCTGCTGCTCCAAACGCTTAACCAGAATGGCCTATGGAAAAAATACACATACCGTTGTAATCGGGCGAGTTTCTACTTTCAGATGCAATAAGAATTTTTGGGTTAGGTCAATCCGTTCGCGAGATATGGAAGTTTGAAGCCAAGAAATGGTTGAGAAGGCAAAAAATTTTTCGCAATTCTGCGGCTTCAAACGCTTAACCAGAATGGCCCAGGGAAAAAATACACATACCGTTGGAATCGGGCGAGTTTCTACTTTCAAAGGCAATAGGAATTTTTGGGTTAGGTCAATCCGTTCGCGAGATATGGGAGTTTGAAGCCAAGAAATGGTTGAGAAGGCAAAAAATTTTTCGCAAATCTGCTGCTCCAAACGCTTAACCAGAATGGACTAGGGAAAAAATACGCGTACCGTTGTAATCGGGCGAGTTTCTACTTTCAGATACAATAGGAATTTTTGGGTTAGGTCAATCCGTTCGCGAGATATGGGACTTTGAAGCTAAGAAATGGTTGACAAGACAACAAATTTTTCGCACTTCTGCTGCTCCAATCGCTTAACCCGAATGGCCTAGAGGAAAAATACACGTACCGTTGTAATCGGGCGAGTTTCTACTTTCAGATGCAACAGGAATTTTTGGGTTAGGTCAATCCGTTCGCTAGAAATGGGAGTTTGAAGCCAAGAAATGGTAGAAGAGGCAAAAAATTTTTCACAATTCTGCTGCTCCAAACGCTTAACCAGAATGGCCTAGGGAAAAAATACACATACCGTTGTGATCGGGCGAGTATCTACTTTCAGATGCAATAGGAATTTTTGGGTTGGGTCAATCCGTTCGCGAGATATGGGAGTTTGAAGACAAGAAATGGTTGAGAAGGCAAAAAATTTTTCGCAATTCTGCTGCTCCAAACGCTTAACCAGAATGGCCTAGGGAAAAAATACACACACCGTTGTAATCGGGCGAGTTTCTACTTTCAGATGCAATAAGAATTTTTGGGTTAGGTCAATCCGTTCGCGAGATATGGGAGTTTGAAGCCAAGAAATGGTTGAGAAGGCAAAAAATTTTTCGCAATTCTGCTGCTTCAAACGCTTAACCAGAATGGCCCAGGGAAAAATTACACATACCGTTGTAATCGGGCGAGTTTCTACTTTTAGATGCAATAAGAATTTTTGGGTTGGGTTAATCCGTTCGCGAGATATGGGAGTTTGAAGACAAGAAATGGTTGAGAAGGCAAAAAATTTTTCGCAATTCTGCTGCTCCAAACGCTTAACCAGAATGGCCTAGGGAAAAAATACACATACCGTTGTAATCGGGCGAGTTTCTACTTTCAGATGCAATAAGAATTTTTGGGTTAGGTCAATCCGTTCGCGAGATATGGGAGTTTGAAGCCAAGAAATGGTTGAGAAGGCAAAAAATTTTTCGCAATTCTGCTGCTTCAAACGCTTAACCAGAATGGCGCAGGGAAAAAATACGCATACCGTTGTAATCGGGCGAGTTTCTACTTTCAGTTACAATAGGAATTTTTGGGTTAGGTCAATCCGTTCGCGAGATATGGGACTTTGAAGCTAAGAAATGGTTGACAAGACAACAAATTTTTCGCACTTCTGCTGCTCCAATCGCTTAACCCGAATGGCCTAGAGGAAAAATACACATACCGTTGTGATCGGGCGAGTTTCTACTTTCAGATGCAATAGGAATTTTTGGGTTGGGCCAATCCGTTCGCGAGATATGGGAGTTTGAAGACAAGAAATGGTTGAGAAGGCAAAAAATTTTTCGCAATTCTGCTGCTCCAAACGCTTAACCAGAATGGCCTAGGGAAAAAATACACATACCGTTGTAATCGGGCGAGTTTCTACTTTCAGATGCAACAGGAATTTTTGGGTTAGGTCAATCCGTTCGCGAGAAATGGGAGTTTGAAGCCAAGAAATGGTAGAAGAGGCAAAAAATTTTTCACAATTCTGCTGCTCCAAACGCTTAACCAGAATGGCCTAGGGAAAAAATACACATACCGTTGTGATCGGGCGAGTTTCTACTTTCAGATGCAATAGGAATTTTTGGGTTGGGCCAATCTGTTCGCGAGGTATGGGAGTTTGAAGCCAAGAAATGGTAGAGAAGACAAAAAATTTTTCACAATTCTGCTACTCCAAAGGCTTAACCAGAATGACCTAGGGAAAAAATACACGTACCGTTGTAATCGGGCGAGTTTCTACTTTCAGATGCAACAGGAATTTTTGGGTTAGGTCAATCCGTTCGCGAGAAATGGGAGTTTGAAGCCAAGAAATGGTTGAGAAGGCAACAAATTTTTCTCACTTCTGCTGCTCCAAACGCTTAACCAGAATGGGCTAGGGAAAAAACACACATACCGTTGTAATCGGGCGAGTTTCTACTTTCAGACGCAACAGGAATTTTTGGGTTAGGTCAATCCGTTCGCTTGATATGGGAGTTTGAAGCTAAGAAATGGTAGAGAAGGCAAAAAATTTTTCGCAATTCTGCTGCTCCAAACGCTTAACCAGAATGAGCTAGGGAAAAAATACACATACCGTTGTAATCCGGCGAGTTTCTACTTTCAGACGCAACAGGAATTTTTGGGTTAGGTCAATCCGTTCGCTTGATATGGGAGTTTGAAGCCAATAAATGGTTGAGAAGACAACAAATTTTTCGCACTTCTGCTGCTCCAATCGCTTAACCAGAATGTTCAAGTGGAAAAATACACGTACCGTTGTAATCGGGCGAGTTTCTACTTTCAGACGCAACAGGAATTTTTGGGTTAGGTCAATCCGTTCGCTTGATATGGGAGTTTGAAGCCAACAAATGGTTGAGAAGACAACAAATTTTTCGCACTTCTGCTGCTCCAAACGCTTCACCAGAATGGCCTAGGGAAAAAATACACATACCGTTGTAATCGGGCGATTTTCTACTTTCACATGCAATAAGAATTTTTGGGTTAGGTCAATCCGTTCGCGAGATATGGGAGTTTGAAGCCAAGAATAGGTTGAGAAGGCAAAAAATTTTTCGCAATTCTGCTGCTTCAAACGCTTAACCAGAATGGCCCAGGGAAAAAATACACATACCGTTGTGATCGGGCGAGTTTCTACTTTCAGATGCAATAGGAATTTTTGGGTCGGGTCAATCCGTTCGCGAGATATGGGAGTTTGAAGACAAGAAATGGTTGAGAAGGCAAAAAATTTTTCGCAATTCTGCTGCTCCAAACGCTTAACCAGAATGGCCTAGGGAAAAAATACACATACCGTTGTAATCGGGCGAGTTTCTACTTTCAGATGCAATAAGAATTTTTGGGTTAGGTCAATCCGTTCGCGAGATATGGGAGTTTGAGGCCAAGAAGTGGTTGAGGAGGCAAAAAATTTTTCGCAATTCTGCTGCTTCAAACGCTTAACCAGAATGGCCCAGGGAAAAAATACATATACCGTTGTAATCGGGCGAGTTTCTACTTTTAGATGCAATAAGAATTTTTGGGTTGGGTCAATCCGTTCGCGAGATATGGGAGTTTGAAGACAAGAAATGGTTGAGAAGGCAAAAAATTTTTCGCAATTCTGCTGCTCCAAACGCTTAACCAGAATGGCCTAGGGAAAAAATACACATACCGTTGTAATCGGGCGAGTTTCTACTTTCAGATGCAATAGGAATTTTTGGGTTAGGCCAATCCGTTCGCGAGATATGGGAGTTTGAAGACAAGAAATGGTTGAGAAGGCAAAAAATTTTTCGCAATTCTGCTGCTCCAAACGCTTAACCAGAATGGCTTAGGGAAAAAATACACATACCGTTGTAATCGGGCGAGTTTCTACTTTCAGATGCAATAGGAATTTTTGGGTTAGGTCAATCCGTTCGCGAGATATGGGAGTTTGAAGCCAAGAAATGGTTGAGAAGGCAAAAAATTTTTCGCAATTCTGCTGCTTCAAACGCTTAACCAGAATGGCCCAGGGAAAAATTACACATACCGTTGTAATCGGGCGAGTTTCTACTTTTAGATGCAATAAGAATTTTTGGGTTGGGTTAATCCGTTCGCGAGATATGGGAGTTTGAAGACAAGAAATGGTTGAGAAGGCAAAAAATTTTTCGCAATTCTGCTGCTCCAAACGCTTAACCAGAATGGCCTAGGGAAAAAATACACATACCGTTGTAATCGGGCGAGTTTCTACTTTCAGATGCAATAAGAATTTTTGGGTTAGGTCAATCCGTTCGCGAGATATGGGAGTTTGAAGCCAAGAAATGGTTGAGAAGGCAAAAAATTTTTCGCTATTCTGCTGCTTCAAACGCTTAACCAGAATGGCGCAGGGAAAAAATACGCGTACCGTTGTAATCGGGCGAGTTTCTACTTTCAGTTACAATAGGAATTTTTGGGTTAGGTCAATCCGTTCGCGAGATATGGGACTTTGAAGCTAAGAAATGGTTGACAAGACAACAAATTTTTCGCACTTCTGCTGCTCCAATCGCTTAACCCGAATGGCCTAGAGGAAAAATACACGTACCGTTGTAATCGGGCGAGTTTCTACTTTCAGATGCAACAGGAATTTTTGGGTTAGGTCAATCCGTTCGCGAGAAATGGGAGTTTGAAGCCAAGAAATGGTAGAAGATGCAAAAAATTTTTCCCAATTCTGCTGCTCCAAACGCTTAACCAGAATGGCCTAGGGAAAAAATACACATACCGTTGTGATCGGGCGAGTTTCTACTTTCAGATGCAATAGGAATTTTTGGGTTGGGCCAATCCGTTCGCGAGATATGGGAGTTTGAAGACAAGAAATGGTTGAGAAGACAAAAAATTTTTCGCAATTCTGCTGCTCCAAACGCTTAACCAGAATGGCCCAGGGAAAAAATACACATACCGTTGTAATCGGGCGAGTTTCTACTTTCAGATGCAATAGGAATTTTTGGGTTGGGTCAATCCGTTCGCGAGATATGGGAGTTTGAAGACAAGAAATGGTTGAGAAGGCAAAAAATTTTTCGCAATTCTGCTGCTCCAAACGCTTAACCAGAATGGCCTAGGGAAAAAATACACACACCGTTGTAATCGGGCGAGTTTCTACTTTCAGATGCAATAAGAATTTTTGGGTTAGGTCAATCCGTTCGCGAGATATGGGGGTTTGAAGCCAAGAAATGGTTGAGAAGGCAAAAAATTTTTCGCAATTCTGCTGCTTCAAACGCTTAACCAGAATGGCCCAGGGAAAAATTACACATACCGTTGTAATCCGGCGAGTTTCTACTTTTAGATGCAATAAGAATTTTTGGGTTGGGTTAATCCGTTCGCGAGATATGGGAGTTTGAAGACAAGAAATGGTTGAGAAGGTAAAAAATTTTTCGCAATTCTGCTGCTCCAAACGCTTAACCAGAATGGCCTAGGGAAAAAATACACATACCGTTGTAATCGGGCGAGCTTCTACTTTCAGATGCAATAAGAATTTTTGGGTTAGGTCAATCCGTTCGCGAGATATGGGAGTTTGAAGCCAAGAAATGGTTGAGAAGGCAAAAAATTTTTCGCAATTCTGCTGCTTCAAACGCTTAACCAGAATGGCGCAGGGAAAAAATACGCGTACCGTTGTAATCGGGCGAGTTTCTACTTTCAGTTACAATAGGAATTTTTGGGTTAGGTCAATCCGTTCGCGAGATATGGGACTTTGAAGCTAAGAAATGGTTGACAAGACAACAAATTTTTCGCACTTCTGCTGCTCCAATCGCTTAACCCGAATGGCCTAGAGGAAAAATACACATACCGTTGTGATCGGGCGAGTTTCTACTTTCAGATGCAATAGGAATTTTTGGGTTGGGCCAATCCGTTCGCGAGATATGGGAGTTTGAAGACAAGAAATGGTTGAGAAGGCAAAAAATTTTTCGCAATTCTGCTGCTCCAAACGCTTAACCAGAATGGCCTAGAGAAAAAATACACATACCGTTGTAATCGGGCGAGTTTCTACTTTCAGATGCAACAGGAATTTTTGGGTTAGGTCAATCCGTTCGCGAGAAATGGGAGTTTGAAGCCAAGAAATGGTAGAAGAGGCAAAAAATTTTTCACAATTCTGCTGCTCCAAACGCTTAACCAGAATGGCATAGGGAAAAAATACACATACCGTTGTGATCGGGCGAGTTTCTACTTTCAGATGCAATATGAATTTTTGGGTTGGGCCAATCTGTTCGCGAGGTATGGGAGTTTGAAGCCAAGAAATGGTAGAGAAGACAAAAAATTTTTCACAATTCTGCTACTCCAAACGCTTAACCAGAATGACCTAGGGAAAAAATACACGTACCGTTGTAATCGGGCGAGTTTCTACTTTCAGATGCAACAGGAATTTTTGGGTTAGGTCAATCCGTTCGCGAGAAATGGGAGTTTGAAGCCAAGAAATGGTTGAGAAGGCAACAAATTTTTCTCACTTCTGCTGCTGCAAACGCTTAACCAGAATGGGCTAGGGAAAAAACACACATACCGTTGTAATCGGGCGAGTTTCTACTTTCAGACGCAACAGGAATTTTTGGGTTAGGTCAATCCGTTCGCTTGATATGGGAGTTTGAAGCTAAGAAATGGTAGAGAAGGCAAAAAATTTTTCGCAATTCTGCTGCTCCAAACGCTTAACCAGAATGAGCTAGGGAAAAAATACACATACCGTTGTAATCCGGCGAGTTTCTACTTTCAGACGCAACAGGAATTTTTGGGTTAGGTCAATCCGTTCGCTTGATATGGGAGTTTGAAGCCAATAAATGGTTGAGAAGACAACAAATTTTTCGCACTTCTGCTGCTCCAATCGCTTAACCAGAATGGCCAAGTGGAAAAATACACGTACCGTTGTAATCGGGCGAGTTTCTACTTTCAGACGCAACAGGAATTTTTGGGTTAGGTCAATCCGTTCGCTTGATATGGGAGTTTGAAGCCAACAAATGGTTGAGAAGACAACAAATTTTTCGCACTTCTGCTGCTCCAAACGCTTCACCAGAATGGCCTAGGGAAAAAATACACATACCGTTGTAATCGGGCGATTTTCTACTTTCACATGCAATAAGAATTTTTGGGTTAGGTCAATCCGTTCGCGAGATATGGGAGTTTGAAGCCAAGATTAGGTTGAGAAGGCAAAAAATTTTTCGCAATTCTGCTGCTTCAAACGCTTAACCAGAATGGCCCAGGGAAAAAATACACATACCGTTGTGATCGGGCGAGTTTCTACTTTCAGATGCAATAGGAATTTTTGGGTCGGGTCAATCCGTTCGCGAGATATGGGAGTTTGAAGACAAGAAATGGTTGAGAAGGCAAAAAATTTTTCGCAATTCTGCTGCTCCAAACGCTTAACCAGAATGGCCTAGGGAAAAAATACACATACCGTTGTAATCGGGCGAGTTTCTACTTTCAGATGCAATAAGAATTTTTGGGTTAGGTCAATCCGTTCGCGAGATATGGGAGTTTGAGGCCAAGAAGTGGTTGAGGAGGCAAAAAATTTTTCGCAATTCTGCTGCTTCAAACGCTTAACCAGAATGGCCCAGGGAAAAAATACATATACCGTTGTAATCGGGCGAGTTTCTACTTTTAGATGCAATAAGAATTTTTGGGTTGGGTCAATCCGTTCGCGAGATATGGGAGTTTGAAGACAAGAAATGGTTGAGAAGGCAAAAAATTTTTCGCAATTCTGCTGCTCCAAACGCTTAACCAGAATGGCCTAGGGAAAAAATACACATACCTTTGTAATCGGGCGAGTTTCTACTTTCAGATGCAATAGGAATTTTTGGGTTAGGCCAATCCGTTCGCGAGATATGGGAGTTTGAAGACAAGAAATGGTTGAGAAGGCAAAAAATTTTTCGCAATTCTGCTGCTCCAAACGCTTAACCAGAATGGCTTAGGGAAAAAATACACATACCGTTGTAATCGGGCGAGTTTCTACTTTCAGATGCAATAGGAATTTTTGGGTTAGGTCAATCCGTTCGCGAGATATGGGAGTTTGAAGCCAAGAAATGGTTGAGAAGGCAAAAAATTTTTCGCAATTCTGCTGCTTCAAGCGCTTAACCAGAATGGCCCAGGGAAAAATTACACATACCGTTGTAATCGGGCGAGTTTCTACTTTTAGATGCAATAAGAATTTTTGGGTTGGGTTAATCCGTTCGCGAGATATGGGAGTTTGAAGACAAGAAATGGTTGAGAAGGCAAAAAATTTTTCGCAATTCTGCTGCTCCAAACGCTTAACCAGAACGGCCTAGGGAAAAAATACACATACCGTTGTAATCGGGCGAGTTTCTACTTTCAGATGCAATAAGAATTTTTGGGTTAGGTCAATCCGTTCGCGAGATATGGGAGTTTGAAGCCAAGAAATGGTTGAGAAGGCAAAAAATTTTTCGCTATTCTGCTGCTTCAAACGCTTAACCAGAATGGCGCAGGGAAAAAATACGCGTACCGTTGTAATCGGGCGAGTTTCTACTTTCAGTTACAATAGGAATTTTTGGGTTAGGTCAATCCGTTCGCGAGATATGGGACTTTGAAGCTAAGAAATGGTTGACAAGACAACAAATTTTTCGCACTTCTGCTGCTCCAATCGCTTAACCCGAATGGCCTAGAGGAAAAATACACGTACCGTTGTAATCGGGCGAGTTTCTACTTTCAGATGCAACAGGAATTTTTGGGTTAGGTCAATCCGTTCGCGAGAAATGGGAGTTTGAAGCCAAGAAATGGTAGAAGATGCAAAAAATTTTTCCCAATTCTGCTGCTCCAAACGCTTAACCAGAATGGCCTAGGGAAAAAATACACATACCGTTGTGATCGGGCGAGTTTCTACTTTCAGATGCAATAGGAATTTTTGGGTTGGGCCAATCCGTTCGCGAGATATGGGAGTTTGAAGACAAGAAATGGTTGAGAAGGCAAAAAATTTTTCGCAATTCTTCTGCTCCAAACGCTTAACCAGAATGGCCTAGGGAAAAAATACACATACCGTTGTAATCGGGCGAGTTTCTATTTTCTGATGCAATAGGAATTTTTGGGTTAGGTCAATCCGTTCGCGAGGTATGGGAGTTTGAAGCCAAGAAATGGATGAGAAGGCAAAAAATTTTTCACAACTCTGCTGCTCCAAACGCTTAACCAGAATGACCTAGGGAAAAAATACGCGTACCGTTGTAATCGGGCGAGTTTCTACTTTCAGTTGCAATAGGAATTTTCGGGATAGGTCAATCCGTTCGCGAGATATGGGACTTTGAAGCTAAGAAATGGTTGACAAGACAACAAATTTTTCGCACTTCTGCTGCCCCAAACGCTTAACCCGAATGGCCTAGAGGAAAAATACAAGTACCGTTGTAATCGGGCGAGTTTCTACTTTCAGATGCAACAGGAATTTTTGGGTTAGGTCAATCCGTTCGCGAGAAATGGGAGTTTGAAGCCAAGAAATGGTAGAAGAGCCAAAAAATTTTTCACAATTCTGCTGCTCCAAACGCTTAACCAGAATGGCCTAGGGAAAAAATACACATACCGTTGTGATCGGGCGAGTTTCTACTTTCAGATGCAATAGGAATTTTTGGGTTGGGCCAATCTGTTCGCGAGGTATGGGAGTTTGAAGCCAAGAAATGGTAGAGAAGACAAAAAATTTTTCACAATTCTGCTACTCCAAACGCTTAACCAGATTGACCTAGGGAAAAAATACACGTACCGTTGTAATCGGGCGAGTTTCTACTTTCAGATGCAACAGGAATTTTTGGGTTAGGTCAATCCGTTCGCGAGAAATGGGAGTTTGAAGCCAAGAAATGGTTGAGAAGGCAACAAATTTTTCTCACTTCTGCTGCTCCAAACGCTTAACCAGAATGGGCTAGGGAAAAAACACACATACCGTTGTAATCGGGCGAGTTTCTACTTTCAGATGCAATAAGAATTTTTGGGTTAGGTCAATCCGTTCGCGAGATATGGGAGTTTGAAGACAAGAAATGGTTGAGAAGGCAAAAAATTTTTCGCAATTCTGCTGCTCCAAACGCTTAACCAGAATGGCTTAGGGAAAAAATACACATACCGTTGTAATCGGGCGAGTTTCTACTTTCAGATGCAATAGGAATTTTTGGGTTAGGTCAATCCGTTCGCGAGATATGGGAGTTTGAAGCCAAGAAATGGTTGAGAAGGCAAAAAATTTTTCGCAATTCTGCTGCTTCAAACGCTTAACCAGAATGGCCCAGGGAAAAATTACACATACCGTTGTAATCGGGCGAGTTTCTACTTTTAGATGCAATAAGAATTTTTGGGTTGGGTTAATCCGTTCGCGAGATATGGGAGTTTGAAGACAAGAAATGGTTGAGAAGGCAAAAAATTTTTCGCAATTCTGCTGCTCCAAACGCTTAACCAGAATGGCCTAGGGAAAAAATACACATACCGTTGTAATCGGGCGAGTTTCTACTTTCAGATGCAATAAGAATTTTTGGGTTAGGTCAATCCGTTCGCGAGATATGGGAGTTTGAAGCCAAGAAATGGTTGAGAAGGCAAAAAATTTTTCGCTATTCTGCTGCTTCAAACGCTTAACCAGAATGGCGCAGGGAAAAAATACGCGTACCGTTGTAATCGGGCGAGTTTCTACTTTCAGTTACAATAGGAATTTTTGGGTTAGGTCAATCCGTTCGCGAGATATGAGAGTTTGAAGCTAAGATATGGTTGAGAAGACAACAAATATTTCGCAAATCTGCTGTTCCAAACGCTTAACCAGAATGGGCTAGGGAAAAAATACACATACCGTTGTAATCGGGCGAGTTTCTACTTTCAGACGCAACAGGAACTTTTGGGTTAGGTCAATCCGTTCGCTTGATATGGGAGTTTGAAGCTAAGAAATGGTAGAGAAGGCAAAAAATTTTTCGCAATTCTGCTGCTCCAAACGCTTAACCAGAATGGGCTAGGGAAAAAATACACATACCGTTGTAATCGGGCGAGTTTCTACTTTCAGACGCAACAGGAATTTTTGGGTTAGGTCAATCCGTTCGCTTGATATGGGACTTTGAAGCCAATAAATGGTTGAGAAGACAACAAATTTTTCGCACTTCTGCTGCTCCAATCGCTTAACCAGAATGGCCTAGGGGAAAAATACACGTACCGTTGTAATCGGGCGAGTTTCTACTTTCAGACGCAACAGGAATTTTTGGGTTAGGTCAATCCGTTCGCTTGATATGGGAGTTTGAAGCCAACAAATGGTTGAGAAGACAACAAATTTTTCGCACTTCTGCTGCTCCAAACGCTTCACCAGAATGGCCTAGGGAAAAAATACACATACCGTTGTAATCGGGCGATTTTCTACTTTCACATGCAATAAGAATTTTTGGGTTAGGTCAATCCGTTCGCTTGATATGGGAGTTTGAAGCTAAGAAATGGTAGAGAAGGCAAAAAATTTTTCGCAATTCTGCTGCTCCAAACGCTTAACCAGAATGGGCTAGGGAAAAAATACACATACCGTTGTAATCGGGCGAGTTTCTACTTTCAGATGCAATACGAATTTTTGGGTTGGGTCAATCCGTTCGCGAGATATGGGAGTTTGAAGACAAGAAATGGTTGAGAAGGCAAAAAATTTTTCGCAATTCTGCTGCTCCAAACGCTTAACCAGAATGGCCTAGGGAAAAAATACACATACCGTTGTAATCGGGCGAGTTTCTACTTTCAGATGCAATAAGAATTTTTGGGTTAGGTCAATCCGTTCGCGAGATATGGGAGTTTGAAGCCAAGAAATGGTTGAGAAGGCAAAAAATTTTTCGCACTTCTGCTGCTCCAATCGCTTAACCCGAATGGCCTAGAGGAAAAATACACGTACCGTTGTAATCGGGCGAGTTTCTACTTTCAGATGCAACAGGAATTTTTGGGTTAGGTCAATCCGTTCGCGAGAAATGGGAGTTTGAAGCCAAGAAATGGTAGAAGATGCAAAAAATTTTTCCCAATTCTGCTGCTGCAAACGCTTAACCAGAATGGCCTAGGGAAAAAATACACATACCGTTGTGATCGGGCGAGTTTCTACTTTCAGATGCAACAGGAATTTTTGGGTTAGGTCAATCCGTTCGCGAGAAATGGGAGTTTGAAGCCAAGAAATGGTAGAAGAGCCAAAAAATTTTTCACAATTCTGCTGCTCCAAACGCTTAACCAGAATGGCCTAGGGAAAAAATACACATACCGTTGTGATCGGGCGAGTTTCTACTTTCAGATGCAATAGGAATTTTTGGGTTGGGCCAATCTGTTCGCGAGGTATGGGAGTTTGAAGCCAAGAAATGGTAGAGAAGACAAAAAATTTTTCACAATTCTGCTACTCCAAACGCTTAACCAGATTGACCTAGGGAAAAAATACACGTACTGTTGTAATCGGGCGAGTTTCTACTTTCAGATGCAACAGGAATTTTTGGGTTAGGTCAATCCGTTCGCGAGAAATGGGAGTTTGAAGCCAAGAAATGGTTGAGAAGGCAACAAATTTTTCTCACTTCTGCTGCTCCAAACGCTTAACCAGAATGGGCTAGGGAAAAAACACACATACCGTTGTAATCGGGCGAGTTTCTACTTTCAGACGCAACAGGAATTTTTGGGTTAGGTCAATCCGTTCGCTTGATATGGGAGTTTGAAGCTAAGAAATGGTAGAGAAGGCAAAAAATTTTTCGCAATTCTGCTGCTCCAAACGCTTAACCAGAATGGCCTAGGGAAAAAATACACATACCGTTGTAATCGGGCGAGTTTCTACTTTCAGATGCAATAAGAATTTTTGGGTTAGGTCAATCCGTTCGCGTGATATGGGAGTTTGAGGCCAAGAAATGGTTGAGAAGGCAAAAAATTTTTCGCAATTCTGCTGCTTCAAACGCTTAACCAGAATGGCCCAGGGAAAAAATACATATACCGTTGTAATCGGGCGAGTTTCTACTTTTAGATGCAATAAGAATTTTTGGGTTGGGTCAATCCGTTCGCGAGATATGGGAGTTTGAAGACAAGAAATGGTTGAGAAGGCAAAAAATTTTTCGCAATTCTGCTGCTCCAAACGCTTAACCAGAATGGCCTAGGGAAAAAATACACATACCGTTGTAATCGGGCGAGTTTCTACTTTCAGATGCAATAAGAATTTTTGGGTTAGGTCAATCCGTTCGCGAGATATGGGAGTTTGTAGCCAAGAAATGGTTGAGAAGGCAAAAAATTTTTCGCAATTCTGCTGCTCCAAACGCTTAACCAGAATGGCCTAGGGAAAAATACACATACCGTTGTAATCGGGCGAGTTTCTACTTTCAAATGCACAAGGAACTTTTGGGTTAGGTCAATCCGTTCGCGAGATATGAGAGTTTGAAGCTAAGATATGGTTGAGAAGACAACAAATATTTCGCAAATCTGCTGTTCCAAACGCTTAACCAGAATGGGCTAGGGAAAAAATACACATACCGTTGTAATAGGGCGAGTTTCTACTTTCAGACGCAACAGGAACTTTTGGGTTAGGTCAATCCGTTCGCTTGATATGGGAGTTTGAAGCTAAGAAATGGTAGAGAAGGCAAAAAATTTTTCGCAATTCTGCTGCTCCAAACGCTTAACCAGAATGGGCTAGGGAAAAAATACACATACCGTTGTAATCGGGCGAGTTTCTACTTTCAGACGCAACAGGAATTTTTGGGTTAGGTCAATCCGTTCGCTTGATATGGGGCTTTGAAGCCAATAAATGGTTGAGAAGACAACAAATTTTTCGCACTTCTGCTGCTCCAATCGCTTAACCAGAATGGCCTAGGGGAAAAATACACGTACCGTTGTAATCGGGCGAGTTTCTACTTTCAGACGCAACAGGAATTTTTGGGTTAGGTCAATCCGTTCGCTTGATATGGGGGTTTGAAGCCAACAAATGGTTGAGAAGACAACAAATTTTTCGCACTTCTGCTGCTCCAAACGCTTCACCAGAATGGCCTAGGGAAAAAATACACATACCATTGTAATCGGGCGATTTTCTACTTTCACATGCAATAAGAATTTTTGGGTTAGGTCAATCCGTTCGCTTGATATGTGAGTTTGAAGCTAAGAAATGGTAGAGAAGGCAAAAAATTTTTCGCAATTCTGCTGCTCCAAACGCTTAACCAGAATGGGCTAGGGAAAAAATACACATACCGTTGTAATCGGGCGAGTTTCTACTTTCAGATGCAATAGGAATTTTTGGGTTGGGTCAATCCGTTCGCGAGATATGGGAGTTTGAAGACAAGAAATGGTTGAGAAGGCAAAAAATTTTTCGCAATTCTGCTGCTCCAAACGCTTAACCAGAATGGCCTAGGGAAAAAATACACATACCGTTGTAATCGGGCGAGTTTCTACTTTCAGATGCAATAAGAATTTTTGGGTTAGGTCAATCCGTTCGCGAGATATGGGTGTTTGAAGCCAAGAAATGGTTGAGAAGGCAAAAAATTTTTCGCAATTCTGCTGCTCCAAACGCTTAACCAGAATGGCGTAGGGAAAAAATACACATACCGTTGTAATCGGGCGAGTTTCTACTTTCAGATGCAATAAGAATTTTTGGGTTAGGTCAATCCGTTCGCGAGATATGGGAGTTTGAAGCCAAGAAATGGTTGAGAAGGCAAAAAATTTTTCGCAATTCTGCTGCTCCAAACGCTTAACCAGAATGGCCTAGGGAAAAAATACACATACAGTTGTAATCGGGCGAGTTTCTACTTTCAGATGCAATAGGAATTTTTGGGTTAGGTCAATCCGTTCGCGAGGTATGGGAGTTTGAAGCCAAGAAATGGATGAGAAGGCAACAAATTTTTCACAATTCTGCTGCTCCATACGCTTAACCAGAATGACCTAGGGAAAAAATACACGTACCGTTGTAATCGGGCGAGTTTCTACTTTCAAATGCACAAGGAACTTTTGGGTTAGGTCAATCCGTTCGCGAGATATGAGAGTTTGAAGCTAAGATATGGTTGAGAAGACAACAAATATTTCGCAATTCTGCTGCTCCAAACGCTTAACCAGAATGGGATAGGGAAAAAATACACACACCGTTGTAATCGGGCGAGTTTCTACTTTCAGATGCAATAGGAATTTTTGGGTTGGGTCAATCCGTTCGCGATATATGGGAGTTTGACGACAAGAAATGGTTGAGGAGGCAACAAATTTTTCTCACTTCTGCTGCTCCAAATGCTTAACCAGAATGGCCTAGGGAAAAAATACACATACCGTTGGAATCGGGCGAGTTTCTACTTTCAGATGCAATAAGAATTTTTGGGTTAGGTCAATCCGTTCGCGAGATATGAGAGTTTGAAGCTAAGAAATGGTTGACAAGACAACAAATTTTTCGCACTTCTACTGCTCCAATCGCTTAACCAGAATGGCCTAGTGGAAAAATACACCTACCGTTGTAATCGGCCGAGTTTCTACTTTCAAATGCAATAGGAATTTTTGGGTTAGGTCAACCGGTTCGCGAGATATGGGAGTTTCAAGCTAAGAAATGTTTGAGAAGACAACAAATTTTTCGCAATTCTGCTGCTCCAAACGCTTAACCAGAACGGCCTAGGGAAAAAATACCCATACCGTTGTAATCGGGCGAGTTTCTACTTTCAGATGCAACAGGAATTTTTGGGTTAGGTCAATCCGTTCGCGAGAAATGGGAGTTTGAAACCAAGAAATGGTAGAAAAGGCAAAAATTTTTTCACAATTCTGCTGCTCCAAACGCTTAACCAGAATGGCCTAGGGAAAAAATACACATACCGTTGTAATCGGGCGAGGTTCTACTTTCAGATGCAATAGGAATTTTTCGGTTAGGTCAATCCGTTCGCGAGATATGGGAGTTTGAAGACAAGAAATGGTTGAGAAGGCAAAAAATTTTTCGCAATTCTGCTGCTCCAAACGCTTAACCAGAATGGCCTAGGGAAAAAATACACGTACCGCTGTAATCGGGCGAGTTTCTACTTTCAGATGCAATAGGAATTTTTGGGTTAGGGCAATCCGTTCGCGAGATATGGGAGTTTGAAGACAAGAAATGGTTGAGAAGGCAAAAAATTTTTCGCAATTCTGCTGCTCCAAACGCTTAACCAGAATGGCCTAGGGAAAAAATACACATACCGTTGTAATCGGGCGAGTTTCTACTTTCAGACGCAACAGGAATTTTTGGGTTAGGTCAATCCGTTCGCGAGATATGGGAGTTTGAATCCAAGAAATGGTTGAGAAGACAACAAATTTTTCGCACTTCTGCTGCTCCAAACGCTTAACCAGAATGGGCTAGGGAGAAAATACACATACCGTTGTAATCGGACGAGTCTCTACTTTCAGTTACAATAGGAATTTTTGGGATAGGTCAATCCGTTCTCGAGATATGGGAGTTTGAATCCAAGAAATGGTTGAGAAGGCAACAAATTTTTCGCACTTCTGCTGCTCCAATCGCTTAACCAGAATTGCCTACGGGGAAAAATACACGTACCGTTGTAATCGGGCGAGTTTCTACTTTCAGATGCAACAGGAATTTTTGGGTTAGGTCAATCCGTTCGCGAGAAATGGGAGTTTGAAGCCAAGAAATGGTAGAAAAGGCAAAAAATTTTTCACAATTCTGCTGCTCCAAACGCTTAACCAGAATGGCCTAGGGAAAAAATACACATACCGTTGTGATCGGGCGAGTTTCTACTTTCAGATGCAATAGGAATTTTTGGGTTGGGTCAATCCGTTCGCGAGATATGGGAGTTTGAAGACAAGAAATGGTTGAGAAGGCAAAAAATTTTTCGCAATTCTGCTGCTCCAAACGCTTAACCAGAATGGCCTAGGAAAAAAATACACCTACCGTTGTAATCGGGCGAGTTTCTACTTTCAAATGCACAAGGAATTTTTGGGTTAGGTCAATCCGTTCGCGAGAAATGGGAGTTTGAAGCCTAGATATGGTGGAGAAGACAACTAATTTTTCGCAAATCTGCTGCTCCAAACGCTTAACCAGAATGACCTAGGGAAAAAATACACGTACCGTTGAAATCGGGCGAGTTTCTACTTTCAAATGCACAAGGAATTTTTGGGTTAGATCAATCCGTTCGCGAGATATGAGAGTTTGAAGCTAAGATATGGTTGAGAAGACAACAAATATTTCGCAATTCTGCTGCTCCAAACGCTTAACCAGAATGGCCAAGGGAAAAAATACGCATACCGTTGTAATCGGGCGAGTTTCTACTTTCAGATGCAAGAGGAACTTTTTGGTTAGATCAATCCGTTCGCGAGAAATGGGAGTTTGAAGCCAAGAAATGGTTGAGAATGCAAAAAATTTTTCGCAATTCTGCTGCTTCAAACGCTTAACCGGAATGGCCTAGGGAAAAAATACCCATACCGTTGTAATCGGGCGAGTTTCTACTATGCAACAGGAATTTTTGGGTTAGATCAATCCGTTCGCGAGATATGAGAGTTTGAAGCCAAGAAATGGTTGAGAAGGCAAAAAATTTTTCGCAATTCTGCTGCCTCCAAACGCTTAACCAGAATGGTCTAGGGAAAAAATACACCTACCGTTCTAATTGGGCGAGTTTCTACTTTCAGATGCAATAGGAATTTTTGGGTTAGGTCAATCGTTCGCGAGATATGGGAGTTTGAAGCCAAGAAATGGTAGAGAAGGCAAAAAATTTTCACAATTCTGCTGCTCCAAACGCTTAACCAGAATGATCTAGGGAAAAAATACACGCACCGTTGTAATCGGGCGAGTTTCAACTTTCAAATGCACAAGGAATTTTTGGGTTAGGTCAATCCGTTCGCTTGATATGGGAGTTTGAAGCCAGAAATGGTTGAGAAGACAACAAATTTTTCGCACTTCTGCTGCTCCAAACGCTTCAACAGAATGGCCTAGGGAAAAAATACACATACCGTTGTAATCGGGCGAGTTTCTACTTTCACATGCAATAAGAATTTTTGGGTTAGGTCAATCCGTTTGCGAGATATGGGAGTTTGAAGCCAAGAAATGGTTGAGAAGGCAAAAAATTTTTCGCAATTCTGCTGCTTCCAAACGCTTAACCAGAATGGTCTAGGGAAAAAATACACCTACCGTTCTAATTGGGCGAGTTTCTGCTTTCAGTTACAATAGGAATTTTTGGGTTAGGTCAATCCGTTCGCGAGATATGAGAGTTTGAAGCTAAGAAATGGTTGACAAGACAACAAATTTATCGCACTTCTGCTGCTCCAATCGCTTAACCAGAATGGCCTAGTGGAAAAATACACCTACCGTTGTAATCGGCCGAGTTTCTACTTTCAAATGCAATAGGAATTTTTGGGTTAGGTCAATCGGTTCGCGAGATATGGGAGTTTCAAGCTAAGAAATGTTTGAGAAGACAACAAATTTTTCGCAATTCTGCTGCTCCAAACGCTTAACCAGAATGGCCTAGGGAAAGAATACGCGTACCGTTGTAATCGGGCGAGTTTCTACTTTCAGATGCAACAGGAATTTTTGGGTTAGGGTCAAAACCGTTCGCGAGAAATGGGAGTTTGAATCCAAGAAATGGTAGAAAAGGCAAAAATTTTTTCACAATTCTGCTGCTCCAAACGCTTAACCAGAATGGCCTAGGGAAAAAAATACACATACCGTTGTAATCGGGCGAGGTTCTACTTTCAGATGCAATAGGAATTTTTGGGTTAGGTCAATCCGTTCGCGAGATATGGGAGTTTGAAGACAAGAAATGGTTGAGAAGGCAAAAAATTTTTCGCAATTCTGCTGCTCCAAACGCTTAACCAGAATGGCCTAGGGAAAAAATACACGTACCGCTGTAATCGGGCGAGTTTCTACTTTCAGATGCAATAGGAATTTTTGGGTTAGGGCAATCCGTTCGCGAGATATGGGAGTTTGAAGACAAGAAATGGTTGAGAAGGCAAAAAATTTTCGCAGTTCTGCTGCTCCAAACGCTTAACCAGAATGGCCTAGGGAAAAAATACACATACCGTTGTAATCGGGCGAGTTTCTACTTTCAGACGCAACAGGAATTTTTGGGTTAGGTCAATCCGTTCGCGAGATATGGGAGTTTGAATCCAAGAAATGGTTGAGAAGACAACAAATTTTTCGCACTTCTGCTGCTCCAAACGCTTAACCAGAATGGGCTAGGGAGAAAATACACATACCGTTGTAATCGGACGAGTCTCTACTTTCAGTTACAATAGGAATTTTTGGGATAGGTCAATCCGTTCTCGAGATATGGGAGTTTGAATCCAAGAAATGGTTGGGAAGGCAACAAATTTTTCGCACTTCTGCTGCTCCAATCGCTTAACCAGAATTGCCTACGGGGAAAAATACACGTACCGTGTAATCGGGCGAGTTTCTACTTTCAGATGCAACAGGAATTTTTGGGTTAGGTCAATCCGTTCGCGAGAAATGGAGTTTGAAGCCAAGAAATGGTAGAAAAGGCAAAAAATTTTTCACAATTCTGCTGCTCCAAACGCTTAACCAGAATGGCCTAGGGAAAAAATACACATACCGTTGTGATCGGGCGAGTTTCTACTTTCAGAAGCAATAGGAATTTTTGGTTGGGTCAATCCGTTCGCGAGATATGGGAGTTTGAAGACAAGAAATGGTTGAGAAGGCAAAAAATTTTTCGCATTCTGCTGCTCCAAACGCTTAACCAGAATGGCCTAGGAAAAAAATACACCTACCGTTGTAATCGGCGCGAGTTTCTACTTTCAAATGCACAAGGAATTTTTGGGTTAGGTCAATCCGTTCGCGAGAAATGGGAGTTTGAAGCCTAGATATGGTGGAGAAGACAACTAATTTTTCGCAAATCTGCTGCTCCAACGCTTACCAGAATGACCTAGGGAAAAAATACACGTACCGTTGAAATCGGGCGAGTTTCTACTTTCAAATGCACAAGGAATTTTTGGTTAGATCAATCCGTTCGCGAGATATGAGAGTTTGAAGCTAAGATATGGTTGAGAAGACAACAAATATTTCGCAATTCTGCTGCTCCAAACGCTTAACCAGAATGGCCAAGGGAAAAAATACGCATACCGTTGTAATCGGGCGAGTTTCTACTTTCAGATGCAAGAGGGAACTTTTTGGTTAGATCAATCCGTTCGCGAGAAATGGGAGTTTGAAGCCAAGAAATGGTTGAGAATGCAAAAAATTTTTCGCAATTCTGCTGCTTCAAACGCTTAACCGAATGGCCTAGGGAAAAAATACCCATACCGTTGTAATCGGGCGAGTTTCTACTTTCAGATGCAACAGGAATTTTTGGGTTAGATCAATCCGTTCGCGAGATATGAGAGTTTGAAGCTAAGATATGGTTGAGAAGTCAACAAATATTTCGCAAATCTGCTGCTCCAAACGCTTAACCAGAATGGCCTAGTGGAAAAATACACGTACCGTTGTAATCGGGCGAGTTTCTACTTTCAGATGCAACAGGAATTTTTGGGTTAGGTCAATCGGTTCGCGAGATATGGGAGTTTCAAGCTAAGAAATGTTTGAGAAGACAACAAATTTTTCGCAATTCTGCTGCTCCAAACGCTTAACCAGAATGGCCCGAGGGAGGAAAAAATACCCATACCGTTGTAATCGGGCGAGTTTCTACTTTCAGATGCAACAGAATTTTGGGTTAGGTCAATCCGTTCGCGAGAAATGGGAGTTTGAAACCAAGAAATGGTAGAAAAGGCAAAAATTTTTGCACAATTCTGTTGCTCCAAACGCTTAACCAGAATGGCCTAGGGAAAAAATACACATACCGTTGTAATCGGGCGAGTTTCTACTTTCAGATGCAATAGGAATTTTTGGGTTAGGTCAATCCTTTCGCGAGATATGGGAGTTTGAAGACAAGAAATGTTTGAGAAGGCAAAAAATTTTTCGCAATTCTGCTGCTCCAAACGCTTAACCAGAATGGCCTTGGGAAAAAATACACACACCGTTGTAATCGGGCGAGTTTCTACTTTCAGACGCAACAGGAATTTTTGGGTTAGGTAAATCCGTTCGCGAGATATGGGAGTTTGAATCCAAGAAATGGTTGAGAAGACAACAAATTTTTCGCACTTCTGCTGCTCCAAACGCTTAACCAGAATGGGCTAGGGAGAAAATACACATACCGTTGTAATCGGGCGAGTTTCTACTTTCAGATGCAACAGGAATTTTTGGGTTAGGTCAATCCGTTCGCGAGAAATGGGAGTTTGAAGCCAAGAAATGGTAGAAAAGGCAAAAAATTTTTCACAATTCTGCTGCTCCAAACGCTTAACCAGAATGGCCTAGGGAAAAAAATACACATACCGTTGTGATCGGGCGAGTTTCTACTTTCAGATGCAATAGGAATTTTTGGGTTGGGTCAATCCGTTCGCGAGAAATGGGAGTTTGAAACCAAGAAATGGTTGAGAAGACAACAAATATTTCGCAATTCTGCTGCTCCAAACGCTTAACCAGAATGGCCTAGGGAAAAAATACACATACCGTTGTAATCGAGCGAGTTTCTACTTTCAGATGCAATAGGAATTTTTGGGTTAGGTCAATCCGTTCGCGAGATATGGGAGTTTGAAGACAAGAAATGGTTGAGAAGGCAAAAAATTTTTCGCAATTCTGCTGCTCCAAACGCTTAACCAGAATGGCCTAGGGAAAAAATACACATACCGTTGTAATCGGGCGAGTTTCTACTTTCAGACGCAGAAGGAATTCTTTGGGTTTGTTCAATCCGTTCGCGAGATATGGGACTGTGATGCTAAGAAATGGTTGAGAAGACAACAAATATTTCGCAATTCTGCTGCTCTAAACGCTTAACCAGAATGGCCAAGGGAAAAAAATACGCATACCGTTGTAAACGGGCGAGTTTCTACTTTCAGATGCAACAGGAACTTTTTGGGTTAGGTCAATCCGTTCGCGAGAAATGGGAGTTTGAAGCCAAGAAATGGTTGAGAATGCAAAAATTTTTTCGCAATTCTGCTGCTTCAAACGCTTAACCAGATTGGCCTAGGGAAAAAATACACATACCGTTGTAATCGGGCGAGTTTCTACTTTCAGATGCAACAGGAATTTTTGGGTTAGGTCAATCCGTTCGCGAGAAATGGGAGTTTGAAACCAAGAAATGGTTGAGAAGACAACAAATATTTCGCAATTCTGCTGCTCCAAACGCTTAACCAGAATGGCCTAGGGAAAAAATACACATACCGTTGTAATCGAGCGAGTTTCTACTTTCAGATGCAATAGGAATTTTTGGGTTAGGTCAATCCCTTCGCGAGATATGGGAGTTTGAAGACAAGAAATGGTTGAGAAGGCAAAAAATTTTTCGCAATTCTGCTGCTCCAAACGCTTAACCAGAATGGCCTAGGGAAAAAATACACATACCGTTGTAATCGGGCGAGTTTCTACTTTCAGACGCAACTGGAATTTTTGGGTTAGGTCAATCCGTTCGCGAGATATGGGAGTTTGAATACAAGAAATGGTTGAGAAGACAACAAATTTTTCGCACTTCTGCTGCTCCAAACGCTTAACCAGAATGGGCTAGGGAGAAAATACACATACCGTTGTAATCGTGCGAGTTTCTACTTTCAGTTACAATAGGAATTTTTGGGTTAGGTCAATCCGTTCGCGAGATATGGAACTTTGAAGCTAAGAAATGGTGACAAGACTACAAATTTTTCGCACTTCTGCTGCTCCAATCGCTTAACCAGAATGGCCTAGGGGGAAAAATACACGTACCGTTGTAATCGGCGAGTTTCTACTTTCATATGCAATAGGAATTTTTGGGTTAGGTAAATCCGTTCGCGAGATATGGGAGTTTGAATCCAAGAAATGGTTGAGAAGACAACAAATTTTTCGCAAACTCTGCTGCTCCAATCGCTTAACCAGAATAGACTACGGGGAAAAATACACGTACCGTTGTAATCGGCGAGTTTCTACTTTCAGATGCAACAGGAATTTTTGGGTTAGGTCAATCCGTTTGCGAGAAATGGGAGTTTGAAGCCAAGAAATGGTAGAAAAGGCAAAAAATTTTTCACAATTCTGCTGCTCCAAACGCTTAACCAGAATGGCCTAGGGAAAAAATACACATACCGTTGTGATCGGGCGAGTTTCTACTTTCAGATGCAACAGGAATTTTTGGGTTGGGTCAATCCGTTCGCGAGATATGGGAGTTTGAAGACAAGAAATGGTTGAGAAGGCAAAAAATTTTCGCAATTCTGCTGCTCCAAACGCTTAACCAGAATGGCCTAGGAAAAAATACACATACCGTTGTAATCGAGCGAGTTTCTACTTTCAGATGCAATAGGAATTTTTGGGTTAGGTCAATCCGTTCGCGAGATATGGGAGTTTGAAGACAAGAAATGGTTGAGAAGGCAAAAAATTTTTCGCAATTCTGCTGCTCCAAACGCTTAACCAGAATGGCCTAGGGAAAAAATACACATACCGTTGTAATCGGGCGAGTTTCTACTTTCAGACGCAGAAGGAATTTTTGGGTTTGTTCAATCCGTTCGCGAGATATGGGACTGTGATGCTAAGAAATGGTTGAGAAGACAACAAATATTTCGCAATTCTGCTGCTCTAAACGCTTAACCAGAATGGCCAAGGGAAAAAATACGCATACCGTTGTAAACGGGCGAGTTTCTACTTTCAGATGCAACAGGAACTTTTTGGTTAGGTCAATCCGTTCGCGAGAAATGGGAGTTTGAAGCCAAGAAATGGTTGAGAATGCAAAAATTTTTTCGCAATTCTGCTGCTTCAAACGCTTAACCAGAATGGCCTAGGGAAAAAATACACATACCGTTGTAATCGGGCGAGTTTCTACTTTCAGATGCAACAGGAATTTTTGGGTTAGGTCAATCCGTTCGCGAGAAATGGGAGTTTGAAACCAAGAAATGGTTGAGAAGACAACAAATATTTCGCAATTCTGCTGCTCCAAACGCTTAACCAGAATGGCCTAGGGAAAAAATACACATACCGTTGTAATCGAGCGAGTTTCTACTTTCAGATGCAATAGGAATTTTTGGGTTAGGTCAATCCCTTCGCGAGATATGGGAGTTTGAAGACAAGAAATGGTTGAGAAGGCAAAAAATTTTTCGCAATTCTGCTGCTCCAAACGCTTAACCAGAATGGCCTAGGGAAAAAATACACATACCGTTGTAATCGGGCGAGTTTCTACTTTCAGACGCAACTGGAATTTTTGGGTTAGGTCAATCCGTTCGCGAGATATGGGAGTTTGAATACAAGAAATGGTTGAGAAGACAACAAATTTTTCGCACTTCTGCTGCTCCAAACGCTTAACCAGAATGGGCTAGGGAGAAAATACACATACCGTTGTAATCGGGCGAGTTTCTACTTTCAGTTACAATAGGAATTTTTGGGTTAGGTCAATCCGTTCGCGAGATATGGAACTTCGAAGCTAAGAAATGGTTGACAAGACTACAAATTTTTCGCACTTCTGCTGCTCCAATCGCTTAACCAGAATGGCCTAGGGGAAAAATACACGTACCGTTGTAATCGGGCGAGTTTCTACTTTCATATGCAATAGGAATTTTTGGGTTAGGTCAATCCGTTCGCGAGATATGGGAGTTTGAATCCAAGAAATGGTTGAGAAGACAACAAATTTTTCGCAACTCTGCTGCTCCAATCGCTTAACCAGAATGGACTACGGGGAAAAATACACGTACCGTTGTAATCGGGCGAGTTTCTACTTTCAGATGCAACAGGAATTTTTGGGTTAGGTCAATCCGTTTGCGAGAAATGGGAGTTTGAAGCCAAGAAATGGTAGAAAAGGCAAAAAATTTTTCACAATTCTGCTGCTCCAAACGCTTAATCAGAATGGCCTAGGGAAAAAATACACATACCGTTGTGATCGGGCGAGTTTCTACTTTCAGATGCAACAGGAATTTTTGGGTTGGGTCAATCCGTTCGTGAGATATGGGAGTTTGAAGACAAGAAATGGTTGAGAAGGCAAAAAATTTTTCGCAATTCTGCTGCTCCAAACGCTTAACCAGAATGGCCTAGGAAAAAATACACATACCGTTGTATTCGGGCGAGTTTCTACTTTCAAAGGCAATAGGAATTTTTGGGTTAGGTCAATCCGTTCGCGAGATATGAGAGTTTGAAGCTAAGATATGGTTGAGAAGACAACATATTTTTCGCAAATCTGCTGCTCCAAACGCGTAACCAGAATGGCCTAGGGAAAAAATACACATACCGTTGTAATCGGGCGAGTTTCTACTTTCAGATGCAATAGGAATTTTTGGGTTAGGTCAATCCGTTCGCGAGATATGGGAGATTGAAGACAAGAAATGGTTGAGAAGGCAAAAAATTTTTCGCAATTCTGCTGCTCCAAACGCTTAACCAGAATGGCCTAGGGAAAAAATACACATACCGTTGTAATAGGGCGAGTTTCTACTTTCACATGCAATAAGAATTTTTGGGTTAGGTCAATCCGTTCGCGAGAAATGGGAGTTTGAAACCAAGAAATGGTTGAGAAGACAACAAATATTTCGCAATTCTGCTGCTCCAAACGCTTAACCAGAATGGCCTAGGGAAAAAATACACATACCGTTGTAATCGAGCGAGTTTCTACTTTCAGATGCAATAGGAATTTTTGGGTTAGGTCAATCCGTTCGCGAGATATGGGAGTTTGAAGACAAGAAATGGTTGAGTAGGCAAAAAATTTTTCGCAATTCTGCTGCTCCAAACGCTTAACCAGAATGGCCTAGGGAAAAAATACACATACCGTTGTAATCGGGCGAGTTTCTACTTTCAGACGCAACAGGAATTTTTGGGTTAGGTCAATCCGTTCGCGAGATATGGGAGTTTGAATACAAGAAATGGTTGAGAAGACAACAAATCTTTCGCACTTCTGCTGCTCCAAACGCTTAACCAGAATGGGCTAGGGAGAAAATACACGTACCGTCGTAATCGGGCGAGTTTCTACTTTCATATGCAATAGGAATTTTTGGGTTAGGTCAATCCGTTCGCGAGATATGGGAGTTTGAAGCCAAGAAATGGTAGAAAAGGCAAAAAATTTTTCACAATTCTGCTGCTCCAAACGCTTAACCAGAATGGCCTAGGGAAAAAATACACATACCGTTGTGATCGGGCGAGTTTCTACTTTCAAATGCAATAGGAATTTTTGGGTTGGGTCAATCCGTTCGCGAGATATGGTAGTTTGAAGACAAGAAATGGTTGAGAAGGCAAAAAATTTTTCGCAATTCTGCTGCTTCAAACGCTTAACCAGAATGGCCTTGGGAAAAAATACACATACCGTTGTATTCGGGCGAGTTTCTACTTTCAAAGGCAATAGGAATTTTTGGGTTAGGTCAATCCGTTCGCGAGATATGAGAGTTTGAATCCAAGAAATGGTTGAGAAGACAACAAATTTTTCGCACTTCTGCTGCTCCAATCGCTTAACCAGAATGGGCTAGGGAGAAAAGACACATACCGTTGTAATCGGGCGAGTTTCTACTTTCACATGCAATAAGAATTTTTGGGTTAGGTCAATCCGTTCGCGAGATATGGGAGTTTGAAACCAAGAAATGGTTGAGAAGGCAAAAAATTTTTCGCAATTCTGCTGCTCCAAACGCTTAACCAGAATGGCCTAGGGAAGAAATACACATACCGTTCTAATTGGGCGAGTTTCTACTTTCAGATGCAATAGGAATTTTTGGTGTAGGTCAATCCGTTCGCGAGATATGGGAGTTTGAAGCCGAGAAATGGTAGAGAAGGCAAAAAATTTTTCACAATTCTGCTGCACCAAACGCTTAACCAGAATGACCTAGGGAAAAAATACACGTACCGTTGTAATCGGGCGAGTTTCTACTTTCAAATGCACAATGAACTTTGGGTTAGGTCAATCCGTTCGCTTGATATGGGAGTTTGAAGCCAAGAAATGGTTGAGGAGACAACAAATTTTTCGCACTTCTGCTGCTCCAAACGCTTCACCAGAATGGCCTAGGGAAAAAATACACATACCGTTGTAATCGGGCGAGTTTCTACTTTCACATGCAATAAGAATTTTTGGGTTAGGTCAATCCGTTCGCGAGATATGGGAGTTTGAAGCCAAGAAATGGTTGAGAAGGCAAAAAATTTTTCGCAATTCTGCTGCTTCAAACGCTTAACCAGAATGGCCTAGGGAAAAAACACACATACCGTTGTAATCGGGCGAGTTTCTACTTTCAGATGCAATAGAAATTTTTGGGTTAGGTCAATCCGTTCGCGAGATATGGGCGTTTGAAGACAAGAAATGGTTGAGAAGGCAAAAAATTTTTCGCAATTCTGCTGTTCCAAACGCTTAACCAGAATGGCCTAGGGAAAAAATACGCGTACCGTTGTAATCGGGCGAGTTTCTACTTTCAGTTACAATAGGAATTTTTGGGTTAGGTCAATCCGTTCGCGCGATATGGGACTTTGAAGCTAAGAAATGGTTGACAAGACAACAAATTTTTCGCACTTCTGCTGCTCCAATCGCTTAACCAGAATGGCCTAGGGGAATAATACACGTACCGTTGTAATCGGCGAGTTTCTACTTTCAGATGCAACAGGAATTTTTGGGTTAGGTCAATCCGTTCGCGAGATATGGGACTTTGAAGCTAAGAAATGGTTGACAAGACAACAAATTTTTCGCACTTCTACTGCTCCAATCGCTTAACCAGAATGGCCTAGTGGAAAAATACACCTACTGTTGTAATCGGGCGAGTTTCTACTTTCAAATGCAATAGGAATTTTTGGGTTAGGTCAATCGGTTCGCGAGATATGGGAGTTTGAAGACAAGAAATGGTTGAGAAGGCAAAAAATTTTTCACAATTCTGCTGCTCCAAACGCTTAACCAGAATGGGCTAGGGAGAAAATACACATACCGTTGTAATCGGGCGAGTTTCTACTTTCAGTTACAATAGGAATTTTTGGGTTAGGTCAATCCGTTCGCGAGATATGGGAGTTTGAATCCAAGAAATGGTTGAGAAGACAACAAATTTTTCGCACTTCTGCTGCTCCAATCGCTTAACCAGAATGGCCTACGGTGAAAAATACACGTACCGTTGTAATCGGGCGAGTTTCTACTTTCAGATGCAACAGGAATTTTTGGGTTAGGTCAATCCGTTCGCGAGATATGGGAGTTTGAAGACAAGAAATGGTTGAGTAGGCAAAAAATTTTTCGCAATTCTGCTGCTCCAAACGCTTAACCAGAATGGCCTAGGGAAAAAATACACATACCGTTGTAATCGGGCGAGTTTCTACTTTCAGACGCAACAGGAATTTTTGGGTTAGGTCAATCCGTTCGCGAGATATGGGAGTTTGAATACAAGAAATGGTTGAGAAGACAACAAATTTTTCGCACTTCTGCTGCTCCAAACGCTTAACCAGAATGGGCTAGGGAGAAAATACACGTACCGTCGTAATCGGGCAAGTTTCTACTTTCATATGCAATAGGAATTTTTGGGTTAGGTCAATCCGTTCGCGAGATATGGGAGTTTGAAGCCAAGAAATGGTAGAAAAGGCAAAAAATTTTTCACAATTCTGCTGCTCCAAACGCTTAACCAGAATGACCTAGGGAAAAAATACACACACCGTTGTGATCGGGCGAGTTTCTACTTTCAGATGCAATAGGAATTTTTGGGTTGGGTCAATCCGTTCGCGAGATATGGGAGTTTGAAGACAAGAAATGGTTGAGAAGGCAAAAAATTTTTCGCAATTCTGCTGCACCAAACGCTTAACCAGAATGGCCTAGGAAAAAAATACACATACCGTTGTAATCGGGCGAGTTTCTACTTTCATATGCAATAGGAATTTTTGGGTTAGGTCAATCCGTTCGCGAGATATGGGAGTTTGAAGCCAAGAAATGGTTGAGAATGCAAAAAATTTTTCGCAATTCTGCTGCTTCAAACGCTTAACCAGAATGGCCTTGGGAAAAAATACACATACCGTTGTATTCGGGCGAGTTTCTACTTTCAAAGGCAATAGGAATTTTTGGGTTAGGTCAATCCGTTCGCGAGATATGAGAGTTTGAATCCAAGAAATGGTTGAGAAGACAACAAATTTTTCGCACTTCTGCTGCTCCAATCGCTTAACCAGAATGGGCTAGGGAGAAAATACACATACCGTTGTAATCGGGCGAGTTTCTACTTTCACATGCAATAAGAATTTTTGGGTTAGGTCATTCCGTTCGCGAGATATGGGAGTTTGAAACCAAGAAATGGTTGAGAAGGCAAAAAATTTTTCGCAATTCTGCTGCTCCAAACGCTTAACCAGAATGGTCTAGGGAAAAAATACACATACCGTTCTAATTGGGCGAGTTTCTACTTTCAGATGCAATAGGAATTTTTGGTGTAGGTCAATCCGTTCGCGAGATATGGGAGTTTGAAGCCAAGAAATGGTAGAGAAGGCAAAAAATTTTTCACAATTCTGCTGCACCAAACGCTTAACCAGAATGACCTAGGGAAAAAATACACGTACCGTTGTAATCGGGCGAGTTTCTACTTTCAAATGCACAAGGAACTTTGGGTTAGGTCAATCCGTTCGCTTGATATGGGAGTTTGAAGCCAAGAAATGGTTGAGAAGGCAAAAAATTTTTCGCAATTCTGCTGCTTCAAACGCTTAACCAGAATGGCCTAGGGAAAAAACACACATACCGTTGTAATCGGGCGAGTTTCTACTTTCAGATGCAATAGGAATTTTTGGGTTAGGTCAATCCGTTCGCGAGATATGGGCGTTTGAAGACAAGAAATGGTTGAGAAGGCAAAAAATTTTTCGCAATTCTGCTGCTCCAAACGCTTAACCAGAATGGCCTAGGGAAAAAATACGCGTACCGTTGTAATCGGGCGAGTTTCTACTTTCAGTTACAATAGGAATTTTTGGGTTAGGTCAATGCGTTCGCGCGATATGGGACTTTGAAGCTAAGAAATGGTTGACAAGACAACAAATTTTTCGCACTTCTGCTGCTCCAATCGCTTAACCAGAATGGCCTAGGGGAATAATACACGTACCGTTGTAATCGGGCGAGTTTCTACTTTCAGATGCAACAGGAATTTTTGGGTTAGGTCAATCCGTTCGCGAGATATGGGACTTTGAAGCTAAGAAATGGTTGACAAGACAACAAATTTTTCGCACTTCTACTGCTCCAATCGCTTAACCAGAATGGCCTAGTGGAAAAATACACCTACTGTTGTAATCGGGCGATTTTCTACTTTCAAATGCAATAGGAATTTTTGGGTTATGTCAATCGGTTCGCGAGATATGGGAGTTTGAAGACAAGAAATGGTTGAGAAGGCAAAAAATTTTTCACAATTCTGCTGCTCCAAACGCTTAACCAGAATGGGCTAGGGAGAAAATACACATACCGTTGTAATCGGGCGAGTTTCTACTTTCAGTTACAATAGGAATTTTTGGGTTAGGTCAATCCGTTCGCGCGATATGGGACTTTGAAGCTAAGAAATGGTTGACAAGACAACAAATTTTTCGCACTTCTGCTGCTCCAATCGCTTAACCAGAATGGCCTAGGGGAAAAATACACATACCGTTGTAATCGGGCGAGTTTCTACTTTCACATGCAATAAGAATTTTTGGGTTAGGTCAATCCGTTCGCGAGATATGGGAGTTTGAAACCAAGAAATGGTTGAGAAGGCAAAAAATTTTTCGCAATTCTGCTGCTCCAAACGCTTAACCAGAATGGCCTAGGGAAAAAATACGCGTACCGTTGTAATCGGGCGAGTTTCTACTTTCAGTTACAATAGGAATTTTTGGGTTAGGTCAATGCGTTCGCGCGATATGGGACTTTGAAGCTAAGAAATGGTTGACAAGACAACAAATTTTTCGCACTTCTGCTGCTCCAATCGCTTAACCAGAATGGCCTAGGGGAATAATACACGTACCGTTGTAATCGGGCGAGTTTCTACTTTCAGATGCAACAGGAATTTTTGGGTTAGGTCAATCCGTTCGCTTGATATGGGAGTTTGAAGCCAAGAAATGGTTGAGAAGGCAAAAAATTTTTCGCAATTCTGCTGCTTCAAACGCTTAACCAGAATGGCCTAGGGAAAAAACACACATACCGTTGTAATCGGGCGAGTTTCTACTTTCAGATGCAATAGGAATTTTTGGGTTAGGTCAATCCGTTCGCGAGATATGGGCGTTTGAAGACAAGAAATGGTTGAGAAGGCAAAAAATTTTTCGCAATTCTGCTGCTCCAAACGCTTAACCAGAATGGCCTAGGGAAAAAATACGCGTACCGTTGTAATCGGGCGAGTTTCTACTTTCAGTTACAATAGGAATTTTTGGGTTAGGTCAATGCGTTCGCGCGATATGGGACTTTGAAGCTAAGAAATGGTTGACAAGACAACAAATTTTTCGCACTTCTGCTGCTCCAATCGCTTAACCAGAATGGCCTAGGGGAATAATACACGTACCGTTGTAATCGGGCGAGTTTCTACTTTCAGATGCAACAGGAATTTTTGGGTTAGGTCAATCCGTTCGCGAGAAATGGGAGTTTGAAGCCAAGAAATGGTAGAAAAGGCAAAAAATTTTTCACAATTCTGCTGCTCCAAACGCTTAACCAGAATGGCCTAGGGAAAAATACACATACCGTTGTGATCGGGCGAGTTTCTACTTTCAGATGCAATAGGAATTTTTGGGTTGTGTCAATCCGTTCGCGAGATATGGGAGTTTGAAGACATGAAATGGTTGAGAAGGCAAAAAATTTTTGGCAATTCTGCTGCTCCAAACGCTTAACCAGAATGGCCTAGGAAAAAAATACACATACCGTTGTAATCGGGCGAGTTTCTACTTTCAGTTACAATAGGAATTTTTGGGTTAGGTCAATCCGTTCGCGAGATATGGGAGTTTGAATCCAAGAAATGGTTGAGAAGACAACAAATTTTTCGCACTTCTGCTGCTCCAATCGCTTAACCAGAATGGCCTACGGTGAAAAATACACGTACCGTTGTAATCGGGCGAGTTTCTACTTTCAGATGCAACAGGAATTTTTGTGTTAGGTCAATCCGTTCGCGAGAAATGGGAGTTTGAAGCCAAGAAATGGTAGAGAAGGCAAAAAATTTTTCGCAATTCTGCTGCTCCAAACGCTTAACGAGTATGGACTAGGGAAAAAATACACATACCGTTGTAATCGGTCGAGTTTCTACTTTCACATGCAATAAGAATTTTTGGGTTAGGTCAATCCGTTCGCGAGATATGGGAGTTTGAAGCCAAGAAATGGTAGAGAAGGCAAAAAATTTTTCGCAATTCTGCTGCTCCAAACGCTTAACCAGAATGGCCTAGGGAAAAAATACACATACCGTTGTAATCGGGCGAGTTTCTACTTTCACATGCAATAAGAATTTTTGGGTTAGGTCAATCCGTTCGCGAGATATGGGAGTTTGAATACAAGAAATGGTTGAGAAGACAACAATTTTTTCGCACTTCTGCTGCTCCAAACGCTTAACCAGAATGGGCTAGGGAGAAAATACACATACCGTTGTAATCGGGCGAGTTTCTACTTTCAGTTACAATGGGAATTTTTGGGTTAGGTCAATCCGTTCGCGAGATATGGAACTTTGAAGATAAGAAATGGTTGACAAGACTACAAATTTTTCGCAATTCTGCTGCTCCAATCGCTTAACCAGAATAGCCTAGGGGAAAAATACACGTACCGTTGTAATCGGGCGAGTTTCTACTTTCATATGCAATAGGAATTTTTGGGTTAGGTCAATCCGTTCGCGAGATATGGGAGTTTGAATCCAAGAAATGGTTGAGAAGACAACAAATTTTTCGCACTTCTGCTGCTCCAATCGCTTAACCAGAATGGCCTACGGGGAAAAATACACGTACCTTTGTAATCGGGCGAGTTTCTACTTTCAGATGCAACAGGAATTTTTGGGTTAGGTCATTCGGTTCGCGAGAAATGGGAGTTTGAAGCCAAGAAATGGTAGAAAAGGCAAAAAATTTTTCACAATTCTGCTGCTCCAAACGCTTAACCAGAATGGCCTAGGGAAAAAATACACATACCGTTGTGATCGGGCGAGTTTCTACTTTCAGATGCAATAGGAATTTTTGGGTCAGATCAATCCGTTCGCGAGATATGGGAGTTTGAAGACAAGGGAATGGTTGAGAAGGCAAAAAATTTTTCGCAATTCTGCTGCTCCAAACGCTTAACCAGAATGGCCTAGGGAAAAAATACACATACCGTTGTAATCGGGCGAGTTTCTACTTTCAGACGCAACAGGAATTTTTGGGTTAGGTCAATCCGTTCGCGAGATATGGGAGTTTGAATCCAAGAAATGGTTGAGAAGACAACAAATTTTTCGCACTTCTGCCGCTCCAAACGCTTAACCAGAATGGGCTAGGGAGAAAATACACATACCGTTGTAATCGGGCGAGTTTCTACTTTCAGGTACAATAGGAATTTTTGGGTTAGGTCAATCCGTTCGCGAGAAATGGGAGTTTGAATCCAAGAAATGGTTGAGAAGACAACAAATTTTTCGCACTTCTGCTGCTCCAAACGCTTAACCAGAATGGCCTAGGGAAAAAATACACATACCGTTGTGATCGGGCGAGTTTCTACTTTCAGATGCAATAGGAATTTTTGGGTTAGGTCATTCGGTTCGCGAGAAATGGGAGTTTGAAGCCAAGAAATGGTAGAAAAGGCAAAAAATTTTTCACAATTCTGCTGCTCCAAACGCTTAACCAGAATGGCCTAGGGAAAAAATACACATACCGTTGTGATCGGGCGAGTTTCTACTTTCAGATGCAATAGGAATTTTTGGGTTGGGTCAATCCGTTCGCGAGATATGGGAGTTTGAATCCAAGAAATGGTTGAGAAGACAACAAATTTTTCGCACTTCTGCTGCTCCAATCGCTTAACCAGAATGGCCTACGGGGAAAAATACACGTACCGTTGTAATCGGGCGAGTTTCTACTTTCAGATGCAACAGGAATTTTTGGGTTAGGTCAATCCGTTCGCGAGAAATGGGAGTTTGAAGCCAAGAAATGGTAGAAAAGGCAAAAAATTTTTCACAATTCTGCTGCTCCAAACGCTTAAAGAGTATGGACTAGAGAAAAAATACACATATCGTTGTAATCGGTCGAGTTCCTACTTTCACATGCAATAAGAATTTTTGGGTTGGGTCAATCCGTTCGCGAGATATGGGAGTTTGAAGCCAAGAAATGGTTGAGAATGCAAAAAATTTTTCGCAATTCTGCTGCTTCAAACGCTTAACCAGAATGGCCTTGGGAAAAAATACACATACCGTTGTATTCGGGCGAGTTTCTACTTTCAAAGGCAATAGGAATTTTTGGGTTAGGTCAATCCGTTCGCGAGATATGAGAGTTTGAAGCTAAGATATGGTTGCGAAGACAACAAATTTTTCGCAAATCTGCTGCTCCAAACGCTTAACCAGAATGGCCTAGGGAAAAAATACACATACCGTTGTAATCGGGCGAGTTTCTACTTTCAGATGCAATAGGAATTTTTGGGTTAAGGCAATCCGTTCGCGAGATATGGGAGTTTGAAGACAAGAAATGGTTGAGAAGGCAAAAAATTTTTCGCAATTCTGCTGCTCCAAACGCTTAACCAGAATGGCCTAGGGAAAAAATACACATACCGTTGTAATCGGGCGAGTTTCTACTTTCAGACGCAACAGGAATTTTTGGGTTAGGTCAATCCGTTCGCGAGATATGGGAGTTTGAATCCAAGAAATGATTGAGAAGACAACAAATTTTTCGCACTTCTGCTGCTCCAAACGCTTAACCAGAATGGGCTAGGGAGAAAATACACATACCGTTGTAATCGGGCGAGTTTCTACTTTCAGTTACAATAGGAATTTTTGGGTTAGGTCAATCCGTTCGCGAGAAATGGGAGTTTGAATCCAAGAAATGGTTGAGAAGACAACAAATTTTTCGCACTTCTGCTGCTCCAATCGCTTAACCAGAATGGCCTACGGGGAAAAATACACGTACCGTTGTAATCGGGCGAGTTTCTACTTTCAGATGCAACAGGAATTTTTGGGTTAGGTCAATCCGTTCGCGAGAAATGGGAGTTTGAATCCAAGAAATGGTAGAAAAGGCAAAAAATTTTTCACGATTCTGCTGCTCCAAACGCTTAACCAGAATGGCCTAGGGAAAAAATACACATACCGTTGTGATCGGGTGAGTTTCTACTTTCAGATGCAATAGGAATTTTTGGGTTGGGTCAATCCGTTCGCGAGATATGGGAGTTTGAATCCAAGAAATGGTTGAGAAGACAACAAATTTTTCGCACTTCTGCTGCTCCAAACGCTTAACCAGAATGGGCTAGGGAGAAAATACACATACCGTTGTAATCGGGCGAGTTTCTACTTTCAGTTACAATAGGAATTTTTGGGTTAGGTCAATCCGTTCGCGAGAAATGGGAGTTTGAATCCAAGAAATGGTTGAGAAGACCACAAATTTTTCGCAATTCTGCTGCTCCAAACGCTTAACCAGAATGGGCTAGGGAGAAAATACACATACCGTTGTAATCGGGCGAGTTTCTACTTTCAGTTACAATAGGAATTTTTGGGTTAGGTCAATCCGTTCGCGAGAAATGGGAGTTTGAATCCAAGAAATGGTTGAGAAGACAACAAATTTTTCGCACTTCTGCTGCTCCAAACGCTTAACCAGAATGGGCTAGGGAGAAAATACACATACCGTTGTAATCGGGCGAGTTTCTACTTTCAGTTACAATAGGAATTTTTGGGTTAGGTCAATCCGTTCGCGAGAAATGGGAGTTGAAGCCAAGAAATGGTAGAAAAGGCAAAAAATTTTTCACAATTCTGCTGCTCCAAACGCTTAACCAGAATGGCCTAGGGAAAAAATACACATACCGTTGTGATCGGGCGAGTTTCTACTTTCAGATGCAATAGGAATTTTTGGGTTGGGTCAATCCGTTCGCGAGATATGGGAGTTTGAATCCAAGAAATGGTTGAGAAGACAACAAATTTTTCGCACTTCTGCTGCTCCAAACGCTTAACCAGAATGGGCTAGGGAGAAAATACACATACCGTTGTAATCGGGCGAGTTTCTACTTTCAGTTACAATGGAAATTTTTGGGTTAGGTCAATCCGTTCGCGAGATATGGAACTTTGAAGCTAAGAAATGGTTGACAAGACTACAAATTTTTCGCACTTCTGCTGCTCCAATCGCTTAACCAGAATAGCCTAGGGGAAAAATACACGTACCGTTGTAATCGGGCGAGTTTCTACTTTCATATGCAATAGGAATTTTTGGGTTTGGTCAATCCGTTCGCGAGATATGGGAGTTTGAATCCAAGAAATGGTTGAGAAGACAACAAATTTTTCGCACATCTGCTGCTCCAATCGCTTAACCAGAACGGCCTACGGGGAAAAATACACGTACCGTTGTAATCGGGCGAGTTTCTACTTTCAGATGCGACAGGAATTTTTGGGTTAGGTCAATCCGTTCGCGAGAAATGGGAGTTTGAAGCCAAGAAATGGTAGAAAAGGCAAAAAATTTTTCACAATTGTGCTGCTCCAAACGCTTAACCAGAATGGCCTAGGGAAAAAATACACATACCGTTGTAATCGGGCGAGTTTCTACTTTCAGACGCAACAGGAATTTTTGGGTTAGGTCAATCCCTTCGCGAGATATGGGAGTTTGAATCCAAGAAATGGTTGAGAAGACAACAAATTTTTCGCAATTCTGCTGCTCCAAACGCTTAACCAGAATGGGCTAGGGAGAAAATACACATACCGTTGTAATCAGGCGAGTTTCTACTTTCAGACGCAACAGGAATTTTTGGGTTAGGTCAATCCGTTCGCGAGATATGGGAGTTTGAATCCAAGAAATGGTTGAGAAGACAACAAATTTTTCGCACTTCTGCTGCTCCAAACGCTTCACCAGAAGGGCCTAGGGAAAAAATACACATACCGTTGTAATCGGGCGAGTTTCTACTTTCAGTTACAATGGGAATTTTTGGGTTAGGTCAATCCGTTCGCGAGATATGGGAGTTTGAATACAAGAAATGGTTGAGAAGACAACAAATTTTTCGCACTTCTGCTGCTCCAAACGCTTAACCAGAATGGGCTAGGGAGAAAATACACATACCGCTGTAATCGGGCGAGTTTCTACTATCACATGCAATAAGAATTTTTGGGTAAGGTCAATCTGTTCGCGAGATATGGGAGTTTGAAACCAAGAAATGGTTGAGAAGGCAAAAAATTTTTCGCAATTCTGCTGCTCCAAACGCTTAACCAGAATGGCCTAGGGAAAAAATACACATACCGTTCTAATTGGGCGTGTTTCTACTTTCAGATGCAATAAGAATTTTTGGTGTAGGTCAATCCGTTCGCGAGATATGGGAGTTTGAAGCCAAGAAATGGTAGAGAAGGCAAAAAATTTTTCACAATTCTGCTGCACCAAACGCTTAACCAGAATGACCTAGGGAAAAAATACACGTACCGTTGTAATCGGGCGAGTTTCTACTTTCAAATGCACAAGGAACTTTGGGTTAGGTCAACCCGTTCGCTTGATATGGGAGTTTGAAGCCAAGAAATGGTTGAGAAGACAACAAATTTTTCGCACTTCTGCTGCTCCAAACGCTTCACCAGAAGGGCCTAGGGAAAAAATACACATACCGTTGTAATCGGGCGAGTTTCTACTTTCACATGCAATAAGAATTTTTGGGTTAAGTCAATCCGTTCGCGAGATATGGGAGTATGAAGCCAAGAAATGGTTGAGAAGGCAAAAAATTTTTCGCAATTCTGCTGCTTCAAACGCTTAACCAGAATGGCCTAGGGAAAAAGCACACACACCTTTGTAATCGGGCGAGTTTCTACTTTCAGATGCAATAGGAATTTTTGGGTTAGGTCAATCCGTTCGCGAGATATGGGCGTTTGAAGACAAGAAATGGTTGAGAAGGCAAAAAATTTTTCGCAATTCTGCTGCTCCAAACGCTTAACCAGAATGGCCTAGGGAAAAAATACGCGTACCGTTGTAATCGGGCGAGTTTCTACTTTCAGTTACAATAGGAATTTTTGGGTTAGGTCAATCCGTTCGCGCGATATGGGACTTTGAAGCTAAGAAATGGTTGACAAGACAACAAATTTTTCGCACTTCTGCTGCTCCAATCGCTTAACCAGAATGGCCTAGGGGAAAAATACACGTACCGTTGTAATCGGGCGAGTTTCTATTTTCAGATGCAACAGGAATTTTTAGGTTAGGTCAATCCGTTCGCGAGATATGGGACATTGAAGCTAAGAAATGGTTGACAAGACAACAAATTTTTCGCACATCTACTGCTCCAATCGCTTAACCAGAATGGCCTAGTGGAAAAATACACCTACCGTTGTAATCGGGCGAGTTTCTACTTTCAGTTACAATAGGAATTTTTGGGTTAGGTCAATCCGTTCGCGAGAAATGGGAGTTTGAATCCAAGAAATGGTTGAGAAGACCACAAATTTTTCGCACTTCTGCTGCTCCAATCGCTTAACCAGAATGGCCTTGGGAAAAAATACACATACCGTTGTATTCGGGCGAGTTTCTACTTTCAAAGGCAATAGGAATTTTTGGGTTAGGTCAATCCGTTCGCGAGATATGAGAGTTTGAAGCTAAGATATGGTTGCGAAGACAACAAATTTTTCGCAAATCTGCTGCTCCAAACGCTTAACCAGAATGGCCTAGGGAAAAAATACACATACCGTTGTATTCGAGCGAGTTTCTACTTTCAAAGGCAATAGGAATTTTTGGGTTAGGTCAATCCGTTCGCGAGATATGGGAGTTTGAAGACAAGAAATGGTTGAGAAGGCAAAAAATTTTTCGCAATTCTGCTGCTCCAAACGCTTAACCAGAATGGCCTAGGGAAAAAATACACATACCGTTGTAATCGAGCGAGTTTCTACTTTCAGATGCAACAGGAATTTTTGGGTTAGGTCAATCCGTTCGCGAGATATGGGAGTTTGAATACAAGAAATGGTTGAGAAGACAACAAATTTTTCGCACTTCTGCTGCTCCAAACGCTTAACCAGAATGGGCTAGGGAGAAAATACACATACCGTTGTAATCGGGCGAGTTTCTACTTTCAGTTACAATGGGAATTTTTGGGTTAGGTCAATCCGTTCGCGAGATATGGGAGTTTGAATACAAGAAATGGTTGAGAAGACAACAAATTTTTCGCACTTCTGCTGCTCCAAACGCTTAACCAGAATGGGCTAGGGAGAAAATACACATACCGTTGTAATCGGGCGAGTTTCTACTTTCAGTTACAATGGGAATTTTTGGGTTAGGTCAATCCGTTCGCGAGATATGGAACTTTGAAGCTAAGAAATGGTTGACAAGACTACAAATTTTTCGCACTTCTGCTGCTCCAATCGCTTAACCAGAATGGCCTAGGGGAAAAATACACGTACCGTTGTAATCGGGCGAGTTTCTACTTTCAGATGCAACAGGAATTTTTGGGTTAGATCAATCCGTTCGCGAGATATGGGACATTGAAGCTAAGAAATGGTTGACAAGACAACAAATTTTTCGCACATCTACTGCTCCAATCGCTTAACCAGAATGGCCTAGTGGAAAAATACACCTACCGTTGTAATCGGGCGAGTTTCTACTTTCAAATGCAATAGGAATTTTTGGGTTTGGTCAATCGGTTCGCGAGATATGGGAGTTTCAAGCTAAGAAATGTTTGAGAAGACAACAAATTTTTCGCACTTCTGCTGCTCCAAACGCTTCACCAGAAGGGCCTAGGGATAAAATACACATACCGTTGTAATCGGGCGAGTTGTTACTTTCACATGCAATAAGAATTTTTGGGTTAGGTCAATCCGTTCGCGAGATATGGGACTTTGAAGCTACGAAATGGTTGACAAGACAACAAATTTTTCGCACTTCTACTGCTCCAATCGCTTAACCAGAATGGCCTAGTGGAAAAATACACCTACCGTTGTAATCGGGCGAGTTTCTACTTTCAAATGCAATAGGAATTTTTGGTTAGGTCAATCCGTTCGCGAGATATGGGAGTTTGAATCCAAGAAATGGTTGAGAAGACAACAAATTTTTCGCACTTCTGCTGCTCCAATCGCTTAACCAGAATGGCCTACGGGGAAAAATACACGTACCGTTGTAATCGGGCGAGTTTCTACTTTCAGATGCAACAGGAATTTTTGGGTTAGGTCAATCCGTTCGCGAGAAATGGTAGTTTGAATCCAAGAAATGGTAGAAAAGGCAAAAAATTTTTCACAATTCTGCTGCTCCAAACGCTTAACCAGAATGGCCTAGGGAAAAAATACACATACCGTTGTGATCGGGCGAGTTTCTACTTTCAGATGCAATAGGAATTTTTGTGTTGGGTCAATCCGTTCGCGAGATATGGGAGTTTGAAGACAAGAAATGGTTGAGAAGGCAAAAAATTTTTCGCAATTCTGCTGCTCCAAACGCTTAACCAGAATGGCCTAGGAAAAAAATACACATACCGTTGTAATCGGGCGAGTTTCTACTTTCAGATGCAATAGGAATTTTTGGGTTAGGTCAATCCGTTCGCGAGGTATGGGAGTTTGAAGCCAAGAAATGGTAGAAATGGCAAAAAATTTTTCGCAATTCTGCTGCTCCAAACGCTTAACCAGTATGGACTAGGGAAAAAATACACATACCGTTGTAATCGGGCGAGTTTCTACTTTCACATGCAATAAGAATTTTTGGGTTAGGTCAATCCGTTCGCGAGATATGGGAGTTTGAAGACAAGAAATGGTTGAGAAGGCAAAAAATTTTTCGCAATTCTGCTGCTCCAAACGCTTAACCAGAATGGCCTAGGGAAAAAATACACATACCGTTGTAATCGGGCGAGTTTCTACTTTCAGTTACAATAGGAATTTTTGGGTTAGGTCAATCCGTTCGCGAGATATGGGACTTTGAAGCTAAGAAATGGTTGACAAGACAACAACTTTTTCGCACTTCTGCTGCTCCATTCGCTTAACCCGAATGGCCTACGGGAAAAATACACGTACCGTTGTAATCGGGCGAGTTTCTACATTCAGACGAAACAGGAATTTTTGGGTTAGGTCAATCCGTTCGCTTGATATGGGAGTTTGAAGCCAAGAAATGGTTGAGAAGACAACAAATTTTTCGCACTTCTGCTGCTCCAAACGCTTAACCAGAATGGCCTAGGGAAAAAATACACGTACCGTTGTAATTGGGCGAGATTCTACTTTCAAATGCACAAGGAATTTCTGGGTTCGGTCAATCCGTTCGCGAGATATGGGACTTTGAATCTAAGAAATGGTTGACAAGACAACAAATTTTTCGCACATCTGCTGCTCCAATCGCTTAACCAGAATGGCCTACGGGGAAAAATACACGTACCGTTGTAATCGGGCGAGTTTCTACTTTCAGATGCAACAGGAATTTTTGGGTTAGGTCAATCCGTTCGCGAGAAATGGGAGTTTGAAGCCAAGAAGTGGTAGAGAAGGCAAAAAATTTTCCGCAATTCTGCTGCTCCAAACGCTTAACCAGTATGGGCTAGGGAAAAAATACACATACCGTTGTAATCGGGCGAGTTTCTACTTTCATATGCAATAGGAATTTTTCGGTTGGGTCAATCCGTTCGCGAGATATGGGAGTTTGAAGACAAGAAATGGTTGAGAAGGCAAAAAATTTTTCACAATTCTGCTGCTCCATACGCTTAACCAGAATGGCCTAGGGAAAAAATACACATACCGTTGTGATCGGGCGAGTTTCTACTTTCAGATGCAATAGGAATTTTTGGGTTGGGTCAATCCGTTCGCGAGATATGGGAGTTTGAAGACAAGAAATGGTTGAGAATGCAAAAAATTTTTCGCAATTCTGCTGCTCCAAACGCTTAACCAGAATGGCCTAGGGAAAAAATACACATACCGTTGTAATCGGGCGAGTTTCTACTTTCAGACGCAATAGGAATTTTTGGGTTAGGTCAATCCGTTCGCGAGAAATGGGAGTTTGAAGCCAAGAAATGGTTGAAAAGGCAAAAAATTTTTCACAATTCTGCTGCTCCAAACGCTTAACCAGAATGGCCTAGGGAAAAAATACACATACCGTTGTGATCGGGCGATTTTCTACTTTCAGATGCAATAGGAATTTTTGGGTT
This sequence comes from Ptiloglossa arizonensis, assembly GCF_051014685.1. Taxonomy (NCBI): domain Eukaryota; kingdom Metazoa; phylum Arthropoda; class Insecta; order Hymenoptera; family Colletidae; genus Ptiloglossa; species Ptiloglossa arizonensis. Next base: position 828,356 of record NW_027478435.1, on the reverse strand, counting down.
GGGTCAATCCGTTCGCGAGATATGGGAGTTTGAAGACAAGAAATGGTTGAGAAGGCAAAAAATTTTTCGCAATTCTGCTGCTCCAAACGCTTAACCAGAATGGCCTAGGGAAAAAATACACATACCGTTGTAATCGGGCGAGTTTCTACTTTCAGATGCAACAGGAATTTTTGGGTTAGGTCAATCCGTTCGCTAGGTATGGGAGTTTGAAGCCAAGAAGTGGTAGAGAAGGCAAAAAATTTTCCGCAATTCTGCTGCTCCAAACGCTTAACCAGTATGGGCTAGGGAAAAAATACACATACCGTTGTAATCGGGCGAGTATCTACTTTCACATGCAACAAGAATTTTTGGGTTAGGTCAATCCGTTCGCGAGATATGGGAGTTTGAAGACAAGAAATGGTTGAGAAGGCAAAAAATTTTTCGCAATTCTGCTGCTCCAAACGCTTAACCAGAATGGCCTAGGGAAAAAATACACATACCGTTGTAATCGGGCGAGTTTCTACTTTCAGTTACAATAGGAATTTTTGGGTTAGGTCAATCCGTTCGCGAGATATGGGACTTTGAAGCTAAGAAATGGTTGACAAGACAACAACTTTTTCGCACTTCTGCTGCTCCATTCGCTTAACCCGAATGGCCTACGGGAAAAATACACGTACCGTTGTAATCGGGCGAGTTTCTACATTCAGACGAAACAGGAATTTTTGGGTTAGGTCAATCCGTTCGCTTGATATGGGAGTTTGAAGCCAAGAAATGGTTGAGAAGACAACAAATTTTTCGCACTTCTGCTGCTCCAAACGCTTAACCAGAATGGCCTAGGGAAAAAATACACATACCGTTGTAATCGGGCGAGTTTCTACTTTCAGACGCAACAGGAATTTTTGGGTTAGGTCAATCCGTTCGCGAGATATGGGAGTTTGAATCCAAGAAATGGTTGAGAAGACAACAAATTTTTCGCACTTCTGCTGCTCCAAACGCTTAACCAGAATGGGCTAGGGAGAAAATACACATACCGTTGTAATCGGGCGAGTTTCTGCTTTCAGATGCAATAAGAATTTTTGGGTTAGGTCAATCCGTTCGTGAGATATGGGAGTTTGAAGACAAGAAATGGTTGAGAAGGCAAAAAATTTTTCGCAATTCTGCTGCTCCAAACGCTTAACCAGAATTGCCTAGGGAAAAAATGCACATACCGTGGTAATCGGGCGAGTTTCTACTTTCAGATGCAATAGGAATTTTTGGGTTAGGTCAATCCGTTCGCGAGAAATGGGAGTTTGAAGCCAAGAAATGGTAGAAAAGGCAAAAAATTTTTCACAATTCTGCTGTTCCAAACGCTTAACCAGAATGGCCTAGGGAAAAAATACACATACCGTTGTGATCGGGCGATTTTCTACTTTCAGATGCAATAGGAATTTTTGGGTTAGGTCAATCCTTTCGCTAGGTATGGGAGTTTGAAGCCAAGAAATGGTAGAGAAGGCAAAAAATTTTTCATAATTCTGCTGCTCCAAATGCTTAACCAGTATGGGCTAGGGAAAAAATACACATACCGTTGTAATCGGGCGAGTATCTACTTTCACATGCAATAAGAATTTTTGGGTTAGGTCAATCCGTTCGCGAGATATGGGAGTTTGAAGCCAAGATATGGTTGAGAATGCAAAAAATTTTTCGCAATTCTGCTGCTTCAAACGCTTAACCAGAATGGCCTAGGGAAAAAATACACATTCCGTTGTAATCGGGCGAGTTTCTACTTTCAGTTACAATAGGAATTTTTGGGTTAGGTCAATCCGTTCGCGAGATATGGGACTTTGAAGCTAAGAAATGGTTGACAAGACAACAACTTTTTCGCACTTCTGCTGCTCCATTCGCTTAACCCGAATGGCCTACGGGAAAAATACACGTACCGTTGTAATCGGGCGAGTTTCTACATTCAGACGAAACAGGAATTTTTGGGTTAGGTCAATCCGTTCGCTTGATATGGGAGTTTGAAGCCAAGAAATGGTTGAGAAGACAACAAATTTTTCGCACTTCTGCTGCTCCAAACGCTTAACCAGAATGGCCTAGGGAAAAAATACACGTACCGTTGTAATTGGGCGAGATTCTACTTTCAAATGCACAAGGAATTTCTGGGTTCGGTCAATCCGTTCGCGAGATATGGGACTTTGAATCTAAGAAATGGTTGACAAGACAACAAATTTTTCGCACATCTGCTGCTCCAATCGCTTAACCAGAATGGCCTACGGGGAAAAATACACGTACCGTTATAATCGGGCGAGTTTCTACTTTCAGATGCAACAGGAATTTTTGGGTTAGGTCAATCCGTTCGCGAGAAATGGGAGTTTGAAGCCAAGAAGTGGTAGAGAAGGCAAAAAATTTTCCGCAATTCTGCTGCTCCAAACGCTTAACCAGTATGGGCTAGGGAAAAAATACACATACCGTTGTAATCGGGCGAGTTTCTACTTTCATATGCAATAGGAATTTTTCGGTTGGGTCAATCCGTTCGCGAGATATGGGAGTTTGAAGACAAGAAATGGTTGAGAAGGCAAAAAATTTTTCACAATTCTGCTGCTCCATACGCTTAACCAGAATGGCCTAGGGAAAAAATACACATACCGTTGTGATCGGGCGAGTTTCTACTTTCAGATGCAATAGGAATTTTTGGGTTGGGTCAATCCGTTCGCGAGATATGGGAGTTTGAAGACAAGAAATGGTTGAGAAGGCAAAAAATTTTTCGCAATTCTGCTGCTCCAAACGCTTAACCAGAATGGCCTAGGGAAAAAATACACATACCGTTGTAATCGGGCGAGTTTCTACTTTCAGATGCAATAGGAATTTTTGGGTTAGGTCAATCCGTTCGCGAGAAATGGGAGTTTGAAGCCAAGAAATGGTTGAAAAGGCAAAAAATTTTTCACAATTCTGCTGCTCCAAACGCTTAACCAGAATGGCCTAGGGAAAAAATACACATACCGTTGTGATCGGGCGATTTTCTACTTTCAGATGCAATAGGAATTTTTGGGTTGGGTCAATCCGTTCGCGAGATATGGGAGTTTGAAGACAAGAAATGGTTGAGAAGGCAAAAAATTTTTCGCAATTCTGCTGCTCCAAACGCTTAACCAGAATGGGCTAGGGAAAAAATACACATACCGTTGTAATCGGGCGAGTATCTACTTTCACATGCAACAAGAATTTTTGGGTTAGGTCAATCCGTTCGCGAGATATGGGAGTTTGAAGACAAGAAATGGTTGAGAAGGCAAAAAATTTTTCGCAATTCTGCTGCTCCAAACGCTTAACCAGAATGGCCTAGGGAAAAAATACACATACCGTTGTAATCGGGCGAGTTTCTACTTTCAGTTACAATAGGAATTTTTGGGTTAGGTCAATCCGTTCGCGAGATATGGGACTTTGAAGCTAAGAAATGGTTGACAAGACAACAACTTTTTCGCACTTCTGCTGCTCCATTCGCTTAACCCGAATGGCCTACGGGAAAAATACACGTACCGTTGTAATCGGGCGAGTTTCTACATTCAGACGAAACAGGAATTTTTGGGTTAGGTCAATCCGTTCGCTTGATATGGGAGTTTGAAGCCAAGAAATGGTTGAGAAGACAACAAATTTTTCGCACTTCTGCTGCTCCAAACGCTTAACCAGAATGGCCTAGGGAAAAAATACACATACCGTTGTAATCGGGCGAGTTTCTACTTTCAGACGCAACAGGAATTTTTGGGTTAGGTCAATCCGTTCGCGAGATATGGGAGTTTGAATCCAAGAAATGGTTGAGAAGACAACAAATTTTTCGCACTTCTGCTGCTCCAAACGCTTAACCAGAATGGGCTAGGGAGAAAATACACATACCGTTGTAATCGGGCGAGTTTCTGCTTTCAGATGCAATAAGAATTTTTGGGTTAGGTCAATCCGTTCGCGAGATATGGGAGTTTGAAGACAAGAAATGGTTGAGAAGGCAAAAAATTTTTCGCAATTCTGCTGCTCCAAACGCTTAACCAGAATTGCCTAGGGAAAAAATGCACATACCGTGGTAATCGGGCGAGTTTCTACTTTCAGATGCAATAGGAATTTTTGGGTTAGGTCAATCCGTTCGCGAGAAATGGGAGTTTGAAGCCAAGAAATGGTAGAAAAGGCAAAAAATTTTTCACAATTCTGCTGTTCCAAACGCTTAACCAGAATGGCCTAGGGAAAAAATACACATACCGTTGTGATCGGGCGATTTTCTACTTTCAGATGCAATAGGAATTTTTGGGTTAGGTCAATCCTTTCGCTAGGTATGGGAGTTTGAAGCCAAGAAATGGTAGAGAAGGCAAAAAATTTTTCATAATTCTGCTGCTCCAAATGCTTAACCAGTATGGGCTAGGGAAAAAATACACATACCGTTGTAATCGGGCGAGTATCTACTTTCACATGCAATAAGAATTTTTGGGTTAGGTCAATCCGTTCGCGAGATATGGGAGTTTGAAGCCAAGATATGGTTGAGAATGCAAAAAATTTTTCGCAATTCTGCTGCTTCAAACGCTTAACCAGAATGGCCTAGGGAAAAAATACACATTCCGTTGTAATCGGGCGAGTTTCTACTTTCAAAGGCAATAGGAATTTTTGGGTTAGGTCAATCCGTTCGCGAGATATGAGAGTTTGAAGCTAAGATATGGTTGAGAAGACAACAAATTTTTCGCAAATATGCTGCTCCAAACGCTTAACCAGAATGGTCTAGGGAAAAAATACACGGACCGTTGTAATCGGGCGAGTTTCTACTTTCAGATGCGACAGGAATTTTTGGGTTAGGTCAATCCGTTCGCTAGGTATGGGAGTTTGAAGCCAAGTAATGGTAGAGAAGGCAAAAAATTTTTCGCAATTCTGCTGCTCCAAACGCTTAACCAGAATGGCCTAGGGAAAAAATACACATACCGTCGTGATCGGGCGAGTTTCTACTTTCAGATGCAATAGGAATTTTTGGGTTGGGTCAATCCGTTCGCGAGATATGGGAGTTTGAAGACAAGAAATGGTTGAGAAGGCAAAAAATTTTTCGCAATTCTGCTGCTCCAAACGCTTAACCAGAATGGCCTAGGGAAAAAATACGCATACCGTTGTAATCGGGCGAGTTTCTACTTTCAGTTACAATAGGAATTTTTGGGTTAGGTCAATCCGTTCGCGAGATATGGGACTTTGAAGCTAAGAAATGGTTGACAAGACAACAAATTTTTCGCACTTCTGCTGCTCCATTCGCTTAACCCGAATGGCCTAGGGGAAAAATACACGAACCGTTGTAATCGGGCGAGTTTCTACTTTCAGATGCAACAGGAATTTTTGGGTTAGGTCAATCCGTTCGCTAGGTATGGGAGTTTGAAGCCAAGAAATGGTAGAGAAGGCAAAAAATTTTTCGCAATTCTGCTGCTCCAAACGCTTAACCAGAATGGCCTAGGGAAAAAATACACATACCGTTGTGATCGGGCGAGTTTCTACTTTCAGATGCAATAGGAATTTTTGGGTTGGGTCAATCCGTTCGCGAGATATGGGAGTTTGAAGACAAGAAATGGTTGAGAAGGCAAAAATTTTTTCGCAATTCTGCTGCTCCAAACGCTTAACCAGAATGGCCTAGGGAAAAAATACGCATACCGTTGTAATCGGGCGAGTTTCTACTTTCAGTTACAATAGGAATTTTTGGGTTAGGTCAATCCGTTCGCGAGATATGGGACTTTGAAGCTAAGAAATGGTTGACAAGACAACAAATTTTTCGCACTTCTGCTGCTCCAATCGCTTAACCACAATGGCCTAGGGGAAAAATACACGTACCGTTGTAATCGGGAGAGTTTCTACATTCAGACGAAACAGGAATTTTTGGGTTAGGTCAATCCGTTCGCTTGATATGGGAGTTTGAAGCCAAGAAATGGTTGAGAAGACAACAAATTTTTCGCACTTCTGCTGCTCCAAACGCTTAACCAGAATGGCCTAGGGAAAAAATACACATACCGTTGTAATCGGGCGAGTTTCTACTTTCAGACGCAACAGGAATTTTTGGGTTAGGTCAATCCGTTCGCGAGATATGGGAGTTTGAATCCAAGAAATGGTTGAGAAGACAACAAATTTTTCGCACTTCTGCTGCTCCAAACGCTTAACCAGAATGGGCTAGGGAGAAAATACACATACCGTTGTAATCGGGCGAGTTTCTACTTTCAGTTACAATAGGATTTTTTGGGTTAGGTCAATCCGTTCGCGAGATATGGGAGTTTGAATCCAAGAAATGGTTGAGAAGACAACAAATTTTTCGCACTTCTGCTGCTCCAATCGCTTAACCAGAATGGCCTACGGGGAAAAATACACGTACCGTTGTAATCGGGCGAGTTTCTACTTTCAGATGCAATAGGAATTTTTGGGTTGGGTCAATCCGTTCGCGAGATATGGGAGTTTGAAGACAAGAAGTGGTTGAGAAGGCAAAAAATTTTTCGCAATTCTGCTGCTCCAAACGCTTATCCAGAATGGCCTAGGAAAAAAATACACATACCGTTGTAATCGGGCGAGTTTCTACTTTCAGATGCAATAGGAATTTTTGGGTTATGTCAATCCGTTCGCGAGAAATGGTAGTTTGAATCCAAGAAATGGTAGAAAAGGCAAAAAATTTTTCACAATTCTGCTGCTCCGAACGCTTAACCAGAATGGCCTAGGGAAAAAATACACATACCGTTGTGATCGGGCGAGTTTCTACTTTCAGATGCAATAGGAATTTTTGGGTTGGGTCAATCCGTTCGCGAGATATGGGAGTTTGAAGCCAAGAAATGGTAGAGAAGGCAAAAAATTTTTCGCAATTCTGCTGCTCCAAACGCTTAACCAGTATGGACTAGGGAAAAAATACACATACCGTTGTAATCGGGCGTGTTTCTACTTTCACATGCAATAAGAATTTTTGGGTTAGGTCAATCCGTTCGCGAGATATGGGAGTTTGAAGCCAAGAAATGGTTGAGAATGCAAAAAATTTTTCGCAATTCTGCTGCTTCAAACGCTTAACCAGAATGGCCTAGGGAAAAAATAAACATACCGTTGTAATCGGGCGAGTTTCTACTTTCAAAGGCAATAGGAATTTTTGGATTAGGTCAATCCGTTCGCGAGAAGTGGGAGTTTGAAACCAAGAAATGGTAGAAAAGGCAAAAAATTTTTCGCAATTCTGCTTCTCCAAACGCTTAACCAGAATGACCTAGGGAAAAAATACACGTACCGTTGTAATCGGGCGAGTTTCTACTTTCAAATGCACAAGGAATTCTTGGGTTAGGTCAATCCGTTCGCGAGATATGAGAGTTTGAAGCTAAGATATGGTTGAGAAGTCAACAAATATTTCGCAAATCTGCTGCTCCAAACGCTTAACCAGAATGGCCTAGGGAAAAGATACACATACCGTTGTAATCGGGCGAGTTTCTACTTTCAGAAGCAGAAGGAATTTTTGGGTTTGTTCAATCCGTTCGCGAGATATGGGACTGTGATGCTAAGAAATGGTTGAGAAGACAACAAATATTTCGCAATTCTGCTGCTCCAAACGCTTAACCAGAATGGCCAAGGGAAAAAATACGCATACCGTTGTAATCGGGCGAGTTTCTACTTTCAGATGCAACAGGAACTTTTTGGTTAGGTCAATCCGTTCGCGAGAAATGGCAGTTTGAAGCCAAGAAATGGTTGAGAATGCAAAAAATTTTTCGCAATTCTGCTGCTTCAAACGCTTAACCAGAAAGGCCTAGGGAAAAAATACACATACCGTTGTAATCGGGCGAGTTTCTACTTTCAGATGCAACAGGAATTTTTGGGTTAGGTCAATCCGTTCGCGAGAAATGGGAGTTTGAAACCAAGAAATGGTTGAGAAGACAACAAATATTTCGCAATTCTGCTGCTCCAAACGCTTAACCAGAATGGCCTAGGGAAAAAATACACATACCGTTGTAATCGAGCGAGTTTCTACTTTCAGATGCAATAGGAATTTTTGGGTTAGGTCAATCCGTTCGCGAGATATGGGAGTTTGAAGACAAGAAATGGTTGAGAAGGCAAAAAATTTTTCGCAATTCTGCTGCTCCAAACGCTTAACCAGAATGGCCTAGGGAAAAAATACACATACCGTTGTAATCGGGCGAGTTTCTACTTTCAGACGCAACAGGAATTTTTGGGTTAGGTCAATCCGTTCGCGAGATATGGGAGATTGAATACAAGAAATGGTTGAGAAGACAACAAATTTTTCGCACTTCTGCTGCTCCAAACGCTTAACCAGAATGGGCTAGGGAGAAAATACACATACCGTTGTAATCGGGCGAGTTTCTACTTTCAGTTACAATAGGAATTTTTGGGTTAGGTCAATCGGTTCGCGAGATATGGAACTTTGAAGCTAAGAAATGGTTGACAAGACAAAAAATTTTTCGCACTTCTGCTGCTCCAATCGCTTAACCAGAATGGCCTAGGGGAAAAACACACGTACCGTTGCAATCGGGCGAGTTTCTACTTTCATATGCAATAGGAATTTCTGGGTTAGGTCAATCCGTTCGCGAGATATGGGAGTTTGAATCCATGAAATGGTTGAGAAGACAACAAATTTTTCGCACTTCTGCTGCTCCAATCGCTTAACCAGAATGGCCTACGGGGAAAAATACACGTACCGTTGTAATCGGGCGAGTTTCTACTTTCAGATGCAACAGGAATTTTTGGGTTAGGTCAATCCGTTCGCGAGAAATGGGAGTTTGAAGCCAAGAAATGGTAGAAAAGGCAAAAAATTTTTCACAATTCTGCTGCTCCAAACGCTTAACCAGAATGGCCTAGGGAAAAAATACACATACCTTTGTGATCGGGCAAGTTTCTACTTTGAGATGCAATAGGAATTTTTGGGTTGGGTCAATCCGTTCGCGAGATATGGGAGTTTGAAGACAAGAAATGGTTGAGAAGGCAAAAAATTTTCGCAATTCTGCTGCTCCAAACGCTTAACCAGATTGGCCTAGGAAAAAAATACACATACCGTTGTAATCGGGCGAGTTTCTACTTTCAGATGCAATAGGAATTTTTGGGTTAGGTCAATCCGTTCGCGAGGTATGGGAGTTTGAAGCCAAGAAATGGTAGGGAAGGCAAAAAATTTTTCGCAATTCTGCTGCTCCAAACGCTTAACCAGTATGGACTAGGGAAAAAATACACATACCTTTGTAATCGGTCGAGTTTCTACTTTCACATGCAATAAGAATTTTTGGGTTAGGTCAATCCGTTCGCGAGATATGGGAGTTTGAAGCCAAGAAATGGTTGAGAATGCAAAAAATTTTTCGCAATTCTGCTGCTTCAAACGCTTAACCAGAATGGCCTAGGGAAAAAATACACATACCGTTGTAATCGGGCGAGTTTCTACTTTCAGATGCAATAGGAATTTTTGGGTTAGGTCAATCCGTTCGCGAGATATGGGAGTTTGAAGACAAGAAATGGTTGAGAATGCAAAAAATTTTTCGCAATTCTGCTGCTTCAAACGCTTAACCAGAATGGCCTAGGGAAAAAATACACATACCGTTATAATCGGGCGAGTTTCTACTTTCAGATGCAACAGGAATTTTTGGGTTAGGTCAATCCGTTCGCGAGATATGGGAGTTTGAAGACAAGAAATGGTTGAGAAGGCAAAAAATTTTTCGCAATTCTGCTGCTCCAAACGCTTAACCAGAATGGCCTAGGGAAAAAATACACATACCGTTGTAATCGGGCGAGTTTCTACTTTCAGACGCAACAGGAATTTTTGGGTTAGGTCAATCCGTTCGCGAGATATGGGAGTTTGAATACAAGAAATGGTTGAGAAGACAACAAATTTTTCGCACTTCTGCTGCTCCAAACGCTTAACCAGAATTGGCTAGGGAGAAAATACACATACCGTTGTAATGGGGCGAGTTTCTACTTTCAGTTACAATAGGAATTTTTGGGTTAGGTCAATCCGTTCGCGAGATATGGAACTTTGAAGCTAAGAAATGGTTGACAAGACAAAAAATTTTTCGCACTTCTGCTGCTCCAATCGCTTAACCAGAATGGCCTAGGGGGAAAATACACGTACCGTTGTAATCGGGCGAGTTTCTACTTTCATATGCAATAGGAATTTCTGGGTTAGGTCAATCCGTTCGCGAGATATGGGAGTTTGAATCCAAGAAATGGTTGAGAAGACAACAAATTTTTCGCACTTCTGCTGCTCCAATCGCTTAACCAGAATGGCCTACGGGGAAAAATACACGTACCGTTGTAATCGGGCGAGTTTCTACTTTCAGATGCAACAGGAATTTTTGGGTTAGGTCAATCCGTTCGCGAGAAATGGGAGTTTGAAGCCAAGAAATGGTAGAAAAGGCAAAAAATTTTTCACAATTCTGCTGCTCCAAACGATTAACCTGAATGGCCTAGGGAAAAAATACACATACCTTTGTGATCGGGCGAGTTTCTACTTTGAGATGCAATAGGAATTTTTGGGTTGGGTCAATCCGTTCGCGAGATATGGGAGTTTGAAGACAAGAAATGGTTGAGAAGGCAAAAAATTTTCGCAATTCTGCTGCTCCAAACGCTTAACCAGATTGGCCTAGGAAAAAAATACACATACCGTTGTAATCGGTCGAGTTTCTACTTTCACATGCAATAAGAATTTTTGGGTTAGGTCAATCCGTTCGCGAGATATGGGAGTTTGAAGCCAAGAAATGGTTGAGAATGCAAAAAATTTTTCGCAATTCTGCTGCTTCAAACGCTTAACCAGAATGGTCTAGGGAGAAAATACACATACCGTTATAATCGGGCGAGTTTCTACTTTCAGATGCAACAGGAATTTTTGGGTTAGGTCAATCCGTTCGCGAGATATGGGAGTTTGAAGACAAGAAATGGTTGAGAAGGCAAAAAATTTTTCGCAATTCTGCTGCTCCAAACGCTTAACCAGAATGGCCTAGGGAAAAAATACACATACCGTTGTAATCGGGCGAGTTTCTACTTTCAGACGCAACAGGAATTTTTGGGTTAGGTCAATCCGTTCGCGAGATATGGGAGTTTGAATACAAGAAATGGTTGAGAAGACAACAAATTTTTCGCACTTCTGCTGCTCCAAACGCTTAACCAGAATGGGCTAGGGAGAAAATACACATACCGTTGTAATGGGGCGAGTTTCTACTTTCAGTTACAATAGGAATTTTTGGGTTAGGTCAATCCGTTCGCGAGATATGGAACTTTGAAGCTAAGAAATGGTTGACAAGACAAAAAATTTTTCGCACTTCTGCTGCTCCAATCGCTTAACCAGAATGGCCTAGGGGAAAAATACACGTACCGTTGTAATCGGGCGAGTTTCTACTTTCATATGCAATAGGAATTTCTGGGTTAGGTCAATCCGTTCGCGAGATATGGGAGTTTGAATCCAAGAAATGGTTGAGAAGACAACAAATTTTTCGCACTTCTGCTGCTCCAATCGCTTAACCAGAATGGCCTACGGGGAAAAATACACGTACCGTTGTAATCGGGCGAGTTTCTACTTTCAGATGCAACAGGAATTTTTGGGTTAGGTCAATCCGTTCGCGAGAAATGGGAGTTTGAAGCCAAGAAATGGTAGAAAAGGCAAAAAATTTTCGCAATTCTGCTGCTCCAAACGCTTAACCAGATTGGCCTAGGAAAAAAATACACATACCGTTGTAATCGGTCGAGTTTCTACTTTCACATGCAATAAGAATTTTTGGGTTAGGTCAATCCGTTCGCGAGATATGGGAGTTTGAAGCCAAGAAATGGTTGAGAATGCAAAAAATTTTTCGCAATTCTGCTGCTTCAAACGCTTAACCAGAATGGTCTAGGGAGAAAATACACATACCGTTGTATTCGGGCGAGTTTCTACTTTCAAAGGCAATAGGAATTTTAGGGTTAGGTCAATCCGTTCGCGAGATATGAGAGTTTGAAGCTAAGATATGGTTGAGAAGACAACAAATTTTTCGCAAATCTGCTGCTCCAAACGCTTAACCAGAATGGCCTAGGGAAAAAATACACATACCGTTGTAATCGGGCGAGTTTCTACTTTCAGATGCAATAGGAATTTTTGGGTTAGGTCTATCCGTTCGCGAGATATGGGAGTTTGAAGACAAGAAATGGTTGAGAAGGCAAAAAATTTTTCGCAATTCTGCTGCCCCAAACGCTTAACCAGAATGGCCTAGGGAAAAAATACACATACCTTTGTAATCGGGCGAGTTTCTACTTTCAGACGCAACAGGAATTTTTGGGTTAGGTCAATCCGTTCGCGAGATATGGGAGTTTGAATCCAAGAAATGGTTGAGAAGACAACAAATTTTTCGCACTTCTGCTGCTCCAAACGCTTAACCAGAATGGGCTAGGGAGAAAATACACATACCGTTGTAATCGGGCGAGTTTCTGCTTTCAGATGCAATAAGAATTTTTGGGTTAGGTCAATCCGTTCGCGAGATATGGGAGTTTGAAGCCAAGAAATGGTTGAGAAAGCAAAAATTTTTTCGCAATTCTGCTGCTCCAACGGCTAAACCAGAATGGCCTAATGAAAAAATACACGTACCGTTGTAATTGGACGAGTTTCTACTTTCGAATGCACAAGGAATTTTTGGGTTCGGTCAATCCGTTCGCCAGATATGAGAGTTTGACGCTAAGATATGGTTGAGAAGACAACAAATATTTCGCAAATCTGCTGCTCCAAACGCTTAACCAGAATGGCCTAGGGAAAAAATTCGCATACCGTTGTAATCGGGCGAGTTTCTACTTTCAGTTACAATAGGAATTTTTGGGTTAGGTCAATCCGTTCGCGAGATATGGGACTTTGAAGCTAAGAAATGGTTGACAAGACAACAAATTTTTCGCACTTCTGCTGCTCCAATCGCTTAACCAGAATGGCCTACGGGGAAAAATACACGTACCGTTGTAATCGGGCGAGTTTCTACTTTCAGATGCAACAGGAATTTTTGGGTTAGGTCAATCCGTTCGCGAGAAATGGGAGTTTGAAGCCAAGAAATGGTAGAAAAGGCAAAAAATTTTTCACAGTTCTGCTGCTCCAAACGCTTAACCAGAATGGCCTAGGGAAAAAATACACATAACGTTGCGAACGGGCGATTTTCTACTTTCAGATGCAATAGGAATTTTTGGGTTGGGTCAATCCGTTCGCGAGATATGGGAGTTTGAAGACAAGAAATGGTTGAGAAGGCAAAAAATTTTTCGCAATTCTGCTGCTCCAAACGCCTAACCAGAATGGCCTAGGGGGAAAATACACGTACCGTTGTAATCGGGCGAGTTTCTACTTTCAGATGCAACAGGAATTTTTGGGTTAGGTCAATCCGTTCGCGAGAAATGGGAGTTTGAAGCCAAGAAATGGTAGAAAAGGCAAAAAATTTTTCACAATTCTGCTGCTCCAAACGATTAACCTGAATGGCCTAGGGAAAAAATACACATACCTTTGTGATCGGGCGAGTTTCTACTTTGAGATGCAATAGGAATTTTTGGGTTGGGTCAATCCGTTCGCGAGATATGGGAGTTTGAAGACAAGAAATGGTTGAGAAGGCAAAAAATTTTCGCAATTCTGCTGCTCCAAACGCTTAACCAGATTGGCCTAGGAAAAAAATACACATACCGTTGTAATCGGTCGAGTTTCTACTTTCACATGCAATAAGAATTTTTGGGTTAGGTCAATCCGTTCGCGAGATATGGGAGTTTGAAGCCAAGAAATGGTTGAGAATGCAAAAAATTTTTCGCAATTCTGCTGCTTCAAACGCTTAACCAGAATGGTCTAGGGAGAAAATACACATACCGTTATAATCGGGCGAGTTTCTACTTTCAGATGCAACAGGAATTTTTGGGTTAGGTCAATCCGTTCGCGAGATATGGGAGTTTGAAGACAAGAAATGGTTGAGAAGGCAAAAAATTTTTCGCAATTCTGCTGCTCCAAACGCTTAACCAGAATGGCCTAGGGAAAAAATACACATACCGTTGTAATCGGGCGAGTTTCTACTTTCAGACGCAACAGGAATTTTTGGGTTAGGTCAATCCGTTCGCGAGATATGGGAGTTTGAATACAAGAAATGGTTGAGAAGACAACAAATTTTTCGCACTTCTGCTGCTCCAAACGCTTAACCAGAATGGGCTAGGGAGAAAATACACATACCGTTGTAATGGGGCGAGTTTCTACTTTCAGTTACAATAGGAATTTTTGGGTTAGGTCAATCCGTTCGCGAGATATGGAACTTTGAAGCTAAGAAATGGTTGACAAGACAAAAAATTTTTCGCACTTCTGCTGCTCCAATCGCTTAACCAGAATGGCCTAGGGGAAAAATACACGTACCGTTGTAATCGGGCGAGTTTCTACTTTCATATGCAATAGGAATTTCTGGGTTAGGTCAATCCGTTCGCGAGATATGGGAGTTTGAATCCAAGAAATGGTTGAGAAGACAACAAATTTTTCGCACTTCTGCTGCTCCAATCGCTTAACCAGAATGGCCTACGGGGAAAAATACACGTACCGTTGTAATCGGGCGAGTTTCTACTTTCAGATGCAACAGGAATTTTTGGGTTAGGTCAATCCGTTCGCGAGAAATGGGAGTTTGAAGCCAAGAAATGGTAGAAAAGGCAAAAAACTTTTCACAATTCTGCTGCTCCAAACGCTTAACCTGAATGGCCTAGGGAAAAAATACACATACCTTTGTGATCGGGCGAGTTTCTACTTTGAGATGCAATAGGAATTTTTGGGTTGGGTCAATCCGTTCGCGAGATATGGGAGTTTGAAGACAAGAAATGGTTGAGAAGGCAAAAAATTTTCGCAATTCTGCTGCTCCAAACGCTTAACCAGATTGGCCTAGGAAAAAAATACACATACCGTTGTAATCGGTCGAGTTTCTACTTTCACATGCAATAAGAATTTTTGGGTTAGGTCAATCCGTTCGCGAGATATGGGAGTTTGAAGCCAAGAAATGGTTGAGAATGCAAAAAATTTTTCGCAATTCTGCTGCTTCAAACGCTTAACCAGAATGGTCTAGGGAGAAAATACACATACCGTTGTATTCGGGCGAGTTTCTACTTTCAAAGGCAATAGGAATTTTAGGGTTAGGTCAATCCGTTCGCGAGATATGAGAGTTTGAAGCTAAGATATGGTTGAGAAGACAACAAATTTTTCGCAAATCTGCTGCTCCAAACGCTTAACCAGAATGGCCTAGGGAAAAAATACACATACCGTTGTAATCGGGCGAGTTTCTACTTTCAGATGCAATAGGAATTTTTGGGTTAGGTCTATCCGTTCGCGAGATATGGGAGTTTGAAGACAAGAAATGGTTGAGAAGGCAAAAAATTTTTCGCAATTCTGCTGCCCCAAACGCTTAACCAGAATGGCCTAGGGAAAAAATACACATACCTTTGTAATCGGGCGAGTTTCTACTTTCAGACGCAACAGGAATTTTTGGGTTAGGTCAATCCGTTCGCGAGATATGGGAGTTTGAATCCAAGAAATGGTTGAGAAGACAACAAATTTTTCGCACTTCTGCTGCTCCAAACGCTTAACCAGAATGGGCTAGGGAGAAAATACACATACCGTTGTAATCGGGCGAGTTTCTGCTTTCAGATGCAATAAGAATTTTTGGGTTAGGTCAATCCGTTCGCGAGATATGGGAGTTTGAAGCCAAGAAATGGTTGAGAAAGCAAAAATTTTTTCGCAATTCTGCTGCTCCAACGGCTAAACCAGAATGGCCTAATGAAAAAATACACGTACCGTTGTAATTGGACGAGTTTCTACTTTCAAATGCACAAGGAATTTTTGGGTTCGGTCAATCCGTTCGCCAGATATGAGAGTTTGACGCTAAGATATGGTTGAGAAGACAACAAATATTTCGCAAATCTGCTGCTCCAAACGCTTAACCAGAATGGCCTAGGGAAAAAATTCGCATACCGTTGTAATCGGGCGAGTTTCTACTTTCAGTTACAATAGGAATTTTTGGGTTAGGTCAATCCGTTCGCGAGATATGGGACTTTGAAGCTAAGAAATGGTTGACAAGACAACAAATTTTTCGCACTTCTGCTGCTCCAATCGCTTAACCAGAATGGCCTACGGGGAAAAATACACGTACCGTTGTAATCGGGCGAGTTTCTACTTTCAGATGCAACAGGAATTTTTGGGTTAGGTCAATCCGTTCGCGAGAAATGGGAGTTTGAAGCCAAGAAATGGTAGAAAAGGCAAAAAATTTTTCACAGTTCTGCTGCTCCAAACGCTTAACCAGAATGGCCTAGGGAAAAAATACACATAACGTTGCGAACGGGCGATTTTCTACTTTCAGATGCAATAGGAATTTTTGGGTTGGGTCAATCCGTTCGCGAGATATGGGAGTTTGAAGACAAGAAATGGTTGAGAAGGCAAATAATTTTTCGCAATTCTGCTGCTCCAAACGCCTAACCAGAATGGCCTAGGGAAAAAATAAACATACCGTTGTAATCGGGCGAGTTTCTACTTTCAGATGCAATAGGAATTTTTGGGTTAGGTCAATCCGTTCGCGAGAAATGGGAGTCTGAAGCCAAGAAATGGTAGAAAAGGCAAAAAATTTTTCACAATTCTGCTGCTCCAAACGCTTAACCAGAATGGCCTAGGGAAAAAATACACATACCGTTGCGAACGGGCGATTTTCTACTTTCAGATGCAATAGGAATTTTTGGGTTGGGTCAATCCGTTCGCGAGATATGGGAGTTTGAAGACAAGAAATGGTTCAGAAGGCAAAAAATTTTTCGCAATTCTGCTGCTCCAAACGCTTAACCAGTATGGCCTAGGGAAAAAATACACATACCGCTGTAATCGGTCGAGTTTCTACGTTCACATGCAATAAGAATTTTTGGGTTAGGTCAATCCGTTCGCGAGATATGGGAGTTTGAAGCCAAGAAATGGTTGAGAATGCAAAAAATTTTTCGCAATTCTGCTGCTTCAAACGCTTAACCAGAATGGCCTAGGGAAAAAAATACACATACCGTTGTATTCGGGCGAGTTTCTACTTTCAAAGGCAATAGGAATTTTTGGGTTAGGTCAATCCGTTCGCGATGTATGAGAGTTTGAAGCTAAGATATGGTTGAGAAGACAACAAATTTTTCGCAAATCTGCTGCTCCAAACGCTTAACCAGAATTGCCTAAGGAAAAAATACACATACCGTTGTAATCGGGCGAGTTTCTACTTTCAGATGCAATAGGAATTTTTGGGTTAGGTCAATCCGTTCGCGAGATATGGGAGTTTGAAGCCAAGAAATGGTAGAAAAGGCAAAAAATTTTTCACAATTCTGCTGCTCCAAACGCTTAACCAGAATGGCCTAGGGAAAAAATACACATACCGTTGTGATCGGGCGATTTCCTACTTTCAGATGCAATAGGAATTTTTGGGTTGGGTCAATCCGTTCGCGAGATATGGGAGTTTGAAGACAAGAAATGGTTGAGAAGGCAAAAAATTTTTCGCAATTCTGCTGTTCCAAACGCTTAACCAGAATGGCCTAGGGAAAAAATACACATACCGTTGTAATCGGGCGAGTTTCTACTTTCAGATGCAACAGGAATTTTTGGGTTAGGTCAATCCGTTCGCGAGATATGAGAGTTTGAAGCTAAGATATGGTTGAGAAGACAACAAATTTTTCGCAAATATGCTGCTCCAAACGCTTAACCAGAATGGCCTAGGGAAAAAATACACATACCGTTGTAATCGGGCGAGTTTCTACTTTCACAAGCAATCAGAATTTTTGGGTTAGGTCAATCCGTTCGCGAGATATGGGAGTTTGAAGCCAAGAAATGGTTGAGAAGGCAACAAATTTTTCGCAATTCTGCTGCTTCAAACGCTTAACCAGAATGGCCCAGGGAAAAAATACACATACCGTTGTAATCGGGCGAGTTTCTACTTTCAAAGGCAATAGGAATTTTTGGGTTAGGTCAATCCGTTCGCGAGATATGAGAGTTTGAAGCTATGATATGGTTGAGAAGACAACAAATTTTTCGCAAATCTGCTGCTCCAAACGCTTAACCAGAATGGCCTAGGGGAAAAATACGCGTACCGTTGTAATCGGGCGAGTTTCTACTTTCAGTTACAATAGGAATTTTTGGGTTGGGTCAATCCGTTCGCGAGATATGGGAGTTTGAAGACAAGAAATGGTTGAGAAAGCAACAAATTTTTCTCACTTCTGCTGCTCCAAACGCTTAACCAGAATGGCCTAGGGAAAAAATACGCATACCGTTGTAATCGGGCGAGTTTCTACTTTCAGATGCAATAGGAATTTTTGGGTTAGGTCAATCCGTTCGCGAGGTATGGGAGTTTGAAGCCAAGAAATGGTAGAGAAGGCAAAAAATTTTTCGCAATTCTGCTGCTCCAAACGCTTAACCAGAATGGGCTAGGGAAAAAATACACATACCGTTGTAATCGGGCGAGTTTCTACTTTCAGGCGCAACAGGAATTTTTGGGTTATGTCAATCCGTTCGCTTGATATGGGAGTTTGAAGCCAAGAAATGGTTGAGAAGACAACAAATTTTTCGCACTTCTGCTGCTCCAAACGCTTAACCAGAATGGGCTAGGGAAAAAATACAAACACCGTTGTAATCGGGCGAGTTTCTACTTTCAAATGCACCAGGAATTTTTGAGTTAGGTCAATCCGTTCGCGAGATATGGGAGTTTGAAGACAAGAAATGGTTGAGAAGGCAAAAAATTTTTCGCAATTCTGCTGCTCCAAACGCTTAACCAGAATGGCCTAGGGGAAAAATACGCATACCGTTGTAATCGGGCGAGTTTCTACATTCAGTTACAATAGGAATTTTTGGGTTAGGTCAATCCGTTCGCGAGATATGGGACTTTGAAGCTAAGAAATGGTTGACAAGACAACAAATTTTTCGCACTTCTGCTGCTCCAAACGCTTAACCAGAATGGGCTAGGGAAAAAATACACACACCGTTGTAATCGGGCGAGTTTCTACTTTCAGATGCAATAGGAATTTTTGGGTTGTGTCAATCCGTTCGCGAGATATGGGAGTTTGAAGACAAGAAATGGTTGAGAAGGCAACAAATTTTTCGCAATTCTGCTGCTCCAAACGCTTAACCAGAATGGCCTAGGGAAAAAATACACATACCGTTGTAATCGGGCGAGTTTCTACTTTCACATGCAATCAGAATTTTTGGGTTAGGTCAATCCGTTCGCGAGATATGGGAGTTTGAAGCAAAGAAATGGTTGAGAAGGCAAAAAATTTTTCGCAATTCTGCTGCTTCAAACGCTTAACCAGAATGGCCCAGGGAAAAAATACACATACCGTTGTAATCGGGCGAGTTTCTACTTTCACATGCAATCAGAATTTTTGGGTTAGGTCAATCCGTTCGCGAGATATGGGAGTTTGAAGCAAAGAAATGGTTGAGAAGGCAAAAAATTTTTCGCAATTCTGCTGCTTCAAACGCTTAACCAGAATGGCCCAGGGAAAAAATACACATACCGTTGTAATCGGGCGAGTTTCTACATTCAAAGGCAATAGGAATTTTTGGGTTAGGTCAATCCGTTCGCGAGATATGAGAGTTTGAAGCTATGATATGTTTGAGAAGACAACAAATTTTTCGCAAATCTGCTGCTCCAAACGCTTAACCAGAATGCCCTAGGGAAAAAATACGCGTACCGTTGTAATCGGGCGAGTTTCTACTTTCAGTTACAATAGGAATTTTTGGGTTAGGTCAATCCGTTCGCGAGATATGGGACTTTGAAGCTAAGAAATGGTTGACAAGACAACAAATTTTTCGCACTTCTGCTGCTCCAATCGCTTAACCCGAATGGCCTAGGGGAAAAATACGCGTACCGTTGTAATCGGGCGAGTTTCTACTTTCAGTTACAATAGGAATTTTTGGGTTATGTCAATCCGTTCGCGAGATGTGGGACTTTGAAGCTAAGATATGGTTGACAAGACAACAAATTTTTCGAAATTCTGCTGCTTCAATCGCTTAACCCGAATGGCCTAGGGGAAAAATACACGTACCGTTGTAATCGGGCGAGTTTCTACTTTCAGATGCAACAGGAATTTTTGGGTTAGGCCAATCCGTTCGCTTGATATGGGAGTTTGAAGCCAAGAAATGGTTGAGAAGACAACAAATTTTTCGCACTTCTGCTGCTCCAAACGCTTCACCAGAATGGCCTAGGGAAAAAATACACATACCGTTGTAATCGGGCGAGTTTCTACTTTCACAAGCAATCAGAATTTTTGGGTTAGGTCAATCCGTTCGCGAGATATGGGAGTTTGAAGCCAAGAAGTGGTTGAGAAGGCAAAAAATTTTTCGCAATTCTGCTGCTTCAAACGCTTAACCAGAAGGGCCCAGGGAAAAAATACACATACCGTTGTAATCGGGCGAGTTTCTACTTTCAAAGGCAATAGGAATTTTTGGGTTAGGTCAATCCGTTCGCGAGATATGAGAGTTTGAAGCTATGATATGGTTGAGAAGACAACAAATATTTCGCAAATCTGCTGCTCCAAACGCTTAACCAGAATGGCCTAGGGAAAAAATACACATACCGTTGTGATTGGGCGATTTTCTACTTTCAGATGCAATAGGAATTTTTGGGTTGGGTCAATCCGTTCGCGAGATATGGGAGTTTGAAGACAAGAAATGGTTGAGAAGGCAAAAAATTTTTCGCAATTCTGCTGTTCCAAACGCTTAACCAGAATGGCCTAGGGAAAAAATACACATACCGTTGTAATCGGGCGAGTTTCTACTTTCAGATGAAACAGGAATTTTTGGGTTAGGTCAATCCGTTCGCGAGATATGAGAGTTTGAAGCTAAGATATGGTTGAGAAGACAACAAATTTTTCGCAAATATGCTGCTCCAAACGCTTAACCAGAATGGCCTAGGGAAAAAATACACATACCGTTGTAATCGGGCGAGTTTCTACTTTCACAAGCAATCAGAATTTTTGGGTTAGGTCAATCCGTTCGCGAGATATGGGAGTTTGAAGCCAAGAAATGGTTGAGAAGGCAAAAAATTTTTCGCAATTCTGCTGCTTCAAACGCTTAACCAGAATGGCCCAGGGAAAAAATACACATACCGTTGTAATCGGGCGAGTTTCTACTTTCAAAGGCAATAGGAATTTTTGGGTTAGGTCAATCCGTTCGCGAGATATGAGAGTTTGAAGCTATGATATGGTTGAGAAGACAACAAATTTTTCGCAAATCTGCTGCTCCAAACGCTTAACCAGAATGGCCTAGGGGAAAAATACGCGTACCGTTGTAATCGGGCGAGTTTCTACTTTCAGTTACAATAGGAATTTTTGGGATGGGTCAATCCGTTCGCGAGATATGGGAGTTTGAAGACAAGAAATGGTTGAGAAAGCAACAAATTTTTCTCACTTCTGCTGCTCCAAACGCTTAACCAGAATGGCCTAGGGAAAAAATACGCATACCGTTGTAATCGGGCGAGTTTCTACTTTCAGATGCAATAGGAATTTTTGGATTAGGTCAATCCGTTCGCGAGGTGTGGGAGTTTGAAGCCAAGAAATGGTAGAGAAGGCAAAAAATTTTTCGCAATTCTGCTGCTCCAAACGCTTAACCAGAATGGCCTAGGGAAAAAATACGCATACCGTTGTAATCGGGCGAGTTTCTACTTTCACATGCAATCAGAATTTTTGGGTTAGGTCAATCCGTTCGCGAGATATGGGAGTTTGAAGCAAAGAAATGGTTGAGAAGGCAAAAAATTTTTCGCAATTCTGCTGCTTCAAACGCTTAACCAGAATGGCCCAGGGAAAAAATTCACATACCGTTGTAATCGGGCGAGTTTCTACTTTCACATGCAATCAGAATTTTTGGGTTAGGTCAATCCGTTCGCGAGATATGGGAGTTTGAAGCAAAGAAATGGTTGAGAAGGCAAAAAATTTTTCGCAATTCTGCTGCTTCAAACGCTTAACCAGAATGGCCCAGGGAAAAAATACACATACCGTTGTAATCGGGCGAGTTTCTACATTCAAAGGCATTAGGAATTTTTGGGTTAGGTCAATCCGTTCGCGAGATATGAGAGTTTGAAGCTATGATATGTTTGAGAAGACAACAAATTTTTCGCAAATCTGCTGCTCCAAACGCTTAACCAGAATGCCCTAGGGAAAAAATACGCGTACCGTTGTAATCGGGCGAGTTTCTACTTTCAGTTACAATAGGAATTTTTGGGTTAGGTCAATCCGTTCGCGAGATATGGGACTTTGAAGCTAAGAAATGGTTGACAAGACAACAAATTTTTCGCACTTCTGCTGCTCCAATCGCTTAACCCGAATGGCCTAGGGGAAAAATACGCGTACCGTTGTAATCGGGCGAGTTTCTACTTTCAGTTACAATAGGAATTTTTGGGTTATGTCAATCCGTTCGCGAGATATGGGACTTTGAAGCTAAGAAATGGTTGACAAGACAACAAATTTTTCGAAATTCTGCTGCTTCAATCGCTTAACCCGAGTGGCCTAGGGGAAAAATACAAGTACCGTTGTAATCGGGCGAGTTTCTACTTTCAGATGCAACAGGAATTTTTGGGTTAGGTCAATACGTTCGCTTGATATGGGAGTTTGAAGCCAAGAAATGGTTGAGAAGACAACAAATTTTTCGCACTTCTGCTGCTCCAAACGCTTCACCAGAATGGCCTACGGAAAAAATACACATACCGTTGTAATCGGGCGAGTTTCTACTTTCACAAGCAATCAGAATTTTTGGGTTAGGTCAATCCGTTCGCGAGATATGGGAGTTTGAAGCCAAGAAATGGTTGAGAAGGCAAAAAATTTTTCGCAATTCTGCTGCTTCAAACGCTTAACCAGAATGGCCCAGGGAAAAAATACACATACCGTTGTAATCGGGCGAGTTTCTACTTTCAAAGGCAATAGGAATTTTTGGGTTAGGTCAATCCGGTCGCGAGATATGAGAGTTTGAAGCTATGATATGGTTGAGAAGACAACAAATTTTTCGCAAATCTGCTGCTCCAAACGCTTAACCAGAATGGCCTAGGGAAAAAATACACATACCGTTGTGATTGGGCGATTTTCTACTTTCAGATGCAATAGGAATTTTTGGGTTGGGTCAATCCGTTCGCGAGATATGGGAGTTTGAAGACAAGAAATGGTTGAGAAGGCAAAAAATTTTTCGCAATTCTGCTGTTCCAAACGCTTAACCAGAATGGCCTAGGGAAAAAATACACATACCGTTGTAATCGGGCGAGTTTCTACTTTCAGATGCAACAGGAATTTTTGGGTTAGGTCAATCCGTTCGCGAGATATGAGAGTTTGAAGCTAAGATATGGTTGAGAAGACAACAAATTTTTCGCAAATATGCTGCTCCAAACGCTTAACCAGAATGGCCTAGGGAAAAAATACACATACCGTTGTAATCGGGCAAGTTTCTACTTTCACAAGCAATCAGAATTTTTGGGTTAGGTCAATCCGTTCGCGAGATATGGGAGTTTGAAGCCAAGAAATGGTTGAGAAGGCAAAAAATTTTTCGCAATTCTGCTGCTTCAAACGCTTAACCAGAATGGCCCAGGGAAAAAATACACATACCGTTGTAATCGGGCGAGTTTCTACTTTCAAAGGCAATAGGAATTTTTGGGTTAGGTCAATCCGTTCGCGAGATATGAGAGTTTGAAGCTATGATATGGTTGAGAAGACAACAAATTTTTCGCAAATCTGCTGCTCCAAACGCTTAACCAGAATGGCCTAGGGGAAAAATACGCGTACCGTTGTAATCGGGCGAGTTTCTACTTTCAGTTACAATAGGAATTTTTGGGTTGGGTCAATCCGTTCGCGAGATATGGGAGTTTGAAGCCAAGAAATGGTTGAGAAGGCAAAAAATTTTTCGCAATTCTGCTGCTTCAAACGCTTAACCAGAATGGCCCAGGGAAAAAATACACATACCGTTGTAATCGGGCGAGTTTCTACTTTCAAAGGCAATAGGAATTTTTGGGTTAGGTCAATCCGTTCGCGAGATATGAGAGTTTGAAGCTATGATATGGTTGAGAAGACAACAAATTTTTCGCAAATCTGCTGCTCCAAACGCTTAACCAGAATGGCCTAGGGGGAAAATACGCGTACCGTTGTAATCGGGCGAGTTTCTACTTTCAGTTACAATAGGAATTTTTGGGTTGTGTCAATCCGTTCGCGAGATATGGGAGTTTGAAGACAAGAAATGGTTGAGAAAGCAACAAATTTTTCTCACTTCTGCTGCTCCAAACGCTTAACCAGAATGGCCTAGGGAAAAAATACGCATACCGTTGTAATCGGGCGAGTTTCTACTTTCAGATGCAATAGGAATTTTTGGGTTAGGTCAATCCGTTCGCGAGGTGTGGGAGTTTGAAGCCAAGAAATGGTAGAGAAGGCAAAAAATTTTTCGCAATTCTGCTGCTCCAAACGCTTAACCAGAATGGCCTAGGGAAAAAATACACATACCGTTGTAATCGGGCGAGTTTCTACTTTCACATGCAATCAGAATTTTTGGGTTAGGTCAATCCGTTCGCGAGATATGGG
The DNA here is from genome assembly GCF_051014685.1 of Ptiloglossa arizonensis. Taxonomy (NCBI): domain Eukaryota; kingdom Metazoa; phylum Arthropoda; class Insecta; order Hymenoptera; family Colletidae; genus Ptiloglossa; species Ptiloglossa arizonensis. The sequence goes on along the minus strand of NW_027478435.1, from coordinate 803,900 downwards.
AGTTTGAAGCAAAGAAATGGTTGAGAAGGCAAAAAATTTTTCGCAATTCTGCTGCTTCAAACGCTTAACCAGAATGGCCCAGGGAAAAAATACACATACCGTTGTAATCGGGCGAGTTTCTACATTCAAAGCCATTAGGAATTTTTGGGTTAGGTCAATCCGTTCGCGAGATATGAGAGTTTGAAGCTATGATATGTTTGAGAAGACAACAAATTTTTCGCAAATCTGCTGCTCCAAACGCTTAACCAGAATGCCCTAGGGAAAAAATACGCGTACCGTTGTAATCGGGCGAGTTTCTACTTTCAGTTACAATAGGAATTTTTGGGTTAGGTCAATCCGTTCGCGAGATGTGGGACTTTGAAGCTAAGAAATGGTTGACAAGACAACAAATTTTTCGCACTTCTGCTGCTCCAATCGCTTAACCCGAATGGCCTAGGGGGAAAATACGCGTACCGTTGTAATCGGGCGAGTTTCTACTTTCAGTTACAATAGGAATTTTTGGGTTATGTCAATCCGTTCGCGAGATATGGGACTTTGAAGCTAAGAAATGGTTGACAAGACAACAAATTTTTCGAAATTCTGCTGCTTCAATCGCTTAACCCGAGTGGCCTAGGGGAAAAATACAAGTACCGTTGTAATCGGGCGAGTTTCTACTTTCAGATGCAACAGGAATTTTTGGGATAGGTCAATCCGTTCGCTTGATATGGGAGTTTGAAGCCAAGAAATGGTTGAGAAGACAACAAATTTTTCGCACTTCTGCTGCTCCAAACGCTTCACCAGAATGGCCTAGGGAAAAAATACACATACCGTTGTAATCGGGCGAGTTTCTACTTTCACAAGCAATCAGAATTTTTGGGTTAGGTCAATCCGTTCGCGAGATATGGGAGTTTGAAGCCAAGAAATGGTTGAGAAGGCAAAAAATTTTTCGCAATTCTGCTGCTTCAAACGCTTAACCAGAATGGCCCAGGGAAAAAATACACATACCGTTGTAATCGGGCGAGTTTCTACTTTCAAAGGCAATAGGAATTTTTGGGTTAGGTCAATCCGTTCGCGAGATATGGGAGTTTGAAGACAAGAAATGGTTGAGAAGGCAAAAAATTTTTCGCAATTCTGCTGTTCCAAACGCTTAACCAGAATGGCCTAGGGAAAAAATACACATACCGTTGTAATCGGGCGAGTTTCTACTTTCACAAGCAATCAGAATTTTTGGGTTAGGTCAATCCGTTCGCGAGATATGGGAGTTTGAAGCCAAGAAATGGTTGAGAAGGCAAAAAATTTTTCGCAATTCTGCTGCTTCAAACGCTTAACCAGAATGGCCCAGGGAAAAAATACACATACCGTTGTAATCGGGCGAGTTTCTACTTTCAAAGGCAATAGGAATTTTTGGGTTAGGTCAATCCGGTCGCGAGATATGAGAGTTTGAAGCTATGATATGGTTGAGAAGACAACAAATTTTTCGCAAATCTGCTGCTCCAAACGCTTAACCAGAATGGCCCAGGGAAAAAATACACATACCGTTGTAATCGGGCGAGTTTCTACTTTCAAAGGCAATAGGAATTTTTGGGTTAGGTCAATCCGTTCGCGAGATATGAGAGTTTGAAGCTATGATATGGTTGAGAAGTCAACAAATTTTTCGCAAATCTGCTGCTCCAAACGCTTAACCAGAATGGCCTAGGGAAAAAATACACATACCGTTGTGATTGGGCGATTTTCTACTTTCAGATGCAATAGGAATTTTTGGGTTGGGTCAATCCGTTCGCGAGATATGGGAGTTTGAAGACAAGAAATGGTTGAGAAGGCAAAAAATTTTTCGCAATTCTGCTGTTCCAAACGCTTAACCAGAATGGCCTAGGGAAAAAATACACATACCGTTGTAATCGGGCGAGTTTCTACTTTCACAAGCAATCAGAATTTTTGGGTTAGGTCAATCCGTTCGCGAGATATGGGAGTTTGAAGCCAAGAAATGGTTGAGAAGGCAAAAAATTTTTCGCAATTCTGCTGCTTCAAACGCTTAACCAGAATGGCCCAGGGAAAAAATACACATACCGTTGTAATCGGGCGAGTTTCTACTTTCAAAGGCAATAGGAATTTTTGGGTTAGGTCAATCCGTTCGCGAGATATGAGAGTTTGAAGCTATGATATGGTTGAGAAGACAACAAATTTTTCGCACTTCTGCTGCTCCAATCGCTTAACCCGAATGGCCTAGGGGAAAAATACGCGTACCGTTGTAATCGGGCGAGTTTCTACTTTCAGTTACAATAGGAATTTTTGGGTTATGTCAATCCGTTCGCGAGATATGGGACTTTGAAGCTAAGAAATGGTTGACAAGACAACAAATTTTTCGAAATTCTGCTGCTTCAATCGCTTAACCCGAGTGGCCTAGGGGAAAAATACAAGTACCGTTGTAATCGGGCGAGTTTCTACTTTCAGATGCAACAGGAATTTTTGGGTTAGGTCAATACGTTCGCTTGATATGGGAGTTTGAAGCCAAGAAATGGTTGAGAAGACAACAAATTTTTCGCACTTCTGCTGCTCCAAACGCTTCACCAGAATGGCCTAGGGAAAAAATACACATACCGTTGTAATCGGGCGAGTTTCTACTTTCACAAGCAATCAGAATTTTTGGGTTAGGTCAATCCGTTCGCGAGATATGGGAGTTTGAAGCCAAGAAATGGTTGAGAAGGCAAAAAATTTTTCGCAATTCTGCTGCTTCAAACGCTTAACCAGAATGGCCCAGGGAAAAAATACACATACCGTTGTAATCGGGCGAGTTTCTACTTTCAAAGGCAATAGGAATTTTTGGGTTAGGTCAATCCGGTCGCGAGATATGAGAGTTTGAAGCTATGATATGGTTGAGAAGACAACAAATTTTTCGCAAATCTGCTGCTCCAAACGCTTAACCAGAGTGGCCTAGGGAAAAAATACACATACCGTTGTGATTGGGCGATTTTCTACTTTCAGATGCAATAGGAATTTTTGGGTTGGGTCAATCCGTTCGCGAGATATGGGAGTTTGAAGACAAGAAATGGTTGAGAAAGCAACAAATTTTTCTCACTTCTGCTGCTCCAAACGCTTAACCAGAATGGCCTAGGGAAAAAATACGCATACCGTTGTAATCGGGCGAGTTTCTACTTTCAGATGCAATAGGAATTTTTGGGTTAGGTCAATCCGTTCGCGAGGTGTGGGAGTTTGAAGCCAAGAAATGGTAGAGAAGGCAAAAAATTTTTCGCAATTCTGCTGCTCCAAACGCTTAACCAGAATGGCCTAGGGAAAAAATACACATACCGTTGTAATCGGGCGAGTTTCTACTTTCACATGCAATCAGAATTTTTGGGTTAGGTCAATCCGTTCGCGAGATATGGGAGTTTGAAGCAAAGAAATGGTTGAGAAGGCAAAAAATTTTTCGCAATTCTGCTGCTTCAAACGCTTAACCAGAATGGCCCAGGGAAAAAATACACATACCGTTGTAATCGGGCGAGTTTCTACATTCAAAGCCATTAGGAATTTTTGGGTTAGGTCAATCCGTTCGCGAGATATGAGAGTTTGAAGCTATGATATGTTTGAGAAGACAACAAATTTTTCGCAAATCTGCTGCTCCAAACGCTTAACCAGAATGCCCTAGGGAAAAAATACGCGTACCGTTGTAATCGGGCGAGTTTCTACTTTCAGTTACAATAGGAATTTTTGGGTTAGGTCAATCCGTTCGCGAGATGTGGGACTTTGAAGCTAAGAAATGGTTGACAAGACAACAAATTTTTCGCACTTCTGCTGCTCCAATCGCTTAACCCGAATGGCCTAGGGGGAAAATACGCGTACCGTTGTAATCGGGCGAGTTTCTACTTTCAGTTACAATAGGAATTTTTGGGTTATGTCAATCCGTTCGCGAGATATGGGACTTTGAAGCTAAGAAATGGTTGACAAGACAACAAATTTTTCGAAATTCTGCTGCTTCAATCGCTTAACCCGAGTGGCCTAGGGGAAAAATACAAGTACCGTTGTAATCGGGCGAGTTTCTACTTTCAGATGCAACAGGAATTTTTGGGATAGGTCAATCCGTTCGCTTGATATGGGAGTTTGAAGCCAAGAAATGGTTGAGAAGACAACAAATTTTTCGCACTTCTGCTGCTCCAAACGCTTCACCAGAATGGCCTAGGGAAAAAATACACATACCGTTGTAATCGGGCGAGTTTCTACTTTCACAAGCAATCAGAATTTTTGGGTTAGGTCAATCCGTTCGCGAGATATGGGAGTTTGAAGCCAAGAAATGGTTGAGAAGGCAAAAAATTTTTCGCAATTCTGCTGCTTCAAACGCTTAACCAGAATGGCCCAGGGAAAAAATACACATACCGTTGTAATCGGGCGAGTTTCTACTTTCAAAGGCAATAGGAATTTTTGGGTTAGGTCAATCCGTTCGCGAGATATGGGAGTTTGAAGACAAGAAATGGTTGAGAAGGCAAAAAATTTTTCGCAATTCTGCTGTTCCAAACGCTTAACCAGAATGGCCTAGGGAAAAAATACACATACCGTTGTAATCGGGCGAGTTTCTACTTTCACAAGCAATCAGAATTTTTGGGTTAGGTCAATCCGTTCGCGAGATATGGGAGTTTGAAGCCAAGAAATGGTTGAGAAGGCAAAAAATTTTTCGCAATTCTGCTGCTTCAAACGCTTAACCAGAATGGCCCAGGGAAAAAATACACATACCGTTGTAATCGGGCGAGTTTCTACTTTCAAAGGCAATAGGAATTTTTGGGTTAGGTCAATCCGGTCGCGAGATATGAGAGTTTGAAGCTATGATATGGTTGAGAAGACAACAAATTTTTCGCAAATCTGCTGCTCCAAACGCTTAACCAGAATGGCCCAGGGAAAAAATACACATACCGTTGTAATCGGGCGAGTTTCTACTTTCAAAGGCAATAGGAATTTTTGGGTTAGGTCAATCCGTTCGCGAGATATGAGAGTTTGAAGCTATGATATGGTTGAGAAGTCAACAAATTTTTCGCAAATCTGCTGCTCCAAACGCTTAACCAGAATGGCCTAGGGAAAAAATACACATACCGTTGTGATTGGGCGATTTTCTACTTTCAGATGCAATAGGAATTTTTGGGTTGGGTCAATCCGTTCGCGAGATATGGGAGTTTGAAGACAAGAAATGGTTGAGAAGGCAAAAAATTTTTCGCAATTCTGCTGTTCCAAACGCTTAACCAGAATGGCCTAGGGAAAAAATACACATACCGTTGTAATCGGGCGAGTTTCTACTTTCACAAGCAATCAGAATTTTTGGGTTAGGTCAATCCGTTCGCGAGATATGGGAGTTTGAAGCCAAGAAATGGTTGAGAAGGCAAAAAATTTTTCGCAATTCTGCTGCTTCAAACGCTTAACCAGAATGGCCCAGGGAAAAAATACACATACCGTTGTAATCGGGCGAGTTTCTACTTTCAAAGGCAATAGGAATTTTTGGGTTAGGTCAATCCGTTCGCGAGATATGAGAGTTTGAAGCTATGATATGGTTGAGAAGACAACAAATTTTTCGCACTTCTGCTGCTCCAATCGCTTAACCCGAATGGCCTAGGGGAAAAATACGCGTACCGTTGTAATCGGGCGAGTTTCTACTTTCAGTTACAATAGGAATTTTTGGGTTATGTCAATCCGTTCGCGAGATATGGGACTTTGAAGCTAAGAAATGGTTGACAAGACAACAAATTTTTCGAAATTCTGCTGCTTCAATCGCTTAACCCGAGTGGCCTAGGGGAAAAATACAAGTACCGTTGTAATCGGGCGAGTTTCTACTTTCAGATGCAACAGGAATTTTTGGGTTAGGTCAATACGTTCGCTTGATATGGGAGTTTGAAGCCAAGAAATGGTTGAGAAGACAACAAATTTTTCGCACTTCTGCTGCTCCAAACGCTTCACCAGAATGGCCTAGGGAAAAAATACACATACCGTTGTAATCGGGCGAGTTTCTACTTTCACAAGCAATCAGAATTTTTGGGTTAGGTCAATCCGTTCGCGAGATATGGGAGTTTGAAGCCAAGAAATGGTTGAGAAGGCAAAAAATTTTTCGCAATTCTGCTGCTTCAAACGCTTAACCAGAATGGCCCAGGGAAAAAATACACATACCGTTGTAATCGGGCGAGTTTCTACTTTCAAAGGCAATAGGAATTTTTGGGTTAGGTCAATCCGGTCGCGAGATATGAGAGTTTGAAGCTATGATATGGTTGAGAAGACAACAAATTTTTCGCAAATCTGCTGCTCCAAACGCTTAACCAGAATGGCCTAGGGAAAAAATACACATACCGTTGTGATTGGGCGATTTTCTACTTTCAGATGCAATAGGAATTTTTGGGTTGGGTCAATCCGTTCGCGAGATATGGGAGTTTGAAGACAAGAAATGGTTGAGAAGGCAAAAAATTTTTCGCAATTCTGCTGTTCCAAACGCTTAACCAGAATGGCCTAGGGAAAAAATACACATACCGTTGTAATCGGGCGAGTTTCTACTTTCAGATGCAACAGGAATTTTTGGGTTAGGTCAATCCGTTCGCGAGATATGAGAGTTTGAAGCTAAGATATGGTTGAGAAGACAACAAATTTTTCGCAAATATGCTGCTCCAAACGCTTAACCAGAATGGCCTAGGGAAAAAATACACATACCGTTGTAATCGGGCAAGTTTCTACTTTCACAAGCAATCAGAATTTTTGGGTTAGGTCAATCCGTTCGCGAGATATGGGAGTTTGAAGCCAAGAAATGGTTGAGAAGGCAAAAAATTTTTCGCAATTCTGCTGCTTCAAACGCTTAACCAGAATGGCCCAGGGAAAAAATACACATACCGTTGTAATCGGGCGAGTTTCTACTTTCAAAGGCAATAGGAATTTTTGGGTTAGGTCAATCCGTTCGCGAGATATGAGAGTTTGAAGCTATGATATGGTTGAGAAGACAACAAATTTTTCGCAAATCTGCTGCTCCAAACGCTTAACCAGAATGGCCTAGAGGAAAAATACGCGTACCGTTGTAATCGGGCGAGTTTCTACTTTCAGTTACAATAGGAATTTTTGGGTTGGGTCAATCCGTTCGCGAGATATGGGAGTTTGAAGCCAAGAAATGGTTGAGAAGGCAAAAAATTTTTCGCAATTCTGCTGCTTCAAACGCTTAACCAGAATGGCCCAGGGAAAAAATACACATACCGTTGTAATCGGGCGAGTTTCTACTTTCAAAGGCAATAGGAATTTTTGGGTTAGGTCAATCCGTTCGCGAGATATGAGAGTTTGAAGCTATGATATGGTTGAGAAGACAACAAATTTTTCGCAAATCTGCTGCTCCAAACGCTTAACCAGAATGGCCTAGGGGGAAAATACGCGTACCGTTGTAATCGGGCGAGTTTCTACTTTCAGTTACAATAGGAATTTTTGGGTTGTGTCAATCCGTTCGCGAGATATGGGAGTTTGAAGACAAGAAATGGTTGAGAAAGCAACAAATTTTTCTCACTTCTGCTGCTCCAAACGCTTAACCAGAATGGCCTAGGGAAAAAATACGCATACCGTTGTAATCGGGCGAGTTTCTACTTTCAGATGCAATAGGAATTTTTGGGTTAGGTCAATCCGTTCGCGAGGTGTGGGAGTTTGAAGCCAAGAAATGGTAGAGAAGGCAAAAAATTTTTCGCAATTCTGCTGCTCCAAACGCTTAACCAGAATGGCCTAGGGAAAAAATACACATACCGTTGTAATCGGGCGAGTTTCTACTTTCACATGCAATCAGAATTTTTGGGTTAGGTCAATCCGTTCGCGAGATATGGGAGTTTGAAGCAAAGAAATGGTTGAGAAGGCAAAAAATTTTTCGCAATTCTGCTGCTTCAAACGCTTAACCTGAATGGCCCAGGGAAAAAATACACATACCCTTGTAATCGGGCGAGTTTCTACTTTCACATGCAATCAGAATTTTTGGGTTAGGTCAATCCGTTCGCGAGATATGGGAGTTTGAAGCAAAGAAATGGTTGAGAAGGCAAAAAATTTTTCGCAATTCTGCTGCTTCAAACGCTTAACCAGAATGGCCCAGGGAAAAAATACACATACCGTTGTAATCGGGCGAGTTTCTACATTCAAAGCCATTAGGAATTTTTGGGTTAGGTCAATCCGTTCGCGAGATATGAGAGTTTGAAGCTATGATATGTTTGAGAAGACAACAAATTTTTCGCAAATCTGCTGCCCCAAACGCTTAACCAGAATGCCCTAGGGAAAAAATACGCGTACCGTTGTAATCGGGCGAGTTTCTACTTTCAGTTACAATAGGAATTTTTGGGTTAGGTCAATCCGTTCGCGAGATGTGGGACTTTGAAGCTAAGAAATGGTTGACAAGACAACAAATTTTTCGCACTTCTGCTGCTCCAATCGCTTAACCCGAATGGCCTAGGGGGAAAATACGCGTACCGTTGTAATCGGGCGAGTTTCTACTTTCAGTTACAATAGGAATTTTTGGGTTATGTCAATCCGTTCGCGAGATATGGGACTTTGAAGCTAAGAAATGGTTGACAAGACAACAAATTTTTCGAAATTCTGCTGCTTCAATCGCTTAACCCGAGTGGCCTAGGGGAAAAATACAAGTACCGTTGTAATCGGGCGAGTTTCTACTTTCAGATGCAACAGGAATTTTTGGGATAGGTCAATCCGTTCGCTTGATATGGGAGTTTGAAGCCAAGAAATGGTTGAGAAGACAACAAATTTTTCGCACTTCTGCTGCTCCAAACGCTTCACCAGAATGGCCTAGGGAAAAAATACACATACCGTTGTAATCGGGCGAGTTTCTACTTTCACAAGCAATCAGAATTTTTGGGTTAGGTCAATCCGTTCGCGAGATATGGGAGTTTGAAGCCAAGAAATGGTTGAGAAGGCAAAAAATTTTTCGCAATTCTGCTGCTTCAAACGCTTAACCAGAATGGCCCAGGGAAAAAATACACATACCGTTGTAATCGGGCGAGTTTCTACTTTCAAAGGCAATAGGAATTTTTGGGTTAGGTCAATCCGTTCGCGAGATATGGGAGTTTGAAGACAAGAAATGGTTGAGAAGGCAAAAAATTTTTCGCAATTCTGCTGTTCCAAACGCTTAACCAGAATGGCCTAGGGAAAAAATACACATACCGTTGTAATCGGGCGAGTTTCTACTTTCACAAGCAATCAGAATTTTTGGGTTAGGTCAATCCGTTCGCGAGATATGGGAGTTTGAAGCCAAGAAATGGTTGAGAAGGCAAAAAATTTTTCGCAATTCTGCTGCTTCAAACGCTTAACCAGAATGGCCCAGGGAAAAAATACACATACCGTTGTAATCGGGCGAGTTTCTACTTTCAAAGGCAATAGGAATTTTTGGGTTAGGTCAATCCGTTCGCGAGATATGAGAGTTTGAAGCTATGATATGGTTGAGAAGACAACAAATTTTTCGCAAATCTGCTGCTCCAAACGCTTAACCAGAATGGCCTAGGGGAAAAATACGCGTACCGTTGTAATCGGGCGAGTTTCTACTTTCAGTTACAATAGGAATTTTTGGGTTGGGTCAATCCGTTCGCGAGATATGGGAGTTTGTAGCCAAGAAATGGTTGAGAAGGCAAAAAATTTTTCGCAATTCTGCTGCTTCAAACGCTTAACCAGAATGGCCCAGGGAAAAAATACACATACCGTTGTAATCGGGCGAGTTTCTACTTTCAAAGGCAATAGGAATTTTTGGGTTAGGTCAATCCGTTCGCGAGATATGAGAGTTTGAAGCTATGATATGGTTGAGAAGACAACAAATTTTTCGCAAATCTGCTGCTCCAAACGCTTAACCAGAATGGCCTAGGGGGAAAATACGCGTACCGTTGTAATCGGGCGAGTTTCTACTTTCAGTTACAATAGGAATTTTTGGGTTGTGTCAATCCGTTCGCGAGATATGGGAGTTTGAAGACAAGAAATGGTTGAGAAAGCAACAAATTTTTCTCACTTCTGCTGCTCCAAACGCTTAACCAGAATGGCCTAGGGAAAAAATACGCATACCGTTGTAATCGGGCGAGTTTCTACTTTCAGATGCAATAGGAATTTTTGGGTTAGGTCAATCCGTTCGCGAGGTGTGGGAGTTTGAAGCCAAGAAATGGTAGAGAAGGCAAAAAATTTTTCGAAATTCTGCTGCTCCAAACGCTTAACCAGAATGGCCTAGGGAAAAAATACACATACCGTTGTAATCGGGCGAGTTTCTACTTTCACATGCAATCAGAATTTTTGGGTTAGGTCAGTCCGTTCGCGAGATATGGGAGTTTGAAGCAAAGAAATGGTTGAGAAGGCAAAAAATTTTTCGCAATTCTGCTGCTTCAAACGCTTAACCAGAATGGCCCAGGGAAAAAATACACATACCGTTGTAATCGGGCGAGTTTCTACTTTCACATGCAATCAGAATTTTTGGGTTAGGTCAATCCGTTCGCGAGATATGGGAGTTTGAAGCAAAGAAATGGTTGAGAAGGCAAAAAATTTTTCGCAATTCTGCTGCTTCAAACGCTTAACCAGAATGGCCCAGGGAAAAAATACACATACCGTTGTAATCGGGCGAGTTTCTACATTCAAAGGCAATAGGAATTTTTGGGTTAGGTCAATCCGTTCGCGAGATATGAGAGTTTGAAGCTATGATATGTTTGAGAAGACAACAAATTTTTCGCAAATCTGCTGCTCCAAACGCTTAACCAGAATGCCCTAGGGAAAAAATACGCGTACCGTTGTAATCGGGCGAGTTTCTACTTTCAGTTACAATAGGAATTTTTGGGTTAGGTCAATCCGTTCGCGAGATATGGGACTTTGAAGCTAAGAAATGGTTGACAAGACAACAAATTTTTCGCACTTCTGCTGCTCCAATCGCTTAACCCGAATGGCCTAGGGGAAAAATACGCGTACCGTTGTAATCGGGCGAGTTTCTACTTTCAGGTACAATAGGAATTTTTGGGTTATGTCAATCCGTTCGCGAGATATGGGACTTTGAAGCTAAGAAATGGTTGACAAGACAACAAATTTTTCGAAATTCTGCTGCTTCAATCGCTTAACCCGAATGGCCTAGGGGAAAAATACACGTACCGTTGTAATCGGGCGAGTTTCTACTTTCAGATGCAACAGGAATTTTTGGGTTAGGTCAATCCGTTCGCGAGAAATGGGAGTTTGAAGCCAAGAAATGTTAGAAAAGGCAAAAAATTTTTCACAATTCTGCTGCTCCAAACGCTTAACCAGAATGGCCTAGGGAAAAAATACGCATACCGTTGTAATCGGGCGAGTTTCTACTTTCAGTTACAATAGGAATTTTTGGGTTAGGTCAATCCGTTCGCGAGATATGGGACTTTGAAGCTAAGAAATGGTTGACAAGACAACAAATTTTTCGCACTTCTGCTGCTCCAATCGCTTAACCAGAATGGGCTAGGGGAAAAATACGCGTACCGTTGTAATCGGGCGAGTTTCTACTTTCAGTTACAATAGGAATTTTTGGGTTGTGTCAATCCGTTCGCGAGATATGGGAGTTTGAAGACAAGAAATGGTTGAGAAAGCAACAAATTTTTCTCACTTCTGCTGCTCCAAACGCTTAACCAGAATGGCCTAGGGAAAAAATACGCATACCGTTGTAATCGGGCGAGTTTCTACTTTCAGATGCAATAGGAATTTTTGGGTTAGGTCAATCCGTTCGCGAGGTGTGGGAGTTTGAAGCCAAGAAATGGTAGAGAAGGCAAAAAATTTTTCGAAATTCTGCTGCTCCAAACGCTTAACCAGAATGGCCTAGGGAAAAAATACACATACCGTTGTAATCGGGCGAGTTTCTACTTTCACATGCAATCAGAATTTTTGGGTTAGGTCAATCCGTTCGCGAGATATGGGAGTTTGAAGCAAAGAAATGGTTGAGAAGGCAAAAAATTTTTCGCAATTCTGCTGCTTCAAACGCTTAACCAGAATGGCCCAGGGAAAAAATACACATACCGTTGTAATCGGGCGAGTTTCTACTTTCACATGCAATCAGAATTTTTGGGTTAGGTCAATCCGTTCGCGAGATATGGGAGTTTGAAGCAAAGAAATGGTTGAGAAGGCAAAAAATTTTTCGCAATTCTGCTGCTTCAAACGCTTAACCAGAATGGCCCAGGGAAAAAATACACATACCGTTGTAATCGGGCGAGTTTCTACATTCAAAGGCAATAGGAATTTTTGGGTTAGGTCAATCCGTTCGCGAGATATGAGAGTTTGAAGCTATGATATGTTTGAGAAGACAACAAATTTTTCGCAAATCTGCTGCTCCAAACGCTTAACCAGAATGCCCTAGGGAAAAAATACGCGTACCGTTGTAATCGGGCGAGTTTCTACTTTCAGTTACAATAGGAATTTTTGGGTTAGGTCAATCCGTTCGCGAGATATGGGACTTTGAAGCTAAGAAATGGTTGACAAGACAACAAATTTTTCGCACTTCTGCTGCTCCAATCGCTTAACCCGAATGGCCTAGGGGAAAAATACGCGTACCGTTGTAATCGGGCGAGTTTCTACTTTCAGGTACAATAGGAATTTTTGGGTTATGTCAATCCGTTCGCGAGATATGGGACTTTGAAGCTAAGAAATGGTTGACAAGACAACAAATTTTTCGAAATTCTGCTGCTTCAATCGCTTAACCCGAATGGCCTAGGGGAAAAATACACGTACCGTTGTAATCGGGCGAGTTTCTACTTTCAGATGCAACAGGAATTTTTGGGTTAGGTCAATCCGTTCGCGAGAAATGGGAGTTTGAAGCCAAGAAATGTTAGAAAAGGCAAAAAATTTTTCACAATTCTGCTGCTCCAAACGCTTAACCAGAATGGCCTAGGGAAAAAATACGCATACCGTTGTAATCGGGCGAGTTTCTACTTTCAGTTACAATAGGAATTTTTGGGTTAGGTCAATCCGTTCGCGAGATATGGGACTTTGAAGCTAAGAAATGGTTGACAAGACAACAAATTTTTCGCACTTCTGCTGCTCCAATCGCTTAACCAGAATGGGCTAGGGGAAAAATACACGTACCGTTGTAATCGGGCGAGTTTCTACTTTCAGACGCAACAGGAATTTTTGGTTTAGGTCAATCCGTTCGCTTGATATGGGAGTTTGAAGCCAAGAAATGGTTGAGAAGACAACAAATTTTTCGCACTTCTGCTGCTCCAAACGCTTCACCAGAATGGCCTAGGGAAAAAATACACATACCGTTGTAATCGGGCGAGTTTCTACTTTCACAAGCAATCAGAATTTTTGGGTTAGGTCAATCCGTTCGCGAGATATGGGAGTTTGAAGCCAAGAAATGGTTGAGAAGGCAAAAAATTTTTCGCAATTCTGCTGCTTCAAACGCTTAACCAGAAAGGCCCAGGGCAAAAATACACATACCGTTGTAATCGGGCGAGTTTCTACTTTCAAAGGCAATAGGAATTTTTGGGTTAGGTCAATCCGTTCGCGAGATATGAGAGTTTGAAGCTATGATATGGTTGAGAAGACAACAAATATTTCGCAAATCTGCTGCTCGAAACGCTTAACCAGAATGGCCTAGCGAAAAAATACGCATACCGTTGTAATCGGGCGAGTTTCTACTTTCAGTTACAATAGGAATTTTTGGGTTAGGTCAATCCGTTCGCGAGATATGGGACTTTGAAGCTAAGAAATGGTTGACAAGACAACAAATTTTTCGCAAATCTGCTGCTCCAAACGCTTAACCAGAATGCCCTAGGGAAAAAATACGCGTACCGTTGTAATCGGACGAGTTTCTACTTTCAGTTACAATAGGAATTTTTGGGTTGGGTAAATCCGTTCGCGAGATATGGGAGTTTGAAGACAAGAAATGTTTGAGAATGCAACAAATTTTTCTCACTTCTGCTGCTCCAAACGCTTAACCAGAATGGCCTAGGGAAAAAATACGCATACCGTTGTAATTGGGCGAGTTTCTACTTTCAGATGCAATAGGAATTTTTGGGTTAGGTCAATCCTTTCGCGAGATATGGGAGTTTGAAGCCAAGATATGGTTGAGAAGACAACAAATATTTCGCAAATCTGCTGCTCGAAACGCTTAACCAGAATGGCCTAGCGAAAAAATACGCATACCGTTGTAATCGGGCGAGTTTCTACTTTCAGTTACAATAGGAATTTTTGGGTTAGGTCAATCCGTTCGCGAGATATGGGACTTTGAAGCTAAGAAATGGTTGACAAGACAACAAATTTTTCGCACTTCTGCTGCTCCAATCGCTTAACCAGAATGGGCTAGGGGAAAAATACACGTACCGTTGTAATCGGGCGAGTTTCTACTTTCAGACGCATCAGGAATTTTTGGTTTAGGTCAATCCGTTCGCTTGATATGGGAGTTTGAAGCCAAGAAATGGTTGAGAAGACAACAAATTTTTCGCACTTCTGCTGCTCCAAACGCTTCACCAGAATGGCCTAGGGAAAAAATACACATACCGTTGTAATCGGGCGAGTTTCTACTTTCACAAGCAATCAGAATTTTTGGGTTAGGTCAATCCGTTCGCGAGATATGGGAGTTTGAAGCCAAGAAATGGTTGAGAAGGCAAAAAATTTTTCGCAATTCTGCTGCTTCAAACGCTTAACCAGAATGGCCCAGGGAAAAAATACACATACCGTCGTAATCGGGCGAGTTTCTACTTTCAAAGGTAACAGGAATTTTTGGGTTAGGTCAATCCGTTCGCGAGAAATGGGAGTTTGAAGCCAAGAAATGTTAGAAAAGGCAAAAAATTTTTCACAATTCTGCTGCTCCAAACGCTTAACCAGAATGGCCTAGGGAAAAAATACGCATACCGTTGTAATCGGGCGAGTTTCTACTTTCAGTTACAATAGGAATTTTTGGGTTAGGTCAATCCGTTCGCGAGATATGGGACTTTGAAGCTAAGAAATGGTTGACAAGACAACAAATTTTTCGCACTTCTGCTGCTCCAATCGCTTAACCAGAATGGGCTAGGGGAAAAATACACGTACCGTTATAATCGGGCGAGTTTCTACTTTCAGACGCAACAGGAATTTTTGGTTTAGGTCAATCCGTTCGCTTGATATGGGAGTTTGAAGCCAAGAAATGGTTGAGAAGACAACAAATTTTTCGCACTTCTGCTGCTCCAAACGCTTCACCAGAATGGCCTAGGGAAAAAATACACATACCGTTGTAATCGGGCGAGTTTCTACTTTCACAAGCAATCAGAATTTTTGGGTTAGGTCAATCCGTTCGCGAGATATGGGAGTTTGAAGCCAAGAAATGGTTGAGAAGGCAAAAAATTTTTCGCAATTCTGCTGCTTCAAACGCTTAACCAGAAAGGCCCAGGGCAAAAATACACATACCGTTGTAATCGGGCGAGTTTCTACTTTCAAAGGCAATAGGAATTTTTGGGTTAGGTCAATCCGTTCGCGAGATATGAGAGTTTGAAGCTATGATATGGTTGAGAAGACAACAAATTTTTCGCAAATCTGCTGCTCCAAACGCTTAACCAGAATGCCCTAGGGAAAAAATACGCGTACCGTTGTAATCGGACGAGTTTCTACTTTCAGTTACAATAGGAATTTTTGGGTTGGGTAAATCCGTTCGCGAGATATGGGAGTTTGAAGACAAGAAATGTTTGAGAAGGCAACAAATTTTTCTCACTTCTGCTGCTCCAAACGCTTAACCAGAATGGCCTAGGGAAAAAATACGCATACCGTTGTAATTGGGCGAGTTTCTACTTTCAGATGCAATAGGAATTTTTGGGTTAGGTCAATCCTTTCGCGAGATATGGGAGTTTGAAGCCAAGATATGGTTGAGAAGACAACAAATATTTCGCAAATCTGCTGCTCCAAACGCTTAACCAGAATGGCCTAGCGAAAAAATACACATACCGTTGTAATCGGGCGAGTTTCTACTTTCACAAGCAATCAGAATTTTTGGGTTAGGTCAATCCGTTCGCGAGATATGGGAGTTTGAAGCCAAGAAATGGTTGAGAAGGCAAAAAATTTTTCGCAATTCTGCTGCTTCAAACGCTTAACCAGAAAGGCCCAGGGCAAAAATGCACATACCGTTGTAATCGGGCGAGTTTCTACTTTCAAAGGCAATAGGAATTTTTGGGTTAGGTCAATCCGTTCGCGAGATATGAGAGTTTGAAGCTATGATATGGTTGAGAAGACAACAAATTTTTCGCAAATCTGCTGCTCCAAACGCTTAACCAGAATGCCCTAGGGAAAAAATACGCGTACCGTTGTAATCGGACGAGTTTCTACTTTCAGTTACAATAGGAATTTTTGGGTTGGGTAAATCCGTTCGCGAGATATGGGAGTTTGAAGACAAGAAATGTTTGAGAAGGCAACAAATTTTTCTCACTTCTGCTGCTCCAAACGCTTAACCAGAATGGCCTAGGGAAAAAATACGCATACCGTTGTAATTGGGCGAGTTTCTACTTTCAGATGCAATAGGAATTTTTGGGTTAGGTCAATCCTTTCGCGAGATATGGGAGTTTGAAGCCAAGATATGGTTGAGAAGACAACAAATATTTCGCAAATCTGCTGCTCGAAACGCTTAACCAGAATGGCCTAGCGAAAAAATACGCATACCGTTGTAATCGGGCGAGTTTCTACTTTCAGTTACAATAGGAATTTTTGGGTTAGGTCAATCCGTTCGCGAGATATGGGACTTTGAAGCTAAGAAATGGTTGACAAGACAACAAATTTTTCGCACTTCTGCTGCTCCAATCGCTTAACCAGAATGGGCTAGGGGAAAAATACACGTACCGTTGTAATCGGGCGAGTTTCTACTTTCAGACGCATCAGGAATTTTTGGTTTAGGTCAATCCGTTCGCTTGATATGGGAGTTTGAAGCCAAGAAATGGTTGAGAAGACAACAAATTTTTCGCACTTCTGCTGCTCCAAACGCTTCACCAGAATGGCCTAGGGAAAAAATACACATACCGTTGTAATCGGGCGAGTTTCTACTTTCACAAGCAATCAGAATTTTTGGGTTAGGTCAATCCGTTCGCGAGATATGGGAGTTTGAAGCCAAGAAATGGTTGAGAAGGCAAAAAATTTTTCGCAATTCTGCTGCTTCAAACGCTTAACCAGAATGGCCCAGGGAAAAAATACACATACCGTTGTAATCGGGCGAGTTTCTACTTTCAAAGGTAACAGGAATTTTTGGGTTAGGTCAATCCGTTCGCGAGAAATGGGAGTTTGAAGCCAAGAAATGTTAGAAAAGGCAAAAAATTTTTCACAATTCTGCTGCTCCAAACGCTTAACCAGAATGGCCTAGGGAAAAAATACGCATACCGTTGTAATCGGGCGAGTTTCTACTTTCAGTTACAATAGGAATTTTTGGGTTAGGTCAATCCGTTCGCGAGATATGGGACTTTGAAGCTAAGAAATGGTTGACAAGACAACAAATTTTTCGCACTTCTGCTGCTCCAATCGCTTAACCAGAATGGGCTAGGGGAAAAATACACGTACCGTTGTAATCGGGCGAGTTTCTACTTTCAGACGCAACAGGAATTTTTGGTTTAGGTCAATCCGTTCGCTTGATATGGGAGTTTGAAGCCAAGAAATGGTTGAGGAGACAACAAATTTTTCGCACTTCTGCTGCTCCAAACGCTTCACCAGAATGGCCTAGGGAAAAAATACACATACCGTTGTAATCGGGCGAGTTTCTACTTTCACAAGCAATCAGAATTTTTGGGTTAGGTCAATCCGTTCGCGAGATATGGGAGTTTGAAGCCAAGAAATGGTTGAGAAGGCAAAAAATTTTTCGCAATTCTGCTGCTTCAAACGCTTAACCAGAAAGGCCCAGGGCAAAAATACACATACCGTTGTAATCGGGCGAGTTTCTACTTTCAAAGGCAATAGGAATTTTTGGGTTAGGTCAATCCGTTCGCGAGATATGAGAGTTTGAAGCTATGATATGGTTGAGAAGACAACAAATTTTTCGCAAATCTGCTGCTCCAAACGCTTAACCAGAATGCCCTAGGGAAAAAATACGCGTACCGTTGTAATCGGACGAGTTTCTACTTTCAGTTACAATAGGAATTTTTGGGTTGGGTAAATCCGTTCGCGAGATATGGGAGTTTGAAGACAAGAAATGTTTGAGAAGGCAATAAATTTTTCTCACTTCTGCTGCTCCAAACGCTTAACCAGAATGGCCTAGGGAAAAAATACGCATACCGTTGTAATTGGGCGAGTTTCTACTTTCAGATGCAATAGGAATTTTTGGGTTAGGTCAATCCTTTCGCGAGATATGGGAGTTTGAAGCCAAGATATGGTTGAGAAGACAACAAATATTTCGCAAATCTGCTGCTCCAAACGCTTAACCAGAATGGCCTAGCGAAAAAATACGCATACCGTTGTAATCGGGCGAGTTTCTACTTTCAGTTACAATAGGAATTTTTGGGTTAGGTCAATCCGTTCGCGAGATATGGGACTTTGAAGCTAAGAAATGGTTGACAAGACAACAAATTTTTCGCACTTCTGCTGCTCCAATCGCTTAACCAGAATGGGCTAGGGGAAAAATACACGTACCGTTGTAATCGGGCGAGTTTCTACTTTCAGACGCATCAGGAATTTTTGGTTTAGGTCAATCCGTTCGCTTGATATGGGAGTTTGAAGCCAAGAAATGGTTGAGAAGACAACAAATTTTTCGCACTTCTGCTGCTCCAAACGCTTCACCAGAATGGCCTAGGGAAAAAATACACATACCGTTGTAATCGGGCGAGTTTCTACTTTCACAAGCAATCAGAATTTTTGGGTTAGGTCAATCCGTTCGCGAGATATGGTAGTTTGAAGCCAAGAAATGGTTGAGAAGGCAAAAAATTTTTCGCAATTCTGCTGCTTCAAACGCTTAACCAGAATGGCCCAGGGAAAAAATACACATACCGTTGTAATCGGGCGAGTTTCTACTTTCAAAGGTAATAGGAATTTTTGGGTTAGGTCAATCCGTTCGCGAGATATGAGAGTTTGAAGCTATGATATGGTTGAGAAGACAACAAATTTTTCGCAAATCTGCTGCTCCAAACGCTTAACCAGAATGGCCTAGGGGAAAAATACGCGTACCGTTGTAATCGGGCGAGTTTCTACTTTCAGTTACAATAGGAATTTTTGGGTTAGGTCAATCCGTTCGCGAGATATGGGACTTTGAATCTAAGAAATGGTTGACAAGACAAAAAATTTTTCGCACTTCTGCTGCTCCAATCGCTTAACCCGAATGGCCTAGGGGAAAAATACACGTACCGTTGTAATCGGGCGCGTTTCTACTTTCAGATGCAACAGGAATTTTTGGGTTAGGTCAATCGGTTCGCGAGAAATGGGAGTTTGAAGCCAAGAAATGGTAGAAAAGGCAAAAAATTTTTCACAATTCTGCTGCTCCAAACGCTTAACCAGAATGGCCTAGGGAAAAAATACACATACCGTTGTGATCGGGCGATTTTCTACTTTCAGATGCAATAGGAATTTTTGGGTTGGGTCAATCCGTTCGCGAGATATGGGAGTTTGAAGACAAGAAATGGTTGAGAAGGCAAAAAATTTTTCGCAATTCTGCTGCTCCAAACGCTTAACCAGAATGGCCTAGGGAAAAAATACGCGTACCGTTGTAATCGGACGAGTTTCTACTTTCAGTTACAATAGGAATTTTTGGGTTGGGTAAATCCGTTCGCGAGATATGGGAGTTTGAAGACAAGAAATGGTTGAGAAGGCAATCAATTTTTCTCACTTCTGCTACTCCAAACGCTTAACCAGAATGGCCTAGGGAAAAAATACGCATACCGTTGTAATTGGGCGAGTTTCTACTTTCAGATGCAATAGGAATTTTTGGGTTAGGTCAATCCTTTCGCGAGATATGGGAGTTTGAAGCCAAGATATGGTTGAGAAGACAACAAATATTTCGCAAATCTGCTGCTCCAAACGCTTAACCAGAATGGCCTAGCGAAAAAATACGCATACCGTTGTAATCGGGCGAGTTTCTACTTTCAGTTACAATAGGAATTTTTGGGTTAGGTCAATCCGTTCGCGAGATATGGGACTTTGAAGCTAAGAAATGGTTGACAAGACAACAAATTTTTCGCACTTCTGCTGCTCCAATCGCTTAACCAGAATGGGCTAGGGGAAAAATACACGTACCGTTGTAATCGGGCGAGTTTCTACTTTCAGACGCATCAGGAATTTTTGGTTTAGGTCAATCCGTTCGCTTGATATGGGAGTTTGAAGCCAAGAAATGGTTGAGAAGACAACAACAAATTTTTCGCACTTCTGCTGCTCCAAACGCTTCACCAGAATGGCCTAGGGAAAAAATACACATACCGTTGTAATCGGGCGAGTTTCTACTTTCACAAGCAATCAGAATTTTTGGGTTAGGTCAATCCGTTCGCGAGATATGGGAGTTTGAAGCCAAGAAATGGTTGAGAAGGCAAAAAATTTTTCGCAATTCTGCTGCTTCAAACGCTTAACCAGAATGGCCCAG
This sequence comes from Ptiloglossa arizonensis, assembly GCF_051014685.1. Classification (NCBI taxonomy): domain Eukaryota; kingdom Metazoa; phylum Arthropoda; class Insecta; order Hymenoptera; family Colletidae; genus Ptiloglossa; species Ptiloglossa arizonensis. The sequence goes on along the minus strand of NW_027478435.1, from coordinate 783,460 downwards.
GGAAAAAATACACATACCGTTGTAATCGGGCGAGTTTCTACTTTCAAAGGTAATAGGAATTTTTGGGTTAGGTCAATCCGTTCGCGAGATATGAGAGTTTGAAGCTATGATATGGTTGAGAAGACAACAAATTTTTCGCAAAACTGCTGCTCCAAACGCTTAACCAGAATGGCCTAGGGGAAAAATACGCGTACCGTTGTAATCGGGCTAGTTTCTACTTTCAGTTACAATAGGAATTTTTGGGTTAGGTCAATCCGTTCGCAAGATATGGGACTTTGAAGCTAAGAAATGGTTGAGAAGACAACAAATTTTTCGCAAATCTGCTGCTCCAAACGCTTAACCAGAATGGCCTAGGGGAAAAATACGCGTACCGTTGTAATCGGGCGAGTTTCTACTTTCAGTTACAATAGGAATTTTTGGGTTGGGTCAATCCGTTCGCGAGATATGGGAGTTTGAAGACAAGAAATGGTTGAGAAAGCAACAAATTTTTCTCACTTCTGCTGCTCCAAACGCTTAACCAGAATGGCCTAGGGAAAAAATACGCATACCGTTGTAATCGGGCGAGTTTCTACTTTCAGATGCAATAGGAATTTTTGGGTTAGGTCAATCCGTTCGCGAGGTATGGGAGTTTGAAGCCAAGAAATGGTAGAGAAGGCAAAAAATTTTTCGCAATTCTGCTGCTCCAAACGCTTAACCAGAATGGGCTAGGGAAAAAATACACATACCGTTGTAATCGGGCGAGTTTCTACTTTCAGGCGCAACAGGAATTTTTGGGTTAGGTCAATCCGTTCGCTTGATATGGGAGTTTGAAGCCAAGAAATGGTTGAGAAGACAACAAATTTTTCGCACTTCTGCTGCTCCAAACGCTTAACCAGAATGGGCTAGGGAAAAAATACACACACCGTTGTAATCGGGCGAGTTTCTACTTTCAAATGCACCAGGAATTTTTGAGTTAGGTCAATCCGTTCGCGAGATATGGGAGTTTGAAGACAAGAAATGGTTGAGAAGGCAAAAAATTTTTCGCAATTCTGCTGCTCCAAACGCTTAACCAGAATGGCCTGGGGGAAAAATACGCATACCGTTGTAATCGGGCGAGTTTCTACTTTCAGTTACAATAGGAATTTTTGGGTTAGGTCAATCCGTTCGCGAGATATGGGACTTTGAAGCTAAGAAATGGTTGACAAGACAACAAATTTTTCGCACTTCTGCTGCTCCAAACGCTTAACCAGAATGGGCTAGGGAAAAAATACACACACCGTTGTAATCGGGCGAGTTTCTACTTTCAGATGCAATAGGAATTTTTGGGTTGTGTCAATCCGTTCGCGAGATATGGGAGTTTGAAGACAAGAAATGGTTGAGAAGGCAACAAATTTTTCGCAATTCTGCTGCTCCAAACGCTTAACCAGAATGGCCTAGGGAAAAAATACACATACCGTTGTAATCGGGCGAGTTTCTACTTTCACATGCAATCAGAATTTTTGGGTTAGGTCAATCCGTTCGCGAGATATGGGAGTTTGAAGCAAAGAAATGGTTGAGAAGGCAAAAAATTTTTCGCAATTCTGCTGCTTCAAACGCTTAACCAGAATGGCCCAGGGAAAAAATACACATACCGTTGTAATCGGGCGAGTTTCTACTTTCACATGCAATCAGAATTTTTGGGTTAGGTCAATCCGTTCGCGAGATATGGGAGTTTGAAGCCAAGAAATGGTAGAGAAGGCAAAAAATTTTTCGCAATTCTGCTGCTCCAAACGCTTAACCAGAATGGGCTAGGGAAAAAATACACATACCGTTGTAATCGGGCGAGTTTCTACTTTCAGTTACAATAGGAATTTTTGGGTTAGGTCAATCCGTTCGCGAGATATGGGACTTTGAAGCTAAGAAATGGTTGACAAGACAACAAATTTTTCGCACTTCTGCTGCTCCAAACGCTTAACCAGAATGGGCTAGGGAAAAAATACACACACCGTTGTAATCGGGCGAGTTTCTACTTTCAGATGCAATAGGAATTTTTGGGTTGTGTCAATTCGTTCGCGAGATATGGGAGTTTGAAGACAAGAAATGGTTGAGAAGGCAACAAATTTTTCGCAATTCTGCTGCTCCAAACGCTTAACCAGAATGGCCTAGGGAAAAAATACACATACCGTTGTAATCGGGCGAGTTTCTACTTTCACATGCAATCAGAATTTTTGGGTTAGGTCAATCCGTTCGCGAGATATGGGAGTTTGAAGCAAAGAAATGGTTGAGAAGGCAAAAAATTTTTCGCAATTCTGCTGCTTCAAACGCTTAACCAGAATGGCCCAGGGAAAAAATACACATACCGTTGTAATCGGGCGAGTTTCTACTTTCACACGCAATCAGAATTTTTGGGTTAGGTCAACCCGTTCGCGAGATATGGGAGTTTGAAGCAAAGAAATGGTTGAGAAGGCAAAAAATTTTTCGCAATTCTGCTGCTTCAAACGCTTAACCAGAATGGCCCAGGGAAAAAATACACATACCGTTGTAATCGGGCGAGTTTCTACATTCAAAGGCAATAGGAATTTTTGGGTTAGGTCAATCCGTTCGCGAGATATGAGAGTTTGAAGCTATGATATGTTTGAGAAGACAACAAATTTTTCGCAAATCTGCTGCTCCAAACGCTTAACCAGAATGCCCTAGGGAAAAAATACGCGTACCGTTGTAATCGGGCGAGTTTCTACTTTCAGATGCAATAGGAATTTTTGGGTTGTGTCAATCCGTTCGCGAGATATGGGAGTTTGAAGACAAGAAATGGTTGAGAAGGCAACAAATTTTTCGCAATTCTGCTGCTCCAAACGCTTAACCAGAATGGCCTAGGGAAAAAATACACATACCGTTGTAATCGGGCGAGTTTCTACTTTCACATGCAATCAGAATTTTTGGGTTAGGTCAATCCGTTCGCGAGATATGGGAGTTTGAAGCAAAGAAATGGTTGAGAAGGCAAAAAATTTTTCGCAATTCTGCTGCTTCAAACGCTTAACCAGAATGGCCCAGGGAAAAAATACACATACCGTTGTAATCGGGCGAGTTTCTACTTTCACATGCAATCAGAATTTTTGGGTTAGGTCAATCCGTTCGCGAGATATGGGAGTTTGAAGCAAAGAAATGGTTGAGAAGGCAAAAAATTTTTCGCAATTCTGCTGCTTCAAACGCTTAACCAGAATGGCCCAGGGAAAAAATACACATACCGTTGTAATCGGGCGAGTTTCTACATTCAAAGGCAATAGGAATTTTTGGGTTAGGTCAATCCGTTCGCGAGATATGAGAGTTTGAAGCTATGATATGTTTGAGAAGACAACAAATTTTTCGCAAATCTGCTGCTCCAAACGCTTAACCAGATTGCCCTAGGGAAAAAATACGCGTACCGTTGTAATCGGGCGAGTTTCTACTTTCAGTTACAGTAGGAATTTTTGGGTTAGGTCAATCCGTTCGCGAGATATGGGACTTTGAAGCTAAGAAATGGTTGACAAGACAACAAATTTTTCGCACTTCTGATGCTCCAATCGCTTAACCCGAATGGCCTAGGGGAAAAATACGCGTACCGTTGTAATCGGGCGAGTTTCTACTTTCAGTTACAATAGGAATTTTTGGGTTATGTCAATCCGTTCGCGAGATATGGGACTTTGAAGCTAAGAAATGGTTGACAAGACAACAAATTTTTCGAAATTCAGCTGCTCCAAACGCTTAACCAGAATGGCCTAGGGAAAAAATACACATACCGTTGTGATCGGGTGATTTTCTACTTTCAGATGCAATAGGAATTTTTGGGTTGGGTCAATCCGTTCGCGAGATATGGGAGTTTGAAGACAAGAAATGGTTGAGAAGGCAAAAAATTTTTCGCAATTCTGCTGCTCCAAACGCTTAACCAGAATGGTCTAGGGAAAAAATACACATACCGTTGTAATCGGGCGAGTTTCTACTTTCACAAGCAATCAGAATTTTTGGGTTAGGTCAATCCGTTCGCGAGATATGGGAGTTTGAAGCCAAGAAATGTTTGAGAAAGCAACAAATTTTTCTCACTTCTGCTGCTCCAAACGCTTAACCAGAATGGCCTAGGGAAAAAATACACATACCGTTGTAATCGGGCGAGTTTCTACTTTCACAAGCAATCAGAATTTTTGGGTTAGGTCAATCCGTTCGCGAGATATGGGAGTTTGAAGCCAAGAAATGTTTGAGAAAGCAACAAATTTTTCTCACTTCTGCTGCTCCAAACGCTTAACCAGAATGGCCTAGGGAAAAAATACGCATACCGTTGTAATCGGGCGAGTTTCTACTTTCAGATGCAATAGGAATTTTTGGGTTAGGTCAATCCGTTCGCGAGGTATGGGAGTTTGAAGCCAAGAAATGGTAGAGAAGGCAAAAAATTTTTCGCAATTCTGCTGCTCCAAACGCTTAACCAGAATGGTCTAGGGAAAAAATACACATACCGTTGTAATCGGGCGAGTTTCTACTTTCAGGCGCGACAGGAATTTTTGGGTTAGGTCAATCCGTTCGCTTGATATGGGAGTTTGAAGCCAAGAAATGGTTGAGAAGACAACAAATTTTTCGCACTTCTGCTGCTCCAAACGCTTAACCAGAATGGGCTAGGGAAAAAATACACACACCGTTGTAATCGGGCGAGTTTCTACTTTCAAATGCACCAGGAATTTTTGAGTTAGGTCAATCCGTTCGCGAGATATGGGAGTTTGAAGCAAAGAAATGGTTGAGAAGGCAAAAAATTTTTCGCAATTCTGCTGCTTCAAACGCTTAACCAGAATGGCCCAGGGAAAAAATACACATACCGTTGTAATCGGGCGAGTTTCTACTTTCACATGCAATCAGAATTTTTGGGTTAGGTCAATCCGTTCGCGAGATATGGGAGTTTGAAGCAAAGAAATGGTTGAGAAGGCAAAAAATTTTTCGCAATTCTGCTGCTTCAAACGCTTAACCAGAATGGCCCAGGGAAAAAATACACATACCGTTGTAATCGGGCGAGTTTCTACTTTCACATGCAATCAGAATTTTTGGGTTAGGTCAATCCGATCGCGAGATATGGGAGTTTGAAGCAAAGAAATGGTTGAGAAGACAACAAATTTTTCGCAAATCTGCTGCTCCAAACGCTTAACCAGAATGCCCTAGGGAAAAAATACGCGTACCGTTGTAATCGGGCGAGTTTCTACTTTCAGTTACAGTAGGAATTTTTGGGTTAGGTCAATCCGTTCGCGAGATATGGGACTTTGAAGCTAAGAAATGGTTGACAAGACAACAAATTTTTCGAAATTCTGCTGCTTCAATCGCTTAACCCGAATGGCCTAGGGGAAAAATACACGTACCGTTGTAATCGGGCGAGTTTCTACTTTCAGATGCAACAGGAATTTTTGGGTTAGGTCAATCCGTTCGCTTGATATGGGAGTTTGAAGCCAAGAAATGGTTGAGAAGACAACAAATTTTTCGCACTTCTGCTGCTCCAAACGCTTCACCAGAATGGCCTAGGGAAAAAATACACATACCGTTGTAATCGGGCGAGTTTCTACTTTCACAAGCAATCAGAATTTTTGGGTTAGGTCAATCCGTTCGCGAGATATGGGAGATTGAAGCCAAGAAATGGTTGAGAAGGCAAAAAATTTTTCGCAATTCTGCTGCTTCAAACGCTTAACCAGAATGGCCTAGGGAAAAAATACACATACCGTTGTAATCGGGCGAGTTTCTACTTTCAAAGGCAATAGGAATTTTTGGGTTAGGTGAATCCGTTCGCGAGATATGAGAGTTTGAAGCTATGATATGGTTGAGAAGTCAACAAATTTTTCGCAAATCTGCTGCTCCAAACGCTTAACCAGAATGGCCTAGGGAAAAAATACACATACCGTTGTGATTGGGCGATTTTCTACTTTCAGATGCAATAGGAATTTTTGGGTTGGGTCAATCCGTTCGCGAGATATGGGAGTTTGAAGACAAGAAATGGTTGAGAAGGCAGAAAATTTTTCGCAATTCTGCTGTTCCAAACGCTTAACCAGAATGGCCTAGGGAAAAAATACACATACCGTTGTAATCGGGCGAGTTTCTACTTTCAGATGCAACAGGAATTTTTGGGTTAGGTCAATCCGTTCGCGAGATATGAGAGTTTGAAGCTAAGATATGGTTGAGAAGACAACAAATTTTTCGCAAATATGCTGCTCCAAACGCTTAACCAGAATGGCCTAGGGAAAAAATACACATACCGTTGTGATCGGGCGATTTTCTACTTTCAGATGCAATAGGAATTTTTGGGTTGGGTCAATCCGTTCGCGAGATATGGGAGTTTGAAGACAAGAAATGGTTGAGTAGGCAAAAAATTTTTCGCAATTCTGCTGCTCCAAACGCTTAACCAGAATGGCCTAGGGAAAAAATACACATACCGTTTTGATCGGGCGATTTCCTACTTTCAGATGCAATAGGAATTTTTGGGTTGGGTCAATCCGTTCGCGAGATATGGGAGTTTGAAGACAAGAAATGGTTGAGAAGGCAAAAAATTTTTCGCAATTCTGCTGCTCCAAACGCTTAACCAGAATGGCCTAGGGGAAAAATACACGTACCGTTGTAATCGGGCGAGTTTCTACTTTCAGATGCAACAGGAATTTTTGGGTTAGGTCAATCGGTTCGCGAGAAATGGGAGTTTGAAGCCAAGAAATGGTAGAAAAGGCAAAAAATTTTTCACAATTCTGCTGCTCCAAACGCTTAACCAGAATGGCCTAGGGAAAAAATACACATACCGTTGTGATCGGGCGATTTTCTACTTTCAGATGCAATAGGAATTTTTGGGTTGGGTCAATCCGTTCGCGAGATATGGGAGTTTGAAGACAAGAAATGGTTGAGAAGGCAAAAAATTTTTCGCAATTCTGCTGCTCCAAACGCTTAACCAGAATGGCCTAGGGAAAAAATACACATACCGTTGTGATCGGGCGATTTCCTACTTTCAGATGCAATAGGAATTTTTGGGTTGGGTCAATCCGTTCGCGAGATATGGGAGTTTGAAGACAAGAAATGGTTGAGAAGGCAAAAAATTTTTCGCAATTCTGCTGTTCCAAACGCTTAACCAGAATGGCCTAGGGAAAAAATACACATACCGTTGTAATCGGGCGAGTTTCTACTTTCAGATGCAACAGGAATTTTTGGGTTAGGTCAATCCGTTCGCGAGATATGAGAGTTTGAAGCTAAGATATGGTTGAGAAGACAACAAATTTTTCGCAAATATGCTGCTCCAAACGCTTAACCAGAATGGCCTAGGGAAAAAATACACATACCGTTGTAATCGGGCGAGTTTCTACTTTCACAAGCAATCAGAATTTTTGGGTTAGGTCAATCCGTTCGCGAGATATGGGAGTTTGAAGCCAAGAAATGGTTGAGAAGGCAAAAAATTTTTCGCAATTCTGCTGCTTCAAACGCTTAACCAGAATGGCCCAGGGAAAAAATACACATACCGTTGTAATCGGGCGAGGTTCTACTTTCAAAGGCAATAGGAATTTTTGGGTTAGGTCAATCCGTTCGCGAGATATGAGAGTTTGAAGCTATGATATGGTTGAGAAGACAACAAATTTTTCGCAAATCTGCTGCTCCAAACGCTTAACCAGAATTTCCTAGGGGAAAAATACGCGTACCGTTGTAATCGGGCGAGTTTCTACTTTCAGTTACAATAGGAATTTTTGGGTTTGGTCAATCCGTTCGCGAGATATGGGAGTTTGAAGACAAGAAATGGTTGAGAAAGCAACAAATTTTTCTCACTTCTGCTGCTCCAAACGCTTAACCAGAATGGCCTAGGGAAAAAATACGCATACCGTTGTAATCGGGCGAGTTTCTACTTTCAGATGCAATAGGAATTTTTGGGTTAGGTCAATCCGTTCGCGAGGTATGGGAGTTTGAAGCCAAGAAATGGTAGAGAAGGCAAAAAATTTTTCGCAATTCTGCTGCTCCAAACGCTTAACCAGAATGGGCTAGGGAAAAAATACACATACCGTTGTAATCGGGCGAGTTTCTACTTTCAGGCGCAACAGGAATTTTTGAGTTAGGTCATTCCGTTCGCGAGATATGGGAGTTTGAAGCAAAGAAATGGTTGAGAAGGCAAAAAATTTTTCGCAATTCTGCTGCTTCAAACGCTTAACCAGAATGGCCCAGGGAAAAAATACACATACCGTTGTAATCGGGCGAGTTTCTACTTTCACATGCAATCAGAATTTTTGGGTTAGGTCAATCCGTTCGCGAGATATGGGAGTTTGAAGCAAAGAAATGGTTGAGAAGGCAAAAAATTTTTCGCAATTCTGCTGCTTCAAACGCTTAACCAGAATGGCCCAGGGAAAAAATACACATACCGTTGTAATCGGGCGAGTTTCTACATTCAAAGGCAATAGGAATTTTTGGGTTAGGTCAATCCGTTCGCGAGATATGAGAGTTTGAAGCTATGATATGTTTGAGAAGACAACAAATTTTTCGCAAATCTGCTGCTCCAAACGCTTAACCAGAATGCCCTAGGGAAAAAATACGCGTACCGTTGTAATCGGGCGAGTTTCTACTTTCAGTTACAGTAGGAATTTTTGGGTTAGGTCAATCCGTTCGCGAGATATGGGACTTTGAAGCTAAGAAATGGTTGACAAGACAACAAATTTTTCGCACTTCTGATGCTCCAATCGCTTAACCCGAATGGCCTAGGGGAAAAATACGCGTACCGTTGTAATCGGGCGAGTTTCTACTTTCAGTTACAATAGGAATTTTTGGGTTATGTCAATCCGTTCGCGAGATATGGGACTTTGAAGCTAAGAAATGGTTGACAAGACAACAAATTTTTCGAAATTCTGCTGCTTCAATCGCTTAACCCGAATGGCCTAGGGGAAAAATACACGTACCGTTGTAATCGGGCGAGTTTCTACTTTCAGATGCAACAGGAATTTTTGGGTTAGGTCAATCCGTTCGCTTGATATGGGAGTTTGAAGCCAAGAAATGGTTGAGAAGACAACAAATTTTTCGCACTTCTGCTGCTCCAAACGCTTCACCAGAATGGCCTAGGGAAAAAATACACATACCGTTGTAATCGGGCGAGTTTCTACTTTCACAAGCAATCAGAATTTTTGGGTTAGGTCAATCCGTTCGCGAGATATGGGAGTTTGAAGCCAAGAAATGGTTGAGAAGGCAAAAAATTTTTCGCAATTCTGCTGCTTCAAACGCTTAACCAGAATGGCCCAGGGAAAAAATACACATACCGTTGTAATCGGGCGAGTTTCTACTTTCAAAGGCAATAGGAATTTTTGGGTTAGGTCAATCCGTTCGCGAGATATGAGAGTTTGAAGCTATGATATGGTTGAGAAGTCAACAAATTTTTCGCAAATCTGCTGCTCCAAACGCTTAACCAGAATGGCCTAGGGAAAAAATACACATACCGTTGTGATTGGGCGATTTTCTACTTTCAGATGCAATAGGAATTTTTGGGTTGGGTCAATCCGTTCGAGAGATATGGGAGTTTGAAGACAAGAAATGGTTGAGAAGGCAAAAAATTTTTCGCAATTCTGCTGTTCCAAACGCTTAACCAGAATGGCCTAGGGAAAAAATACACATACCGTTGTAATCGGGCGAGTTTCTACTTTCAGATGCAACAGGAATTTTTGGGTTAGGTCAATCCGTTCGCGAGATATGAGAGTTTGAAGCTAAGATATGGTTGAGAAGACAACAAATTTTTCGCAAATATGCTGCTCCAAACGCTTAACCAGAATGGCCTAGGGAAAAAATACACATACCGTTGTAATCGGGCGAGTTTCTACTTTCACAAGCAATCAGAATTTTTGGTTAGGTCAATCCGTTCGCGAGATATGGGAGTTTGAAGCCAAGAATGGTGAGAGGCAAAAATTTTCGCAATTCTGCTGCTCAAACGCTTAACCAGAATGGCCCAAGGGAAAAATACACATACCGTTGTAATCGGGCGAGTTTCTACTTTCAAAGCAATAGAGGATTTTTGGGTTAGTCCATCCGTTCGCGAGATATGAGAGTTTGAAAGCTATGATATGGTGCACATGAAGACAACAAGTTTTCGCAAATCTGCTGCTCCTAACGCTTAAGCAGAATGGCCCATAGGGGAAAAATACGCGTACCGTTGTAATCGGGCGAGTTTCTACTTCAGTTACAATAGGAATTTTTGGGTTGGGTCAATCCGTTCGCGGAGATATGGGAGTATGAAGACAAGAAATGGTTGAGAAGCAAACAAATTTTTTCGCAATTCTGCTGCTCCAAACGCTTAACCAGAATGTCCTAGGGGAAAAAATACACATACCGTTGAACGGGCGAGTTTCTACTTTACACATGCAATCAGAATTTTTGGGTTTAGGTCCAATCCGTTCCGCGAGATATGGGAGTTTGAAGCAAGAAAAGGTGTAGAAAGGCAAAAAATTTTTCGCAATTCCTGCTGCTTCAAACGCTTAACCAGAATGGCCCAGGGAAAAAATACACATACCTTGTAATCGGGCGAGTTTCTACTTTCACATTGCAATCAGAATTTTTGGGTTAGGTCAATCCGTTCGCGAGATATGGGAGTTTGAGCAAAGAAATGGTTGAGAAGGCAAAAAATTTTTCGCAATTCTGCCTGCTTCAAACGCTTACCAGAAATGGCCCAGGGAAAAAATACACATACCGTTGTAATCGGGCGAGTTTCCTACATTCAAAGGCAATAGAATTTTGTGGTTAGGTCAATCCGTTCGCGAGATATGAGAGGTTGAAGCTATGATATGTCTTGAGAAGGACAACAAATTTTCGCAAACTGCTGCTCCAAACGCTTAAACAGAATTCACTAGGGATACATTAATACGCGTACCGTTTGTAAATCGGGCGAGTTTCTACTTTCAGTTACAATCGGAATTTTTGGGTTAGGTCAATCCGTTCGCGAGGATATGGGACTTTGAGCTAGAAATGGTTGACAAGACAACAAAATTTTCCGCACTTCTCTGCTCCAATCGCTTAACCCGAATGGCCTAGGGAAAAATACGCGTACCGTTGTAATCGGCGGAGTTTCTACTTTCAGTTACAATAGGAATTTTTGGGGTTATGTCAATCCGTTCGCGAGATATGGGACTTTGAAGCTAAGAAATTGGTTGACAGGACAACAAATTTTTCGAATTCTGCTGCTTCAATCGCTTAACCCGAATGGCCTAGGGAAAAATACACGTACCCGTTGTAACGGGGCGAGTTTCTACTTTCAGTTACAATAGGAATTATTGGGTTGGGTAAATCCGTTCGCGAAATATGGGAGCCGAAGACAAGAAATGGTTGAGGAAGGCTAACAAATTTTTCTCACTTCTGCTGCTCCCAAAACGCTTACAGAAATGGCCCCCTAGGGGAAAAAAAAAATACACATACCGTGTAATCGGGCGAGTTTCTACTTCACAAGCAATCAGAATTTTGGAGTTAGGATCAATCCGTTCGCGGAAAATGGGAGTTTGAAGCCAAGAAATGGTAGAGAAGGCAAAAAATTTTTCGCAATTCTTTTTGCTGCTCCCCAAAAACGCATAACCTGAATGGGCTAGGGTTAAAAATACACATACCGTTGTAATCGGGCGAGTTTCTACTTCAGACGCAACAGAATTTTTGGGGTTAGGGTCAATCCGTGCGCTTGATATGGGAGTTGAAGCAAAGAAATGGTTGAGAAGACCAACAAATTTTCGCACTTCTGCTGCTCCAAACGCTTAACCAGAATGGGCTAGGGAAAAAATACACACAACGTTGTAATCGGGCGAGTTGCTACTTTCAGATGCAATAGGAATTTTTGGGTTGGGTCAATCCGTTCGCGAGATATGGGAGTGTGAAGACAAGAAATGGTAGAAGAGGGCAAGAAAATTTTTCACAATTCTGCTGCTCCAAACGCTTAACCAGAATTGGCCTAGGGAAAAAATACACATACCGTTGTGATTCGGGCGAGTTTCTACTTTCAGATGCAATAGGATTTTTTGGGTTGGGCCAATCCGGTTCGTGAGATATGGGACTTTGAAGCTAAGAAATGGTTGACAAAGACAACAATTTTCGCAATTCTGCTGCTCACATCGCTTAACCCCGATGGCCTAGAGAAAAATACAACGTACCGTTTGTAAATCGGCGAGTTTTCCTACTTTTCAAATGCAACAGGAGTTTTTGGGTTATGTCAATCCGTTCGCGAGAAATGGGAGTTTGAAGCCAAGAAATGGTAGAAGAGGGCAAAAAAATTTTCACAATTCTGCTGCTCCAAACGCTTAACCAGATGGCCTAGGGAAAAATTACACTTACCGTTGTGATAGGGCGAGTTCTCTACTTTCAGATGCAATAGGAATTTTTGGGGTTGGGCCAATCCGTTCGTGAGATATGGAAGTTTGAAGACAAGAAATGGTTGAGAAAGGCAAAAAATTTTCGCAATTCTTGCTGCTACCAAAACCGCTTAACCAGATGGCCTAGGGAAAAAATACACATACCGTTGTAATCGGGCGAGTTCTACTTTCAGATGCAATAGGAATTTTTGGGGTTAGGTCAAATCCGTTCGCTGAGGTATGGGAGTTTGAAGCCAAGAAATGGTAGAGAAGGCAAAAAATTTTTCAACAATCTGCTTGTCCCAAACGCTTAACCAGAATGACCTAGGGAAGAAATACACGTACCGTTTCTTGGGTTAGGTCAATCCGTTCGCGAGATATGAGAGTTTGAAGATAAGATATGGTTGAGAAGGCAACAAATATTTCGCAAATCTGCTGCTCCAAACGCTTAACCAGAATGGCCTAGGGAAAAAATACACATACCGTTGTGATCGGGCGAGTTTCTACTTTCAGATGCAATAGGAATTTTTGGGTTGGGTCAATCCGTTCGCGAGATATGGGAGTTTGAAGACAAGAAATGGTTGAGAAGGCAAAAAATTTTTCGCAATTCTGCTGCTCCAAACGCTTAACCAGAATGGCCTAGGGAAAAAATACACATACCGTTGTAATCGGGCGAGTTTCTACTTTCAGATGCAATAGGAATTTTTGGGTTAGGTCAATCCGTTCGCGATGTATGGGAGTTTGAAGCCAAGAAATGGTAGAGAAGGCAAAAAATTTTTCGCAATTCTGCTGCTCCAAACGCTTAACGAGAATGGGCTAGGGATAAAATACACATACCGTTGTAATCGGGCGAGTTTCTACTTTCAGACGCAACAGGAATTTTTGGGTTAGGTCAATCCGTTCGCTTGATATGGGAGTTTGAAGCCAAGAAATGGTTGAGAAGATAACAAATTTTTCGCACTTCTGCTGCTCCAAACGCTTAACCAGAATGGGCTAGGGAAAAAATACACACACCGTTGTAATCGGGCGAGTTTCTACTTTCAAATGCACCAGGAATTTTTGAGTTAGGTCAATCCGTTCGCGAGATAGGGGAGTTTGAAGACAAGAAATGGTTGAGAAGGCAAAAAATTTTTCGCAATTCTGCTGCTCCAAACGCTTAACCAGAATGGCCTAGGGGGAAAATACGCATACCTTTGTAATCGGGCGAGTTTCTACTTTCGGTTACAATAGGAATTTTTGGGTTAGGTCAATCCGTTCGCGAGATATGGGACTTTGAAGCTAAGAAATGGTTGACAAGACAACAAATTTTTCGCACTTCTGCTGCTCCAAACGCTTAACCAGAATGGGCTAGGGAAAAAATACACACACCGTTGTAATCGGGCGAGTTTCTACTTTCAGATGCAATAGGAATTTTTGGGTTGTGTCAATCCGTTCGCGAGATATGGGAGTTTGAAGACAAGAAATGGTTGAGAAGGCAACAAATTTTTCGCACTTCTGCTGCTCCAAACGCTTAACCAGAATGGCCCAGGGAAAAAATACACATACCGTTGTAATCGGGCGAGTTTCTACTTTCACATGCAATCAGAATTTTTGGTTTAGGTCAATCCGTTCGCTTGATATGGGAGTTTGAAGCCAAGAAATGGTTGAGAAGACAACAAATTTTTCTCACTTCTGCTGCTCCAAACGCTTCACCAGAATGGCCTAGGGAAAAAATACACATACCGTTGTAATCGGGCGAGTTTCTACTTTCACAAGCAATCAGAATTTTTGGGTTAGGTCAATCCGTTCGCGAGATATGGGAGTTTGAAGCCAAGAAATGGTTGAGAAGGCAAAAAATTTTTCGCAATTCTGCTGCTTCAAACGCTTAACCAGAATGGCCCAGGGAAAAAATACACATACCGTTGTAATCGGGCGAGTTTCTACTTTCAAAGGCAATAGGAATTTTTGGGTTAGGTCAATCCGTTCGCGAGATATGAGAGTTTGAAGCTATGATATGGTTGAGAAGACAACAAATTTTTCGCAAATCTGCTGCTCCAAACGCTTAACCAGAATGGCCTAGGGGAAAAATACGCGTACCGTTGTAATCGGGCGAGTTTCTACTTTCAGTTACAATAGGAATTTTTGGGTTAGGTCAATCCGTTCGCGAGATATGGGACTTTGAAGCTAAGAAATGGTTGACAAGACAAAAAATTTTTCGCACTTCTGCTGCTCCAATCGCTTAACCCGAATGGCCTAGGGGAAAAATACACGTACCGTTGTAATCGGGCGCGTTTCTACTTTCAGATGCAATAGGAATTTTTGGGTTGGGTCAATCCGTTCGCGAGATATGGGAGTTTGAAGACAAGAAATGGTAGAAGAGGCAAAAAATTTTTCACAATTCTGCTGCTCCAAACGCTTAACCAGAATGGCCTAGGGAAAAAATGCACATACCGTTGTAATTGGGCGAGTTTCTACTTTCAGATGCAATAGGAATTTTTGGGTTAGGTCAATCCGTTCGCGAGATATGGGAGTTTGAAGCCAAGAAATGGTAGAGAAGGCAAAAAATTTTTCACAATTCTGCTGCTCCAAACGCTTAACCAGAATGACCTAGGGAAAAAATACACGTACCGTTGTAATCGGGCGAGTTTCTACTTTCAAATGCACAAGGAATTTTTCGGTTAGGTCAATCCGTTCGCGAGATATGAGAGTTCGAAGCTATGATATGGTTGAGAAGACAACAAATTTTTCGCAAATCTGCTGCTCCAAACGCTTAACCAGAATGGCCTAGGGGAAAAATACGCGTACCGTTGTAATCGGACGAGTTTCTACTTTCAGTTACAATAGGAATTTTTGGGTTGGGTCAATCCGTTCGCGAGATATGGGACTTTGAAGACAAGAAATGGTAGAGAAGGCAAAAAATTTTTCACAATTCTGCTGCTCCAAACGCTTAACCAGAATGACCTAGGGAAAAAATACACGTACCGTTGTAATCGGGCGAGTTTCTACTTTCAAATGCACAAGGAATTTTTCGGTTAGGTCAATCCGTTCGCGAGATATGAGAGTTTGAAGCTATGATATGGTTGAGAAGACAACAAATTTTTCGCAAATCTGCTGCTCCAAACGCTTAACCAGAATGGCCTAGGGGAAAAATACGCGTACCGTTGTAATCGGACGAGTTTCTACTTTCAGTTACAATAGGAATTTTTGGGTTGGGTCAATCCGTTCGCGAGATATGGGAGTTTGAAGACAAGAAATGGTTGAGAAGGCAACAAATTTTTCTCACTTCTGCTGCTCCAAACGCTTAACCAGAATGGCCTAGGGAAAAAATACGCATACCGTTGTAATTGGGCGAGTTTCTACTTTCAGATGCAATAGGAATTTTTGGGTTAGGTCAATCCGTTCGCGAGATATGGGAGTTTGAAGCCAAGATATGGTTGAGAAGACAACAAATATTTCGCAAATCTGCTGCTCCAAACGCTTAACCAGAATGGCCTAGGGAAAAAATACGCATACCGTTGTAATCGGGCGAGTTTCTACTTTCAGTTACAATAGGAATTTTTGGGTTAGGTCAATCCGTTCGCGAGATATGGGACTTTGAAGCTAAGAAATGGTTGACAAGACAACAAATTTTTCGCACTTCTGCTGCTCCAATCGCTTAACCAGAATGGGCTAGGGGAAAAATACACGTACCGTTGTAATCGGGCGAGTTTCTACTTTCAGACGCATCAGGAATTTTTGGTTTAGGTCAATCCGTTCGCTTGATATGGGAGTTTGAAGCCAAGAAATGGTAGAGAAGGCAAAAAATTTTTCGCAATTCTGCTGCTCCAAACGCTTAACCAGAATGGGCTAGGGATAAAATACACATACCGTTGTAATCGGGCGAGTTTCTACTTTCAGATGCAATAGGAATTTTTGGGTTAAGTCAATCCGTTCGCGAGATATGGGACTTTGAAGCTAAGAAATGGTTGACAAGACAACAAATTTTTCGCAATTCTGCTGCTCCAAACGCTTAACCAGAAAGGCCTAGGGAAAAAATACACATACCGTTGTAATCGGGCGAGTTTCTACTTTCAGATGCAATAGGAATTTTTGGGTTAGGTCAATCCGTTCGCGAGGTATGGGAGTTTGAAGCCAAGAAATGGTAGAGAAGGCAAAAAATTTTTCGCAATTCTGCTGCTCCAAACGCTTAACCAGAATGGGCTAGGGATAAAATACACATACCGTTGTAATCGGGCGAGTTTCTACTTTCAGACGCAACAGGAATTTTTGGGTTAGGTCAATCCGTTCGCTTGATATGGGAGTTTGAAGCCAAGAAATGGTTGAGAAGACAACAAATTTTTCGCACTTCTGCTGCTCCCAACGCTTAACCAGAATGGGCTAGGGAAAAAATACACACACCGTTGTAATCGGGTGAGTTTCTACTTTCAAATGCACCACGAATTTTTGAGTTAGGTCAATCCGTTCGCGAGATAGGGGAGTTTGAAGACAAGAAATGGTTGAGAAGGCAAAAAATTTTTCGCAATTCTGCTGCTCCAAACGCTTAACCAGAATGGCCTAGGAGGAAAATACGCATACCGTTGTAATCGGGCGAGTTTCTACTTTCAGTTACAATAGGAATTTTTTGGTTAGGTCAATCCGTTCGCGAGATATGGGACTTTGAAGCTAAGAAATGGTTGACAAGACAACAAATTTTTCGCACTTCTGCTTCTCCAAACGCTTAACCAGAATGGGCTAGGGAAAAAATACACACACCGTTGTAATCGGGCGAGTTTCTACTTTCAGATGCAATAGGAATTTTTGGGTTGGGTCAATCCGTTCGCGAGATATGGGAGTTTGAAGACAAGAAATGGTTGAGAAGGCAACAAATTTTTCGCACTTCTGCTGCTCCAAACGCTTCACCAGAATGGCCTAGGGAAAAAATACACATACCGTTGTAATCGGGCGAGTTACTACTTTCACATGCAATCAGAATTTTTGGGTTAGGTCAATCCGTTCGCGAGATATGGGAGTTTGAAGCAAAGAAATGGTTGAGAAGGCAAAAAATTTTTCGCAATTCTGCTGCTTCAAACGCTTAACCAGAATGGCCCAGGGAAAAAATACACATACCGTTGTAATCGGGCGAGTTTCTACTTTCACATGCAATCAGAATTTTTGGGTTAGGTCAATCCGTTCGCGAGATATGGGAGTTTGAAGCAAAGAAATGGTTGAGAAGGCAAAAAATTTTTCGCAATTCTGCTGCTTCAAACGCTTAACCAGAATGGCCCAGGGAAAAAATACACATACCGTTGTAATTGGGCGAGTTTCTACTTTCAAAGGCAATAGGAATTTTTGGGTTAGGTCAATCCGTTCGCGAGATATGAGAGTTTGAAGCTATGATATGTTTGAGAAGACAACAAATTTTTCGCAAATCTGCTGCTCCAAACGCTTAACCAGAATGCCCTAGGGAAAAAATACGCGTACCGTTGTAATCGGGCGAGTTTCTACTTTCAGTTACAATAGGAATTTTTGTGTTATGTCAATCCGTTCGCGAGAAATGGGAGTTTGAAGCCAAGAAATGGTAGAAAAGGCAAAAAATTTTTCACAATTCTGCTGCTCCAAACGCTTAACCGGAATGGCCTAGGGAAAAAATACACATACCGTTGTAATCGGGCGAGTTTCTACATTCAGAAGCAACAGGAATTTTTGGGTTAGGTCAATCCGTTCGCTTGATATGGGAGTTTGATGCCAAGAAATGGTTGAGAAGACAACAAATTTTTCGCACTTCTGCTGCTCCAAACGCTTAACCAGAATGGGCTAGGGAAAAAATACACACACCGTTGTAATCGGGCGAGTTTCTACTTTCAGATGCAATAGGAATTTTTGGGTTGGGTCAATCCGTTCGCGAGATATGGGAGTTTGAAGACAAGAAATGGTTGAGAAGGCAACAAATTTTTCGCACTTCTGCAGCTCCAAACGCTTCACCAGAATGGCCTAGGGAAAAAATACACATACCGTTGTAATCGGGCGAGTTTCTACTCTCGGTTACAATAGGAATTTTTGGGTTAGGTCAATCCGTTCGCGAGATATGGGACTTTGAAGCTAAGAAATGGTTGACAAGACAACAAATTTTTCGCACTTCTGCTGCTCCAAACGCTTAACCAGAATGGGCTAGGGAAAAAATACACACACCGTTGTAATCGGGCGAGTTTCTACTTTCAGATGCAATAGGAATTTTTGGGTTGGGTCAATCCGTTCGCGAGATATGGGAGTTTGAAGACAAGAAATGGTTGAGAAGGCAACAAATTTTTCGCACTTCTGCAGCTCCAAACGCTTCACCAGAATGGCCTAGGGAAAAAATACACATACCGTTGTAATCGGGCGAGTTTCTACTTTCACATGCAATCAGAATTTTTGGGTTAGGTCAATCCGTTCGCGAGATATGGGAGTTTGAAGCAAAGAAATGGTTGAGAAGGCAAAAAATTTTTCACAATTCTGCTGCTTCAAACGCTTAACCAGAATGGCCCAGGGAAAAAATACACATACCGTTGTAATCGGCCGAGTTTCTACTTTCACATGCAATCAGAATTTTTGGTTTAGGTCAATCCGTTCGCTTGATATGGGAGTTTGAAGCCAAGAAATGTTTGAGAAGACAACAAATTTTTCTCACTTCTGCTGCTCCAAACGCTTCACCAGAATGGCCTAGGGAAAAAATACACATACCGTTGTAATAGGGCGAGTTTCTACTTTCACAAGCAATCAGAATTTTTGGGTTAGTTCAATCCGTTCGCGAGATATGGGAGTTTGAAGCCAAGAAATGGTTGAGAAGGCAAAAAATTTTTCGCAATTCTGCTGCTTCAAACGCTTAACCAGAATGGCCCAGGGAAAAAATACACATACCGTTGTAATCGGGCGAGTTTCTACTTTCACATGCAATCAGAATTTTTGGGTTAGGTCAATCCGTTCGCGAGATATGGGACTTTGAAGCTAAGAAATGGTTGACAAGACAAAAAATTTTTCGCACTTCTGCTGCTCCAATCGCTTAACCCGAATGGCCTAGGGGAAAAATACACGTACCGTTGTAATCGGGCGCGTTTCTACTTTCAGGTGCAACAGGAATTTTTGGGTTAGGTCAATCGGTTCGCGAGAAATGGGAGTTTGAAGCCAAGAAATGGTAGAAAAGGCAAAAAATTTTTCACAATTCTGCTGCTCCAAACGCTTAACCAGAATGGCCTAGGGAAAAAATACACATACCGTTGTGATCGGGCGAGTTTCTACTTTCAGATGCAATAGGAATTTTTGGGTTGTGTCAATCCGTTCGCGAGATGTGGGAGTTTGAAGACAAGAAATGGTTGAGAAGGCAAAAAATTTTTCGCAATTCTGCTGCTCCAAACGCTTAACCAGAATGGCCTAGGGAAAAAATACACATACCGTTGTGATCGGGCGAGTTTCTACTTTCAGATGCAATAGGAATTTTTGGGTTGGGTCAATCCGTTCGCGAGATGTGGGAGTTTGAAGACAAGAAATGGTTGAGAAGGCAAAAAATTTTTCGCAATTCTGCTGCTCCAAACGCTTAACCAGAATGGCCTAGGGAAAAAATACACATACCGTTGTAATCGGGCGAGTTTCTACTTTCAGATGCAATAGGAATTTTTGGGTTAGGTCAATCCGTTCGCGAGGTATGGGAGTTTGAAGCCAAGAAATGGTAGAGAAGGCAAAAAATTTTTCGCAATTCTGCTACTCCAAACGCTTAACCAGAATGGGCTAGGGATAAAATACACATACCGTTGTAATCGGGCGAGTTTCTACTTTCAGACGCAACAGGAATTTTTGGGTTAGGTCAATCCGTTCGCTTGATATGGGAGTTCGAAGCCAAGAAATGGTTGAGAAGACAACAAATTTTTCGCAATTCTGCTGCTTCAAACGCTTAACCAGAATGGCCCAGGGAAAAAATACACATACCGTTATAATCGGGCGAGTTTCTACTTTCAAAGGCAATAGGAATTTTTGGGTTAGGTCAATCCGTTCGCGAGATATGAGAGTTTGAAGCTATGATATGTTTGAGAAGACAACAAATTTTTCGCAAATCTGCTGCTCCAAACGCTTAACCAGAATGCCCTAGGGAAAAAATACGCGTACCGTTGTAATCGGGCGAGTTTCTACTTTCAGTTACAATAGGAATTTTTGGGTTAGGTCAATCCGTTCGCGAGAAATGGGAGTTTGAAGCCAAGAAATGGTAGAAAAGGCAAAAAATTTTTCACAATTCTGCTGCTCCAAACGCTTAACCAGAATGGCCTAGGGAAAAAATACACATACCGTTGTAATCGGGCGAGTTTCTACATTCAGAAGCAACAGGAATTTTTGGGTTAGGTCAATCCGTTCGCTTGATATGGGAGTTTGATTCCAAGAAATGGTTGAGAAGACAACAAATTTTTCGCACTTCTGCTGCTCCAAACGCTTAACCAGAATGGGCTAGGGAAAAAATACACACACCGTTGTAATCGGGCGAGTTTCTACTTTCAGATGCAATAGGAATTTTTGGGTTGGGTCAATCCGTTCGCGAGATATGGGAGTTTGAAGACAAGAAATGGTAGAGAAGGCAAAAAATTTTTCACAATTCTGCTGCTCCAAACGCTTATCCAGAATGACCTAGGGAAAAAATACACGTACCGTTGTTATCGGGCGAGTTTCTACTTTCAAATGCACAAGGAATTTTTCGGTTAGGTCAATCCGTTCGCGAGATATGAGAGTTTGAAGCTATGATATGGTTGAGAAGACAACAAATTTTTCGCAAATCTGCTGCTCCAAACGCTTAACCAGAATGGCCTAGGGGAAAAATACGCGTACCGTTGTAATCGGACGAGTTTCTACTTTCAGTTACAATAGGAATTTTTGGGTTGGGTCAATCCGTTCGCGAGATATGGGAGTTTGAAGACAAGAAATGGTTGAGAAGGCAACAAATTTTTCTCACTTCTGCTGCTCCAAACGCTTAACCAGAATGGCCTAGGGAAAAAATACGCATACCGTTGTAATTGGGCGAGTTTCTACTTTCAGATGCAATAGGAATTTTTGGGTTAGGTCAATCCGTTCGCGAGATATGGGAGTTTGAAGCCAAGATATGGCCTAGGGGAAAAATACGCATACCGTTGTAATCGGGCGAGTTTCTACTTTCAGTTACAATAGGAATTTTTGGGTTAGGTCAATCCGTTCGCGAGATATGGGACTTTGAAGCTAAGAAATGGTTGACAAGACAACAAATTTTTCGCACTTCTGCTGCTCCAATCGCTAACCAGAATGGGCTAGGGGAAAAATACACGTACCGTTGTAATCGGGCGAGTTTCTACTTTCAGACGCATCAGGAATTTTTGGTTTAGGTCAATCCGTTCGCTTGATATGGGAGTTTGAAGCCAAGAAATGGTTGAGAAGACAACAAATTTTTCGCACTTCTGCTGCTCCAAACGCTTCACCAGAATGGCCTAGGGAAAAAATACACATACCGTTGTAATCGGGCGAGTTTCTACTTTCACAAGCAATCAGAATTTTTGGGTTAGGTCAATCCGTTCGCGAGATATGGGTGTTTGAAGCCAAGAAATGGTTGAGAAGGCAAAAAATTTTTCGCAATTCTGCTGCTTCAAACGCTTAACCAGAATGGCCCAGGGAAAAAATACACATACCGTTGTAATCGGGCGAGTTTCTACTTTCAAAGGCAATAGGAATTTTTGGGTTAGGTCAATCCGTTCGCGAGATATGAGAGTTTGAAGCTATGATATGGTTGAGAAGACAACAAATATTTCGCAAATCTGCTGCTCCAAACGCTTAACCAGAATGGCCTAGGGAAAAAATACGCATACCGTTGTAATCGGGCGAGTTTCTACTTTCAGTTACAATAGGAATTTTTGGGTTAGGTCAATCCGTTCGCGAGATATGGGACTTTGAAGCTAAGAAATGGTTGACAAGACAAAAAATTTTTCGCACTTCTGCTGCTCCAATCGCTTAACCTGAATGGCCTAGGGGAAAAATACACGTACCGTTGTAATCGGGCGCGTTTCTACTTTCAGATGCAACAGGAATTTTTGGGTTAGGTCAATCGGATCGCGAGAAATGGGAGTTTGAAGACAAGAAATGGTTGAGAAGGCAAAAAATTTTTCGCAATTCTGCTGCTCCAAACGCTTAACCAGAATGGCCTAGGGAAAAAATACACATACCGTTGTAATCGGGCGAGTTTCTACTTTCACAAGCAATCAGAATTTTTGGGTTAGGTCAATCCGTTCGCGAGATATGGGAGTTTGAAGCCAAGAAATGGTTGAGAAGGCAAAAAATTTTTCGCAATTCTGCTGCTTCAAACGCTTAACCAGAATGGCCCAGGGAAAAAATACACATACCGTTGTGATCGGACGAGTTTCTACTTTCAGATGCAATAGGAATTTTTGGGTTGGGCCAATCCGTTCGTGAGATATGGGAGTTTGAAGACAAGAAATGGTTGAGAAGGCAAAAAATTTTTCGCAATTCTGCTGCTCCAAACGCTTAACCAGAATGGCCTACGGAAAAAATACACATACCGTTGTAATCGGGCGAGTTTCTACTTTCAGATGCAATAGGAATTTTTGGGTTAGGTCAATCCGTTCGCGAGGTATGGGAGTTTGAAGCCAAGAAATGGTAGAGAAGGCAAAAAATTTTTCGCAATTCTGCTGCTCCAAACGCTTAACCAGAATGGGCTAGGGATAAAATACACATACCGTTGTAATCGGGCGAGTTTCTACTTTCAGACGCAACAGGAATTTTTGGGTTGGGTCAATCCGTTCGCGAGATATGGGAGTTTGAAGACAAGAAATGGTTGAGAAGGCAACAAATTTTTCGCACTTCTGCTGCTCCAAACGCTTCACCAGAATGGCCTAGGGAAAAAATACACATACCGTTGTAATCGGGCGAGTTTCTACTTTCAAATGCACAAGGAATTTTTCGGTTAGGTCAATCCGTTCGCGAGATATGAGAGTTTGAAGCTAAGAAATGGTTGACAAGACAACAAATTTTTCGCAATTCTGCTGCTCCAATCGCTTAACCAGAATGGCCTAGGGGAAAAATACACGTACCGTTGTAATCGGGCGAGTTTCTACTTTCAGACGCAACAGAAATTTTTGGATTAGGTCAATCCGTTCGCTTGATATGGGAGTTTGAAGCCAAGAAATGGTTGAGAAGACAACAAATTTTTCGCAATTCTGCTGCTCCAAACGCTTAACCAGAATGGCCTAGGGAAAAAATACGCATACCGTTGTGATCGGGCGAGTTTCTACTCTCAGATGCAATAGGAATTTTTGGGTTGGGCCAATCCGTTCGTGAGATATGGGAGTTTGAAGACAAGAAATGGTAGAGAAGGCAGAAAATTTTTCACAATTCTGCTGCTCCAAACGCTTAACCAGAATGACCTAGGGAAGAAATACACGTACCGTTCTAATCGGGCGAGTTTCTACTTTCAAATGCACAAGGAATTTTTGGGTTAGGTCAATCCGTTCTCGAGATATGAGAGTTTGAAGCTAAGATATGGTTGAGAAGGCAACAAACATTTCGCAAATCTGCTGCTCCAAACGCTTAAACAGAATGGGCTAGGGAAAAAATACACATACCTTTGTAATCGGGCGAGTTTCTACTTTCAGACGCAACAGGAATTTTTGGGTTAGGTCAATCCGTTCGCTTGATATGGGAGTTTGAAGCCAAGAAATGGTTGAGAAGACAACAAATTTTTCGCTCTTCTGCTGCTCCAAACGCTTAACCAGAATGGGCTAGGGAAAAAATACACACACCGTTGTAATCGGGCGAGTTTCTACTTTCAGATGCAATAGGAATTTTTGGGTTGGGTCAATCCGTTCGCGAGATATGGGAGTTTGAAGACAAGAAATGGTTGAGAAGGCAAAAAATTTTTCACAATTCTGCTGCTCCAAACGCTTAACCAGAATGACCTAGGGAAAAAATACACGTACCGTTGTAATCGGGCGAGTTTCTACTTTCAGACGCAACAGGAATTTTTGGATTAGGTCAATCCGTTCGCTTGATATGGGAGTTTGAAGCCAAGAAATGGTTGAGAAGACAACAAATTTTTCGCAATTCTGCTGCTCCAAACGCTTCACCAGAATGGCCTAGGGAAAAAATACACATACCGTTGTAATCGGGCGAGTTTCTACTTTCACATGCAATCAGATTTTTTGGGTTAGGTCAATCCGTTCGCTTGATATGGGAGTTTGAAGCCAAGAAATGGTTGAGAAGACAACAAATTTTTCGCACTTCTGCTGCTCCAAACGCTTCACCAGAATGGCCTAGGGAAAAAATACACATACCGTTGTAATCGGGCTAGTTTCTACTTTCACATGCTATCAGAATTTTTGGGTTAGGTCAATCCGTTCGCTTGATATGGGAGTTTGAAGCCAAGAAATGGTTGAGAAGACAACAAATTTTTCGCACTTCTGCTGCTCCAAACGCTTAACCAGAATGGCCTAGGGAAAAAATACGCATACCGTTGTAATCGGGCGAGTTTCTACTTTCAGTTACAATAGGAATTTTTGGGTTAGGTCAATCCGTTCGCGAGATATGGGACTTTGAAGCTAAGAAATGGTTGACAAGACAACAAATTTTTCGCAATTCTGCTGCTCCAATCGCTTGACCAGAATGGCCTAGGGGAAAAATACACGTACCGTTGTAATCGGGCGAGTTTCTACTTTCAGACGCAACAGGAATTTTTGGATTAGGTCAATCCGTTCGCTTGATATGGGAGTTTGAAGCCAAGAAATGGTTGAGAAGACAACAAATTTTTCGCAATTCTGCTGCTCCAAACGCTTCACCAGAATGGCCTAGGGAAAAAATACACATACCGTTGTAATCGGGCGAGTTTCTACTTTCACATGCAATCAGAATTTTTGGGTTAGGTCAATCCGTTCGCTTGATATGGGAGTTTGAAGCCAAGAAATGGTTGAGAAGACAACAAATTTTTCGCACTTCTGCTGCTCCAAACGCTTCACCAGAATGGCCTAGGGAAAAAATACACATACCGTTGTAATCGGGCTAGTCTCTACTTTCACATGCAATCAGAATTTTTGGGTTAGGTCAATCCGTTCGCTTGATATGGGAGTTTGAAGCCAAGAAATGGTTGAGAAGACAACAAATTTTTCGCACTTCTGCTGCTCCAAACGCTCAACCAGAATGGCCTAGGGAAAAAATACGCATACCGTTGTAATCGGGCGAGTTTCTACTTTCAGTTACAATAGGAATTTTTGGGTTAGGTCAATCCGTTCGCGAGATATGGGACTTTGAAGCTAAGAAATGGTTGACAAGACAACAAATTTTTCGCAATTCTGCTGCTCCAATCGCTTAACCAGAATGGCCTAGGGGAAAAATACACGTACCGTTGTAATCGGGCGAGTTTCTACTTTCAGACGCAACAGAAATTTTTGGATTAGGTCAATCCGTTCGCTTGATATGGGAGTTTGAAGCCAAGAAATGGTTGAGAAGACAACAAATTTTTCGCAATTCTGCTGCTCCAAACGCTTAACCAGAATGGCCTAGGGAAAAAATACGCATACCGTTGTGATCGGGCGAGTTTCTACTCTCAGATGCAATAGGAATTTTTGGGTTGGGCCAATCCGTTCGTGAGATATGGGAGTTTGAAGACAAGAAATGGTTGAGAAGGCAAAAAATTTTTCGCAATTCTGCTGCTCCAAACGCTTAACCAGAATGGCCTAGGGAAAAAATACACATACCGTTGTAATCGGGCGAGTTTCTACTTTCAGATGCAACAGGAATTTTTGGGTTAGGTCAATCCGTTCGCTTGATATGGGAGTTTGAAGCCAAGAAATGGTTGAGAAGACAACAAATTTTTCGCACTTCTGCTGCTCCAAACGCTTAAGCAGAATGGGCTAGGGAAAAAATACACACACCGTTGTAATCGGGCGAGTTTCTACTTTCAGTTACAATAGGAATTTTTGGGTTAGGTCAATCCGTTCGCGAGATATGGGACTTTGAAGCTAAGAAATGGTTGACAAGACAACAAATTTTTCGCAATTCTGCTGCTCCAATCGCTTGACCAGAATGGCCTAGGGGAAAAATACACGTACCGTTGTAATCGGGCGAGTTTCTACTTTCAGACGCAACAGGAATTTTTGGATTAGGTCAATCCGTTCGCTTGATATGGGAGTTTGAAGCCAAGAAATGGTTGAGAAGACAACAAATTTTTCGCAATTCTGCTGCTCCAAACGCTTCACCAGAATGGCCTAGGGAAAAAATACACATACCGTTGTAATCGGGCGAGTTTCTACTTTCACATGCAATCAGAATTTTTGGGTTAGGTCAATCCGTTCGCTTGATATGGGAGTTTGAAGCCAAGAAATGGTTGAGACGACAACAAATTTTTCGCACTTCTGCTGCTCCAAACGCTTCACCAGAATGGCCTAGGGAAAAAATACACATACCGTTGTAATCGGGCTAGTTTCTACTTTCACATGCAATCAGAATTTTTGGGTTAGGTCAATCCGTTCGCTTGATATGGGAGTTTGAAGCCAAGAAATGGTTGAGAAGACAACAAATTTTTCGCACTTCTGCTGCTCCAAACGCTCAACCAGAATGGCCTAGGGAAAAAATACGCATACCGTTGTAATCGGGCGAGTTTCTACTTTCAGTTACAATAGGAATTTTTGGGTTAGGTCAATCCGTTCGCGAGATATGGGACTTTGAAGCTAAGAAATGGTTGACAAGACAACAAATTTTTCGCAATTCTGCTGCTCCAATCGCTTAACCAGAATGGCCTAGGGGAAAAATACACGTACCGTTGTAATCGGGCGAGTTTCTACTTTCAGACGCAACAGAAATTTTTGGATTAGGTCAATCCGTTCGCTTGATATGGGAGTTTGAAGCCAAGAAATGGTTGAGAAGACAACAAATTTTTCGCAATTCTGCTGCTCCAAACGCTTAACCAGAATGGCCTAGGGAAAAAATACGCATACCGTTGTGATCGGGCGAGTTTCTACTCTCAGATGCAATAGGAATTTTTGGGTTGGGCCAATCCGTTCGTGAGATATGGGAGTTTGAAGACAAGAAATGGTTGAGAAGGCAAAAAATTTTTCGCAATTCTGCTGCTCCAAACGCTTAACCAGAATGGCCTAGGGAAAAAATACACATACCGTTGTAATCGGGCGAGTTTCTACTTTCAGATGCAACAGGAATTTTTGGGTTAGGTCAATCCGTTCGCTTGATATGGGAGTTTGAAGCCAAGAAATGGTTGAGAAGACAACAAATTTTTCGCACTTCTGCTGCTCCAAACGCTTAACCAGAATGGGCTAGGGAAAAAATACACACACCGTTGTAATCGGGCGAGTTTCTACTTTCAGATGCAATAGGAATTTTTGGGTTGGGTCAATCCGTTCGCGAGATATGGGAGTTTGAAGACAAGAAATGGTTGAGAAGGCAAAAAATTTTTCACAATTCTGCTGCTCCAAACGCTTAACCAGAATGACCTAGGGAAAAAATACACGTACCGTTGTAATCGGGCGAGTTTCTACTTTCAAATGCACAAGGAATTTTTCGGTTAGGTCAATCCGTTCGCGAGATATGAGAGTTTGAAGCTAAGATATGGTTGAGAAGACAACAAATATTTCGCAAATCTGCTGCTCCAAACGCTTAACCAGAATGGCCTAGGGAAAAAATACGCATACCGTTGTAATCGGGCGAGTTTCTACTTTCAGTTACAATAGGAATTTTTGGGTTAGGTCAATCCGTTCGCGAGGAATGGGAGTTTGAAGCCAAGAAATGGTAGAGAAGGCAGAAAATTTTTCACAATTCTGCTGCTCCAAACGCTTAACCAGAATGACCTAGGGAAGAAATACACGTACCGTTCTAATCGGGCGAGTTTCTACTTTCAAATGCACAAGGAATTTTTGGGTTAGGTCAATCCGTTCGCGAGATATGAGAGTTTGAAGCTAAGATATGGTTGAGAAGGTAACAAATATTTCGCAAATCTGCTGCTCCAAACGCTTAAACAGAATGGGCTAGGGAAAAAATACACATACCTTTGTAATCGGGCGAGTTTCTACTTTCAGACGCAACAGGAATTTTTGGGTTAGGTCAATCCGTTCGCTTGATATGGGAGTTTGAAGCCAAGAAATGGTTGAGAAGACAACAAATTTTTCGCTCTTCTGCTGCTCCAAACGCTTAACCAGAATGGGCTAGGGAAAAAATACACACACCGTTGTAATCGGGCGAGTTTCTACTTTCAGATGCAATAGGAATTTTTGGGTTGGGTCAATCCGTTCGCGAGATATGGGAGTTTGAAGACAAGAAATGGTTGAGAAGGCAAAAAATTTTTCACAATTCTGCTGCTCCAAACGCTTAACCAGAATGACCTAGGGAAAAAATACACGTACCGTTGTAATCGGGCGAGTTTCTACTTTCAAATGCACAAGGAATTTTTCGGTTAGGTCAATCCGTTCGCGAGATATGAGAGTTTGAAGCTAAGATATGGTTGAGAAAACAACAAATATTTCGCAAATCTGCTGCTCCAAACGCTTAACCAGAATGGCCTAGGGAAAAAATACGCATACCGTTGTAATCGGGCGAGTTTCTACTTTCAGTTACAATAGGAATTTTTGGGTTAGGTCAATCCGTTCGCGAGATATGGGACTTTGAAGCTAAGAAATGGTTGACAAGACAACAAATTTTTCGCAATTCTGCTGCTCCAATCGCTTAACCAGAATGGCCTAGGGGAAAAATACACGTACCGTTGTAATCGGGCGAGTTTCTACTTTCAGACGCAACAGGAATTTTTGGATTAGGTCAATCCGTTCGCTTGATATGGGAGTTTGAAGCCAAGAAATGGTTGAGAAGACAACAAATTTTTCGCAATTCTGCTGCTCCAAACGCTTCACCAGAATGGCCTAGGGAAAAAATACACATACCGTTGTAATCGGGCGAGTTTCTACTTTCACATGCAATCAGAATTTTTGGGTTAGGTCAATCCGTTCGCTTGATATGGGAGTTTGAAGCCAAGAAATGGTTGAGAAGACAACAAATTTTTCGCACTTCTGCTGCTCCAAACGCTTCACCAGAATGGCCTAGGGAAAAAATACACATACCGTTGTAATCGGGCTAGTTTCTACTTTCACATGCAATCAGAATTTTTGGGTTAGGTCAATCCGTTCGCTTGATATGGGAGTTTGAAGCCAAGAAATGGTTGAGAAGACAACAAATTTTTCGCAATTCTGCTGCTCCAAACGCTTAACCAGAATGGGCTAGGGAAAAAATACACACACCGTTGTAATCGGGCGAGTTTCTACTTTCAGATGCAATAGGAATTTTTGGGTTGGGTCAATCCGTTCGCGAGATATGGGAGTTTGAAGACAAGAAATGGTTGAGAAGGCAACAAATTTTTCTCACTTCTGCTGCTCCAAACGCTTAACCAGAATGGCCTAGGGAAAAAATACACATACCGTTGTAATCGGGCTAGTTTCTACTTTCACATGCAATCAGAATTTCTGGGTTAGGTCAATCCGTTCGCTTGATATGGGAGTTTGAAGCCAAGAAATGGTTGAGAAGACAACAAATTTTTCGCACTTCTGCTGCTCCAAACGCTTAACCAGAATGGGCTAGGGAAAAAATACACACACCGTTGTAATCGGGCGAGTTTCTACTTTCAGATGCAATAGGAATTTTTGGGTTAGGTCAATCCGTTCGCGAGATATGGGACTTTGAAGCTAAGAAATGGTTGACAAGACAACAAATTTTTCGCAATTCTGCTGCTCCAATCGCTTAACCAGAATGGCCTAGGGGAAAAATACACGTACCGTTGTAATCGGGCGAGTTTCTACTTTCAGACGCAAGAGGAATTTTTGGATTAGGTCAATCCGTTCGCTTGATATGGGAGTTTGAAGCCAAGAAATGGTTGAGAAGACAACAAATTTTTCGCAATTCTGCTGCTCCAAACGCTTCACCAGAATGGCCTAGGGAAAAAATACACATACCGTTGTAATCGGGCTAGTTTCTACTTTCACATGCAATCAGAATTTTTGGGTTAGGTCAATCCGTTCGCTTGATATGGGAGTTTGAAGCCAAGAAATGGTTGAGAAGACAACAAATTTTTCGCACTTCTGCTGCTCCAAACGCTTAACCAGAATGACCTAGGGAAAAAATACACGTACCGTTGTAATCGGGCGAGTTTCTACTTTCAGTTACAATAGGAATTTTTGGGTTAGGTCAATCCGTTCGCGAGATATGGGACTTTGAAGCTAAGAAATGATTGACAAGACAACAAATTTTTCGCAAATCTGCTGCACCAAACCCTTAACCAGAATGGCCTAGTGAAAAAATACGCATACCGTTGTAATCGGGCGAGTTTCTACTTTCAGTTACAATAGGAATTTTTGGGTTAGGTCAATCCGTTCGCGAGATATGGGACTTTGAAGCTAAGAAATGGTTGACAAGACAACAAATTTTTCGCAATTCTGCTGCTCCAATCGCTTAACCAGAATGGCCTAGGGGAAAAGTACACGTACCGTTGTAATCGGGCGAGTTTCTACTTTCAGACGCAACAGGAATTTTTGGTTTAGGTCAATCCGTTCGCTTGATATGGGAGTTTGAAGCCAAGAAATGGTTGAGAGGACAACAAATTTTTCGCACTTCTGCTGCTCCAAACGCTTCACCAGAATGGCCTAGGGAGAAAATACGCATACCGTTGTAATCGGGGGAGTTTCTACTTTCACATGCAATCAGAATTTTTGGGTTAGGTCAATCCGTTCGCTTGATATGGGAGTTTGAAGCCAAGAAATGGTTGAGAAGGCAACAAATTTTTCTCACTTCTGCTGCTCCAAACGCTTAACCAGAATGGCCTAGGGAAAAAATACACATACCGTTGTAATTGGGCGAGTTTCTACCTTCAGATGCAATAGGAATTTTTGGGTTAGGTCAATCCGTTCGCGAGATATGGGAGTTTGTAGCCAAGAAATGGTAGAGAAGGCAAAAAATTTTTCACAATTCTGTTGCTCCAAACGCTTAACCAGAATGACCTAGGGAAAAAATACACGTACCGCTGTAATCGGGCGAGTTTCTACTTTCAAATGCACGAGGAATTTTTGGGTTAGGTCAATCCGTTCGCGAGATATGAGAGTTTGAAGCTAAGATATGGTTGAGAAGATAACAAATATTTCGCAAATCTGCTGCTCCAAACGCTTAACCAGAATGGCCTAGGGAAAAAATACACATACAGTTGTAATTTGGCGAGTTTCTACCTTCAGATGCAATAGGAATTTTTGGGTTAGGACAATCCGTTCGCGAGATATGTGAGTTTGAAGCCAAGAAATGGTAGAGAAGGCAAAAAATTTTTCACAATTCTGCTGCTCCAAACGCTTAACCAGAATGACCTAGGGAAAAAATACACGTAGCGTTGTAATCGGGCGAGTTTCTACTTTCAAATGCACGAGGAATTTTTGGGTTAGGTCAATCCGTTCGCGAGATATGAGAGTTTGAAGCTAAGATATGGTTGAGAAGATAACAAATATTTCGCAAATCTGCTGCTCCAAACGCTTAACCAGAATGGCCTAGGGAAAAAATACGCATACCGTTGTAATCGGGCGAGTTTCTACTTTCAGTTACAATAGGAATTTTTGGGTTAGGTCAATCCGTTCGCAAGATATGGGACTTTGAAGCTAAGAAATGGTTGACAAGACAACAAATGTTTCGCAATTCTGCTGCTCCAATCGCTTAACCAGAATGGCCTAGGGGAAAAATACACACACCGTTGTAATCGGGCGAGTTTCTACTTCCACATGCAATAAGAATTTTTGGGTTAGGTCAATCCGTTCGCGAGATATGGGTGTTTGAAGCCAAGAAATGGTTGAGAAGGCAAAAAATTTTTCGCAAATCTGCTGCTCCAAACGCTTAACCAGAATGGCCAAGGGAAAAAATACGCGTACCGTTGTAATCGGGCGAGTTTCTACTTTCAGTTACAATAGGAATTTTTGGCTTAGGTCAATCCGTTCGCGAGATATGGGAGTTTGAAGCCAAGAAATGGTTGAGAAGGCAAAAAATTTTTCGCAAATCTGCTGCTCCAAACGCTTAACCAGAATGGCATAGGGAAAAAATACGCGTACCGTTGTAATCGGGCGAGTTTCTACTTTCAGTTACAATAGGAATTTTTGGGTTAGGTCAATCCGTTCGCGAGATATGGGACTTTGAAGCCAAGAAATGGTAGAGAAGGCAAAAAATTTTTCTCAATTCTGCTGCTCCAAACGCTTAACCAGAATGTCCTAGGGAAAAAATACACATACCGTTGTAATCGGGCGAGTTTCTACTTTCAGACGCAACAGGAATTTTTCGGTTAGGTCAATCCGTTCGCTTGATATGGGAGTTTGAAGCCAAGAAATGGTTGAGAAGACAACAAATTTTTCGCACTTCTGCTGCTCCAAACGGTTAACCAGAATGGGCTAGGGAAAAAATACACACACCGTTGTAATCGGGCGAGTTTCTACTTTCTGATGCAATAGGAATTTTTGGGTTGGGTCAATCCGTTCGCTAGATATGGGAGTTTGAAGACAAGAAATGGTTGAGAAGGCAACAAATTTTTCTCACTTCTACTGCTCCAAACGCTTAACCAGAATGGCCTAGGGAAAAAATACACATACCGTTCGAATCGGGCGAGTTTCTACTTTCAGATGCAATAAGAATTTTTTGGTTAGGTCAATCCGTTCGCGAGATATGGGAGTTTGAAGCCGAGAAATGGTTGAGAAGACAACAAATTTTTCGCACTTCTGCTGCTCCAAACGGTTAACCAGAATGGGCTAGGGAAAAAATACACACACCGTTGTAATCGGGCGAGTTTCTACTTTCAGATGCAATAGGAATTTTTGGGTTGGGTCAATCCGTTCGCGAGATATGGGTGTTTGAAGCCAAGAAATGGTTGAGAAGGCAAAAAATTTTTCGCAAATCTGCTTCTCCAAACGCTTAACCAGAATGGCCAAGGGAAAAAATACGCGTACCGTTGTAATCGGGCGAGTTTCCACTTTCAGTTACAATAGGAATTTTTGGGTTAGGTCAATCCGTTCGCGAGATATGGGAGTTTGAAGCCAAGAAATGGTTGAGAAGGCAAGAAATTTTTCGCAAATCTGCTGCTCCAAACGCTTAACCAGAATGGCCTAGGGAAAAAATACACATACCGTTGTAATCGGGCGAGTTTCTACTTTCAAAGTCAATAGGAATTTTTGGGTTAGGTCAATCCGTTCGCGAGATATGGGAGTTTGAAGCCAAGAAATGATTGAGAATGCAAAAAATTTTTCGCAATTCTGCTGCTTCAAACGCTTAACCAGAATGGCCTAGGGAAAAAATACACATACCGTTGTAATCGGGCGAGTTTCTACTTTCAAAGGCAATAAGAATTTTTTGGTTAGGTCAATCCGTTCGCGAGATATGGGAGTTTGAAGCCGAGAAATGGTTGAGAAGACAACAAATTTTTCGCACTTCTGCTGCTCCAAACGGTTAACCAGAATGGGCTAGGGAAAAAATACAAACACCGTTGTAATCGGGCGAGTTTCTACTTTCAGATGCAATAGGAATTTTTGGGTTGGGTCAATCCGTTCGCGAGATATGGGTGTTTGAAGCCAAGAAATGGTTGAGAAGGCAAAAAATTTTTCGCAAATCTGCTGCTCCAAACGCTTAACCAGAATGGCCTAGGGAAAAAATACACGTACCGTTGTAATCGGGCGAGTTTCTACTTTCAGTTACAATAGGAATTTTTGGGTTAGGTCAATCCGTTCGCGAAATATGGGACTTTGAAGCTAAGAAATGGTTGACAAGACAACAAATTTAGTCAATTCTGCTGCTCCATTCGCTTAACCCGAATGGCCTAGGGGAAAAATACACGTACCGTTGTAATCGGGCGAGTTTCTACTTTCAGATGCAACAGGAATTTTTGGGTTAGGTCAATCCGTTCACGAGAAATGGGAGTTTGAAGCCAAGAAATGGTAGAAAAGGCAAAAAATTTTTCACAATTCTGCTGCTCCAAACGCTTAACCAGAATGGCCTAGGGAAAAAATACACATACCGTTGTGATCGGGCGAGTTTCTACTTTCAGATGCAATAGGAATTTTTGCGTTGGGTCAGTCCGTTCGCGAGATATGGGAGTTTGTAGACAAGAAATGGTTGAGAAGGCAAAAAATTTTTCGCAAATCTGCTGCACCAAACGCTTAACCAGAATGGCCTAGGGAAAAAATACGCGTACCGTTGTAATCGGGCGAGTTTCTACTTTCAGTTACAATAGGAATTTTTGGGTTAGGTCAATCCGTTCGCGAGATATGGGACTTTGAAGCCAAGAAATGGTAGAGAAGGCAAAAAATTTTTCTCAATTCTGCTGCTCCAAACGCTTAACCAGAATGACCTAGGGAAAAAATACACATACCGTTGTAATCGGGCGAGTTTCTACTTTCAGACGCAACAGGAATTTTTCGGTTAGGTCAATCCGTTCGCTTGATATGGGAGTTTGAAGCCAAGAAATGGTTGAGAAGACAACAAATTTTTCGCACTTCTGCTGCTCCAAACGCTTAACCAGAATGACCTAGGGAAAAAATACACGTACCGTTGTAATCGGGCGAGTTTCTACTTTCAAATGCACGAGGAATTTTTGGGTTAGGTCAATCCGTTCGCGAGATATGAGAGTTTGAAGCTAAGATATGGTTGAGAAGATAACAAATATTTCGCAAATCTGTTGCTCCAAACGCTTAACCAGAATGGCCTAGGGAAAAAATACGCATACCGTTGTAATCGGGCGAGTTTCTACTTTCAGTTACAATAGGAATTTTTGGGTTAGGTCAATCCGTTCGCGAGATATGGGACTTTGAAGCTAAGAAATGGTTGACAAGACAACAAATTTTTCGCAATTCTGCTGCTCCAATCGCTTAACCAGAATGGCCTAGGGGAAAAATACACACACCGTTGTAATCGGGCGAGTTTCTACTTCCACATGCAATAAGAATTTTTGGGTTAGGTCAATCCGTTCGCGAGATATGGGTGTTTGAAGCCAAGAAATGGTTGAGAAGGCAAAAAATTTTTCGCAAATCTGCTGCTCCAAACGCTTAACCAGAATGGCCAAGGGAAAAAATACGCGTACCGTTGTAATCGGGCGAGTTTCTACTTTCAGTTACAATAGGAATTTTTGGCTTAGGTCAATCCGTTCGCGAGATATGGGAGTTTGAAGCCAAGAAATGGTTGAGAAGGCAAAAAATTTTTCGCAAACCTGCTGCTCCAAACGCTTAACCAGAATGGCATAGGGAAAAAATACGCGTACCGTTGTAATCGGGCGAGTTTCTACTTTCAGTTACAATAGGAATTTTTGGGTTAGGTCAATCCGTTCGCGAGATATGGGACTTTGAAGCCAAGAAATGGTAGAGAAGGCAAAAAATTTTTCTCAATTCTGCTGCTCCAAACGCTTAACCAGAATGACCTAGGGAAAAAATACACATACCGTTGTAATCGGGCGAGTTTCTACTTTCAGACGCAACAGGAATTTTTCGGTTAGGTCAATCCGTTCGCTTGATATGGGAGTTTGAAGCCAAGAAATGGTTGAGAAGACAACAAATTTTTCGCACTTCTGCTGCTCCAAACGGTTAACCAGAATGGGCTAGGGAAAAAATACACACACCGTTGTAATCGGGCGAGTTTCTACTTTCAGATGCAATAGGAATTTTTGGGTTGGGTCAATCCGTTCGCTAGATATGGGAGTTTGAAGACAAGAAATGGTTGAGAAGGCAACAAATTTTTCTCACTTCTACTGCTCCAAACGCTTAACCAGAATGGCCTAGGGAAAAAATACACATACCGTTCGAATCGGGCGAGTTTCTACTTTCAGATGCAATAAGAATTTTTTGGTTAGGTCAATCCGTTCGCGAGATATGGGAGTTTGAAGCCGAGAAATGGTTGAGAAGACAACAAATTTTTCGCACTTCTGCTGCTCCAAACGGTTAACCAGAATGGGCTAGGGAAAAAATACACACACCGTTGTAATCGGGCGAGTTTCTACTTTCAGATTCAATAGGAATTTTTGGGTTGGGTCAATCCGTTCGCGAGATATGGGTGTTTGAAGCCAAGAAATGGTT
The DNA here is from genome assembly GCF_051014685.1 of Ptiloglossa arizonensis. NCBI lineage: Eukaryota > Metazoa > Arthropoda > Insecta > Hymenoptera > Colletidae > Ptiloglossa > Ptiloglossa arizonensis. The sequence continues at coordinate 747,117 of NW_027478435.1, read as the reverse complement.
GAGAAGGCAAAAAATTTTTCGCAAATCTGCTGCTCCAAACGCTTAACCAGAATGGCCAAGGGAAAAAATACGCGTACCGTTGTAATCGGGCGAGTTTCCACTTTCAGTTACAATAGGAATTTTTGGGTTAGGTCAATCCGTTCGCGAGATATGGGAGTTTGAAGCCAAGAAATGGTTGAGAAGGCAAGAAATTTTTCGCAAATCTGCTGCTCCAAACGCTTAACCAGAATGGCCTAGGGAAAAAATACACGTACCGTTGTAATCGGGCGAGTTTCTACTTTCAGTTACAATAGGAATTTTTGGGTTAGGTCAATCCGTTCGCGAAATATGGGACTTTGAAGCTAAGAAATGGTTGACAAGACAACAAATTTTTCGCAATTCTGCTGCTTCAAACGCTTAACCAGAATGGCCTAGGGAAAAAATACACATACCGTTGTAATCGGGCGAGTTTCTACTTTCAAAGGCAATAAGAATTTTTTTGTTAGGTCAATCCGTTCGCGAGATATGGGAGTTTGAAGCCGAGAAATGGTTGAGAAGACAACAAATTTTTCGCACTTCTGCTGCTCCAAACGGTTAACCAGAATGGGCTAGGGAAAAAATACACACACCGTTGTAATCGGGCGAGTTTCTACTTTCAGATGCAATAGGAATTTTTGGGTTGGGTCAATCCGTTCGCGAGATATGGGTGTTTGAAGCCAAGAAATGGTTTGAGAAGGCAAAAAATTTTTCGCAAATCTGCTGCTCCAAACGCTTAACCAGAATGGCCTAGAGAAAAAATACACGTACCGTTGTAATCGGGCGAGTTTCTACTTTCAGTTACAATAGGAATTTTTGGGTTAGGTCAATCCGTTCGCGAAATATGGGACTTTGAAGCTAAGAAATGGTTGACAAGACAACAAATTTAGTCAATTCTGCTGCTCCATTCGCTTAACCCGAATGGCCTAGGGGAAAAATACACGTACCGTTGTAATCGGGCGAGTTTCTACTTTCAGATGCAACAGGAATTTTTGGGTTAGGTCAATCCGTTCGCTTGATATGGGAGTTTGAAGCCAAGAAATGGTTGAGAAGACAACAAATTTTTCGCACTTCTGCTGCTCCAAACGGTTAACCAGAATGGGCTAGGGAAAAAATACACACACCGTTGTAATCGGGCGAGTTTCTACTTTCAGATGCAATAGGAATTTTTGGGTTGGGTCAATCCGTTCGCTAGATATGGGAGTTTGAAGACAAGAAATGGTTGAGAAGGCAACAAATTTTTCTCACTTCTACTGCTCCAAACGCTTAACCAGAATGGCCAAGGGAAAAAATACGCGTACCGTTGTAATCGGGCGAGTTTCTACTTTCAGTTACAATAGGAATTTTTGGGTTAGGTCAATCCGTTCGCGAGATATGGGAGTTTGAAGCCAAGAAATGGTTGAGAAGGCAAGAAATTTTTCGCAAATCTGCTGCTCCAAACGCTTAACCAGAATGGCCTAGGGAAAAAATACACATACCGTTGTAATCGGGCGAGTTTCTACTTTCAAAGTCAATAGGAATTTTTGGGTTAGGTCAATCCGTTCGCGAGATATGGGAGTTTGAAGCCAAAAAATGGTTGAGAATGCAAAAAATGTTTCGCAATTCTGCTGCTTCAAACGCTTAACCAGAATGGCCTAGGGGAAAAATACACATACCGTTGTAATCGGGCGAGTTTCTACTTTCAGATGCAATAGGAATTTTTGGGTTAGGTCAATCCGTTCGCGAGATATGGGAGTTTGAATCTAAGAAATGGTTGAGAAGCCAACAAATTTTTGCACTTCTGTTGCCCCAAACGCTTAACCAGAATAGCCTAGGGAAAAAATACAGATACCGTTGTAATCGGGCGAGTTTCTACTTTCAGACGCAACAGGAATTTTTGGGTTAGGTCAATCCGTTCGCGAGATATGGGTGTTTGAAGCCAAGAAATGGTTGAGAAGGCATAAAATTTTACGCAATTCTGCTGATCCAATCGCTTAACCAGAACGGCCTAGGGGAAAAATACACGTACCGTTGTAATCGGGCGAGTTTCTACTTTCAAATGCAATAGGAATTTTTGGGTTAGGACAATCCGCTCGCGAGATATGAGAGTTTGAAGCTAAGAAATGGTTGAGAAGACAACAAATTTTTCGCAATTCTGCTGCTCCAAACGCTTAACCAGAATGGCCTAGGGAAAAAATACACATACCGTTGTAATCGGGAGAGTTTCTACTTTCAGACGCAGCAGGAATTTTTGGGTTTGGTCAATCCGCTCGCGAGATATGAGAGTTTGAAGCTAAGAAATGGTTGAGAAGACAACAAATTTTTCGCAATTCTGCTGCTCCAAACGCTTAACCAGAATGGCCTAGGGAAAAAATACACATACCGTTGTAATCGGGAGAGTTTCTACTTTCACAAGCAACAGGAATTTTTGGGTTTGGTCAATCCGTTCGCGAGATATGGGAGTTTGAAGCCAAGAAATGGTTGAGAAGGCATAAAATTTTTGCAATTCTGCTGATCCAAACGCTTAACCAGAATGGCCTAGGGAAAAAATACACATACCGCTGTAGTCGGGCGAGTTTCTACTTTCAGATGCAAAAGGAATTTTTGGGTTAGGGCAATCCGTTCGCTAGGTATGGGAGTTTGAAGCCAAGAAATGGTAGAGAAGGCAAAAAATTTTTCGCAATTCTGCTGCTCCAAACGCTTAACCAGAATGACCTAGGGAAAAAATACACGAACCGTTGTGATCGGGCGAGTTTCTACTTTCAGATGCAATAGGAATTTTTGGGTTGGGTCAATCCGTTCGCGAGATATGGGAGTTTGAAGCCAAGAAATGGTTGAGAATGCAAAAAATTTTTCGCAATTCTGCTGCTTCAAACGCTTAACCAGAATGGCCTAGGGAAAAAATACACATACCGTTGTAATCGGGCGAGTTTCTACTTTCAAAGGCAATAGGAATTTTTGGGTTAGGTCAATCCGTTCGCGAGATATGAGAGTTTGAAGCTAAGATATGGTTGAGAAGACATCAAATTTTTCGCAAATATGCTGCTCCAAACGCTTAACCAGAATGGCCTAGGGAAAAAATACGCGTACCGTTGTAATCGGGCGAGTTTCTACTTTCAGTTACAATAGGAATTTTTGGGTTAGGTCAATCCGTTCGCGAGATATGGGACTTTGAAGCTAAGAAATGGTTGACAAGACAACAAATTTTTCGCACTTCTGCTGCTCCATTCGCTTAACCCGAATGGCCTAGGGGAAAAATACACGTACCGTTGTAATCGGGCGAGTTTCTACTTTCAGATGCAACAGGAATTTTTGGGTTATGTCAATCAGTTCACGAGAAATGGGAGTTTGAAGCCAAGAAATGGTAGAAAAGGCAAAAAATTTTTCACAATTCTGCTGCTCCAAACGCTTAACCAGAATGGCCTAGGGAAAAAATACACATACCGTTGTGATCGGGCGAGTTTCTACTTTCAGATGCAATAGGAATTTTTGCGTTGGGTCAATCCGTTCGCGAGATATGGGAGTTTGTAGACAAGAAATGGTTGAGAAGGCAAAAAATTTTTCGCAATTCTGCTGCTCCAAACGCTTAACCAGAATGGCCTAGGGAAAAAATACACATACCGTTGTAATCGGGAGAGTTTCTACTTTCAGACGCAGCAGGAATTTTTGGGTTTGGTCAATCCGTTCGCGAGATATGGGACTTTGAATCTAAGAAATGGTTGAGAAGACAACAAATTTTTCGCAATTCTGCTGCTCCAAACGCTTAACCAGAATGGGCTAGGGTAGAAATACACATACCGTTGTAATCGGGAGAGCTTCTACTTTCACAAGCAACAGGAATTTTTGGGTTTGGTCAATCCGTTCGCGAGATATGGGAGTTTGAATCCAAGTAATGGTAGAAAAGGCAAAAAATTTTTCACAATTCTGCTGCTCCAAACGCTTAACCAGAATGGCCTAGGGGAAAAATACACATACCGTTGTAATCGGGCGAGTTTCTACTTTCAGATGCAATAGGAATTTTTGGGTTAGGTCAATCCGTTCGCGAGATATGGGAGTTTGAATCTAAGAAATGGTTGAGAAGCCAACAAATTTTTGCACTTCTGCAGCCCCAAACGCTTAACCAGAATGGCCTAGGGAAAAAATACACATACCGTTGTAATCGGGCGAGTTTCTACTTTCAGACGCAACAGGAATTTTTCGGTTAGGTCAATCCGTTCGCTTGATATGGGAGTTTGAAGCCAAGAAATGGTTGAGAAGACAACAAATTTTTCGCACTTCTGCTGCTCCAAACGGTTAACCAGAATGGGCTAGGGAAAAAATACACACACCGTTGTAATCGGGCGAGTTTCTACTTTCAGATGCAATAGGAATTTTTGGGTTGGGTCAATCCGTTCGCTAGATATGGGAGTTTGAAGACAAGAAATGGTTGAGAAGGCAACAAATTTTTCTCACTTCTACTGCTCCAAACGCTTAACCAGAATGGCCAAGGGAAAAAATACGCGTACCGTTGTAATCGGGCGAGTTTCTACTTTCAGTTACAATAGGAATTTTTGGGTTAGGTCAATCCGTTCGCGAGATATGGGAGTTTGAAGCCAAGAAATGGTTGAGAAGGCAAGAAATTTTTCGCAAATCTGCTGCTCCAAACGCTTAACCAGAATGGCCTAGGGAAAAAATACACATACCGTTGTAATCGGGCGAGTTTCTACTTTCAAAGTCAATAGGAATTTTTGGGTTAGGTCAATCCGTTCGCGAGATATGGGAGTTTGAAGCCAAAAAATGGTTGAGAATGCAAAAAATGTTTCGCAATTCTGCTGCTTCAAACGCTTAACCAGAATGGCCTAGGGGAAAAATACACATACCGTTGTAATCGGGCGAGTTTCTACTTTCAGATGCAATAGGAATTTTTGGGTTAGGTCAATCCGTTCGCGAGATATGGGAGTTTGAATCTAAGAAATGGTTGAGAAGCCAACAAATTTTTGCACTTCTGTTGCCCCAAACGCTTAACCAGAATAGCCTAGGGAAAAAATACAGATACCGTTGTAATCGGGCGAGTTTCTACTTTCAGACGCAACAGGAATTTTTGGGTTAGGTCAATCCGTTCGCGAGATATGGGTGTTTGAAGCCAAGAAATGGTTGAGAAGGCATAAAATTTTACGCAATTCTGCTGATCCAATCGCTTAACCAGAACGGCCTAGGGGAAAAATACACGTACCGTTGTAATCGGGCGAGTTTCTACTTTCAAATGCAATAGGAATTTTTGGGTTAGGACAATCCGCTCGCGAGATATGAGAGTTTGAAGCTAAGAAATGGTTGAGAAGACAACAAATTTTTCGCAATTCTGCTGCTCCAAACGCTTAACCAGAATGGCCTAGGGAAAAAATACACATACCGTTGTAATCGGGAGAGTTTCTACTTTCAGACGCAGCAGGAATTTTTGGGTTTGGTCAATCCGCTCGCGAGATATGAGAGTTTGAAGCTAAGAAATGGTTGAGAAGACAACAAATTTTTCGCAATTCTGCTGCTCCAAACGCTTAACCAGAATGGCCTAGGGAAAAAATACACATACCGTTGTAATCGGGAGAGTTTCTACTTTCACAAGCAACAGGAATTTTTGGGTTTGGTCAATCCGTTCGCGAGATATGGGAGTTTGAAGCCAAGAAATGGTTGAGAAGGCATAAAATTTTTGCAATTCTGCTGATCCAAACGCTTAACCAGAATGGCCTAGGGAAAAAATACACATACCGCTGTAGTCGGGCGAGTTTCTACTTTCAGATGCAAAAGGAATTTTTGGGTTAGGGCAATCCGTTCGCTAGGTATGGGAGTTTGAAGCCAAGAAATGGTAGAGAAGGCAAAAAATTTTTCGCAATTCTGCTGCTCCAAACGCTTAACCAGAATGACCTAGGGAAAAAATACACGAACCGTTGTGATCGGGCGAGTTTCTACTTTCAGATGCAATAGGAATTTTTGGGTTGGGTCAATCCGTTCGCGAGATATGGGAGTTTGAAGCCAAGAAATGGTTGAGAATGCAAAAAATTTTTCGCAATTCTGCTGCTTCAAACGCTTAACCAGAATGACCTAGGGAAAAAATACACATACCGTTGTAATCGGGCGAGTTTCTACTTTCAAAGGCAATAGGAATTTTTGGGTTAGGTCAATCCGTTCGCGAGATATGGGAGTTTGAAGCCAAGAAATGGTTGAGAATGCAAAAAATTTTTCGCAATTCTGCTGCTTCAAACGCTTAACCAGAATGGCCTAGGGAAAAAATACACATACCGTTGTAATCGGGCGAGTTTCTACTTTCAAAGGCAATAGGAATTTTTGGGTTAGGTCAATCCGTTCGCGAGATATGAGAGTTTGAAGCTAAGATATGGTTGAGAAGACATCAAATTTTTCGCAAATATGCTGCTCCAAACGCTTAACCAGAATGGCCTAGGGAAAAAATACGCGTACCGTTGTAATCGGGCGAGTTTCTACTTTCAGTTACAATAGGAATTTTTGGGTTAGGTCAATCCGTTCGCGAGATATGGGACTTTGAAGCTAAGAAATGGTTGACAAGACAACAAATTTTTCGCACTTCTGCTGCTCCATTCGCTTAACCCGAATGGCCTAGGGGAAAAATACACGTACCGTTGTAATCGGGCGAGTTTCTACTTTCAGATGCAACAGGAATTTTTGGGTTATGTCAATCAGTTCACGAGAAATGGGAGTTTGAAGCCAAGAAATGGTAGAAAAGGCAAAAAATTTTTCACAATTCTGCTGCTCCAAACGCTTAACCAGAATGGCCTAGGGAAAAAATACACATACCGTTGTGATCGGGCGAGTTTCTACTTTCAGATGCAATAGGAATTTTTGCGTTGGGTCAATCCGTTCGCGAGATATGGGAGTTTGTAGACAAGAAATGGTTGAGAAGGCAAAAAATTTTTCGCAATTCTGCTGCTCCAAACGCTTAACCAGAATGGCCTAGGGAAAAAATACACATACCGTTGTAATCGGGAGAGTTTCTACTTTCAGACGCAGCAGGAATTTTTGGGTTTGGTCAATCCGTTCGCGAGATATGGGACTTTGAATCTAAGAAATGGTTGAGAAGACAACAAATTTTTCGCAATTCTGCTGCTCCAAACGCTTAACCAGAATGGGCTAGGGTAGAAATACACATACCGTTGTAATGGGGAGAGTTTCTACTTTCACAAGCAACAGGAATTCTTGGGTTTGGTCAATCCGTTCGCGAGATATGGGAGTTTGAAGCCAAGTAATGGTAGAAAAGGCAAAAAATTTTTCACAATTCTGCTGCTCCAAACGCTTAACCAGAATGGCCTAGGGGAAAAATACACATACCGTTGTAATCGGGCGAGTTTCTACTTTCAGATGCAATAGGAATTTTTGGGTTAGGTCAATCCGTTCGCGAGATATGGGAGTTTGAATCTAAGAAATGGTTGAGAAGCCAACAAATTTTTGCACTTCTGCAGCCCCAAACGCTTAACCAGAATGGCATAGGGAAAAAATACACATACCGTTTTAATCGGGCGAGTTTCTACTTTCAGACGCAACAGGAATTTTTGGGTTAGGTCAATCCGTTCGCGAGATATGGGAGTCTGAAGCCAAGAAATGGTTGAGAAGGCATAAAATTTTTCGCAATTCTGCTGATCCAAACGCTTAACCAGAATGGCCTAGGGAAAAAATACACATACCGTTGTAATCGGGAGGGTTTCTACTTTCAGACGCAGCAGGAATTTTTGGGTTTGGTCAATCCGTTCGCGAGATATGGGACTTTGAAGCTAAGAAATGGTTGAGAAGACAACAAATTTTTCGCAATTCTGCTGCTCCAAACGCTTAACCAGAATGGGCTAGGGTAAAAATACGCGTACCGTTGTAATCGGGCGAGTTTCTACTTTCAGTTACAATAGGAATTTTTGGGTTAGGTCAATCCGTTCGCGAGATATGGGAGTTTGAAGCCAAGAAATGGTTGAGAAGGCAAGAAATTTTTCGCAAATCTGCTGCTCCAAACGCTTAACCAGAATGGCCTAGGGAAAAAATACACATACCGTTGTAATCGGGCGAGTTTCTACTTTCAAAGTCAATAGGAATTTTTGGGTTAGGTCAATCCGTTCGCGAGATATGGGAGTTTGAAGCCAAGAAATGGTTGAGAATGCAAAAAATTTTTCGCAATTCTGCTGCTTCAAACGCTTAAGCAGAATAGCCTAGGGGAAAAATACACATACCGTTGTAATCGGGCGAGTTTCTACTTTCAGATGCAATAGGAATTTTTGGGTTAGGTCAATCCGTTCGCGAGATATGGGAGTTTGAATCTAAGAAATGGTTGAGAAGCCAACAAATTTTTGCACTTCTGTTGCCCCAAACGCTTAACCAGAATAGCCTAGGGAAAAAATACACATACCGTTGTAATCGGGCGAGTTTCTACTTTCAGACGCAACAGGAATTTTTGGGTTAGGTCAATCCGTTCGCGAGATATGGGTGTTTGAAGCCAAGAAATGGTTGAGAAGGCATAAAATTTTTCGCAATTCTGCTGATCCAAACGCTTAACCAGAACGGCCTAGGGGAAAAATACACGTATCGTTGTAATCGGGCGAGTTTCTACTTTCAAATGCAATAGGAATTTTTGGGTTAGGACAATCCGCTCGCGAGATATGAGAGTTTGAAGCTAAGAAATGGTTGAGAGGACAACAAACTTTTCGCAATTCTGCTGCTCCAAACGCTTAACCAGAATGGCCTAGGGAAAAAATACACGTACCGTTGTGATCGGGCGAGTTTCTACTTTCAGATGCAATAGGAATTTTTGGGTTGGGTCAATCCGTTCGCGAGATATGGGAGTTTGAAGCCAAGAAATGGTTGAGAATGCAAAAAATTTTTCGCAATTCTGCTGCTTCAAACGCTTAACCAGAATGACCTAGGGAAAAAATACACATACCGTTGTAATCGGGCGAGTTTCTACTTTCAAAGGCAATAGGAATTTTTGGGTTAGGTCAATCCGTTCGCGAGATATGAGAGTTTGAAGCCAAGAAATGGTTGAGAATGCAAAAAATTTTTCGCAATTCTGCTGCTTCAAACGCTTAACCAGAATGGCCTAGGGAAAAAATACACATACCGTTGTAATCGGGCGAGTTTCTACTTTCAAAGGCAATAGGAATTTTTGGGTTAGGTAAATCCGTTCGCGAGATATGAGAGTTTGAAGCTAAGATATGGTTGAGAAGACATCAAATTTTTCGCAAATATGCTGCTCCATTCGCTTAACCCGAATGGCCTAGGGGAAAAATACACGTACCGTTGTAATCGGGCGAGTTTCTACTTTCAGATGCAACAGGAATTTTTGGGTTATGTCAATCAGTTCACGAGAAATGGGAGTTTGAAGCCAAGAAATGGTAGAAAAGGCAAAAAATTTTTCACAATTCTGCTGCTCCAAACGCTTAACCAGAATGGCCTAGGGAAAAAATACACATACCGTTGTGATCGGGCGAGTTTCTACTTTCAGATGCAATAGGAATTTTTGCGTTGGGTCAATCCGTTCGCGAGATATGGGAGTTTGTAGACAAGAAATGGTTGAGAAGGCAAAAAATTTTTCGCAATTCTGCTGCTCCAAACGCTTAACCAGAAGGGCCTAGGGAAAAAATACACATACCGTTGTAATCGGGAGAGTTTCTACTTTCAGACGCAGCAGGAATTTTTGGGTTTGGTCAATCCGTTCGCGAGATATGGGACTTTGAAGCTAAGAAATGGTTGAGAAGACAACAAATTTTTCGCAATTCTGCTGCTCCAAACGCTTAACCAGAATGGGCTAGGGTAGAAATACACATACCGTTGTAATCGGGAGAGTTTCTACTTTCACAAGCAACAGGAATTTTTGGGTTTGGTCAATCCGTTCGCGAGATATGGGAGTTTGAAGCCAAGTAATGGTAGAAAAGGCAAAAAATTTTTCACAATTCTGCTGCTCCAAACGCTTAACCAGAATGGCCTAGGGGAAAAATACACATACCGTTGTAATCGGGCGAGTTTCTACTTTCAGATGCAATAGGAATTTTTGGGTTAGGTCAATCCGTTCGCGAGATATGGGAGTTTGAATCTAAGAAATGGTTGAGAAGCCAACAAATTTTTGCACTTCTGCAGCCCCAAACGCTTAACCAGAATGGCATAGGGAAAAAATACACATACCGTTGTAATCGGGCGAGTTTCTACTTTCAGACGCAACAGGAATTTTTGGGTTAGGTCAATCCGTTCGCGAGATATGGGAGTTTGAAGCCAAGAAATGGTTGAGAAGGCATAAAATTTTTCGCAATTCTGCTGATCCAAACGCTTAACCAGAATGGCCTAGGGAAAAAATACACATACCGTTGTAATCGGGAGAGTTTCTACTTTCAGACGCAGCAGGAATTTTTGGGTTTGGTCAATCAGTTCGCGAGATATGGGACTTTGAAGCTAAGAAATGGTTGAGAAGACAACAAATTTTTCGCAATTCTGCTGCTCCAAACGCTTAACCAGAATGGGCTAGGGTAAAAATACACATACCGTTGTAATCGGGAGAGTTTCTACTTTCACAAGCAACAGGAATTTTTGGGTTTGGTCAATCCGTTCGCGAGATATGGGAGTTTGAAGCCAAGAAATGGTTGAGAAGGCATAAAATTTTTCGCAATTCTGCTGATCCAAACGCTTAACCAGAATGGCCTAGGGAAAAAATTCACATACCGCTGTAGTCGGGCGAGTTTCTACTTTCAGATGCAAAAGGAATTTTTGGGTTAGGGCAATCCGTTCGCGAGATATGGGAGTTTGAAGCCAAGAAATGGTTGAGAAGGCATAAAATTTTTCGCAATTCTGCTGATCCAAACGCTTAACCAGAACGGCCTAGGGGAAAAATACACGTACCGTTGTAATCGGGCGAGTTTCTACTTTCAAATGCAATAGGAATTTTTGGGTTAGGACAATCCGCTCGCGAGATATGAGAGTTTGAAGCTAAGAAATGGTTGAGAAGACAACAAATTTTTCGCAATTCTGCTGCTCCAAACGCTTAACCAGAATGGGCTAGGGTAAAAATACACATACCGTTGTAATCGGAAGAGTTTCTACTTTCACAAGCAACAGGAATTTTTGGGTTTGGTCAATCCGTTCGCGAGATATGGGAGTTTGAAGCCAAGAAATGGTTGAGAAGGCATAAAATTTTTCGCAATTCTGCTGATCCAAACGCTTAACCAGAATGGCCTAGGGAAAAAATACACATACCGCTGTAGTCGGGCGAGTTTCTACTTTCAGATGCAAAAGGAATTTTTGGGTTAGGGCAATCCGTTCGCGAGATATGGGAGTTTGAAGCCAAGAAATGGTTGAGAAGACCACAAATTTTTCGCACTTCTGCTGCTCCAATCGCTTAACCAGAATGGCCTACGGGGAAAAATACACGTACCGTTGTAATCGGGCGAGTTTCTACTTTCAGATGCAACAGGAATTTTTGGGTTAGGTCAATCCGTTCGCGAGAAATGGGAGTTTGAAGCCAAGAAATGGTAGAAAAGGCAAAAAATTTTTTACAATTCTGCTGCTCCAAACGCTTAACCAGAATGGCCTAGGGAAAAAATACACATGCCGTTGTGATCGGGCGATTTTCTACTTTCAGATGCAATAGGAATTTTTGGGTTGGGTCAATCCGTTCGCGAGATATGGGAGTTTGAAGACAAGAAATGGTTGAGAAGGCAAAAAATTTTTCGCAATTCTGCTGCTCCAAACGCTTAACCAGAATGCCCTAGGGAAAAAATACACATACCGTTGTAATCGTGCGAGTTTCTACTTTCAGATGCAACCGGAATTTTTGGGTTAGGTCAATCCGTTCGCTAGGTATGGGAGTTTGAAGCCAAGAAATGGTAGAGAAGGCAAAAAATTTTTCGCAATTCTGCTGCTCCAAACGCTTAACCAGTATGGGCTAGGGAAAAAATACACATACCGCTGTAATCGGGCGAGTTTCTACTTTCACATGCATTAAGAATTTTTGGGTTAGGTCAATCCGTTCGCGAGATATCGGAGTTTGAAGCCAAGAAATGGTTGAGAATGCAAAAAATTTTTCGCAATTCTGCTGCTTCAAACGCTTAACCAGAATGGCCTAGGGAAAAAATACACATACCGTTGTAATCGGGCGAGTCTCTACTTTCAAAGGCAATAGGAATTTTTGGGTTAGGTCAATCCTTTCGCGAGATATGAAAGTTTGAAGCTAAGATATGGTTGAGAAGACATCAAATTTTTCGCAAATGTGCTGCTCCAAACGCTTAACCAGAATGGCCTAGGGAAAAAATACGCGTACCTTTGTAATCGGGCGAGTTTCTACTTTCAGTTACAATAGGAATTTTTGGGTTAGGTCAATCCGTTCGCGAGATATGGGACTTTGAAGCTAAGAAATGGTTGACAAGACAACAAATTTTTCGCACTTCTGCTGCTCCATTCGCTTAACCCGAATGGCCTAGGGGAAAATACACGTACCGTTGTAATCGGGCGAGTATCTACTGTCAGATGCAACAGGAATTTTTGGGTTAGGTCAATCCGTTCACGAGAAATGGGAGTTTGAAGCCAAGAAATGGTAGAAAAGGCAAAAAATTTTTCACAATTCTGCTGCTCCAAACGCTTAACCAGAATGGCCTAGGGAAAAAATACACATACCGTTGTGATCGGGCGAGCTTCTACTTTCAGATGCAATAGGAATTTTTGGGTTGGGTCAATCCGTTCGCGAGATATGGGAGTTTGAAGCCAAGAAATGGTTGAGAAGGTAAAAAATTTTCCGCAATTCTGCTGCTCCAAACGCTTAACCAGAATGGCCTAGGGAAAAAATACACATACCGCTGTAGTCGGGCGAGTTTCTACTTTCAGACGGAGCAGGAATTTTTGGGGTAGGACAATCCGCTCGCGAGATATGAGAGTTTGAAGCTAAGAAATGGTTGAGAAGACAACAAATTTTTCGCAATTCTGCTGCTCCAAACGCTTAACCAGAATGGCCTAGGGGAAAAATACGCATACCGTTGTAATCGGGCGAGTTTCTACTTTCAGACGCAGAAGGAATTTTTGGGTTTGGTCAATCCGTTCGCGAGATATGGGACTTTGAAGCTAAGAAATGGTTGAGAAGACAACAAATTTTTCGCAATTCTGCTGCTCCAAACGCTTAACCAGAATGGGCTAGGGAAAAAATACACATACCGTTGTAATCGGGAGAGTTTCTACTTTCAGACGCAGCAGGAATTTTTTGGGTTTGGTCAATCCGTTCGCGAGATATGGGACTTTGAAGCTAAGAAATGGTTGTGAAGACAACAAATTTTGGCAATTCTGCTGCTCCAAACGCTTAACCAGAATGGTCTAGGGAAAAAATACACATACCGTTGTAATCGGGAGAGTTTCTACTTTCACAAGCAACAGGAATTTTTGGGTTTGGTCAATCCGTTCGCGAGATATAGGACTTTGAAGCTAAGAAATGGTTGACAAGACAACAAATTTTTCGCACTTCTGCTGCTCCATTCGCTTAACCCGAATGGCCTAGGGGAAAAATACTCGCACCGTTGTAATCGAGCGAGTTTCTACTTTCAGATGCAACAGGAATTTTTGGGTTTGGTCAATCCGTTCGCGAGATATGGGACTTTGAAGCTAAGAAATGGTTGTGAAGACAACAAATTTTGGCAATTCTGCTGCTCCAAACGCTTAACCAGAATGGTCTAGGGAAAAAATACACATACCGTTGTAATCGGGAGAGTTTCTACTTTCACAAGCAACAGGAATTTTTGGGTTTGGTCAATCCGTTCGCGAGATATAGGACTTTGAAGCTAAGAAATGGTTGACAAGACAACAAATTTTTCGCACTTCTGCTGCTCCATTCGCTTAACCCGAATGGCCTAGGGGAAAAATACACGCACCGTTGTAATCGAGCGAGTTTCTACTTTCAGATGCAACAGGAATTTTTGGGTTAGGTCAATCCGTTCACGAGAAATGGGAGTTTGAAGCCAAGAAATGGTAGAAAAGGCAAAAAATTTTTCACAATTCTGCTGCTCCAAACGCTTAACCAGAATGGCCTAGGGAAAAAATACACATACCGTTGTAATCGGGCGAGTTTCTACTTTCAGATGCAATAGGAATTTTTGGGTTAGGTCAATCCGTTCGCGAGGTATGGGAGTTTGAAGCCAAGAAATGGTAGAGAAGGCAAAAAATTTTTCGCAATTCTGCTGCTCCAAACGCTTAACCAGAATGGGCTAGGGAAAAAATACACATACCGTTGTAATCGGGCGAGTTTCTAGTCTCAGACGCAACAGGAATTTTTGGGTAAAGTCAATCCGTTCGCTTGATATGGGAGTTTGAAGCCAAGAAATGGTTGAGAAGACATCAAATTTTTCGCAATTCTGCTGCTCCAAACGCTTAACCAGAATGGCCTAGGGGAAAAATACACATACCGTTGTAATCAGGCGAGTTTCTACTTTCAGATGCAATAGGAATTTTTGGGTTAGGTCAATCCGTTCGCGAGATATGGGAGTTTGAATCTAAGAAATGGTTGAGAAGCCAACAAATTTTTGCACTTCTGCTGCCCCAAACGCTTAACCAGAATGGCCTAGGGAAAAAATACACATACCGTTGTAATCGGGCGAGTTTCTACTTTCAGAAGCAACAGGAATTTTTGGGTTAGGTCAATCCGTTCGCGAGATATGGGAGTTTGAAGCCAAGAAATGGTTGAGAAGGCATAAAATTTTTCGCAATTCTGCTGATCCAAACGCTTAACCAGAACGGCCTAGGGGAAAAATACACGTACCGTTGTAATCGGGCGAGTTTCTACTTTCAAATGCAATAGGAATTTTTGGGTTAGGACAATCCGCTCGCGAGATATGAGAGTTTGAAGCTAAGAAATGGTTGAGAAGACAACAAATTTTTCGCAATTCTGCTGCTCCAAACGCTTAACCAGAATGGCCTAGGGAAAAAATACACATACCGTTGTAATCGGGAGAGTTTCTACTTTCAGACGCAGCAGGAATTTTTGGGTTAGGTCAATCCGTTCGCGAGATATGGGAGTTTGAAGCCAACAAATGGTTGAGAAGACAACAAATTTTTCGCAATTCTGCTGCTCCAAACGCTTAACCAGAATGGCCTAGGGTAAAAATACACATACCGTTGTAATCGGGAGAGTTTCTACTTTCAGACGCAGCAGGAATTTTAGGGTTTGGTCAATCCGTTCGCGAGATATGGGACTTTGAAGCTAAGAAATGGTTGAGAAGACAACAAATTTTTCGCAATTCTGCTGCTCCAAACGCTTAACCAGAATGGGCTAGGGTAAAAATACACATATCGTTGTAATCGGGAGAGTTTCTACTTTCACAAGCAACAGGAATTTTTGGGTTTGGTCAATCCGTTCGCGAGATATGGGAGTTTGAAGCCAAGAAATGGTTGAGAAGGCATAAAATTTTTCGCAATTCTGCTGATCCAAACGCTTAACTAGAATGGCCTAGGGAAAAATACACATACCGCTGTAGTCGGGCGAGTTTCTACTTTCAGATGCAAAAGGAATTTTTGGGTTAGGGCAATCCGTTCGCGAGATATGGGAGTTTGAAGCCAAGAAATGGTTGAGAAGGTAAAAAATTTTTCGCAATTCTGCTGCTCCAAACGCTTAACCAGAATGGCCTAGGGAAAAAATACGCATACCGTTGTAATCGGGCGAGTTTCTACTTTCAGACGGAGCAGGAATTTCTGGGTTTGGTCAATCCGTTCGCGAGATATGGGACTTTGATGCTAAGAAATGGTTGAGAAGACAACAAATTTTTCGCAATTCTGCTTCTCCAAACGCTTAACCAGAATGGGCTAGGGAAAAAATACACATACCGCTGTAATCGGGAGAGTTTCTTCTTTCAGACGCAGCAGGAATTTTTGGGTTTGGTCAATCCGTTCGCGAGATATGGGACTTTGAAGCTAAGAAATGGTTGGGAAGACAACAAATTTTTCGCAATTCTGCTGCTCCAAACGCTTAACCAGAATGGTCTAGGGAAAAAATACACATACCGTTGTAATCGGGAGAGTTTCTACTTTCACAAGCAACAGGAATTTTTGGGTTTGGTCAATCCGTTCGCGAGATATGGGAGTTTGAATCCAAGAAATGGTTGAGAAGGCATAACATTTTTCGCAATTCTGCTGATCCAAACGCTTAACTAGAACGGCCTAGGGGAAAAATACACGTACCGTTGTTATCGGGCGAATTTCTACTTTCAAATGCAATAGGAATTTTTGGGTTAGGACAATCCGCTCGCGAGGTGTGGGACTTTGAAGCTAAGAAATGGTTGAGAAGACAACAAATTTTTCGCAATTCTGCTGCTCCAAACGCTTAACCAGAATGGGCTAGGGAAAAAATACACATACCGTTCTAATCGGGAGAGTTTCTAGTTTCAGACGCAGCAGGAATTTTTGGGTTTGGTCAATCCGTTCGCGAGATATGGGACTTTGAAGCCAAGAAATGGTTGAGAAGGCATACATTTTTTCGCAATTCTGCTGATTATAACGCTTAACCAGAACGGCCTAGGGGAAAAATACACGTACCATTGTAATCGGGCGAGTTTCTACTTTCAAATGCAATTGGAATTTTTGGGTTAGGACAATCCGCTCGCGAGATATGGGACTTTGAAGCTAAGAAATGGTTGAGAAGACAACAAATTTTTCGCAATTCTGCTGCTCCAAACGCTTAACCAGAATGGGCTAGGGAAAAAATACACATACCGTTGTAATCGGGAGAGCTTCTACTTTCAGACGCAGCAGGAATTTTTGGGTTTGGTCAATCCGTTCGCGAGATATGGGACTTTGAAGCTAAGAAATGGTTGAGAAGACAACAAATTTTTCGCAATTCTGCTGCTCCAAACGCTTAACCAGAATGGCCTAGGGAAAAAATACGCACACCGTTGTAATCCGGCGAGTTTCTACTTTCAGACGCAGAAGGAATTTTTGGGTTTTGTCAATCCGTTCGCGAGATATGGGACTTTGAAGTTAAGAAATGGTTGATAAGACAACAAATTTTTCGCAATTCTGCTGCTTCAAACGCTTACCCAGAATGGGCTAGGGAAAAAATGCACATACCGTTGTAATCGGGCGAGTTTCTACTTTCAGACGCAACAGGAATTTTTGGGTTAGGTCAATCCGTTCGCGAGATATGGGAGTTTGAAGCCAAGAAATGGTTGAGAATGCAAAAAATTTTTAGCAATTCTGCTGCTCCAAACGCTTAACCAGAATGGCCTAGGGAAAAAATACACATACCGTTGTAATCGGGCGAGTTTCTACTTTCAGATGCAATAGGAATTTTTGGGTTAGGTCAATCCGTTCGCGAGATATGGGAGTTTGAATCTAAGAAATGGTTGAGAAGACAACAAATTTTTGCACTTCTGCTGCCCCAAACGCTTAACCAGAATGGCCTAGGGAAAAAATACACATACCGTTGTAATCGGGCGAGTTTCTACTTTCAGACGCAACAGGAATTTTTGGGTTAGGTCAATCCGTTCGCGAGATATGGGAGTTTGAAGCCAAGAAATGGTTGAGAAGGCATAAAATTTTTCGCAATTCTGCTGATCCAAACGCTTAACCAGAACGGCCTAGGGGAAAAATACACGTACCGTTGTAATCGGGCGAGTTTCTACTTTCAAATGCAATAGGAATTTTTGGGTTAGGACAATCCGCTCGCGAGATATGAGAATTTGAAGCTAAGAAATGGTTGAGGAGACAACAAATTTTTCGCAATTCTGCTGCTCCAAACGCTTAACCAGAATGGCCTAGGGAAAAAATACGCACACCGTTGTAATCGGGCGAGTTTCTACTTTCAGACGGAGCAGGAATTTTTGGGTTTGGTCAATCCGTTCGCGAGATATGGGAGTTTGAAGCTAATAAATGGTTGAGAAGGCAAAAAATTTCTCGCAATTCTGCTGATCCAAACGCTTAACCAGAATGCCCTAGGGAAAAATACGCACACCGTTGTAATCGGGCGAGTTTCTACTTTCAGACGGAGCAGGAATTTTTGGGTTTGGTCAATCCGTTCGCGAGATATGGGACTTTGGAGCTAAGAAATGGTTGAGAAGACAACAAATTTTTCGCAATTCTGCTGCTCCAAACGCTTAACCAGAATGGGCTAGGGAAAAAATACACATGTCGTTGTAATCGGGAGAGTTGCTACTTTCAGAAGCAACAGGAATTTTTGGGGTTGGTCAATCCGTTCGCGAGATATGGGAGTTCGAAGCCAAGAAATGGTTGAGAAGGCATAAAATTTTTCGCAATTCTGCTGATCCAAACGCTTAACCAGAATGGCCTAGGGAGAAAATACGCATAGCGTTGTAATCGGGCGAGTTTCTACTTTCAAATGCAATAGGAATTTTTGGGTTAGGACAATCCGCTCGCGAGATATGAGAGTTTGAAGCTAAGAAATGGTTGAGAAGACAACAAATTTTTCGCAATTCTGCTGATCCAAACGCTTAACCAGAATGGCCTAGGGAGAAAATACGCATACCGTTGTAATCGGGCGAGTTTCTACTTTCAGACGGAGCAGGAATTTCTGGGTTTGGTCAATCCGTTCGCGAGATATGGGACTTTGAAGCTAAGAAATGGTTGAGAAGACAACAAATTTTTCGCAATTCTGCTGCTCCAAACGCTTAACCAGAATGGGCTAGGGAAAAAATACACGTACCGTTGTAATCGGGCGAGTTTCTACTTTCAAATGGAATAGGAATTTTTGGGTTAGGACAATCCGCTCGCGAGATATGAGAATTTGAAGCTAAGAAATGGTTGAGAAGACAACAAATTTTTCGCAATTCTGCTGCTCCAAACGCTTAACCAGAATGGGCTAGGGAAAAAATACACATACCGTTGTAATCGGGCGAGTTTCTACTTTCAGACGCAACTGGAATTATTGGGTTAGGTCAATCCGTTCGCGAGATATGGGAGTTTGAAGTCAAGAAATGGTTGAGAAGACAACAAATTTCTCGCAATTCTGCTGATCCAAACGCTTAACCAGAATGCCCTAGGGAAAAAATACGCACACCGTTGTAATCGGGCGAGTTTCTACTTTCAGACGGAGCAGGAATTTTTGGGTTTGGTCAATCCGTTCGCGAGATATGGGACTTTGGAGCTAAGAAATGGTTGAGAAGACAACAAATTTTTCGCAATTCTGCTGCTCCAAACGCTTAACCAGAATGGGCTAGGGAAAAAATACACATGTCGTTGTAATCGGGAGAGTTTCTACTTTCAGAAGCAACAGGAATTTTTGGGGTTGGTCAATCCGTTCGCGAGATATGGGAGTTCGAAGCCAAGAAATGGTTGAGAAGGCATAAAATTTTTCGCAATTCTGCTGATCCAAACGCTTAACCAGAATGGCCTAGGGAGAAAATACGCATACCGTTGTAATCGGGCGAGTTTCTACTTTCAAATGCAATAGGAATTTTTGGGTTAGGACAATCCGCTCGCGAGATATGAGAGTTTGAAGCTAAGAAATGGTTGAGAAGACAACAAATTTTTCGCAATTCTGCTGCTCCAAACGCTTAACCAGAATGGCGTAGGGAAAAAATACGCATACCGTTGTAATCGGGCGAGTCTCTACTTTCAGACGCAGAAAGAATTTTTGGGTTTGGTCAATCCGTTCGCGAGATATGGGACTTTGAAGCTAAGAAATGGTTGAGAAGACAACAAATTTTTCGCAATTCTGCTGCTCCAAACGCTTAACCAGAATGGGCTAGGGAAAAAATACACATACCGTTGTAATCGGGCGAGTTTCTACTTTCAGATGCAATAGGAATTTTTGGGTTAGGTCAATCCGTTCGCGAGATATGGGTGTTTGAAGCCAAGAAATGGTTGAGACGGCAAAAAATTTTTCGCAATTCTGCTGCTCCAAACGCTTAACCAGAATGGCCTAGGGAAAAAATACTCATACCGTTGTAATCGGGCGAGTTTCTACTTTCAGATGCAACAGGAATTTTTGGGTTTGGTCAATCCGTTCGCGAGATATGGGACTTTGAAGCTATGAAACGGTTGAGAAGACAACAAATTTTTCGCAATTCTGCTGCTCCAAACGCTTAACCAGAATGGCCTAGGGGAAAAATACGCATACCGTTGTAATCGGGCGAGATTCTACTTTCAGACGGAGCAGGAATTTTTGGGTTTGGTCAATCCGTTCGCGAGATATGGGACTTTGAAGCTAAGAAATGTTTGAGAAGACAACAAATTTTTCGCAATTCTGCTGCTCCAAACGCTTAACCAGAATGGGCTAGGGGAAAAATACACGTACCGTTGTAATCGGGCGAGTTTCTACTTTCAAATGCAATAGGAATTTTTGGGTTAGGACAATCCGCTCTCGAGATATGAGAGTTTGAAGCTAAGAAATGGTTGAGAAGACAACAAATTTTTCGCAATTCTGCTGCTCCAAACGCTTAACCAGAATGGCCTAGGGGAAAAATACACATGTCTTTGTAATCGGGAGAGTTTCTACTTTCAGAAGCAACAGGAATTTTTGGGGTTGGTCAATCCGTTCGCGAGATATGGGAGTTCGAAGCCAAGAAATGGTTGAGAAGGCATAAAATTTTTCGCAATTCTGCTGATCCAAACGCTTAACCAGAATGGCCTAGGGAGAAAATACGCATACCGTTGTAATCGGGCGAGTTTCTACTTTCAGACGGAGCAGGAATTTCTGGGTTTGGTCAATCCGTTCGCGAGATATGGGACTTTGAAGCTAAGAAATGGTTGAGAAGACAACAAATTTTTCGCAATTCTGCTGCTCCAAACGCTTAACCAGAATGGGCTAGGGAAAAAATACACATACCGTTGTAATCGGGCGAGTTTCTACTTTCAGATGCAATAGGAATTTTTGGGTTAGGTCAATCCGTTCGCGAGATATGAGAATTTGAAGCTAAGAAATGGTTGAGAAGACAACAAATTTTTCGCAATTCTGCAGCTCCAAACGCTTAACCAGAATGGCCTAGGGAAAAAATACGCACACCGTTGTAATCGGGCGAGTTTCTACTTTCAGACGGAGCAGGAATTTTTGGGTTTGGTCAATCCGTTCGCGAGATATGGGAGTTTGAAGCCAATAAATGGTTGAGAAGGCAAAAAATTTCTCGCAATTCTGCTGATCCAAACGCTTAACCAGAATGCCCTAGGGAAAAAATACGCACACCGTTGTAATCGGGCGAGTTTCTACTTTCAGACGGAGCAGGAATTTTTGGGTTTGGTCAATCCGTTCGCGAGATATGGGACTTTGGAGCTAAGAAATGGTTGAGAAGACAACAAATTTTTCGCAATTCTGCTGCTCCAAACGCTTAACCAGAATGGGCTAGGGAAAAAATACACATGTCGTTGTAATCGGGAGAGTTTCTACTTTCAGAAGCAACAGGAATTTTTGGGGTTGGTCAATCCGTTCGCGAGATATGGGAGTTCGAAGCCAAGAAATGGTTGAGAAGGCATAAAATTTTTCGCAATTCTGCTGATCCAAACGCTTAACCAGAATGGCCTAGGGAGAAAATACGCATACCGTTGTAATCGGGCGAGTTTCTACTTTCAAATGCAATAGGAATTTTTGGGTTAGGACAATCCGCTCGCGAGATATGAGAGTTTGAAGCTAAGAAATGGTTGAGAAGACAACAAATTTTTCGCAATTCTGCTGATCCAAACGCTTAACCAGAATGGCCTAGGGAGAAAATACGCATACCGTTGTAATCGGGCGAGTTTCTACTTTCAGACGGAGCAGGAATTTCTGGGTTTGGTCAATCCGTTCGCGAGATATGGGACTTTGAAGCTAAGAAATGGTTGAGAAGACAACAAATTTTTCGCAATTCTGCTGCTCCAAACGCTTAACCAGAATGGGCTAGGGAAAAAATACACATACCGTTGTAATCGGGCGAGTTTCTACTTTCAGATGCAATAGGAATTTTTGGGTTAGGTCAATCCGTTCGCGAGATATGGGAGTTTGAAGCCAAGAAATGGTTGAGACGGCAAAAAATTTTTCGCAATTCTGCTGATCCAAACGCTTAACCAGAACGGCCTAGGGGAAAAATACACGTACCGTTGTAATCGGGCGAGTTTCTACTTTCAAATGCAATAGGAATTTTTGGGTTAGGACAATCCGCTCGCGAGATATGAGAATTTGAAGCTAAGAAATGGTTGAGAAGACAACAAATTTTTCGCAATTCTGCTGCTCCAAACGCTTAACCAGAATGGGCTAGGGAAAAAATACACATACCGTTGTAATCGGGCGAGTTTCTACTTTCAGACGCAACTGGAATTATTGGGTTAGGTCAATCCGTTCGCGAGATATGGGAGTTTGAAGTCAAGAAATGGTTGAGAAGACAACAAATTTCTCGCAATTCTGCTGATCCAAACGCTTAACCAGAATGCCCTAGGGAAAAAATACGCACACCGTTGTAATCGGGCGAGTTTCTACTTTCAGACGGAGCAGGAATTTTTGGGTTTGGTCAATCCGTTCGCGAGATATGGGACTTTGGAGCTAAGAAATGGTTGAGAAGACAACAAATTTTTCGCAATTCTGCTGCTCCAAACGCTTAACCAGAATGGGCTAGGGAAAAAATACACATGTCGTTGTAATCGGGAGAGTTTCTACTTTCAGAAGCAACAGGAATTTTTGGGGTTGGTCAATCCGTTCGCGAGATATGGGAGTTCGAAGCCAAGAAATGGTTGAGAAGGCATAAAATTGTTCGCAATTCTGCTGATCCAAACGCTTAACCAGAATGGCCTAGGGAGAAAATACGCATACCGTTGTAATCGGGCGAGTTTCTACTTTCAAATGCAATAGGAATTTTTGGGTTAGGACAATCCGCTCGCGAGATATGAGAGTTTGAAGCTAAGAAATGGTTGAGAAGACAACAAATTTTTCGCAATTCTGCTGCTCCAAACGCTTAACCAGAATGGCGTAGGGAAAAAATACGCATACCGTTGTAATCGGGCGAGTCTCTACTTTCAGACGCAGAAAGAATTTTTGGGTTTGGTCAATCCGTTCGCGAGATATGGGACTTTGAAGCTAAGAAATGGTTGAGAAGACAACAAATTTTTCGCAATTCTGCTGCTCCAAACGCTTAACCAGAATGGGCTAGGGAAAAAATACACATACCGTTGTAATCGGGCGAGATTCTACTTTCAGATGCAATCGGAATTTTTGGGTTAGGTCAATCCGTTCGCGAGATATGGGTGTTTGACGCCAAGAAATGGTTGAGACGGCAAAAAATTTTTCGCAATTCTGCTGCTCCAAACGCTTAACCAGAATGGCCTAGGGAAAAAATACTCATACCGTTGTAATCGGGCGAGTTTCTACTTTCAGATGCAACAGGAATTTTTGGGTTTGGTCAATCCGTTCGCGAGATATGGGACTTTGAAGCTAAGAAATGTTTGAGAAGACAACAAATTTTTCGCAATTCTGCTGCTCCAAACGCTTAACCAGAATGGGCTAGGGGAAAAATACACGTACCGTTGTAATCGGGCAAGTTTCTACTTTCAAATGCAATAGGAATTTTTGGGTTAGGACAATCCGCTCTCGAGATATGAGAGTTTGAAGCTAAGAAATGGTTGAGAAGACAACAAATTTTTCGCAATTCTGCTGCTCCAAACGCTTAACCAGAATGGCCTAGGGGAAAAATACGCATACCGTTGTAATCGGGCGAGATTCTACTTTCAGACGGAGCAGGAATTTTTGGGTTTGGTCAATCCGTTCGCGAGATATGGGACTTTGAAGCTAAGAAATGGTTGAGAAGACAACAAATTTTTCGCAATTCTGCTGCTCCAAACGCTTACCCAGAATGGGCTAGGGAAAAAATGCACATACCGTTGTAATCGGGCGAGTTTCTACTTTCAGACGCAACAGGAATTTTTGGGTTAGGTTAATCCGTTCGCGAGATATGGGAGCTTGAAGCCAAGAAATGGTTGAGAAGGCATAAAATTTTTCGCAATTCTGCTGATCCAAACGCTTAACCAGAACGGCCTAGGGGAAAAATACACGTACCGTTGTAATCGGGCGAGTTTCTACTTTCAAATGCAATAGGAATTTTTGGGTTAGGACAATCCGCTCGCGAGATATGAGAATTTGAAGCTAAGAAATGGTTGAGAAGACAACAAATTTTTCGCAATTCTGCAGCTCCAAACGCTTAACCAGAATGGCCTAGGGAAAAAATACGCACACCGTTGTAATCGGGCGAGTTTCTACTTTCAGACGGAGCAGGAATTTTTGGGTTTGGTCAATCCGTTCGCGAGATATGGGAGTTTGAAGCCAATAAATGGTTGAGAAGGCAAAAAATTTCTCGCAATTCTGCTGATCCAAACGCTTAACCAGAATGCCCTAGGGAAAAAATACGCACACCGTTGTAATCGGGCGAGTTTCTACTTTCAGACGGAGCAGGAATTTTTGGGTTTGGTCAATCCGTTCGCGAGATATGGGACTTTGGAGCTAAGAAATGGTTGAGAAGACAACAAATTTTTCGCAATTCTGCTGCTCCAAACGCTTAACCAGAATGGGCTAGGGAAAAAATACACATGTCGTTGTAATCGGGAGAGTTTCTACTTTCAGAAGCAACAGGAATTTTTGGGGTTGGTCAATCCGTTCGCGAGATATGGGAGTTCGAAGCCAAGAAATGGTTGAGAAGGCATAAAATTTTTCGCAATTCTGCTGATCCAAACGCTTAACCAGAATGGCCTAGGGAGAAAATACGCATACCGTTGTAATCGGGCGAGTTTCTACTTTCAAATGCAATAGGAATTTTTGGGTTAGGACAATCCGCTCGCGAGATATGAGAGTTTGAAGCTAAGAAATGGTTGAGAAGACAACAAATTTTTCGCAATTCTGCTGATCCAAACGCTTAACCAGAATGGCCTAGGGAGAAAATACGCATACCGTTGTAATCGGGCGAGTTTCTACTTTCAGACGGAGCAGGAATTTCTGGGTTTGGTCAATCCGTTCGCGAGATATGGGACTTTGAAGCTAAGAAATGGTTGAGAAGACAACAAATTTTTCGCAATTCTGCTGCTCCAAACGCTTAACCAGAATGGGCTAGGGAAAAAATACACATACCGTTGTAATCGGGCGAGTTTCTACTTTCAGATGCAATAGGAATTTTTGGGTTAGGACAATCCGCTCGCGAGATATGAGAGTTTGAAGCTAAGAAATGGTTGAGAAGACAACAAATTTTTCGCAATTCTGCTGATCCAAACGCTTAACCAGAATGGCCTAGGGAGAAAATACGCATACCGTTGTAATCGGGCGAGTTTCTACTTTCAGACGGAGCAGGAATTTCTGGGTTTGGTCAATCCGTTCGCGAGATATGGGACTTTGAAGCTAAGAAATGGTTGAGAAGACAACAAATTTTTCGCAATTCTGCTGCTCCAAACGCTTAACCAGAATGGGCTAGGGAAAAAATACACATACCGTTGTAATCGGGCGAGTTTCTACTTTCAAATGCAATAGGAATTTTTGGGTTAGGACAATCCGCTCGCGAGATATGAGAGTTTGAAGCTAAGAAATGGTTGAGAAGACAACAAATTTTTCGCAATTCTGCTGATCCAAACGCTTAACCAGAATGGCCTAGGGAGAAAATACGCATACCGTTGTAATCGGGCGAGTTTCTACTTTCAGACGGAGCAGGAATTTCTGGGTTTGGTCAATCCGTTCGCGAGATATGGGACTTTGAAGCTAAGAAATGGTTGAGAAGACAACAAATTTTTCGCAATTCTGCTGCTCCAAACGCTTAACCAGAATGGGCTAGGGAAAAAATACACATACCGTTGTAATCGGGCGAGTTTCTACTTTCAGATGCAATAGGAATTTTTGGGTTAGGTCAATCCGTTCGCGAGATATGGGAGTTTGAAGCCAAGAAATGGTTGAGACGGCAAAAAATTTTTCGCAATTCTGCTGATCCAAACGCTTAACCAGAACGGCCTAGGGGAAAAATACACGTACCGTTGTAATCGGGCGAGTTTCTACTTTCAAATGCAATAGGAATTTTTGGGTTAGGACAATCCGCTCGCGAGATATGAGAATTTGAAGCTAAGAAATGGTTGAGAAGACAACAAATTTTTCGCAATTCTGCTGCTCCAAACGCTTAACCAGAATGGGCTAGGGAAAAAATACACATACCGTTGTAATCGGGCGAGTTTCTACTTTCAGACGCAACTGGAATTATTGGGTTAGGTCAATCCGTTCGCGAGATATGGGAGTTTGAAGTCAAGAAATGGTTGAGAAGACAACAAATTTCTCGCAATTCTGCTGATCCAAACGCTTAACCAGAATGCCCTAGGGAAAAAATACGCACACCGTTGTAATCGGGCGAGTTTCTACTTTCAGACGGAGCAGGAATTTTTGGGTTTGGTCAATCCGTTCGCGAGATATGGGACTTTGGAGCTAAGAAATGGTTGAGAAGACAACAAATTTTTCGCAATTCTGCTGCTCCAAACGCTTAACCAGAATGGGCTAGGGAAAAAATACACATGTCGTTGTAATCGGGAGAGTTTCTACTTTCAGAAGCAACAGGAATTTTTGGGGTTGGTCAATCCGTTCGCGAGATATGGGAGTTCGAAGCCAAGAAATGGTTGAGAAGGCATAAAATTGTTCGCAATTCTGCTGATCCAAACGCTTAACCAGAATGGCCTAGGGAGAAAATACGCATACCGTTGTAATCGGGCGAGTTTCTACTTTCAAATGCAATAGGAATTTTTGGGTTAGGACAATCCGCTCGCGAGATATGAGAGTTTGAAGCTAAGAAATGGTTGAGAAGACAACAAATTTTTCGCAATTCTGCTGCTCCAAACGCTTAACCAGAATGGCGTAGGGAAAAAATACGCATACCGTTGTAATCGGGCGAGTCTCTACTTTCAGACGCAGAAAGAATTTTTGGGTTTGGTCAATCCGTTCGCGAGATATGGGACTTTGAAGCTAAGAAATGGTTGAGAAGACAACA
Organism: Ptiloglossa arizonensis; assembly: GCF_051014685.1. Taxonomy (NCBI): domain Eukaryota; kingdom Metazoa; phylum Arthropoda; class Insecta; order Hymenoptera; family Colletidae; genus Ptiloglossa; species Ptiloglossa arizonensis. The sequence goes on along the minus strand of NW_027478435.1, from coordinate 720,214 downwards.
AATTTTTCGCAATTCTGCTGCTCCAAACGCTTAACCAGAATGGGCTAGGGAAAAAATACACATACCGTTGTAATCGGGCGAGATTCTACTTTCAGATGCAATCGGAATTTTTGGGTTAGGTCAATCCGTTCGCGAGATATGGGTGTTTGAAGCCAAGAAATGGTTGAGACGGCAAAAAATTTTTCGCAATTCTGCTGCTCCAAACGCTTAACCAGAATGGCCTAGGGAAAAAATACTCATACCGTTGTAATCGGGCGAGTTTCTACTTTCAGATGCAACAGGAATTTTTGGGTTTGGTCAATCCGTTCGCGAGATATGGGACTTTGAAGCTAAGAAATGTTTGAGAAGACAACAAATTTTTCGCAATTCTGCTGCTCCAAACGCTTAACCAGAATGGGCTAGGGGAAAAATACACGTACCGTTGTAATCGGGCAAGTTTCTACTTTCAAATGCAATAGGAATTTTTGGGTTAGGACAATCCGCTCTCGAGATATGAGAGTTTGAAGCTAAGAAATGGTTGAGAAGACAACAAATTTTTCGCAATTCTGCTGCTCCAAACGCTTAACCAGAATGGCCTAGGGGAAAAATACGCATACCGTTGTAATCGGGCGAGATTCTACTTTCAGACGGAGCAGGAATTTTTGGGTTTGGTCAATCCGTTCGCGAGATATGGGACTTTGAAGCTAAGAAATGGTTGAGAAGACAACAAATTTTTCGCAATTCTGCTGCTCCAAACGCTTACCCAGAATGGGCTAGGGAAAAAATGCACATACCGTTGTAATCGGGCGAGTTTCTACTTTCAGACGCAACAGGAATTTTTGGGTTAGGTTAATCCGTTCGCGAGATATGGGAGCTTGAAGCCAAGAAATGGTTGAGAAGGCATAAAATTTTTCGCAATTCTGCTGATCCAAACGCTTAACCAGAACGGCCTAGGGGAAAAATACACGTACCGTTGTAATCGGGCGAGTTTCTACTTTCAAATGCAATAGGAATTTTTGGGTTAGGACAATCCGCTCGCGAGATATGAGAATTTGAAGCTAAGAAATGGTTGAGAAGACAACAAATTTTTCGCAATTCTGCAGCTCCAAACGCTTAACCAGAATGGCCTAGGGAAAAAATACGCACACCGTTGTAATCGGGCGAGTTTCTACTTTCAGACGGAGCAGGAATTTTTGGGTTTGGTCAATCCGTTCGCGAGATATGGGAGTTTGAAGCCAATAAATGGTTGAGAAGGCAAAAAATTTCTCGCAATTCTGCTGATCCAAACGCTTAACCAGAATGCCCTAGGGAAAAAATACGCACACCGTTGTAATCGGGCGAGTTTCTACTTTCAGACGGAGCAGGAATTTTTGGGTTTGGTCAATCCGTTCGCGAGATATGGGACTTTGGAGCTAAGAAATGGTTGAGAAGACAACAAATTTTTCGCAATTCTGCTGCTCCAAACGCTTAACCAGAATGGGCTAGGGAAAAAATACACATGTCGTTGTAATCGGGAGAGTTTCTACTTTCAGAAGCAACAGGAATTTTTGGGGTTGGTCAATCCGTTCGCGAGATATGGGAGTTCGAAGCCAAGAAATGGTTGAGAAGGCATAAAATTTTTCGCAATTCTGCTGATCCAAACGCTTAACCAGAATGGCCTAGGGAGAAAATACGCATACCGTTGTAATCGGGCGAGTTTCTACTTTCAAATGCAATAGGAATTTTTGGGTTAGGACAATCCGCTCGCGAGATATGAGAGTTTGAAGCTAAGAAATGGTTGAGAAGACAACAAATTTTTCGCAATTCTGCTGATCCAAACGCTTAACCAGAATGGCCTAGGGAGAAAATACGCATACCGTTGTAATCGGGCGAGTTTCTACTTTCAGACGGAGCAGGAATTTCTGGGTTTGGTCAATCCGTTCGCGAGATATGGGACTTTGAAGCTAAGAAATGGTTGAGAAGACAACAAATTTTTCGCAATTCTGCTGCTCCAAACGCTTAACCAGAATGGGCTAGGGAAAAAATACACATACCGTTGTAATCGGGCGAGTTTCTACTTTCAGATGCAATAGGAATTTTTGGGTTAGGTCAATCCGTTCGCGAGATATGGGAGTTTGAAGCCAAGAAATGGTTGAGACGGCAAAAAATTTTTCGCAATTCTGCTGATCCAAACGCTTAACCAGAACGGCCTAGGGGAAAAATACACGTACCGTTGTAATCGGGCGAGTTTCTACTTTCAAATGCAATAGGAATTTTTGGGTTAGGACAATCCGCTCGCGAGATATGAGAATTTGAAGCTAAGAAATGGTTGAGAAGACAACAAATTTTTCGCAATTCTGCTGCTCCAAACGCTTACCCAGAATGGGCTAGGGAAAAAATGCACATACCGTTGTAATCGGGCGAGTTTCTACTTTCAGACGCAACAGGAATTTTTGGGTTAGGTTAATCCGTTCGCGAGATATGGGAGCTTGAAGCCAAGAAATGGTTGAGAAGGCATAAAATTTTTCGCAATTCTGCTGATCCAAACGCTTAACCAGAACGGCCTAGGGGAAAAATACACGTACCGTTGTAATCGGGCGAGTTTCTACTTTCAAATGCAATAGGAATTTTTGGGTTAGGACAATCCGCTCGCGAGATATGAGAATTTGAAGCTAAGAAATGGTTGAGAAGACAACAAATTTTTCGCAATTCTGCAGCTCCAAACGCTTAACCAGAATGGCCTAGGGAAAAAATACGCACACCGTTGTAATCGGGCGAGTTTCTACTTTCAGACGCAACTGGAATTATTGGGTTAGGTCAATCCGTTCGCGAGATATGGGAGTTTGAAGTCAAGAAATGGTTGAGAAGACAACAAATTTCTCGCAATTCTGCTGATCCAAACGCTTAACCAGAATGCCCTAGGGAAAAAATACGCACACCGTTGTAATCGGGCGAGTTTCTACTTTCAGACGGAGCAGGAATTTTTGGGTTTGGTCAATCCGTTCGCGAGATATGGGACTTTGGAGCTAAGAAATGGTTGAGAAGACAACAAATTTTTCGCAATTCTGCTGCTCCAAACGCTTAACCAGAATGGGCTAGGGAAAAAATACACATGTCGTTGTAATCGGGAGAGTTTCTACTTTCAGAAGCAACAGGAATTTTTGGGGTTGGTCAATCCGTTCGCGAGATATGGGAGTTCGAAGCCAAGAAATGGTTGAGAAGGCATAAAATTGTTCGCAATTCTGCTGATCCAAACGCTTAACCAGAATGGCCTAGGGAGAAAATACGCATACCGTTGTAATCGGGCGAGTTTCTACTTTCAAATGCAATAGGAATTTTTGGGTTAGGACAATCCGCTCGCGAGATATGAGAGTTTGAAGCTAAGAAATGGTTGAGAAGACAACAAATTTTTCGCAATTCTGCTGCTCCAAACGCTTAACCAGAATGGCGTAGGGAAAAAATACGCATACCGTTGTAATCGGGCGAGTCTCTACTTTCAGACGCAGAAAGAATTTTTGGGTTTGGTCAATCCGTTCGCGAGATATGGGACTTTGAAGCTAAGAAATGGTTGAGAAGACAACAAATTTTTCGCAATTCTGCTGCTCCAAACGCTTAACCAGAATGGGCTAGGGAAAAAATACACATACCGTTGTAATCGGGCGAGATTCTACTTTCAGATGCAATCGGAATTTTTGGGTTAGGTCAATCCGTTCGCGAGATATGGGTGTTTGAAGCCAAGAAATGGTTGAGACGGCAAAAAATTTTTCGCAATTCTGCTGCTCCAAACGCTTAACCAGAATGGCCTAGGGAAAAAATACTCATACCGTTGTAATCGGGCGAGTTTCTACTTTCAGATGCAACAGGAATTTTTGGGTTTGGTCAATCCGTTCGCGAGATATGGGACTTTGAAGCTAAGAAATGTTTGAGAAGACAACAAATTTTTCGCAATTCTGCTGCTCCAAACGCTTAACCAGAATGGGCTAGGGGAAAAATACACGTACCGTTGTAATCGGGCAAGTTTCTACTTTCAAATGCAATAGGAATTTTTGGGTTAGGACAATCCGCTCTCGAGATATGAGAGTTTGAAGCTAAGAAATGGTTGAGAAGACAACAAATTTTTCGCAATTCTGCTGCTCCAAACGCTTAACCAGAATGGCCTAGGGGAAAAATACGCATACCGTTGTAATCGGGCGAGATTCTACTTTCAGACGGAGCAGGAATTTTTGGGTTTGGTCAATCCGTTCGCGAGATATGGGACTTTGAAGCTAAGAAATGGTTGAGAAGACAACAAATTTTTCGCAATTCTGCTGCTCCAAACGCTTACCCAGAATGGGCTAGGGAAAAAATGCACATACCGTTGTAATCGGGCGAGTTTCTACTTTCAGACGCAACAGGAATTTTTGGGTTAGGTTAATCCGTTCGCGAGATATGGGAGCTTGAAGCCAAGAAATGGTTGAGAAGGCATAAAATTTTTCGCAATTCTGCTGATCCAAACGCTTAACCAGAACGGCCTAGGGGAAAAATACACGTACCGTTGTAATCGGGCGAGTTTCTACTTTCAAATGCAATAGGAATTTTTGGGTTAGGACAATCCGCTCGCGAGATATGAGAATTTGAAGCTAAGAAATGGTTGAGAAGACAACAAATTTTTCGCAATTCTGCAGCTCCAAACGCTTAACCAGAATGGCCTAGGGAAAAAATACGCACACCGTTGTAATCGGGCGAGTTTCTACTTTCAGACGGAGCAGGAATTTTTGGGTTTGGTCAATCCGTTCGCGAGATATGGGAGTTTGAAGCCAATAAATGGTTGAGAAGGCAAAAAATTTCTCGCAATTCTGCTGATCCAAACGCTTAACCAGAATGCCCTAGGGAAAAAATACGCACACCGTTGTAATCGGGCGAGTTTCTACTTTCAGACGGAGCAGGAATTTTTGGGTTTGGTCAATCCGTTCGCGAGATATGGGACTTTGGAGCTAAGAAATGGTTGAGAAGACAACAAATTTTTCGCAATTCTGCTGCTCCAAACGCTTAACCAGAATGGGCTAGGGAAAAAATACACATGTCGTTGTAATCGGGAGAGTTTCTACTTTCAGAAGCAACAGGAATTTTTGGGGTTGGTCAATCCGTTCGCGAGATATGGGAGTTCGAAGCCAAGAAATGGTTGAGAAGGCATAAAATTTTTCGCAATTCTGCTGATCCAAACGCTTAACCAGAATGGCCTAGGGAGAAAATACGCATACCGTTGTAATCGGGCGAGTTTCTACTTTCAAATGCAATAGGAATTTTTGGGTTAGGACAATCCGCTCGCGAGATATGAGAGTTTGAAGCTAAGAAATGGTTGAGAAGACAACAAATTTTTCGCAATTCTGCTGATCCAAACGCTTAACCAGAATGGCCTAGGGAGAAAATACGCATACCGTTGTAATCGGGCGAGTTTCTACTTTCAGACGGAGCAGGAATTTCTGGGTTTGGTCAATCCGTTCGCGAGATATGGGACTTTGAAGCTAAGAAATGGTTGAGAAGACAACAAATTTTTCGCAATTCTGCTGCTCCAAACGCTTAACCAGAATGGGCTAGGGAAAAAATACACATACCGTTGTAATCGGGCGAGTTTCTACTTTCAGATGCAATAGGAATTTTTGGGTTAGGTCAATCCGTTCGCGAGATATGGGAGTTTGAAGCCAAGAAATGGTTGAGACGGCAAAAAATTTTTCGCAATTCTGCTGATCCAAACGCTTAACCAGAACGGCCTAGGGGAAAAATACACGTACCGTTGTAATCGGGCGAGTTTCTACTTTCAAATGCAATAGGAATTTTTGGGTTAGGACAATCCGCTCGCGAGATATGAGAATTTGAAGCTAAGAAATGGTTGAGAAGACAACAAATTTTTCGCAATTCTGCTGCTCCAAACGCTTAACCAGAATGGGCTAGGGAAAAAATACACATACCGTTGTAATCGGGCGAGTTTCTACTTTCAGACGCAACTGGAATTATTGGGTTAGATCAATCCGTTCGCGAGATATGGGAGTTTGAAGTCAAGAAATGGTTGAGAAGACAACAAATTTCTCGCAATTCTGCTGATCCAAACGCTTAACCAGAATGCCCTAGGGAAAAAATACGCACACCGTTGTAATCGGGCGAGTTTCTACTTTCAGACGGAGCAGGAATTTTTGGGTTTGGTCAATCCGTTCGCGAGATATGGGACTTTGGAGCTAAGAAATGGTTGAGAAGACAACAAATTTTTCGCAATTCTGCTGCTCCAAACGCTTAACCAGAATGGGCTAGGGAAAAAATACACATGTCGTTGTAATCGGGAGAGTTTCTACTTTCAGAAGCAACAGGAATTTTTGGGGTTGGTCAATCCGTTCGCGAGATATGGGAGTTCGAAGCCAAGAAATGGTTGAGAAGGCATAAAATTTTTCGCAATTCTGCTGATCCAAACGCTTAACCAGAATGGCCTAGGGAGAAAATACGCATACCGTTGTAATCGGGCGAGTTTCTACTTTCAAATGCAATAGGAATTTTTGGGTTAGGACAATCCGCTCGCGAGATATGAGAGTTTGAAGCTAAGAAATGGTTGAGAAGACAACAAATTTTTCGCAATTCTGCTGCTCCAAACGCTTAACCAGAATGGCGTAGGGAAAAAATACGCATACCGTTGTAATCGGGCGAGTCTCTACTTTCAGACGCAGAAAGAATTTTTGGGTTTGGTCAATCCGTTCGCGAGATATGGGACTTTGAAGCTAAGAAATGGTTGAGAAGACAACAAATTTTTCGCAATTCTGCTGCTCCAAACGCTTAACCAGAATGGGCTAGGGAAAAAATACACATACCGTTGTAATCGGGCGAGATTCTACTTTCAGATGCAATCGGAATTTTTGGGTTAGGTCAATCCGTTCGCGAGATATGGGTGTTTGAAGCCAAGAAATGGTTGAGACGGCAAAAAATTTTTCGCAATTCTGCTGCTCCAAACGCTTAACCAGAATGGCCTAGGGAAAAAATACTCATACCGTTGTAATCGGGCGAGTTTCTACTTTCAGATGCAACAGGAATTTTTGGGTTTGATCAATCCGTTCGCGAGATATGGGACTTTGAAGCTAAGAAATGTTTGAGAAGACAACAAATTTTTCGCAATTCTGCTGCTCCAAACGCTTAACCAGAATGGGCTAGGGGAAAAATACACGTACCGTTGTAATCGGGCAAGTTTCTACTTTCAAATGCAATAGGAATTTTTGGGTTAGGACAATCCGCTCTCGAGATATGAGAGTTTGAAGCTAAGAAATGGTTGAGAAGACAACAAATTTTTCGCAATTCTGCTGCTCCAAACGCTTAACCAGAATGGCCTAGGGGAAAAATACGCATACCGTTGTAATCGGGCGAGATTCTACTTTCAGACGGAGCAGGAATTTTTGGGTTTGGTCAATCCGTTCGCGAGATATGGGACTTTGAAGCTAAGAAATGGTTGAGAAGACAACAAATTTTTCGCAATTCTGCTGCTCCAAACGCTTACCCAGAATGGGCTAGGGAAAAAATGCACATACCGTTGTAATCGGGCGAGTTTCTACTTTCAGACGCAACAGGAATTTTTGGGTTAGGTTAATCCGTTCGCGAGATATGGGAGCTTGAAGCCAAGAAATGGTTGAGAAGGCATAAAATTTTTCGCAATTCTGCTGATCCAAACGCTTAACCAGAACGGCCTAGGGGAAAAATACACGAACCGTTGTAATCGGGCGAGTTTCTACTTTCAAATGCAATAGGAATTTTTGGGTTAGGACAATCCGCTCTCGAGATATGAGAGTTTGAAGCTAAGAAATGGTTGTGAAGACAACAAATTTTGGCAATTCTGCTGCTCCAAACGCTTAACCAGAATGGTCTAGGGAAAAAATACACATACCGTTGTAATCGGGAGAGTTTCTACTTTCACAAGCAACAGGAATTTTTGGGTTTGGTCAATCCGTTCGCGAGATATGGGAGCTTGAAGCCAAGAAATGGTTGAGAAGGCATAAAATTTTTCGCAATTCTGCTGATCCAAACGCTTAACCAGAACGGCCTAGGGGAAAAATACACGTACCGTTGTAATCGGGCGAGTTTCTACTTTCAAATGCAATAGGAATTTTTGGGTTAGGACAATCCGCTCTCGAGATATGAGAGTTTGAAGCTAAGAAATGGTTGAGAAGACAACAAATTTTTCGCAATTCTGCTGCTCCAAACGCTTAACCAGAATGGCCTAGGGAAAAAATACGTACACCGTTGTAATCGGGCGAGTTTCTACTTTCAGAAGCAGAAGGAATTTTTGGGTTTGGTCAATCCGTTCAAGAGATATGGGACTTTGAAGCTAAGAATTGGTTGAGAAGACATCAAATTTTTCGCAATTCTGCTGCTCCAAACGCTTACCCAGAATGGGCTAGGGAAAAAATGCACATACCGTTGTAATCGGGCGAGTTTCTACTTTCAGACGCAACAGGAATTTTTGGGTTAGGTCAATCCGTTCGCGTGATATGGGAGTTTGAATCTAAGAAATGGTTGAGAAGACAACAAATTTTTGCACTTCTGCTGCTCCAAACGCTTAACCAGAATGGCCTAGGTAAAAAATACACATACCGTTGTAATCGGACGAGTTTCAGATGCAACAGGAATTTTTGGGTTAGGTCAATCCGTTCGCGAGATATGGGAGTTTGAAGCTAAGAAATGGTTGAGAAGACAACAAATTTTTCGCAATTCTGCTGCTCCAAACGCTTAACCAGAATGGCCAAGGGAAAAAATACGCATACCGTTGTAATCGGGCGAATTTCTACTTTCAGATGCAATAGGAATTTTTGGGTTAGGTCAATCCGTTCGCGAGATATGGGAGTTTGAAGACCAGAAATGGTTGAGAAGGCAAAAAATTTTTCGCAATTCTGCTGCTCCAAAAGCTTAACCAGAATGGCCTCAAGAAAAAATACACATACCGTTGTAATCGGGCGAGTTTCTACTTTCAGATGCAATAGGAATTTTTGGGTTTGGTCAATCCGTTCGCGAGATATGGGAGCTTGAAGCCAAGAAATGGTTGAGAAGGCATAAAATTTTTCGCAATTCTGCTGATCCAAACGCTTAACCAGAACGGCCTAGGGGAAAAATACACGTACCGTTGTAATCGGGCGAGTTTCTACTTTCAAATGCAATAGGAATTTTTGGGTTAGGACAATCCGTTCGCGAGATATGGGAGCTTGAAGCCAAGAAATGGTTGAGAAGGCATAAAATTTTTCGCAATTCTGCTGATCCAAACGCTTAACCAGAACGGCCTAGGGGAAAAATACACGTACCGTTGTAATCGGGCGAGTTTCTACTTTCAAATGCAATAGGAATTTTTGGGTTAGGACAATCCGCTCTCGAGATATGAGAGTTTGAAGCTAAGAAATGGTTGAGAAGACAACAAATTTTTCGCAATTCTGCTGATCCAAACGCTTAACCAGAATGCCCTAGGGAAAAAATACGCACACCGTTGTAATCGGGCGACTTTCTACTTTCAGACGGAGCAGGAATTTTTGGGTTTGGTCAATCCGTTCGCGAGATATGGGAGTTTGAAGCCAATAAATGGTTGAGAAGGCAAAAAATTTCTCGCAATTCTGCTGATCCAAACGCTTAACCAGAATGCCCTAGGGAAAAAATACGCACACCGTTGTAATCGGGCGAGTTTCTACTTTCAGACGGAGCAGGAATTTTTGGGTTTGGTCAATCCGTTCGCGAGATATGGGACTTTGGAGCTAAGAAATGGTTGAGAAGACAACAAATTTTTCGCAATTCTGCTGCTCCAAACGCTTAACCAGAATGGGCTAGGGAAAAAATACACATGTCGTTGTAATCGGGAGAGTTTCTACTTTCAGAAGCAACAGGAATTTTTGGGGTTGGTCAATCCGTTCGCGAGATATGGGAGTTCGAAGCCAAGAAATGGTTGAGAAGGCATAAAATTTTTCGCAATTCTGCTGATCCAAACGCTTAACCAGAATGGCCTAGGGAGAAAATACGCATACCGTTGTAATCGGGCGAGTTTCTACTTTCAAATGCAATAGGAATTTTTGGGTTAGGACAATCCGCTCGCGAGATATGAGAGTTTGAAGCTAAGAAATGGTTGAGAAGACAACAAATTTTTCGCAATTCTGCTGATCCAAACGCTTAACCAGAATGGCCTAGGGAGAAAATACGCATACCGTTGTAATCGGGCGAGTTTCTACTTTCAGACGGAGCAGGAATTTCTGGGTTTGGTCAATCCGTTCGCGAGATATGGGACTTTGAAGCTAAGAAATGGTTGAGAAGACAACAAATTTTTCGCAATTCTGCTGCTCCAAACGCTTAACCAGAATGGGCTAGTGAAAAAATACACATACCGTTGTAATCGGGCGAGTTTCTACTTTCAGATGCAATAGGAATTTTTGGGTTAGGTCAATCCGTTCGCGAGATATGGGAGTTTGAAGCCAAGAAATGGTTGAGACGGCAAAAAATTTTTCGCAATTCTGCTGATCCAAACGCTTAACCAGAACGGCCTAGGGGAAAAATACACGTACCGTTGTAATCGGGCGAGTTTCTACTTTCAAATGCAATAGGAATTTTTGGGTTAGGACAATCCGCTCGCGAGATATGAGAATTTGAAGCTAAGAAATGGTTGAGAAGACAACAAATTTTTCGCAATTCTGCTGCTCCAAACGCTTAACCAGAATGGGCTAGGGAAAAAATACACATACCGTTGTAATCGGGCGAGTTTCTACTTTCAGACGCAACTGGAATTATTGGGTTAGGTCAATCCGTTCGCGAGATATGGGAGTTTGAAGTCAAGAAATGGTTGAGAAGACAACAAATTTCTCGCAATTCTGCTGATCCAAACGCTTAACCAGAATGCCCTAGGGAAAAAATACGCACACCGTTGTAATCGGGCGAGTTTCTACTTTCAGACGGAGCAGGAATTTTTGGGTTTGGTCAATCCGTTCGCGAGATATGGGACTTTGGAGCTAAGAAATGGTTGAGAAGACAACAAATTTTTCGCAATTCTGCTGCTCCAAACGCTTAACCAGAATGGGCTAGGGAAAAAATACACATGTCGTTGTAATCGGGAGAGTTTCTACTTTCAGAAGCAACAGGAATTTTTGGGGTTGGTCAATCCGTTCGCGAGATATGGGAGTTCGAAGCCAAGAAATGGTTGAGAAGGCATAAAATTTTTCGCAATTCTGCTGATCCAAACGCTTAACCAGAATGGCCTAGGGAGAAAATACGCATACCGTTGTAATCGGGCGAGTTTCTACTTTCAAATGCAATAGGAATTTTTGGGTTAGGACAATCCGCTCGCGAGATATGAGAGTTTGAAGCTAAGAAATGGTTGAGAAGACAACAAATTTTTCGCAATTCTGCTGCTCCAAACGCTTAACCAGAATGGCGTAGGGAAAAAATACGCATACCGTTGTAATCGGGCGAGTCTCTACTTTCAGACGCAGAAAGAATTTTTGGGTTTGGTCAATCCGTTCGCGAGATATGGGACTTTGAAGCTAAGAAATGGTTGAGAAGACAACAAATTTTTCGCAATTCTGCTGCTCCAAACGCTTAACCAGAATGGCCTAGGGGAAAAATACGCATACCGTTGTAATCGGGCGAGATTCTACTTTCAGACGGAGCAGGAATTTTTGGGTTTGGTCAATCCGTTCGCGAGATATGGGACTTTGAAGCTAAGAAATGGTTGAGAAGACAACAAATTTTTCGCAATTCTGCTGCTCCAAACGCTTACCCAGAATGGGCTAGGGAAAAAATGCACATACCGTTGTAATCGGGCGAGTTTCTACTTTCAGACGCAACAGGAATTTTTGGGTTAGGTCAATCCGTTCGCGAGATATGGGAGCTTGAAGCCAAGAAATGGTTGAGAAGGCATAAAATTTTTCGCAATTCTGCTGATCCAAACGCTTAACCAGAACGGCCTAGGGGAAAAATACACGTACCGTTGTAATCGGGCGAGTTTCTACTTTCAAATGCAATAGGAATTTTTGGGTTAGGACAATCCGCTCTCGAGATATGAGAGTTTGAAGCTAAGAAATGGTTGAGAAGACAACAAATTTTTCGCAATTCTGCTGCTCCAAACGCTTAACCAGAATGGCCTAGGGAAAAAATACGTACACCGTTGTAATCGGGCGAGTTTCTACTTTCAGAAGCAGAAGGAATTTTTGGGTTTGGTCAATCCGTTCAAGAGATATGGGACTTTGAAGCTAAGAATTGGTTGAGAAGACATCAAATTTTTCGCAATTCTGCTGCTCCAAACGCTTACCCAGAATGGGCTAGGGAAAAAATGCACATACCGTTGTAATCGGGCGAGTTTCTACTTTCAGACGCAACAGGAATTTTTGGGTTAGGTCAATCCGTTCGCGTGATATGGGAGTTTGAATCTAAGAAATGGTTGAGAAGGCAAAAAATTTCTCGCAATTCTGCTGCTCCAAACGCTTAACCAGAATGCCCTAGGGAAAAAATACACATACCGCTGTAATCGGGCGAGTTTCTACTTTCAGATGCAACAGGAATTTTTGGGTTAGGTCAATCCGTTCGCGAGATATGGGAGTTTGAAGCTAAGAAATGGTTGAGAAGACAACAAATTTTTCGCAATTCTGCTGCTCCAAACGCTTAACCAGAATGGCCAAGGGAAAAAATACGCATACCGTTGTAATCGGGCGAATTTCTACTTTCAGATGCAATAGGAATTTTTGGGTTAGGTCAATCCGTTCGCGAGATATGGGAGTTTGAAGACCAGAAATGGTTGAGAAGGCAAAAAATTTTTCGCAATTCTGCTGCTCCAAAAGCTTAACCAGAATGGCCTCAAGAAAAAATACACATACCGTTGTAATCGGGCGAGTTTCTACTTTCAGATGCAATAGGAATTTTTGGGTTAGGTCAATCCGTTCGCGAGATATGGGAGTTTGAAGCTAAGAAATTGTTGAGAAGACAACAAATTTTTCGCAATTCTGCTGCTCCAAACGCTTAACCAGAGTGGCCTAGGGAAAAAATACGCATACCGTTGTAATCGGGCGAATTTCTACTTTCAGATGCAATAGGAATTTTTGGGTTAGGTCAATCGGTTCGCGAGAAATGGGAGTTTGAAGCCAAGAAATGGTTGAGAAGGCAAAAAACTTTTCGCAATTCTGCTGCTCCAAACGCTTAACCAGAATGGCCTAGGGAAAAAATACACATACCGTTGTGATCGGGAGAGTTTCTACATTCAGACGCAGCAGGAATTTTTTGGGTTTGGTCAATCCGTTCGCGAGATATGGGACTTTGAACCTAAGAAATGGTTGTGAAGACAACAAATTTTTGCAATTCTGCTGCTCCAAACGCTTAACCAGAATGGTCTAGGGAAAAAATACACATACCGTTGTAATCGGGAGAGTTTCTACTTTCACATGCAACAGGAATTTTTGGGTTTGGTCAATCCGTTCGCGAGATATGGGAGTTTGAAGCCAAGAAATGGTTGAGAAGGCATAAAATTTTTCGCAATTCTGCTGATCCAAACGCTTAACCAGAATGCCCTAGGGAAAAAATACACATACCGTTGTAATCGGGCGAGTTTCTACTTTCAGATGCAATAGGAATTTTTGGGTTAGGTCAATCCGTTCGCGAGATATGGGAGTTTGAAGCCAAGAAATGGTTGGGGCGGCAAAAAATTTTTCGCAATTCTGCTGCTCCAAACGCTTAACCAGAATGGCATAGGGAAAAAATTCGCATACCGTTGTAATCGGGCGAGTTTCTACTTTCAGATGCAACAGGAATTTTTGGGTTTGGTCAATCCGTTCGCGAGATATGGGACTTTGAAGCTATGAAACGGTTGAGAAGACAACAAATTTTTCGCAATTCTGCTGCTCCAAACGCTTAACCAGAATGGCCTAGGGAATAAATACGTACACCATTGTAATCGGGCGAGTTTCTACTTTCAGACGCAGAAGGAATTTTTGGGTTTGGTCAATACGTTCGCGAGATATGGGACTTTGAAGCTAAGAAATGGTTGAGAAGACAACAAATTTTTCGCAATTCTGCTGCTCCAAACGCTTACCCAGAATGGCATAGGGAAAAAATACGCATACCGTTGTAATCGGGCGAGTTTCTACTTTCAGATGCAACAGGAATTTTTGGGTTTGGTCAATCCGTTCGCGAGATATGGGACTTTGAAGCTATGAAACGGTTGAGAAGACAACAAATTTTTCGCAATTCTGCTGCTCCAAACGCTTAACCAGAATGGCCTAGGGAAAAAATACGCATACCGTTGTAATCGGGCGAGTTTCTACTTTCAGACGGAGCAGGAATTTTTGCGTTTGGTCAATCCGTTCGCGAGATATGGGACTTTGAAGCTAAGAAATGGTTGAGAAGACAACAAATTTTTCCAAATTCTGCTGCTCCAAACGCTTAACCAGAATGGGCTAGGGAAAAAATACACATACCGTTGTAATCGGGAGAGTTTGTACTTTCAGACGCAGCAGGTATTCTTTGGGTTTGGTCAATCCGTTCGCGAGATATGGGACTTTGAAGCTAAGAAATGGTTGTGAAGACAACAAATTTTTGCAATTCTGCTGCTCCAAACGCTTAACCAGAATGGTCTAGGGAAAAAATACACATACCGTTGTAATCGGGAGAGTTTCTACTTTCACAAGCAACAGGAATTTTTGGGGTTGGTCAATCCGTTCGCGAGATATGGGAGTTTGAAGCCAAGAAATGGTTGAGAAGGCATAAAATTTTTCGCAATTCTGCTGATCCAAACGCTTAACCAGAACGGCCTAGGGGAAAAATACACGTACCGTTGTAATCGGGCGAGTTTCTACTTTCAAATGCAATAGGAATTTTTGGGTTAGGACAATCCGCTCGCGAGATATGAGAGTTTGAAGCTAAGAAATGGTTGAGAAGACAACAAATTTTTCGCAATTCTGCTGCTCCAAACGCTTAACCAGAATGGCCTAGGGAATAAATACGTACACCGTTGTAATCGGGCGAGTTTCTACTTTCAGACGCAGAAGGAATTTTTGGGTTTGGTCAATACGTTCGCGAGATATGGGACTTTGAAGCTAAGAAGTGGTTGAGAAGACAACAAATTTTTCGCAATTCTGCTGCTCCAAACGCTTACCCAGAATGGGCTAGGGAAAAAATGCACATACCGTTGTAATCGGGCGAGTTTCTACTTTCAGACGCAACAGGAATTTTTGGGTTAGGTCAATCCGTTCGCGAGATATGGGAGTTTGAATCTAAGAAATGGTTGAGAAGACAACAAATTTTTGCAATTCTGCTGCTCCAAACGCTTAACCAGAATGGCCTAGGTAAAAAATACACATACCGTTGTAATCGGACGAGTTTCTACTTTCAGACGCAACAGGAATTTTTGGGTTAGGTCAATCGGTTCGCGAGAAATGGGAGTTTGAAGCCAAGGAATGGTTGAGAAGGCAAAAAATTTTTCGCAATTCTGCTGCTCCAAACGCTTAACCAGAATGGCCAAGGGAAAAAATACGCATACCGTTGTAATCGGGCGAATTTCTACTTTCAGATGCAATAGGAATTTTTGGGTTAGGTAAATCGGTTCGCGAGAAATGGGAGTTTGAAGCCAAGAAATGGTTGAGAAGGCAAAAAATTTTTCGCAATTCTGCTGCTCCAAACGCTTAACCAGAATGGCCTAGGGAAAAAATACACATACCATTGTAATCGGGCGAGTTTCTACTTTAAGATGCAATAGGAATTTTTGGGTTAGGTCAATCCGTTCGCGAGATATGGGAGTTTGAAGACCAGAAATGGTTGAGAAGGCAAAAAAATTTTCGCAATTCTGCTGCTCCAAAAGCATAACCAGAATGGCCTCAAGAAAAAATACACATACCGTTGTAATCGGGCGAGTTTCTACTTTCAGATGCAATAGGAATTTTTGGGTTAGGTCAATCCGTTCGCGAGATATGGGAGTTTGAAGCTAAGAAATTGTTGAGAAGACAACAAATTTTTCGCAATTCTGCTGCTCCAAACGCTTAACCAGAATGGCCTAGGGAAAAAATACGCATACCGTTGTAATCGGGCGAATTTCTACTTTCAGATGCAATAGGAATTTTTGGGTTAGGTCAATCGGTTCGCGAGAAATGGGAGTTTGAAGCCAAGAAATGGTTGAGAAGGCAAAAAATTTTTCGCAATTCTGCTGCTGCAAACGCTTAACCAGAATGGCCTAGGGAAAAAATACACATACCGTTGTAATCGGGAGAGTTTCTACTTTCAGACGCAGCAGGAATTTTTTGGGTTTGGTCAATCCGTTCGCGAGATATGGGACTTTGAAGCTAAGAAATGGTTGTGAAGACAACAAATTTTTGCAATTCTGCTGCTCCAAACGCTTAACCAGAATGGTCTAGGGAAAAAATACACATACCGTTGTAATCGGGAGAGTTTCTACTTTCACAAGCAACAGGAATTTTTGGGTTTGGTCAATCCGTTCGCGAGATATGGGAGTTTGAAGCCAAGAAATGGTTGAGAAGGCATAAAATTTTTCGCAATTCTGCTGATCCAAACGCTTAACCAGAACGGCCTAGGGGAAAAAATACGCATACCGTTGTAATCGGGCGAGTTTCTACTTTCAGACGCAGAAGGAATTTTTGGGTTTGGTCAATCCGTTCGCGAGATATGGGACTTTGAAGCTAAGAAATGGTTGAGAAGACAACAAATTTTTCGCAATTCTGCTGCTCCAAACGCTTAACCAGAATGGGCTAGGGAAAAAATACACATACCGTTGTAATCGGGCGAGTTTCTACTTTCAGACGCAACAGGAATTTTTGGTTTAGGTCAATCCGTTCGCGAGATATGGGAGTTTGAAGCCAATAAATGGTTGAGAAGGCAAAAAATTTCTCCCAATTCTGCTGATCCAAACGCTTAACCAGAATGCCCTAGGGAAAAAATACGCATACCGTTGTAATCGGGCGAGTTTCTACTTTCAGACGGAGCAGGAATTTTTGGGTTTGGTCAATCCGTTCGCGAGATATGGGAGTTTGAAGCCAAGAAATGGTTGAGAAGGCAAAAAATTTCTCGCAATTCTGCTGCTCCAAACGCTTAACCAGAATGCCCTAGGGAAAAAATACGCATACCGTTGTAATCGGGCGAATTTCTACTTTCAGATGCAATAGGAATTTTTGGGTTAGGTCAATCGGTTCGCGAGAAATGGGAGTTTGAAGCCAAGAAACGGTTGAGAAGGCAAAAAATTTTTCGCAATTCTGCTGCTCCAAACGCTTAACCAGAATGGCCTAGGGAAAAAATACACATACCGTTGTAATCGGGCGAGTTTCTACTTTAAGATGCAATTGGAATTTTTGGGTTAGGTCAATCCGTTCGCGAGATATGGGAGTTTGAATACCAGAAATGGTTGAGAAGGCAAAAAATTTTTCGCAATTCTGCTGCTCCAAAAGCTTAACCAGAATGGCCTCAGGAAAAAATACACATACCGTTGTAATCGGGCGAGTTTCTACTTTCAGATGCAATAGGAATTTTTGGGTTAGGTAACTCGGTTCGCGAGAAATGGGAGTTTGAAGCCAAGAAATGGTTGAGAAGGCAAAAAATTTTTCGCAATTCTGCTGCTCCAAACGCTTAACCAGAATGGCCTAGGGAAAAAATACACATACCATTGTAATCGGGCGAGTTTCTACTTTAAGATGCAATAGGAATTTTTGGGTTAGGTCAATCCGTTCGCGAGATATGGGAGTTTGAAGACCAGAAATGGTTGAGAAGGCAAAAAAATTTTCGCAATTCTGCTGCTCCAAAAGCATAACCAGAATGGCCTCAAGAAAAAATACACATACCGTTGTAATCGGGCGAGTTTCTACTTTCAGATGCAATAGGAATTTTTGGGTTAGGTCAATCCGTTCGCGAGATATGGGAGTTTGAAGCTAAGAAATTGTTGAGAAGACAACAAATTTTTCGCAATTCTGCTGCTCCAAACGCTTAACCAGAATGGCCTAGGGAAAAAATACGCATACCGTTGTAATCGGGCGAATTTCTACTTTCAGATGCAATAGGAATTTTTGGGTTAGGTCAATCGGTTCGCGAGAAATGGGAGTTTGTGTCCAAGAAATGGTTGAGAAGGCAAAAAATTTTTCGCAATTCTGCTGCTGCAAACGCTTAACCAGAATGGCCTAGGGAAAAAATACACATGCCGTTGTAATCGGGAGAGTTTCTACTTTCAGACGCAGCAGGAATTTTTTGGGTTTGGTCAATCCGTTCGCGAGATATGGGACTTTGAAGCTAAGAAATGGTTGTGAAGACAACAAATTTTTGCAATTCTGCTGCTCCAAACGCTTAACCAGAATGGTCTAGGGAAAAAATGCACATACCGTTGTAATCGGGAGAGTTTCTACTTTCAGACGCAGAAGGAATTTTTGGGTTTGGTCAATCCGTTCGCGAGATATGGGACTTTGAAGCTAAGAAATGGTTGAGAAGACAACAAATTTTTCGCAATTCTGCTGCTCCAAACGCTTAACCAGAATGGGCTAGGGAAAAAATACACATACCGTTGTAATCGGGCGAGTTTCTACTTTCAGACGCAACAGGAATTTTTGGTTTAGGTCAATCCGTTCGCGAGATATGGGAGTTTGAAGCCAATAAATGGTTGAGAAGGCAAAAAATTTCTCCCAATTCTGCTGATCCAAACGCTTAACCAGAATGCCCTAGGGAAAAAATACGCATACCGTTGTAATCGGGCGAGTTTCTACTTTCAGACGGAGCAGGAATTTTTGGGTTTGGTCAATCCGTTCGCGAGATATGGGACTTTGAAGCTAAGAAATGGTTGAGAAGACAACAAATTTTTCGCAATTCTGCTGCTCCAAACGCTTAACCAGAATGGGCTAGGGAAAAAATACACATACCGTTGTAATCGGGAGAGTTTCTACTTTCAGACGCAGCAGGAATTTTTGGGTTTGGTCAATCCGTTCGCGAGATATGGGACTTTGAAGCTAAGAAATGGTTGTGAAGACAACAAATTTTTGCAATTCTGCTGCTCCAAACGCTTAACCAGAATGGTCTAGGGAAAAAATACACATACCGTTGTAATCGGGAGAGTTTCTACTTTCACAAGCAACAGGAATTTTTGGGTTTGGTCAATCCGTTCGCGAGATATGGGAGTTTGAAGCCAAGAAGTGGTTGAGAAGGCATAAAATTTTTCGCAATTCTGCTGATCCAAACGCTTAACCAGAACGGCCTAGGGGAAAAATACACGTACCGTTGTAATCGGGCGAGTTTCTACTTTCAAATGCAATAGGAATTTTTGGGTTAGGACAATCCGCTCGCGAGATATGAGAGTTTGAAGCTAAGAAATGGTTGAGAAGACAACAAATTTTTGCACTTCTGCTGCTCCAAACGCTTAACCAGAATGGCCTAGGTAAAAAATACACATACCGTTGTAATCGGGCGAGTTTCTACTTTCAGACGCAACAGGAATTTTTGGGTTAGGTCAATCCGTTCGCGAGATATGGGTGTTTGAAGCCAAGAAATGGTTGAGAAGGCAAAAAATTTCTCGCAATTCTGCTGCTCCAAACGCTTAACCAGAATACCCTAGGGAAAAAATACACATACCGTTGTAATCGGGCGAGTTTCTACTTTCAGATGCAATAGGAATTTTTGGGTTAGGTCAATCCGTTCGCGAGATATGGGAGTTTGAAGCTAAGAAATGGTTGAGAAGACAACAAATTTTTCGCAATTCTGCTGCTCCAAACGCTTAACCAGAATGGCCTAGGGAAAAAATACGCATACCGTTGTAATCGGGCGAATTTCTACTTTCAGATGCAATAGGAATTTTTGGGTTAGGTCAATCGGTTCGCGAGAAATGGGAGTTTGAAGCCAAGAAATGGTTGAGAAGGCAAAAAATTTTTCGCAATTCTGCTGCTCCAAACGCTTAACCAGAATGGCCTAGGGAAAAAATACACATACCGTTGTAATCGGGCGAGTTTCTACTTTCAGATGCAATAGGAATTTTTCGGTTAGGTCAATCCGTTCGCGAGATATGGGAGTTTGAAGACCAGAAATGGTTGAGAAGGCAAAAAATTTTTCGCAACTCTGCTGCTCCAAAAGCTTAACCAGAATGGCCTCAGGAAAAAATACACATACCGTTGTAATCGGGAGAGTTTCTACTTTCAGACGCAAAAGGAATTTTTGGGGTTTGGTCAATCCGTTCGCGAGATATGGGACTTTGAAGCTAAGAAATGGTTGTGAAGACAACAAATTTTTGCAATTCTGCTGCTCCAAACGCTTAACCAGAATGGTCTAGGGAAAAAGTACACATACCGTTGTAATCGGGAGAGTTTCTACTTTCAGATGCAATAGGAATTTTTGGGTTAGGTCAATCGGTTCGCGAGAAATGGGAGTTTGAAGCCAAGAAATGGTTGAGAAGGCAAAAAACTTTTCGCAATTCTGCTGCTCCAAACGCTTAACCAGAATGGCCTAGGGAAAAAATACACATACCGTTGTAATCGGGCGAGTTTCTACTTTCAGATGCAATAGGAATTTTTCGGTTAGGTCAATCCGTTCGCGAGATATGGGAGTTTGAAGACCAGAAATGGTTGAGAAGGCAAAAAATTTTTCGCAACTCTGCTGCTCCAAAAGCTTAACCAGAATGGCCTCAGGAAAAAATACACATACCGTTGTAATCGGGCGAGTTTCTACTTTCAGATGCAATAGGAATTTTTGGGTTAGGACAATCCGTTCGCGAGATATGGGACTTTGAAGCGAAGAAATGGTTGAGAAGACAACAAATTTTTGCACTTCTGCTGCTCCAAACGCTTAACCAGAATGGCCTAGGTAAAACATACCGTTGTAATCGGGCGAGTTTCTACTTTCAGACGCAACAGGAATTTTTGGGTTAGGTCAATCCGTTCGCGAGATATGGGAGTTTGAAGCCAAGAAATGGTTGAGAAGGCAAAAAATTTCTCGCAATTCTGCTGCTCCAAACGCTTAACCAGAATGCCCTAGGGAAAAAATACGCATACCGTTGTAATCGGGCGAATTTCTACTTTCAGATGCAATAGGAATTTTTGGGTTAGGTCAATCGGTTCGCGAGAAATGGGAGTTTGAAGCCAAGAAATGGTTGAGAAGGCAAAAAATTTTTCGCAATTCTGCTGCTCCAAACGCTTAACCAGAATGGCCTAGGGAAAAAATACACATACCGTTGTAATCGGGCGAGTTTCTACTTTAAGATGCAATTGGAATTTTTGGGTTAGGTCAATCCGTTCGCGAGATATGGGAGTTTGAAGACCAGAAATGGTTGAGAAGGCAAAAAATTTTTCGCAATTCTGCTGCTCCAAAAGCTTAACCAGAATGGCCTCAGGAAAAAATACACATACCGTTGTAATCGGGCGAGTTTCTACTTTCAGATGCAATAGGAATTTTTGGGTTAGGTCAATCCGTTCGCGAGATATGGGAGTTTGAAGCTAAGAAATGGTTGAGAAGACAACAAATTTTTCGCAATTCTGCTGCTCCAAACGCTTAACCAGAATGGCCTAGGGAAAAAATACGCATACCGTTGTAATCGGGCGAATTTCTACTTTCAGATGCAATAGGAATTTTTGGGTTAGGTCAATCGGTTCGCGAGAAATGGGAGTTTGAAGCCAAGAAATGGTTGAGAAGGCTAAAAATTTTTCGCAATTCTGCTGCTCCAAACGCTTAACCAGAATGGCCTAGGGAAAAAATACACATACCGTTGTAATCGGGCGAGTTTCTACTTTAAGATGCAATAGGAATTTTTGGGTTAGGTCAATCCGTTCGCGAGATATGGGAGATTGAAGCCAAGAAATGGTAGAAAAGGCAAAAAAATTTTCACAATTCTGCTGCTCCAAACGCTTAACCAGAATGGCCTAGGGAAAAAATACACATACCGTTGTAATCGGGCGAGTTTCTACTTTCAGATGCAATAGGAATTTTTGGGTTAGGTCAATCCGTTCGCGAGATATGGGAGTTTGAAGACCAGAAATGGTTGAGAAGGCAAAAAATTTTTCGCAACTCTGCTGCTCCAAAAGCTTAACCAGAATGGCCTCAGGAAAAAATACACATACCGTTGTAATCGGGCGAGTTTCTACTTTCAGATGCAATAGGAATTTTTGGGTTAGGTCAATCCGTTCGCGAGATATGGGACTTTGAAGCTAAGAAATGGTTGAGAAGACAACAAATTTTTCGCAATTCTGCTGCTCCAAACGCTTACCCAGAATGGGCTAGGGAAAAAATGCACATACCGTTGTAATCGGTCGAGTTTCTACTTTCAGACGCAACAGGAATTTTTGGGTTAGGTCAATCCGTTCGCGAGATATGGGAGATTGAATCTAAGAAATGGTTGAGAAGACAACAAATTTTTGCACTTCTGCTGCTCCAAACGCTTAACCAGAATGGCCTAGGTAAAAAATACACATACCGTTGTAATCGGGCGAGTTTCTACTTTCAGACGGAGCAGGAATTTTTGGGTTTGGTCAATCCGTTCGCGAGATATGGGACATTGAAGCTAAGAAATGGTTGAGAAGACAACAAATTTTTCGCAATTCTGCTGCTCCAAACGCTTAACCAGAATGGGCTAGGGAAAAAATACACATACCGTCGTAATCGGGAGAGTTTCTACTTTCAGACGCAGCAGGAATTTTTTGGGATTGGTCAATCCGTTCGCGAGATATGGGACTTTGAAGCTAAGAAATGGTTGTGAAGACAACAAATTTTTGCAATTCTGCTGCTCCAAACGCTTAACCAAAATGCTCTAGGGAAAAAATACACATACCGTTGTAATCGGGAGAGTTTCTACTTTCACAAGCAACAGGAATTTTTGGGTTTGGTCAATCCGTTCGCGAGATATGGGAGTTTGAAGCCAAGAAATGGTTGAGAAGGCATAAAATTTTTCGCAATTCTGCTGATCCAAACGCTTAACCAGAACGGCCTAGGGGAAAAATACACGTACCGTTGTAATCGGGCGAGTTTCTACTTTCAAATGCAATAGGAATTTTTGGGTTAGGACAATCCGCTCGCGAGATATGAGAGTTTGAAGCTAAGAAATGGTTGAGAAGACAACAAATTTCTCGCAATTCTGCTGCTCCAAACGCTTAACCAGAATGGCCTAGGGAAAAAATACGTACACCGTTGTAATCGGGCGAGTTTCTACTTTCAGACGCAGAAGGAATTTTTGGGTTTGGTCAATCCGTTCGCGAGATATGGGACTTTGAAGCTAAGAAATGGTTGCGAAGACAACAAATTTTTCGCAATTCTGCTCCTCCAAACGCTTACCCAGAATGGGCTAGGGAAAAAATGCACATACCGTTGTAATCGGGCGAGTTTCTACTTTCAGACGCAACAGGAATTTTTGGGTTAGGTCAATCCGTTCGCGAGATATGGGAGTTTGAATCTAAGAAATGGTTGAGAAGACAACAAATTTTTGCACTTCTGCTGCTCCAAACGCTTAACCAGAATGGCCTATGTAAAAAATACACATACCGTTGTAATCGGGCGAGTTTCTACTTTCAGACGCAACAGGAATTTTTGGGTTAGGTCAATCCGTTCGCGAGATATGGGAGATTGAAGCCAAGAAATGGTAGAAAAGGCAAAAAAATTTTCACAATTCTGCTGCTCCAAACGCTTAACCAGAATGGCCTAGGGAAAAAATACACATACCGTTGTAATCGGGCGAGTTTCTACTTTCAGATGCAATAGGAATTTTTGGGTTAGGTCAATCCGTTCGCGAGATATGGGAGTTTGAAGACCAGAAATGGTTGAGAAGGCAAAAAATTTTTCGCAACTCTGCTGCTCCAAAAGCTTAACCAGAATGGCCTCAGGAAAAAATACACATACCGTTGTAATCGGGCGAGTTTCTACTTTCAGATGCAATAGGAATTTTTGGGTTAGGTCAATCCGTTCGCGAGATATGGGACTTTGAAGCTAAGAAATGGTTGAGAAGACAACAAATTTTTCGCAATTCTGCTGCTCCAAACGCTTACCCAGAATGGGCTAGGGAAAAAATGCACATACCGTTGTAATCGGTCGAGTTTCTACTTTCAGACGCAACAGGAATTTTTGGGTTAGGTCAATCCGTTCGCGAGATATGGGAGATTGAATCTAAGAAATGGTTGAGAAGACAACAAATTTTTGCACTTCTGCTGCTCCAAACGCTTAACCAGAATGGCCTAGGTAAAAAATACACATACCGTTGTAATCGGGCGAGTTTCTACTTTCAGACGCAACAGGAATTTTTGGGTTAGGTCAATCCGTTCGCGAGATATGGGAGATTGAAGCCAAGAAATGGTTGAGAAGGCTAAAAATTTCTCGCAATTCTGCTGCTCCAAACGCTTAACCAGAATGCCCTAGGGAAAAAATACACATACCGTTGTAATCGGGCGAGTTTCTACTTTCAGACGGAGCAGGAATTTTTGGGTTTGGTCAATCCGTTCGCGAGATATGGGACATTGAAGCTAAGAAATGGTTGAGAAGACAACAAATTTTTCGCAATTCTGCTGCTCCAAACGCTTAACCAGAATGGGCTAGGGAAAAAATACACATACCGTCGTAATCGGGAGAGTTTCTACTTTCAGACGCAGCAGGAATTTTTTGGGATTGGTCAATCCGTTCGCGAGATATGGGACTTTGAAGCTAAGAAATGGTTGTGAAGACAACAAATTTTTGCAATTCTGCTGCTCCAAACGCTTAACCAAAATGCTCTAGGGAAAAAATACACATACCGTTGTAATCGGGAGAGTTTCTACTTTCACAAGCAACAGGAATTTTTGGGTTTGGTCAATCCGTTCGCGAGATATGGGAGTTTGAAGCCAAGAAATGGTTGAGAAGGCATAAAATTTTTCGCAATTCTGCTGATCCAAACGCTTAACCAGAACGGCCTAGGGGAAAAATACACGTACCGTTGTAATCGGGCGAGTTTCTACTTTCAAATGCAATAGGAATTTTTGGGTTAGGACAATCCGCTCGCGAGATATGAGAGTTTGAAGCTAAGAAATGGTTGAGAAGACAACAAATTTCTCGCAATTCTGCTGCTCCAAACGCTTAACCAGAATGGCCTAGGGAAAAAATACGTACACCGTTGTAATCGGGCGAGTTTCTACTTTCAGACGCAGAAGGAATTTTTGGGTTTGGTCAATCCGTTCGCGAGATATGGGACTTTGAAGCTAAGAAATGGTTGCGAAGACAACAAATTTTTCGCAATTCTGCTCCTCCAAACGCTTACCCAGAATGGGCTAGGGAAAAAATGCACATACCGTTGTAATCGGGCGAGTTTCTACTTTCAGACGCAACAGGAATTTTTGGGTTAGGTCAATCCGTTCGCGAGATATGGGAGTTTGAATCTAAGAAATGGTTGAGAAGACAACAAATTTTTGCACTTCTGCTGCTCCAAACGCTTAACCAGAATGGCCTATGTAAAAAATACACATACCGTTGTAATCGGGCGAGTTTCTACTTTCAGACGCAACAGGAATTTTTGGGTTAGGTCAATCCGTTCGCGAGATACGGGAGTTTGAAGCCAAGAAATGGTTGAGACGGCAAAAAATTTTTCGCAATTCTGCTGCTCCAAACGCTTAACCAGAATGGCCTAGGGAAAAAATTCCACATACCGTTGTAATCGGGCGAGTTTCTACTTTAAGATGCAATAGGAATTTTTGGGTTAGGTCAATCCGTTCGCGAGATATGGGAGTTTGAAGCCAAGAAATGGTAGAAAAGGCAGAAAAATTTTCACAATTCTGCTGCTCCAAACGCTTAACCAGAATGGCCTAGGGAAAAAATACACATACCGTTGTAATCGGGCGAGGTTCTACTTTCAGATGCAATAGGAATTTTTGGGTTAGGTCAATCCGTTCGCGAGATATGGGAGTTTGAAGACCAGAAATGGTTGAGAAGGCAAAAAATTTTTCGCAATTCTGCTGCTCCAAAAGCTTAACCAGAATGGCCTCAGGAAAAAATACACATACCGTTGTAATCGGGCGAGTTTCTACTTTCAGACGCAGAAGGAATTTTTGGGTTTGGTCAATCCGTTCGCGAGATATGGGACTTTGAAGCTAAGAAATGGTTGAGAAGACAACAAATTTTTCGCAATTCTGCTCCTCCAAACGCTTACCCAGAATGGGCTAGGGAAAAAATGCACATACCGTTGTAATCGGGCGAGTTTCTACTTTCAGACGCAGCAGGAATTTTTTGGGATTGGTCAATCCGTTCGCGAGATATGGGACTTTGAAGCTAAGAAATGGTTGTGAAGACAACAAATTTTTGCAATTCTGCTGCTCCAAACGCTTAACCAAAATGCTCTAGGGAAAAAATACACATACCGTTGTAATCGGGAGAGTTTCTACTTTCACAAGCAACAGGAATTTTTGGGTTTGGTCAATCCGTTCGCGAGATATGGGAGTTTGAAGCCAAGAAATGGTTGAGAAGGCATAAAATTTTTCGCAATTCTGCTGATCCAAACGCTTAACCAGAACGGCCTAGGGGAAAAATACACGTACCGTTGTAATCGGGCGAGTTTCTACTTTCAAATGCAATAGGAATTTTTGGGTTAGGACAATCCGCTCGCGAGATATGAGAGTTTGAAGCTAAGAAATGGTTGAGAAGACAACAAATTTCTCGCAATTCTGCTGCTCCAAACGCTTAACCAGAATGGCCTAGGGAAAAAATACACATACCGTTGTAATCGGGCGAGTTTCTACTTTAAGATGCAATTGGAATTTTTGGGTTAGGTCAATCCGTTCGCGAGATATGGGAGTTTGAAGACCAGAAATGGTTGAGAAGGCAAAAAATTTTTCGCAATTCTGCTGATCCAAACGCTTAACCAGAACGGCCTAGGGGAAAAATACACGTACCGTTGTAATCGGGCGAGTTTCTACTTTCAAATGCAATAGGAATTTTTGGGTTAGGACAATCCGCTCGCGAGATATGAGAGTTTGAAGCTAAGAAATGGTTGAGAAGACAACAAATTTTTCGCAATTCTGCTGCTCCAAACGCTTAACCAGAATGGGCTAGGGAAAAAATACACATACCGTCGTAATCGGGAGAGTTTCTACTTTCAGACGCAGCAGGAATTTTTTGGGATTGGTCAATCCGTTCGCGAGATATGGGACTTTGAAGCTAAGAAATGGTTGTGAAGACAACAAATTTTTGCAATTCTGCTGCTCCAAACGCTTAACCAAAATGCTCTAGGGAAAAAATACACATACCGTTGTAATCGGGAGAGTTTCTACTTTCACAAGCAACAGGAATTTTTGGGTTTGGTCAATCCGTTCGCGAGATATGGGAGTTTGAAGCCAAGAAATGGTTGAGAAGGCATAAAATTTTTCGCAATTCTGCTGATCCAAACGCTTAACCAGAACGGCCTAGGGGAAAAATACACGTACCGTTGTAATCGGGCGAGTTTCTACTTTCAAATGCAATAGGAATTTTTGGGTTAGGACAATCCGCTCGCGAGATATGAGAGTTTGAAGCTAAGAAATGGTTGAGAAGACAACAAATTTCTCGCAATTCTGCTGCTCCAAACGCTTAACCAGAATGGCCTAGGGAAAAAATACGTACACCGTTGTAATCGGGCGAGTTTCTACTTTCAGACGCAGAAGGAATTTTTGGGTTTGGTCAATCCGTTCGCGAGATATGGGACTTTGAAGCTAAGAAATGGTTGCGAAGACAACAAATTTTTCGCAATTCTGCTCCTCCAAACGCTTACCCAGAATGGGCTAGGGAAAAAATGCACATACCGTTGTAATCGGGCGAGTTTCTACTTTCAGACGCAACAGGAATTTTTGGGTTAGGTCAATCCGTTCGCGAGATATGGGAGTTTGAATCTAAGAAATGGTTGAGAAGACAACAAATTTTTGCACTTCTGCTGCTCCAAACGCTTAACCAGAATGGCCTATGTAAAAAATACACATACCGTTGTAATCGGGCGAGTTTCTACTTTCAGACGCAACAGGAATTTTTGGGTTAGGTCAATCCGTTCGCGAGATACGGGAGTTTGAAGCCAAGAAATGGTTGAGAAGGCAAAAAATTTTTCGCAATTCTGCTGCTCCAAACGCTTAACCAGAATGGCCTAGGGAAAAAATTCCACATACCGTTGTAATCGGGCGAGTTTCTACTTTAAGATGCAATAGGAATTTTTGGGTTAGGTCAATCCGTTCGCGAGATATGGGAGTTTGAAGCCAAGAAATGGTAGAAAAGGCAGAAAAATTTTCACAATTCTGCTGCTCCAAACGCTTAACCAGAATGGCCTAGGGAAAAAATACACATACCGTTGTAATCGGGCGAGGTTCTACTTTCAGATGCAATAGGAATTTTTGGGTTAGGTCAATCCGTTCGCGAGATATGGGAGTTTGAAGACCAGAAATGGTTGAGAAGGCAAAAAATTTTTCGCAATTCTGCTGCTCCAAAAGCTTAACCAGAATGGCCTCAGGAAAAAATACACATACCGTTGTAATCGGGCGAGTTTCTACTTTCAGACGCAGAAGGAATTTTTGGGTTTGGTCAATCCGTTCGCGAGATATGGGACTTTGAAGCTAAGAAATGGTTGAGAAGACAACAAATTTTTCGCAATTCTGCTCCTCCAAACGCTTACCCAGAATGGGCTAGGGAAAAAATGCACATACCGTTGTAATCGGGCGAGTTTCTACTTTCAGACGCAGCAGGAATTTTTTGGGATTGGTCAATCCGTTCGCGAGATATGGGACTTTGAAGCTAAGAAATGGTTGTGAAGACAACAAATTTTTGCAATTCTGCTGCTCCAAACGCTTAACCAAAATGCTCTAGGGAAAAAATACACATACCGTTGTAATCGGGAGAGTTTCTACTTTCACAAGCAACAGGAATTTTTGGGTTTGGTCAATCCGTTCGCGAGATATGGGAGTTTGAAGCCAAGAAATGGTTGAGAAGGCATAAAATTTTTCGCAATTCTGCTGATCCAAACGCTTAACCAGAACGGCCTAGGGGAAAAATACACGTACCGTTGTAATCGGGCGAGTTTCTACTTTCAAATGCAATAGGAATTTTTGGGTTAGGACAATCCGCTCGCGAGATATGAGAGTTTGAAGCTAAGAAATGGTTGAGAAGACAACAAATTTCTCGCAATTCTGCTGCTCCAAACGCTTAACCAGAATGGCCTAGGGAAAAAATACGTACACCGTTGTAATCGGGCGAGTTTCTACTTTCAGACGCAGAAGGAATTTTTGGGTTTGGTCAATCCGTTCGCGAGATATGGGACTTTGAAGCTAAGAAATGGTTGCGAAGACAACAAATTTTTCGCAATTCTGCTCCTCCAAACGCTTACCCAGAATGGGCTAGGGAAAAAATGCACTTACCGTTGTAATCGGGCGAGTTTCTACTTTCAGACGCAACAGGAATTTTTGGGTTAGGTCAATCCGTTCGCGAGATATGGGAGTTTGAATCTAAGAAATGGTTGAGAAGACAACAAATTTTTGCACTTCTGCTGCTCCAAACGCTTAACCAGAATGGCCTATGTAAAAAATACACATACCGTTGTAATCGGGCGAGTTTCTACTTTCAGACGCAACAGGAATTTTTGGGTTAGGTCAATCCGTTCGCGAGATACGGGAGTTTGAAGCCAAGAAATGGTTGAGAAGGCAAAAAATTTTTCGCAATTCTGCTGCTCCAAACGCTTAACCAGAATGGCCTAGGGAAAAAATTCCACATACCGTTGTAATCGGGCGAGTTTCTACTTTAAGATGCAATAGGAATTTTTGGGTTAGGTCAATCCGTTCGCGAGATATGGGAGTTTGAAGCCAAGAAATGGTAGAAAAGGCAGAAAAATTTTCACAATTCTGCTGCTCCAAACGCTTAACCAGAATGGCCTAGGGAAAAAATACACATACCGTTGTAATCGGGCGAGGTTCTACTTTCAGATGCAATAGGAATTTTTGGGTTAGGTCAATCCGTTCGCGAGATATGGGAGTTTGAAGACCAGAAATGGTTGAGAAGGCAAAAAATTTTTCGCAATTCTGCTGCTCCAAAAGCTTAACCAGAATGGCCTCAGGAAAAAATACACATACCGTTGTAATCGGGCGAGTTTCTACTTTCAGACGCAGAAGGAATTTTTGGGTTTGGTCAATCCGTTCGCGAGATATGGGACTTTGAAGCTAAGAAATGGTTGAGAAGACAACAAATTTTTCGCAATTCTGCTCCTCCAAACGCTTACCCAGAATGGGCTAGGGAAAAAATGCACATACCGTTGTAATCGGGCGAGTTTCTACTTTCAGACGCAACAGGAATTTTTGGGTTAGGTCAATCCGTTCGCGAGATATGGGAGTTTGAAGCCAAGAACTGGTTGAGAAGGCAAACAATTTCTCGCAATTCTGCTGCTCCAAACGCTTAACCAGAATGCCCTAGGGAAAAAATACACATACCGTTGTAATCGGGCGAGTTTCTACTTTCAGACGGAGCAGGAATTTTTGGGTTTGGTCAATCCGTTCGCGAGATATGGGACATTGAATCTAAGAAATGGTTGAGAAGACAACAAATTTTTCGCAATTCTGCTGCTCCAAACGCTTAACCAGAATGGGCTAGGGAAAAAATACACATACCGTCGTAATCGGGAGAGTTTCTACTTTCAGACGCAGCAGGAATTTTTTGGGTTTGGTCAATCCGTTCGCGAGATATGGGACTTTGAAGCTAAGAAATGGTTGTGAAGACAACAAATTTTTGCAATTCTGCTGCTCCAAACGCTTAACCAGAATGGTCTAGGGAAAAAATACACATACCGTTGTAATCGGGAGAGTTTCTACTTTCACAAGCAACAGGAATTTTTGGGTTTGGTCAATCCGTTCGCGAGATATGGGAGTTTGAAGCTAAGAAATGGTTGCGAAGACAACAAATTTTTCGCAATTCTGCTCCTCCAAACGCTTACCCAGAATGGGCTAGGGAAAAAATGCACATACCGTTGTAATCGGGCGAGTTTCTACTTTCAGACGCAACAGGAATTTTTGGGTTAGGTCAATCCGTTCGCGAGATATGGGAGTTTGAAGCCAAGAACTGGTTGAGAAGGCAAACAATTTCTCGCAATTCTGCTGCTCCAAACGCTTAACCAGAATGCCCTAGGGAAAAAATACACATACCGTTGTAATCGGGCGAGTTTCTACTTTCAGACGGAGCAGGAATTTTTGGGTTTGGTCAATCCGTTCGCGAGATATGGGACATTGAATCTAAGAAATGGTTGAGAAGACAACAAATTTTTCGCAATTCTGCTGCTCCAAACGCTTAACCAGAATGGGCTAGGGAAAAAATACACATACCGTCGTAATCGGGAGAGTTTCTACTTTCAGACGCAGCAGGAATTTTTTGGGTTTGGTCAATCCGTTCGCGAGATATGGGACTTTGAAGCTAAGAAATGGTTGTGAAGACAACAAATTTTTGCAATTCTGCTGCTCCAAACGCTTAACCAGAATGGTCTAGGGAAAAAATACACATACCGTTGTAATCGGGAGAGTTTCTACTTTCACAAGCAACAGGAATTTTTGGGTTTGGTCAATCCGTTCGCGAGATATGGGAGTTTGAAGCCAAGAAATGGTTGAGATGGCATAAAATTTTTAGCAATTCTGCTGATCCAAACGCTTAACCAGAACGGCCTAGGGGAAAAATACACGCACCGTTGTAATCGGGCGAGTTTCTACTTTCAAATGCAATAGGAATTTTTGGGTTAG
The DNA here is from genome assembly GCF_051014685.1 of Ptiloglossa arizonensis. Classification (NCBI taxonomy): domain Eukaryota; kingdom Metazoa; phylum Arthropoda; class Insecta; order Hymenoptera; family Colletidae; genus Ptiloglossa; species Ptiloglossa arizonensis. Next base: position 688,610 of record NW_027478435.1, on the reverse strand, counting down.
GACAATCCGCTCGCGAGATATGAGAGTTTGAAGCTAAGAAATGGTTGAGAAGACAACAAATTTTTCGCAATTCTGCTGCTCCAAACGCTTAACCAGAATGGCCTAGGGAAAAAATACGTACAGCGTTGTAATCGGGCGAGTTTCTACTTTCAGACGCAGAAGGAATTTTTGGGTTTGGTCAATCCGTTCGCGAGATATGGGACTTTGAAGCTAAGAAATGGTTGAGAAGACAACAAATTTTTCGCAATTCTGCTGCTCCAAACGCTTAACCAGAATGGGCTAGGGAAAAAATACACATACCGTTGTAATCGGGAGAGTTTCTACTTTCAGCCGCAGCAGGAATTTTTTGGGTTTGGTCAATCCGTTCGCGAGATATGGGACTTTGAAGCTAAGAAATGGTTGTGAAGACAACAAATTTTTGCAATTCTGCTGCTCCAAACGCTTAACCAGAATGGTCTAGGGAAAAAATACACATACCGTTGTAATCGGGAGAGTTTCTACTTTAAGATGCAATAGGAATTTTTGGGTTTGGTCAATCCGTTCGCGAGATATGGGAGTTTGAAACCAAGAAATGGTTGAGAAGGCAAAAAATTTCTCGCAATTCTGCTGCTCCAAACGCTTAACCAGAATGCCCTAGGGAAAAAATACACATACAGTTGTAATCGGGCGAGTTTCTACTTTCAGATGCAATAGGAATTTTTGGGTTAGGTCAATCCGTTCGCGAGATATGGGAGTTTGAATCTAAGAAATGGTTGAGAAGACAACAAATTTTTCGCAATTCTGCTGCTCCAAACGCTTAACCAGAATGGCCTAGGGAAAAAATACGCATACCGTTGTAATCGGGCGAATTTCTACTTTCAGATGCAATAGGAATTTTTGGGTTAGGTCAATCGGTTCGCGAGAAATGGGAGTTTGAAACCAAGACATGGTTGAGAAGGCAAAAAATTTTTCGCCATTCTGCTGCTCCAAACGCTTAACCAGAATGGCCTAGGGAAAAAATTCACATACCGTTGTAATCGGGCGAGTTTCTACTTTAAGATGCAATAGGAATTTTTGGGTTAGGTCAATCCGTTCGCGAGAAATGGGAGTTTGAAGCTAAGAAATGGTTGAGAAGACAACAAATTTTTCGCAATTCTGCTGCTCCAAACGCTTAACCAGAATGGCCTAGGGAAAAAATACGCATACCGTTGTAATCGGGCGAATTTCGACTTTCAGATGCAACAGGAATTTTTGGGTTAAGTCAATCGGTTCGCGAGAAATGGGAGTTTGAATCCAAGGAATGGTTGAGAAGGCAAAAAATTTTTCGCAATTCTGCTGCTCCAAACGCTTAACCAGAATGGCCTAGGGAAAAAATACACATACCGTTGTAATCGCGCTAGTTTCTACGCTAAGATGCAATAGGAATTTTTGGGTGAGGTCAATCCGTTCGCGAGATATGGGAGTTTGAAGACCAGAAATGGTTGAGAAGGCAAATAATTATTCGCAATTCTGCTGCTCCAAAAGCTTAACCAGAAAGGCCTCAGGAAAAAATACACATACCGTTGTAATCGCGCTAGTTTCTACGCTAAGATGCAATAGGAATTTTTGGGTTAGGTCAATCCGTTCGCGAGATATGGGACTTTGAAGCTAAGAAATGGTTGAGAAGACAACAAATTTTTCGCAATTCTGCTCCTCCAAACGCTTACCCAGAATGGGCTAGGAAAAAAATGCACATACCGTTGTAATCGGGCGAGTTTCTACTTTCAGACGGAACAGGAATTTTTGGGTTAGGTCAATCCGTTCGCGAGATATGGGAGTTTGAATCTAAGAAATGGTTGAGAAGACAACAAATTTTTGCACTTCTGCTGCTCCAAACGCTTAACCAGAATGGCCTATGTAAAAAATACACATACCGTTGTAATCGGGCGAGTTTCTACTTTAAGATGCAATAGGAATTTTTGGGTTAGGTCAATCCGTTCGCGAGATATGGGAGTTTGAAGCCAAGAAATGGTAGAAAAGGCAGAAAAATTTTCACAATTCTGCTGCTCCAAACGCTTAACCAGAATGGCCTAGGGAAAAAATACACATACCGTTGTAATCGGGCGAGGTTCTACTTTCAGATGCAATAGGAATTTTTGGGTTAGGTCAATCCGTTCGCGAGATATGGGAGTTTGAAGACCAGAAATGGTTGAGAAGGCAAAAAATTTTTCGCAATTCTGCTGCTCCAAAAGCTTAACCAGAATGGCCTCAGGAAAAAATACACATACCGTTGTAATCGGGCGAGTTTCTACTTTCAGACGCAGAAGGAATTTTTGGGTTTGGTCAATCCGTTCGCGAGATATGGGACTTTGAAGCTAAGAAATGGTTGAGAAGACAACAAATTTTTCGCAATTCTGCTCCTCCAAACGCTTACCCAGAATGGGCTAGGGAAAAAATGCACATACCGTTGTAATCGGGCGAGTTTCTACTTTCAGACGCAACAGGAATTTTTGGGTTAGGTCAATCCGTTCGCGAGATATGGGAGTTTGAAGCCAAGAACTGGTTGAGAAGGCAAACAATTTCTCGCAATTCTGCTGCTCCAAACGCTTAACCAGAATGCCCTAGGGAAAAAATACACATACTGTTGTAATCGGGCGAGTTTCTACTTTCAGACGGAGCAGGAATTTTTGGGTTTGGTCAATCCGTTCGCGAGATATGGGACATTGAATCTAAGAAATGGTTGAGAAGACAACAAATTTTTCGCAATTCTGCTGCTCCAAACGCTTAACCAGAATGGGCTAGGGAAAAAATACACATACCGTCGTAATCGGGAGAGTTTCTACTTTCAGACGCAGCAGGAATTTTTTGGGTTTGGTCAATCCGTTCGCGAGATATGGGACGTTGAAGCTAAGAAATGGTTGTGAAGACAACAAATTTTTGCAATTCTGCTGCTCCAAACGCTTAACCAGAATGGTCTAGGGAAAAAATACACATACCGTTGTAATCGGGAGAGTTTCTACTTTCACAAGCAACAGGAATTTTTGGGTTTGGTCAATCCGTTCGCGAGATATGGGAGTTTGAAGCCAAGAAATGGTTGAGATGGCATAAAATTTTTAGCAATTCTGCTGATCCAAACGCTTAACCAGAACGGCCTAGGGGAAAAATACACGCACCGTTGTAATCGGGCGAGTTTCTACTTTCAAATGCAATAGGAATTTTTGGGTTAGGACAATCCGCTCGCGAGATATGAGAGTTTGAAGCTAAGAAATGGTTGAGAAGACAACAAATTTTTCGCAATTCTGCTGCTCCAAACGCTTAACCAGAATGGCCTAGGGAAAAAATACGTACAGCGTTGTAATCGGGCGAGTTTCTACTTTCAGACGCAGAAGGAATTTTTGGGTTTGGTCAATCCGTTCGCGAGATATGGGACTTTGAAGCTAAGAAATGGTTGAGAAGACAACAAATTTTTCGCAATTCTGCTGCTCCAAACGCTCACCCAGAATGGGCTAGGGAAAAAATGCACATACCGTTGTAATCGGGCGAGTTTCTACTTTCAGACGCAACAGGAATTTTTGGGTTAGGTCAACCCGTTCGCGAGATATGGGAGTTTGAATCTAAGAAATGGTTGAGAAGACAACAAATTTTTGCACTTCTGCTGCTCCAAACGCTTAACCAGAATGGCCTATGTAAAAAATACACATACCGTTGTAATCGGGCGAGTTTCTACTTTCAGACGCAACAGGAATTTTTGGGTTAGGTCAATCCGTTCGCGAGATATGGGAGTTTGAAGCCAAGAAATGGTTGAGAAGGCAAAAAATATTTCGCAATTCTGCTGCTCCAAACGCTTAACCAGAATGGCCTAGGGAAAAAATACACATACCGTTGTAATCGGGCGAGCTTCTACTTTAAGATGCAATAGGAATTTTTGGGTTAGGTCAATCCGTTCGCGAGATATGGGAGTTTGAAGCCAAGAAATGGTAGAAAAGGCAGAAAAATTTTCACAATTCTGCTGCTCCAAACGCTTAACCAGAATGGCCTAGGGAAAAAATACACATACCGTTGTAATCGGGCGAGGTTCTACTTTCAGATGCAATAGGAATTTTTGGGTTAGGTCAATCCGTTCGCGAGATATGGGAGTTTGAAGACCAGAAATGGTTGAGAAGGCAAAAAATTTTTCGCAATTCTGCTGCTCCAAAAGCTTAACCAGAATGGCCTCAGGAAAAAATACACAAACCGTTGTAATCGGGCGAGTTTCTACTTTCAGATGCAATAGGAATTTTTGGGTTAGGTCAATCCGTTCGCGAGATATGGGACTTTGAAGCTAAGAAATGGTTGAGAAGACAACAAATTTTTCGCAATTCTGCTGCTCCAAACGCTTACCCAGAATGGGCTAGGGAAAAAATGCACATACCGTTCTAATCGGGCGAGTTTCTACTTTCAGACGCAACAGGAATTTTTGGGTTAGGTCAATCCGTTCGCGAGATATGGGAGTTTGAATCTAAGAAATGGTTGAGAAGACAACAAATTTTTGCACTTCTGCTGCTTCAAACGCTTAACCAGAATGGCCTAGGTAAAAAATACCCATACCGTTGTAATCGGGCGAGTTTCTACTTTCAGACGCAACAGGAATTTTTGGGTTAGGTCAATCCGTTCGCGAGATATGGGAGTTTGAAGCCAAGAACTGGTTGAGAAGGCAAAAAATTTCTCGCAATTCTGCTGCTCCAAACGCTTAACCAGAATGGCCTAGGGAAAAAATACACATACCGTTGTAATCGGGCGAGTTTCTACTTTCAGATGCAATAAGAATTTTTGGGTTAGGTCAATCCGTTCGCGAGATATGGGAGTTTGAAGCCAAGAAATGGTTGAGAAGACAACAAATTTTTCGCAATTCTGCTGCTCCAAACGCTTAACCAGAATGGGCTAGGGAAAAAATACACATACCGTTGTAATCGGGAGAGTTTCTACTTTCAGATGCAATAGGAATTTTTGGGTTAGGTCAATCCGTTCGCGAGATATGGGAGTTTGAATCTAAGAAATGGTTGAGAAGGCAAAAAATTTCTCGCAATTCTGCTGCTCCAAACGCTTAACCAGAATGCCCTAGGGAAAAAATACACATACAGTTGTAATCGGGCGAGTTTCTACTTTCAGATGCAATAGGAATTTTTGGGTTAGGTCAATCCGTTCGCGAGATATGGGAGTTTGAATCTAAGAAATGGTTGAGAAGACAACAAATTTTTCGCAATTCTGCTGCTCCAAACGCTTAACCAGAATGGCCTAGGGAAAAAATACGCATACCGTTGTAATCGGGCGAATTTCTACTTTCAGATGCAATAGGAATTTTTGGGTTAGGTCAATCGGTTCGCGAGAAATGGGAGTTTGAAACCAAGACATGGTTGAGAAGGCAAAAAATTTTTCGCCATTCTGCTGCTCCAAACGCTTAACCAGAATGGCCTAGGGAAAAAATTCACATACCGTTGTAATCGGGCGAGTTTCTACTTTAAGATGCAATAGGAATTTTTGGGTTAGGTCAATCCGTTCGCGAGAAATGGGAGTTTGAAGCTAAGAAATGGTTGAGAAGACAACAAATTTTTCGCAATTCTGCTGCTCCAAACGCTTAACCAGAATGGCCTAGGGAAAAAATACGCATACCGTTGTAATCGGGCGAATTTCGACTTTCAGATGCGACAGGAATTTTTGGGTTAGGTCAATCGGTTCGCGAGAAATGGGAGTTTGAATCCAAGGAATGGTTGAGAAGGCAAAAAATTTTTCGCAATTCTGCTGCTCCAAACGCTTAACCAGAATGGCCTAGGGAAAAAATACACATACCGTTGTAATCGCGCTAGTTTCTACGCTAAGATGCAATAGGAATTTTTGGGTGAGGTCAATCCGTTCGCGAGATATGGGAGTTTGAAGACCAGAAATGGTTGAGAAGGCAAATAATTTTTCGCAATTCTGCTGCTCCAAAAGCTTAACCAGAAAGGCCTCAGGAAAAAATACACATACCGTTGTAATCGCGCTAGTTTCTACGCTAAGATGCAATAGGAATTTTTGGGTTAGGTCAATCCGTTAGCGAGATATGGGAGTTTGAATCTAAGAAATGGTTGAGAAGACAACAAATTTTTGCACTTCTGCTGCTCCAAACGCTTAACCAGAATGGCCTAGTTAAAAAATACGCATACCGTTGTAATCGGGCGAGTTTCTACTTTCAGACGCAACAGGAATTTTTGGGTTAGGTCAATCCGTTCGCGAGATATGGGAGTTTGAAGCCAAGAAATGGTTGAGAAGGCAAAAAATTTCTCGCAATTCTGCTACTCCAAAAGCTTAACCAGAATGCCCTAGGGGAAAAATACACATACCGTTGTAATCGGGCGAGTTTCTACTTTCAGATGCAATAGGAATTTTTGGGTTAGGTCAATCCGTTCGCGAGATATGGGAGTTTGAACCTAAGAAATGGTTGAGAAGACAACAAATTTTTCGCAATTCTGCTGCTCCAAACGCTTAACCAGAATGGCCTAGGGAAAAAATACGCATACCGTTGTAATCGGGCGAATTTCTACTTTCAGATGCAATGGGAATTTTTGGGTTAGGTCAATCGGTTCGCGAGAAATGGGAGTTTGAAGCCAAGAAATGGTTGAGAAGGCCAAAAATTTTTCGCCATTCTGCTGCTCCAAACGCTTAACCAGAATGGCCTAGGGAAAAAGTACACATACCGTTGTAATCGGGCGAGTTTCTACTTTAAGATGCAATAGGAATTTTTGGGTTAGGTCAATCCGTTCGCGAGATATGGGAGTTTGAAGCTAAGAAATGGTTGAGAAGACAACAAATTTTTCGCAATTCTGCTGCTCCAAACGCTTAACCAGAATGGCCTAGGGAAAAAAAAAGCATACCGTTGTAATCGGGCGAATTTCGACTTTCAGATGCAACAGGAATTTTTGGGTTAGGTCAATCGGTTCGCGAGAAATGGGAGTTTGAAGCTGAGAAATGGTTGAGGAGACAACAAATTTTTCGCAAATCTGCTGCCCCAAACGCTTAACCAGAATGGCCTAGGGAAAAAATACACATACCGTTGTAATCGCGCTAGTTTCTACGTTAAGATGCAATAGGAATTTTTGGGTTAGGTCAATCCGTTCGCGAGATATGGGAGTTTGAAGCCAAGAAATGGTAGAAAAGGCAAAAATATTTTCACAATTCTGCTGCTCCAAACGCTTAACCAGAATGGCCTAGGGAAAAAATACACATACCGTTGTAATCGGGCGAGTTTCTACTTTCAGATGCAATAGGAATTTTTGGGTTAGGTCAATCCGTTCGCGAGATTTGGGAGTTTGAAGACCAGAAATGGTTGAGAAGGCAAAAAATTTTTCGCAATTCTGCTGCTCCAAAAGCTTAACCAGAAAGGCCTCAGGAAAAAATACACATACCGTTGTAATCGGGCGAGTTTCTACTTTCAGATGCAATAGGAATTTTTGGGTTAGGTCAATCCGTTCGCGAGATATGGGAGTTTGAAGCTAAGAAATGGTTGAGGAGACAACAAATTTTTCGCAAATCTGCTGCCCCAAACGCTTAACCAGAATGGCCTAGGGAAAAAATACGCATACCGTTGTAATCGGGCGGGTTTCTAATTTCAGACGCAACAGGAATTTTTGGGTTAGGTCAATCCGTTCGCGAGATATGGGAGTTTGAAGCTAAGAAATGGTTGAGAAGACAACAAATTTTTCGCAATTCTGCTGCTCCAAACGCTTAACCAGAATGGCCTAGGGAAAAAATACACATACCGTTGTAATCGCGCGAGTTTCTACGTTAAGATGCAATAGGAATTTTTGGGTTAGGTCAATCCGTTCGCGAGATATGGGAGTTTGAAGCCAAGAAAAGGTAGAAAAGGCAAAAATATTTTCACAATTCTGCTGCTCCAAACGCTTAACCAGAATGGCCTAGGCAAAAAATACACATACCGTTGTAATCGGGCGAGTTTCTACTTTCAGATGCAATAGGAATTTTTGGGTTAGGTCAATCCGTTCGCGAGATATGGGAGTTTGAAGACCAGAAATGGTTGAGAAGGCAAAAAATTTTTCGCATTTCTGCTGCTCCAAAAGCTTAACCAGAATGGCCTCAGGAAAAAATACACATACCGTTGTAATCGGGCGAGTTTCTACTTTCAGATGCAATAGGAATTTTTGGGTTAGGTCAATCCGTTCGCGAGATATGGGAGTTTGATGCCAAGAAATGGTAGAAAAGGCAAAAATATTTTCGCAAATCTGCTGCACCAAACGCTTAACCAGAATGGCCTAGGGAAAAAATACACATACCGTTGTAATCGGGCGAGTTTCTACTTTAAGATGCAATAGGAATTTTTGGGTTAGGTCAATCCGTTCGCGAGATATGGGAGTTTGAAGCCAAGAAATGGTAGAAAAGGCAAAAAAATTTTCACAATTCTGCTGCTCCAAACGCTTAACCAGAATGGCCTAGGGAAAAAATACACATACCGTTGTAATCGGGCGAGTTTCTACTATCAGAAGCAATAGGAATTTTTGGGTTAGGTCAATCCGTTCGCGAGATATGGGAGTTTGAAGCTAAGAAATGGTTGAGGACACAACAAATTTTTCGCAAATCTGCCGCCCCAAACGATTAACCAGAATGGCCTAGGGAAAAAATACACATACCGTTGTAATCGGGCGAGTTTCTACTTTAAGATGCAATAGGAATTTTTGGGTTAGGTCAATCCGTTCGCGAGATATGGGAGTTTGAAGCTAAGAAATGGTTGAGAAGACAACAAATTTTTCGCAATTCTGCTGCTCCAAACGCTTAACCAGAATGGCCTAGGGAAAAAAAAAGCATACCGTTGTAATCGGGCGAATTTCGACTTTCAGATGCAACAGGAATTTTTGGGTTAGGTCAATCGGTTCGCGAGAAATGGGAGTTTGAAGCTAAGAAATGGTTGAGGAGACAACAAATTTTTCGCAAATCTGCTGCCCCAAACGCTTAACCAGAATGGCCTAGGGAAAAAATACACATACCGTTGTAATCGCGCGAGTTTCTACGTTAAGATGCAATAGGAATTTTTGGGTTAGGTCAATCCGTTCGCGAGATATGGGAGTTTGAAGCCAAGAAATGGTAGAAAAGGCAAAAATATTTTCACAATTCTGCTGCTCCAAACGCTTAACCAGAATGGCCTAGGCAAAAAATACACATACCGTTGTAATCGGGCGAGTTTCTACATTCAGATGCAATAGGAATTTTTGGGTTAGGTCAATCCGTTCGCGAGATATGGGAGTTTGAAGACCAGAAATGGTTGAGAAGGCAAAAAATTTTTCGCATTTCTGCTGCCCCAAACGCTTAACCAGAATGGCCTAGGGAAAAAATACGCATACCGTTGTAATCGGGCGGGTTTCTACTTTCAGACGCAACAGGAATTTTTGGGTTAGGTCAATCCGTTCGCGAGATATGGGTGTTTGAATCTAAGAAATGGTTGAGAAGACAAGAAATTTTTGCACTTCTGCTGCTCCAAACGCTTAACCAGAATGGCCTAGGGAAAAAATACACATACCGTTGTAATCGGGCGAGTTTCTACTTTAAGATGCAATAGGAATTTTTGGGTTAGGTCAATCCGTTCGCGAGATATGGGAGTTTGAATCTAAGAAATGGTTGAGAAGACAAGAAATTTTTGCACTTCTGCTGCTCCAAACGCTTAACCAGAATGGCCTAGGGAAAAAATACACATACCGTTGTAATCGGGCGAGTTTCTACTTTAAGATGCAATAGGAATTTTTGGGTAAGGTCAATCCGTTCGCGAGATATGGGAGTTTGAAGCCAAGAAATGGTAGAAAAGGCAAAAAAATTTTCACAATTCTGCTGCTCCAAACGCTTAACCAGAATGGCCTAGGGAAAAAATACACATACCGTTGTAATCGGGCGAGTTTCTACTTTCAGATGCAATAGGAATTTTTGGGTTAGGTCAATCCGTTCGCGAGATATGGGGTTTGAAGCTAAGAAATGGTTGAGGACAGAACAAATTTTTCGCAAATCTGCTGCCCCAAACGCTTAACCAGAATGGCCTAGGGAAAAAATACGCATACCGTTGTAATCGGGCGGGTTTCTACTTTCAGACGCAACAAGAATTTTTGGGTTAGGTCAATCCGTTCGCGAGATATGGGAGTTTGAAGCTAAGAAATGGTTGAGAAGACAACAAATTTTTCGCAATTCTGCTGCTCCAAACGCTTAACCAGAATGGCCTAGGGAAAAAATACGCATACCGTTGTAATCGGGCGAATTTCGACTTTCAGATGCAACAGGAATTTTTGGGTTAGGTCAATCGGTTCGCGAGAAATGGGAGTTTGAAGCCAAGGAATGGTTGAGAAGGCAAAAAATTTTTCGCAATTCAGCTGCTCCAAAAGCTTAACCAGAATGGCCTCAGGAAAAAATACACATACCGTTGTAATCGGGCGAGTTTCTACTTTAAGATGCAATAGGAATTTTTGGGTTAGGTCAATCCGTTCGCGAGATATGGGAGTTTGAAGCCAAGAAATGGTAGAAAAGGCAAAAAAATTTTCACAATTCTGCTGCTCCAAACGCTTAACCAGAATGGCCTAGGGAAAAAATACACATACCGTTGTAATCGGGCGAGTTTCTACTTTCAGATGCAATAGGAATTTTTGGGTTAGGTCAATCCGTTCGCGAGATATGGGAGGTTGAAGACCAGAAATGGTTGAGAAGGCAAAAAATTTTTCGCAATTCAGCTGCTCCAAAAGCTTAACCAGAATGGCCTCAGGAAAAAATACACATACCGTTGTAATCGGGCGAGTTTCTACTATCAGAAGCAATAGGAATTTTTGGGTTAGGTCAATCCGTTCGCGAGATATGGGAGTTTGAAGACCAGAAATGGTTGAGAAGGCAAAAAATTTTTCGCAATTCTGCTGCTCCAAAAGCTTAACCAGAATGGCCTCAGGAAAAAATACACATACCGTTGTAATCGGGCGAGTTTCTACTTTCAGTTGCAACAGGAATTTTTGGGTTAGGTCAATCCGTTCGCGAGATATGGGAGTTTGAAGCTAAGAAATGGTTGAGAAGACAACAAATTTTTCGCAATTCTGCTGCTCCAAACGCTTAACCAGAATGGCCTAGGGAAAAAATACACATACCGTTGTAATCGGGCGAGTTTCTACTATCAGAAGCAATAGGAATTTTTGGGTTAGGTCAATCCGTTCGAGAGATATGGGAGTTTGAAGCTAAGAATTGGTTGAGGACACAACAAATTTTTCGCAAATCTGCTGCCCCAAACGCTTAACCAGAATGGCCTAGGGAAAAAATACGCATACCGTTGTAATCGGGCGGGTTTCTACTTTCAGACGCAACAAGAATTTTTGGGTTAGGTCAATCCGTTCGCGAGATATGGGAGTTTGAAGCTAAGAAATGGTTGAGAAGACAACAAATTTTTCGCAATTCTGCTGCTCCAAACGCTTAACCAGAATGGCCTAGGGAAAAAATACGCATACCGTTCTAATCGGGCGAATTTCGACTTTCAGATGCAACAGGAATTTTTGGGTTAGGTCAATCGGTTCGCGAGAAATGGGAGTTTGAAGCCAAGGAATGGTTGAGAAGGCAAAAAATTTTTCGCAATTCTGCTGCACCAAACGCTTAACCAGAATGGCCTAGGGAAAAAATGCACATACCGTTGTAATCGCGCGAGTTTCTACGTTAAGATGCAATAGGAATTTTTGGGTTAGGTTAATCCGTTCGCGAGATATGGGAGTTTGAAGCCAAGAAATGGTAGAAAAGGCAAAAATATTTTCACAATTCTGCTGCACCAAACGCTTAACCAGAATGGCCTAGGGAAAAAATACGCATACCGTTGTAATCGGGCGGGTTTCTACTTTCAGACGCAACAGGAATTTTTGGGTTAGGTCAATCCGTTCGCGAGATATGGGTGTTTGAATCTAAGAAATGGTTGAGAAGACAAGAAATTTTTGCACTTCTGCTGCTCCAAACGCTTAACCAGAATGGCCTAGGGAAAAAATACACATACCGTTGTAATCGGGCGAGTTTCTACTTTAAGATGCAATAGGAATTTTTGGGTTAGGTCAATCCGTTCGCGAGATATGGGAGTTTGAAGCCAAGAAATGGTAGAAAAGGCAAAAAAATTTTCACAATTCTGCTGCTCCAAACGCTTAACCAGAATGGCCTAGGGAAAAAATACACATACCGTTGTAATCGGGCGAGTTTCTACTTTCAGATGCAATAGGAATTTTTGGGTTAGGTCAATCCGTTCGCGAGATATGGGAGTTTGAAGCTAAGAAATGGTTGAGAAGACAACAAATTTTTCGCAATTCTGCTGCTCCAAACGCTTAACCAGAATGGCCTAGGGAAAAAATACGCATACCGTTGTAATCGGGCGAATTTCGACTTTCAGATGCAACAGGAATTTTTGGGTTAGGTCAATCGGTTCGCGAGAAATGGGAGTTTGAAGCCAAGGAATGGTTGAGAAGGCAAAAAATTTTTCGCAATTCTGCTGCTCCAAACGCTTAACCAGAATGGCCTAGGGAAAAAATACACAAACCGTTGTCATCGCGCGAGTTTCTACGTTAAGATGCAATAGGAATTTTTGGGTTAGGTCAATCCGTTCGCGAGATATGGGAGTTTGAAGCCAAGAAATGGTAGAAAAGGCAAAAATATTTTCACAATTCTGCTGCTCCAAACGCTTAACCAGAATGGCCTAGGGAAAAAATATACATACCGTTGTAATCGGGCGAGTTTCTACTATCAGAAGCAATAGGAATTTTTGGGTTAGGTCAATCCGTTCGAGAGATATGGGAGTTTGAAGCTAAGAATTGGTTGAGGACACAACAAATTTTTCGCAAATCTGCTGCCCCAAACGCTTAACCAGAATGGCCTAGGGAAAAAATACGCATACCGTTGTAATCGGGCGGGTTTCTACTTTCAGACGCAACAAGAATTTTTGGGTTAGGTCAATCCGCTCGCGAGATATGGGAGTTTGAAGCTAAGAAATGGTTGAGAAGACAACAAATTTTTCGCAATTCTGCTGCTCCAAACGCTTAACCAGAATGGCCTAGGGAAAAAATACGCATACCGTTGTAATCGGGCGAATTTCGACTTTCAGATGCAACAGGAATTTTTGGGTTAGGTCAATCGGTTCGCGAGAAATGGGAGTTTGAAGCCAAGGAATGGTTGAGAAGGCAAAAAATTTTTCGCAATTCTGCTGCTCCAAACGCTTAACCAGAATGGCCTAGGGAAAAAATGCACATACCGTTGTAATCGCGCGAGTTTCTACGTTAAGATGCAATAGGAATTTTTGGGTTAGGTTAATCCGTTCGCGAGATATGGGAGTTTGAAGCCAAGAAATGGTAGAAAAGGCAAAAATATTTTCACAATTCTGCTGCACCAAACGCTTAACCAGAATGGCCTAGGGAAAAAATACGCATACCGTTGTAATCGGGCGGGTTTCTACTTTAAGATGCAATAGGAATTTTTGGGTAAGGTCAATCCGTTCGCGAGATATGGGAGTTTGAAGCCAAGAAATGGTAGAAAAGGCAAAAAAATTTTCACAATTCTGCTGCTCCAAACGCTTAACCAGAATGGCCTAGGGAAAAAATACACATACCGTTGTAATCGGGCGAGTTTCTACTTTAAGATGCAATAGGAATTTTTGGGTTAGGTCAATCCGTTCGCGAGATATGGGAGTTTGAATCTAAGAAATGGTTGAGAAGACAAGAAATTTTTGCACTTCTGCTGCTCCAAACGCTTAACCAGAATGGCCTAGGGAAAAAATACACATACCGTTGTAATCGGGCGAGTTTCTACTTTAAGATGCAATAGGAATTTTTGGGTAAGGTCAATCCGTTCGCGAGATATGGGAGTTTGAAGCCAAGAAATGGTAGAAAAGGCAAAAAAATTTTCACAATTCTGCTGCTCCAAACGCTTAACCAGAATGGCCTAGGGAAAAAATACACATACCGTTGTAATCGGGCGAGTTTCTACTTTCAGATGCAATAGGAATTTTTGGGTTAGGTCAATCCGTTCGCGAGATATGGGGTTTGAAGCTAAGAAATGGTTGAGGACAGAACAAATTTTTCGCAAATCTGCTGCCCCAAACGCTTAACCAGAATGGCCTAGGGAAAAAATACGCATACCGTTGTAATCGGGCGGGTTTCTACTTTCAGACGCAACAGGAATTTTTGGGTTAGGTCAATCCGTTCGCGAGATATGGGAGTTTGAAGCTAAGAAATGGTTGAGAAGACAACAAATTTTTCGCAATTCTGCTGCTCCAAACGCTTAACCAGAATGGCCTAGGGAAAAAATACGCATACCGTTGTAATCGGGCGAATTTCGACTTTCAGATGCAACAGGAATTTTTGGGTTAGGTCAATCGGTTCGCGAGAAATGGGAGTTTGAAGCCAAGGAATGGTTGAGAAGGCAAAAAATTTTTCGCAATTCTGCTGCTCCAAACGCTTAACCAGAATGGCCTAGGGAAAAAATACACAAACCGTTGTAATCGCGCGAGTTTCTACGTTAAGATGCAATAGGAATTTTTGGGTTAGGTCAATCCGTTCGCGAGATATGGGAGTTTGAAGCCAAGAAATGGTAGAAAAGGCAAAAATATTTTCACAATTCTGCTGCTCCAAACGCTTAACCAGAATGGCCTAGGGAAAAAATACACATACCGTTGTAATCGGGCGAGTTTCTACTATCAGAAGCAATAGGAATTTTTGGGTTAGGTCAATCCGTTCGAGAGATATGGGAGTTTGAAGCTAAGAATTGGTTGAGGACACAACAAATTTTTCGCAAATCTGCTGCCCCAAACGCTTAACCAGAATGGCCTAGGGAAAAAATACGCATACCGTTGTAATCGGGCGGGTTTCTACTTTCAGACGCAACAAGAATTTTTGGGTTAGGTCAATCCGTTCGCGAGATATGGGAGTTTGAAGGTAAGAAATGGTTGAGAAGACAACAAATTTTTCGCAATTCTGCTGCTCCAAACGCTTAACCAGAATGGCCTAGGGAAAAAATACGCATACCGTTGTAATCGGGCGAATTTCGACTTTCAGATGCAACAGGAATTTTTGGGTTAGGTCAATCGGTTCGCGAGAAATGGGAGTTTGAAGCCAAGGAATGGTTGAGAAGGCAAAAAATTTTTCGCAATTCTGCTGCTCCAAACGCTTAACCAGAATGGCCTAGGGAAAAAATGCACATACCGTTGTAATCGCGCGAGTTTCTACGTTAAGATGCAATAGGAATTTTTGGGTTAGGTTAATCCGTTCGCGAGATATGGCAGTTTGAAGCCAAGAAATGGTAGAAAAGGCAAAAATATTTTCACAATTCTGCTGCACCAAACGCTTAACCAGAATGGCCTAGGGAAAAAATACGCATACCGTTGTAATCGGGCGGGTTTCTACTTTCAGACGCAACAGGAATTTTTGGGCTAGGTCAATCCGTTCGCGAGATATGGGGTTTGAAGCTAAGAAATGGTTGAGGACACAACAAATTTTTCGCAAATCTGCTGCCCCAAACGCTTAACCAGAATGGCCTAGGGAAAAAATACGCATACCGTTGTAATCGGGCGGGTTTCTACTTTCAGACGCAACAGGAACTTTTGGGTTAGGTCAATCGGTTCGCGAGAAATGGGAGTTTGAAGCCAAGGAATGGTTGAGAAGGCAAAAAATTTTTCGCAATTCTGCTGCTCCAAACGCTTAACCAGAATGGCCTAGGGAAAAAATACGCATACCGTTGTAATCGGGCGAATTTCGACTTTCAGATGCAACAGGAATTTTTGGGTTAGGTCAATCGGTTCGCGAGAAATGGGAGTTTGAAGCCAAGGAATGGTTGAGAAGGCTAAAAATTTTTCGCAATTCTGCTGCTCCAAACGCTTAACCAGAATGGCCTAGGGAAAAAATACACAAACCGTTGTAATCGCGCGAGTTTCTACGTTAAGATGCAATAGGAATTTTTGGGTTAGGTCAATCCGTTCGCGAGATATGGGAGTTTGAAGCCAAGAAATGGTAGAAAAGGCAAAAATATTTTCACAATTCTGCTGCTCCAAACGCTTAACCAGAATGGCCTAGGGAAAAAATACACATACCGTTGTAATCGGGCGAGTTTCTACTATCAGAAGCAATAGGAATTTTTGGGTTAGGTCAATCCGTTCGAGAGATATGGGAGTTTGAAGCTAAGAATTGGTTGAGGACACAACAAATTTTTCGCAAATCTGCTGCCCCAAACGCTTAACCAGAATGGCCTAGGGAAAAAATACGCATACCGTTGTAATCGGGCGGGTTTCTACTTTCAGACGCAACAAGAATTTTTGGGTTAGGTCAATCCGTTCGCGAGATATGGGAGTTTGAAGCTAAGAAATGGTTGAGAAGACAACAAATTTTTCGCAATTCTGCTGCTCCAAACGCTTAACCAGAATGGCCTAGGGAAAAAATACGCATACCGTTGTAATCGGGCGAATTTCGACTTTCAGATGCAACAGGAATTTTTGGGTTAGGTCAATCGGTTCGCGAGAAATGGGAGTTTGAAGCCAAGGAATGGTTGAGAAGGCAAAAAATTTTTCGCAATTCTGCTGCTCCAAACGCTTAACCAGAATGGCCTAGGGAAAAAATGCACATACCGTTGTAATCGCGCGAGTTTCTACGTTAAGATGCAATAGGAATTTTTGGGTTAGGTTAATCCGTTCGCGAGATATGGCAGTTTGAAGCCAAGAAATGGTAGAAAAGGCAAAAATATTTTCACAATTCTGCTGCACCAAACGCTTAACCAGAATGGCCTAGGGAAAAAATACGCATACCGTTGTAATCGGGCGGGTTTCTACTTTCAGACGCAACAGGAATTTTTGGGTTAGGTCAATCCGTTCGCGAGATATGGGTGTTTGAATCTAAGAAATGGTTGAGAAGACCAGAAATTTTTGCACTTCTGCTGCTCCAAACGCTTAACCAGAATGGCCTAGGGAAAAAATACGCATACCGTTGTAATCGGGCGAGTTTCTACTATCAGAAGCAATAGGAATTTTTGGGTTAGGTCAATCCGTTCGCGAGATATGGGAGTTTGAAGCTAAGAAATGGTTGAGGACACAACAAATTTTTCGCAAATCTGCTGCCCCAAACGCTTAACCAGAATGGCCTAGGGAAAAAATACGCATACCGTTGTAATCGGGCGGGTTTCTACTTTCAGACGCAACAGGAATTTTTGGGTTAGGTCAATCCGTTCGCGAGATATGGGAGTTTGAAGCTAAGAAATGGTTGAGGACACAACAAATTTTTCGCAAATCTGCTGCCCCAAACGCTTAACCAGAATGGCCTAGGGAAAAAATACGCATACCGTTGTAATCGGGCGGGTTTCTACTTTCAGACGCAACAGGAATTTTTGGGTTAGGTCAATCCGTTCGCGAGATATGGGAGTTTGAAGCTAAGAAATGGTTGAGAAGACAACAAATTTTTCGCAATTCTGCTGCTCCAAACGCTTAACCAGAATGGCCTAGGGAAAAAATACGCATACCGTCGTAATCGGGCGAATTTCGACTTTCAGATGCAACAGGAATTTTTGGGTTAGGTCAATCGGTTCGCGAGAAATGGGAGTTTGAAGCCAAGGAATGGTTGAGAAGACAACAAATATTTCGCAATTCTGCTGCTCCAAACGCTTAACCAGAATGCCCTAGGGAAAAAATACACAAACCGTTGTAATCGCGCGAGTTTCTACTTTAAGATGCAATAGGAATTTTTGGGTTAGGTCAATCCGTTCGCGAGATATGGGAGTTTGAAGCCAAGAAATGGTAGAAAAGGCAAAAAAATTTTCACAATTCTGCTGCTCCAAACGCTTAACCAGAATGGCCTAGGGAAAAAATACACATACCGTTGTAATCGGGCGAGTTTCTACTATCAGAAGCAATAGGAATTTTTGGGTTAGGTCAATCCGTTCGCGAGATATGGGAGTTTGAAGCTAAGAAATGGTTGAGGACACAACAAATTTTTCGCAAATCTGGCGCCCCAAACGATTAACCAGAATGGCCTAGGGAAAAAATACGCATACCGTTGTAATCGGGCGGGTTTCTACTTTCAGACGCAACAGGAATTTTTGGGTTAGGTCAATCCGTTCGCGAGATATGGGTGTTTGAATCTAAGAAATGGTTGAGAAGACAAGAAATTTTTGCACTTCTGCTGCTCCAAACGCTTAACCAGAATGGCCTAGGGAAAAAATACACATACCGTTGTAATCGGGCGAGTTTCTACTTTAAGATGCAATAGGAATTTTTGGGTTAGGTCAATCCGTTCGCGAGATATGGGAGTTTGAAGCCAAGAAATGGTAGAAAAGGCAAAAATATTTTCGCAAATCTGCTGCACCAAACGCTTAACCAGAATGGCCTAGGGAAAAAATACACATACCGTTGTAATCGGGCGAGTTTCTACTTTAAGATGCAATAGGAATTTTTGGGTTAGGTCAATCCGTTCGCGAGATATGGGAGTTTGAAGCCAAGAAATGGTAGAAAAGGCAAAAATATTTTCACAATTCTGCTGCTCCAAACGCTTAACCAGAATGGCCTAGGGAAAAAATACACATACCGTTGTAATCGGGCGAGTTTCTACTATCAGAAGCAATAGGAATTTTTGGGTTAGGTCAATCCGTTCGAGAGATATGGGAGTTTGAAGCTAAGAATTGGTTGAGGACACAACAAATTTTTCGCAAATCTGCTGCCCCAAACGCTTAACCAGAATGGCCTAGGGAAAAAATACGCATACCGTTGTAATCGGGCGGGTTTCTACTTTCAGACGCAACAAGAATTTTTGGGTTAGGTCAATCCGTTCGCGAGATATGGGAGTTTGAAGGTAAGAAATGGTTGAGAAGACAACAAATTTTTCGCAATTCTGCTGCTCCAAACGCTTAACCAGAATGGCCTAGGGAAAAAATACGCATACCGTTGTAATCGGGCGAATTTCGACTTTCAGATGCAACAGGAATTTTTGGGTTAGGTCAATCGGTTCGCGAGAAATGGGAGTTTGAAGCCAAGGAATGGTTGAGAAGGCAAAAAATTTTTCGCAATTCTGCTGCTCCAAACGCTTAACCAGAATGGCCTAGGGAAAAAATGCACATACCGTTGTAATCGCGCGAGTTTCTACGTTAAGATGCAATAGGAATTTTTGGGTTAGGTTAATCCGTTCGCGAGATATGGCAGTTTGAAGCCAAGAAATGGTAGAAAAGGCAAAAATATTTTCACAATTCTGCTGCACCAAACGCTTAACCAGAATGGCCTAGGGAAAAAATACGCATACCGTTGTAATCGGGCGGGTTTCTACTTTCAGACGCAACAGGAATTTTTGGGCTAGGTCAATCCGTTCGCGAGATATGGGGTTTGAAGCTAAGAAATGGTTGAGGACACAACAAATTTTTCGCAAATCTGCTGCCCCAAACGCTTAACCAGAATGGCCTAGGGAAAAAATACGCATACCGTTGTAATCGGGCGGGTTTCTACTTTCAGACGCAACAGGAACTTTTGGGTTAGGTCAATCGGTTCGCGAGAAATGGGAGTTTGAAGCCAAGGAATGGTTGAGAAGGCAAAAAATTTTTCGCAATTCTGCTGCTCCAAACGCTTAACCAGAATGGCCTAGGGAAAAAATACGCATACCGTTGTAATCGGGCGAATTTCGACTTTCAGATGCAACAGGAATTTTTGGGTTAGGTCAATCGGTTCGCGAGAAATGGGAGTTTGAAGCCAAGGAATGGTTGAGAAGGCTAAAAATTTTTCGCAATTCTGCTGCTCCAAACGCTTAACCAGAATGGCCTAGGGAAAAAATACACAAACCGTTGTAATCGCGCGAGTTTCTACGTTAAGATGCAATAGGAATTTTTGGGTTAGGTCAATCCGTTCGCGAGATATGGGAGTTTGAAGCCAAGAAATGGTAGAAAAGGCAAAAATATTTTCACAATTCTGCTGCTCCAAACGCTTAACCAGAATGGCCTAGGGAAAAAATACACATACCGTTGTAATCGGGCGAGTTTCTACTATCAGAAGCAATAGGAATTTTTGGGTTAGGTCAATCCGTTCGAGAGATATGGGAGTTTGAAGCTAAGAATTGGTTGAGGACACAACAAATTTTTCGCAAATCTGCTGCCCCAAACGCTTAACCAGAATGGCCTAGGGAAAAAATACGCATACCGTTGTAATCGGGCGGGTTTCTACTTTCAGACGCAACAAGAATTTTTGGGTTAGGTCAATCCGTTCGCGAGATATGGGAGTTTGAAGCTAAGAAATGGTTGAGAAGACAACAAATTTTTCGCAATTCTGCTGCTCCAAACGCTTAACCAGAATGGCCTAGGGAAAAAATACGCATACCGTTGTAATCGGGCGAATTTCGACTTTCAGATGCAACAGGAATTTTTGGGTTAGGTCAATCGGTTCGCGAGAAATGGGAGTTTGAAGCCAAGGAATGGTTGAGAAGGCAAAAAATTTTTCGCAATTCTGCTGCTCCAAACGCTTAACCAGAATGGCCTAGGGAAAAAATGCACATACCGTTGTAATCGCGCGAGTTTCTACGTTAAGATGCAATAGGAATTTTTGGGTTAGGTTAATCCGTTCGCGAGATATGGCAGTTTGAAGCCAAGAAATGGTAGAAAAGGCAAAAATATTTTCACAATTCTGCTGCACCAAACGCTTAACCAGAATGGCCTAGGGAAAAAATACGCATACCGTTGTAATCGGGCGGGTTTCTACTTTCAGACGCAACAGGAATTTTTGGGTTAGGTCAATCCGTTCGCGAGATATGGGTGTTTGAATCTAAGAAATGGTTGAGAAGACCAGAAATTTTTGCACTTCTGCTGCTCCAAACGCTTAACCAGAATGGCCTAGGGAAAAAATACACATACCGTTGTAATCGGGCGAGTTTCTACTTTAAGATGCAATAGGAATTTTTGGGTTAGGTCAATCCGTTCGCGAGATATGGGAGTTTGAAGCCAAGAAATGGTAGAAAAGGCAAAAAAATTTTCACAATTCTGCGGCTCCAAACGCTTAACCAGAATGGCCTAGGGAAAAAATACACATACCGTTGTAATCGGGCGAGTTTCTACTTTCAGATGCAATAGGAATTTTTGGGTTAGGTCAATCCGTTCGCGAGATATGGGAGTTTGAAGCTAAGAAATGGTTGAGGACACAACAAATTTTTCGCAAATCTGCTGCCCCAAACGCTTAACCAGAATGGCCTAGGGAAAAAATACGCATACCGTTGTAATCGGGCGGGTTTCTACTTTCAGACGCAACAGGAATTTTTGGGTTAGGTCAATCCGTTCGCGAGATATGGGAGTTTGAAGCTAAGAAATGGTTGAGGACACAACAAATTTTTCGCAAATCTGCTGCCCCAAACGCTTAACCAGAATGGCCTAGGGAAAAAATACGCATACCGTTGTAATCGGGCGGGTTTCTACTTTCAGACGCAACAGGAATTTTTGGGTTAGGTCAATCCGTTCGCGAGATATGGGAGTTTGAAGCTAAGAAATGGTTGAGAAGACAACAAATTTTTCGCAATTCTGCTGCTCCAAACGCTTAACCAGAATGGCCTAGGGAAAAAATACGCATACCGTCGTAATCGGGCGAATTTCGACTTTCAGATGCAACAGGAATTTTTGGGTTAGGTCAATCGGTTCGCGAGAAATGGGAGTTTGAAGCCAAGGAATGGTTGAGAAGACAACAAATATTTCGCAATTCTGCTGCTCCAAACGCTTAACCAGAATGCCCTAGGGAAAAAATACACAAACCGTTGTAATCGCGCGAGTTTCTACTTTAAGATGCAATAGGAATTTTTGGGTTAGGTCAATCCGTTCGCGAGATATGGGAGTTTGAAGCCAAGAAATGGTAGAAAAGGCAAAAAAATTTTCACAATTCTGCTGCTCCAAACGCTTAACCAGAATGGCCTAGGGAAAAAATACACATACCGTTGTAATCGGGCGAGTTTCTACTATCAGAAGCAATAGGAATTTTTGGGTTAGGTCAATCCGTTCGCGAGATATGGGAGTTTGAAGCTAAGAAATGGTTGAGGACACAACAAATTTTTCGCAAATCTGGCGCCCCAAACGATTAACCAGAATGGCCTAGGGAAAAAATACGCATACCGTTGTAATCGGGCGGGTTTCTACTTTCAGACGCAACAGGAATTTTTGGGTTAGGTCAATCCGTTCGCGAGATATGGGTGTTTGAATCTAAGAAATGGTTGAGAAGACAAGAAATTTTTGCACTTCTGCTGCTCCAAACGCTTAACCAGAATGGCCTAGGGAAAAAATACACATACCGTTGTAATCGGGCGAGTTTCTACTTTAAGATGCAATAGGAATTTTTGGGTTAGGTCAATCCGTTCGCGAGATATGGGAGTTTGAAGCCAAGAAATGGTAGAAAAGGCAAAAATATTTTCGCAAATCTGCTGCACCAAACGCTTAACCAGAATGGCCTAGGGAAAAAATACACATACCGTTGTAATCGGGCGAGTTTCTACTTTAAGATGCAATAGGAATTTTTGGGTTAGGTCAATCCGTTCGCGAGATATGGGAGTTTGAAGCCAAGAAATGGTAGAAAAGGCAAAAAAATTTTCACAATTCTGCTGCTCCAAACGCTTAACCAGAATGGCCTAGGGAAAAAATACACATACCGTTGTAATCGGGCGAGTTTCTACTATCAGAAGCAATAGGAATTTTTGGGTTAGGTCAATCCGTTCGCGAGATATGGGAGTTTGAAGCTAAGAAATGGTTGAGGACACAACAAATTTTTCGCAAATCTGCTGCCCCAAACGCTTAACCAGAATGGCCTAGGGAAAAAATACGCATACCGTTGTAATCGGGCGGGTTTCTACTTTCAGACGCAACAGGAATTTTTGGGTTAGGTCAATCCGTTCGCGAGATATGGGTGTTTGAATCTAAGAAATGGTTGAGAAGACAAGAAATTTTTGCACTTCTGCTGCTCCAAACGCTTAACCAGAATGGCCTAGAGAAAAAATACACATACCGTTGTAATCGGGCGAGTTTCTACTTTAAGATGCAATAGGAATTTTTGGGTTAGGTCAATCCGTTCGCGAGATATGGGAGTTTGAAGCCAAGAAATGGTAGAAAAGGCAAAAAAAATTTCACAATTCTGCTGCTCCAAACGCTTAACCAGAATGGCCTAGGGAAAAAATACACATACCGTTGTAATCGGGCGAGTTTCTACTTTCAGATGCAATAGGAATTTTTGGGTTAGGTCAATCCGTTCGCGAGATATGGGAGGTTGAAGACCAGAAATGGTTGAGAAGGCAAAAAATTTTTCGCAATTCAGCTGCTCCAAAAGCTTAACCAGAATGGCCTCAGGAAAAAATACACATACCGTTGTAATCGGGCGAGTTTCTACTATCAGAAGCAATAGGAATTTTTGGGTTAGGTCAATCCGTTCGCGAGATATGCGAGTTTGAAGCTAAGAAATGGTTGAGGACACAACAAATTTTTCGCAAATCTGCTGCCCCAAACGCTTAACCAGAATGGCCTAGGGAAAAAATACGCATACCGTTGTAATCGGGCGGGTTTCTACTTTCAGACGCAACAGGAATTTTTGGGTTAGGTCAATCCGTTCGCGAGATATGGGGTTTGAAGCTAAGAAATGGTTGAGGACACAACAAATTTTTCGCAAATCTGCTGCCCCAAACGCTTAACCAGAATGGCCTAGGGAAAAAATACGCATACCGTTGTAATCGGGCGGGTTTCTACTTTCAGACGCAACAGGAATTTTTGGGTTAGGTCAATCCGTTCGCGAGATATGGGAGTTTGAAGCTAAGAAATGGTTGAGAAGACAACAAATTTTTCGCAATTCTGCTGCTCCAAACGCTTAACCAGAATGGCCTAGGGAAAAAATACGCATACCGTCGTAATCGGGCGAATTTCGACTTTCAGATGCAACAGGAATTTTTGGGTTAGGTCAATCGGTTCGCGAGAAATGGGAGTTTGAAGCCAAGGAATGGTTGAGAAGACAACAAATATTTCGCAATTCTGCTGCTCCAAACGCTTAACCAGAATGCCCTAGGGAAAAAATACACAAACCGTTGTAATCGCGCGAGTTTCTACTTTAAGATGCAATAGGAATTTTTGGGTTAGGTCAATCCGTTCGCGAGATATGGGAGTTTGAAGCCAAGAAATGGTAGAAAAGGCAAAAAAATTTTCACAATTCTGCTGCTCCAAACGCTTAACCAGAATGGCCTAGGGAAAAAATACACATACCGTTGTAATCGGGCGAGTTTCTACTATCAGAAGCAATAGGAATTTTTGGGTTAGGTCAATCCGTTCGCGAGATATGGGAGTTTGAAGCTAAGAAATGGTTGAGGACACAACAAATTTTTCGCAAATCTGGCGCCCCAAACGATTAACCAGAATGGCCTAGGGAAAAAATACGCATACCGTTGTAATCGGGCGGGTTTCTACTTTCAGACGCAACAGGAATTTTTGGGTTAGGTCAATCCGTTCGCGAGATATGGGTGTTTGAATCTAAGAAATGGTTGAGAAGACAAGAAATTTTTGCACTTCTGCTGCTCCAAACGCTTAACCAGAATGGCCTAGGGAAAAAATACACATACCGTTGTAATCGGGCGAGTTTCTACTTTAAGATGCAATAGGAATTTTTGGGTTAGGTCAATCCGTTCGCGAGATATGGGAGTTTGAAGCCAAGAAATGGTAGAAAAGGCAAAAATATTTTCGCAAATCTGCTGCACCAAACGCTTAACCAGAATGGCCTAGGGAAAAAATACACATACCGTTGTAATCGGGCGAGTTTCTACTTTAAGATGCAATAGGAATTTTTGGGTTAGGTCAATCCGTTCGCGAGATATGGGAGTTTGAAGCCAAGAAATGGTAGAAAAGGCAAAAAAATTTTCACAATTCTGCTGCTCCAAACGCTTAACCAGAATGGCCTAGGGAAAAAATACACATACCGTTGTAATCGGGCGAGTTTCTACTATCAGAAGCAATAGGAATTTTTGGGTTAGGTCAATCCGTTCGCGAGATATGGGAGTTTGAAGCTAAGAAATGGTTGAGGACACAACTAATTTTTCGCAAATCTGCTGCCCCAAACGCTTAACCAGAATGGCCTAGGGAAAAAATACGCATACCGTTGTAATCGGGCGGGTTTCTACTTTCAGACGCAACAGGAATTTTTGGGTTAGGTCAATCCGTTCGCGAGATATGGGTGTTTGAATCTAAGAAATGGTTGAGAAGACAAGAAATTTTTGCACTTCTGCTGCTCCAAACGCTTAACCAGAATGGCCTAGAGAAAAAATACACATACCGTTGTAATCGGGCGAGTTTCTACTTTAAGATGCAATAGGAATTTTTGGGTTAGGTCAATCCGTTCGCGAGATATGGGAGTTTGAAGCCAAGAAATGGTAGAAAAGGCAAAAAAAATTTCACAATTCTGCTGCTCCAAACGCTTAACCAGAATGGCCTAGGGAAAAAATACACATACCGTTGTAATCGGGCGAGTTTCTACTTTCAGATGCAATAGGAATTTTTGGGTTAGGTCAATCCGTTCGCGAGATATGGGAGGTTGAAGACCAGAAATGGTTGAGAAGGCAAAAAATTTTTCGCAATTCAGCTGCTCCAAAAGCTTAACCAGAATGGCCTCAGGAAAAAATACACATACCGTTGTAATCGGGCGAGTTTCTACTATCAGAAGCAATAGGAATTTTTGGGTTAGGTCAATCCGTTCGCGAGATATGCGAGTTTGAAGCTAAGAAATGGTTGAGGACACAACAAATTTTTCGCAAATCTGCTGCCCCAAACGCTTAACCAGAATGGCCTAGGGAAAAAATACGCATACCGTTGTAATCGGGCGGGTTTCTACTTTCAGACGCAACAGGAATTTTTGGGTTAGGTCAATCCGTTCGCGAGATATGGGGTTTGAAGCTAAGAAATGGTTGAGGACACAACAAATTTTTCGCAAATCTGCTGCCCCAAACGCTTAACCAGAATGGCCTAGGGAAAAAATACGCATACCGTTGTAATCGGGCGGGTTTCTACTTTCAGACGCTACAGGAATTTTTGGGTTAGGTCAATCCGTTCGCGAGATATGGGAGTTTGAAGCTAAGAAATGGTTGA
Source organism: Ptiloglossa arizonensis (assembly GCF_051014685.1). NCBI lineage: Eukaryota > Metazoa > Arthropoda > Insecta > Hymenoptera > Colletidae > Ptiloglossa > Ptiloglossa arizonensis. Next base: position 662,564 of record NW_027478435.1, on the reverse strand, counting down.
GAAGACAACAAATTTTTCGCAATTCTGCTGCTCCAAACGCTTAACCAGAATGGCCTAGGGAAAAAATACGCATACCGTTGTAATCGGGCGAATTTCGACTTTCAGATGCAACAGGAATTTTTGGGTTAGGTCAATCGGTTCGCGAGAAATGGGAGTTTGAAGCCAAGGAATGGTTGAGAAGGCAAAAAATTTTTCGCAATTCTGCTGCTCCAAACGCTTAACCAGAATGGCCTAGGGAAAAAATACACAAACCGTTGTAATCGCGCGAGTTTCTACGTTAAGATGCAATAGGAATTTTTGGGTTAGGTCAATCCGTTCGCGAGATATGGGAGTTTGAAGCCAAGAAATGGTAGAAAAGGCAAAAATATTTTCACAATTCTGCTGCTCCAAACGCTTAACCAGAATGGCCTAGGGAAAAAATACACATACCGTTGTAATCGGGCGAGTTTCTACTATCAGAAGCAATAGGAATTTTTGGGTTAGGTCAATCCGTTCGCCAGATATGGGAGTTTGAAGCTAAGAATTGGTTGAGGACACAACAAATTTTTCGCAAATCTGCTGCCCCAAACGCTTAACCAGAATGGCCTAGGGAAAAAATACGCATACCGTTGTAATCGGGCGGGTTTCTACTTTCAGACGCAACAGGAATTTTTGGGTTAGGTCAATCCGTTCGCGAGATATGGGAGTTTGAAGCTAAGAAATGGTTGAGAAGTCAACAAATTTTTCGCAATTCTGCTGCTCCAAACGCTTAACCAGAATGGCCTAGGGAAAAAATACGCATACCGTTGTAATCGGGCGAATTTCGACTTTCAGATGCAACAGGAATTTTTGGGTTAGGTCAATCGGTTCGCGAGAAATGGGAGTTTGAAGCCAAGGAATGGTTGAGAAGGCAAAAAATTTTTCGCAATTCTGCTGCTCCAAACGCTTAACCAGAATGGCCTAGGGAAAAAGTGCACATACCGTTGTAATCGCGCGAGTTTCTACGTTAAGATGCAATAGGAATTTTTGGGTTAGGTTAATCCGTTCGCGAGATATGGGAGTTTGAAGCCAAGGAATGGTAGAAAAGGCAAAAATATTTTCACAATTCTGCTGCACCAAACGCTTAACCAGAATGGCCTAGGGAAAAAATACGCATACCGTTGTAATCGGGCGGGTTTCTACTTTCAGACGCAACAGGAATTTTTGGGTTAGGTCAATCCGTTCGCGAGATATGGGTGTTTGAATCTAAGAAATGGTTGAGAAGACAAGAAATTTTTGCACTTCTGCTGCTCCAAACGCTTAACCAGAATGGCCTAGGGAAAAAATACACATACCGTTGTAATCGGGCGAGTTTCTACTTTAAGATGCAATAGGAATTTTTGGGTTAGGTCAATCCGTTCGCGAGATATGGGAGTTTGAAGCCAAGAAATGGTAGAAAAGGCAAAAAAATTTTCACAATTCTGCGGCTCCAAACGCTTAACCAGAATGGCCTACGGAAAAAATACACATACCGTTGTAATCGGGCGGGTTTCTACTTTCAGACGCAACAGGAATTTTTGGGTTAGGTCAATCCGTTCGCGAGATATGGGAGTTTGAAGCTAAGAAATGGTTGAGAAGACAACAAATTTTTCGCAATTCTGCTGCTCCAAACGCTTAACCAGAATGGCCTAGGGAAAAAATACGCATACCGTCGTAATCGGGCGAATTTCGACTTTCAGATGCAACAGGAATTTTTGGGTTCGGTCAATCGGTTCGCGAGAAATGGGAGTTTGAAGCCAAGGAATGGTTGAGAAGACAACAAATATTTCGCAATTCTGCTGCTCCAAACGCTTAACCAGAATGCCCTAGGGAAAAAATACACAAACCGTTGTAATCGCGCGAGTTTCTACGTTAAGATGCAATAGGAATTTTTGGGTTAGGTCAATCCGTTCGCGAGATATGGGAGTTTGAAGCCAAGAAATGGTAGAAAAGGCAAAAATATTTTCACAATTCTGCTGCTCCAAACGCTTAACCAGAATGGCCTAGGGAAAAAATACACGTACCGTTGTAATCGGGCGAGTTTCTACTATCAGAAGCAATAGGAATTTTTGGGTTAGGTCAATCCGTTCGCGATATATGGGAGTTTGAAGCTAAGAATTGGTTGAGGACACAACAAATTTTTCGCAAATCTGCTGCCCCAAACGCTTAACCAGAATGGCCTAGGGAAAAAATACGCATACCGTTGTAATCGGGCGGGTTTCTACTTTCAGACGCAACAGGAATTTTTGGGTTAGGTCAATCCGTTCGCGAGATATGGGAGTTTGAAGCTAAGAAATGGTTGAGAAGACAACAAATTTTTCGCAATTCTGCTGCTCCAAACGCTTAACCAGAATGGCCTAGGGAAAAAATACGCATACCGTTGTAATCGGGCGAATTTCGACTTTCAGATGCAACAGGAATTTTTGGGTTAGGTCAATCGGTTCGCGAGAAATGGGAGTTTGAAGCCAAGGAATGGTTGAGAAGGCAAAAAATTTTTCGCAATTCTGCTGCTCCAAACGCTTAACCAGAATGGCCTAGGGAAAAAATACACATACCGTTGTAATCGCGCGAGTTTCTACGTTAAGATGCAATAGGAATTTTTGGGTTAGGTCAATCCGTTCGCGAGATATGGGAGTTTGAAGCCAAGAAATGGTAGAAAAGGCAAAAATATTTTCACAATTCTGCTGCTCCAAACGCTTAACCAGAATGGCCTAGGGAAAAAATACACATACCGTTGTAATCGGGCGAGTTTCTACTTTCAGATGCAATAGGAATTTTTGGGTTAGGTCAATCCGTTCGCGAGATATGGGAGTTTGAACATCAGAAATGGTTGAGAAGGCAAAAAATTTTTCGCAATTCTGCTGCTGCAAAAGCTTAACCAGAATGGCCTCAGGAAAAAATACACATACCGTTGTAATCGGGCGAGTTTCTACTTTCAGATGCAATAGGAATTTTTGGGTTAGGTCAATCCGTTCGCGAGATATGGGAGTTTGAAGCTAAGAAATGGTTGAGGAGACAACAAATTTTTCGCAAATCTGCTGCCCCAAACGCTTAACCAGAATGGTCTAGGGAAAAAATACGCATACCGTTGTAATCGGGCGGGTTTCTACTTTCAGACGCAACAGGAATTTTTGGGTTAGGTCAATCCGTTCGCGAGATATGGGAGTTTGAATCTAAGAAATGGTTGAGAAGACAAGAAATTTTTGCACTTCTGCTGCTCCAAACGCTTAACCAGAATGTCCTAGGGAAAAAATACACATACCGCTGTAATCGGGCGAGTTTCTACTTTCAGACGCAACAGGAATTTTTGGGTTAGGTCAATCCGTTCGCGAGATATTGGAGTTTGAAGCTAAGAAATGGTTGAGGACACAACAAATTTTTCGCAAATCTGCTGCCCCAAACGCTTAACCAGAATGGCCTAGGGAAAAAATACGCATACCGTTGTAATCGGGCGGGTTTCTACTTTCAGACGCAACAGGAATTTTTGGGTTAGGTCAATCCGTTCGCGAGATATGGGAGTTTGAAGCTAAGAAATGGTTGAGGACACAACAAATTTTTCGCAAATCTGCTGCCCCAGACGCTTAACCAGAATGGCCTAGGGAAAAAATACGCATACCGTTGTAATCGGGCGGGTTTCTACTTTCAGATGCAATAGGAATTTTTGGGTTAGGTCAATCCGTTCGCGAGATATGGGAGTTTGAAGACCAGAAATGGTTGAGAAGGCAAAAAATTTTTCGCAATTCAGCTGCTCCAAAAGCTTAACCAGAATGGCCTCAGGAAAAAATACACATACCGTTGTAATCGGGCGAGTTTCTACTATCAGAAGCAATAGGAATTTTTGGGTTAGGTCAATCCGTTCGCGAGATATGGGAGTTTGAAGCTAAGAAATGGTTGAGGACACAACAAATTTTTCGCAAATCTGCTGCCCCAAACGCTTAACCAGAATGGCCTAGGGAAAAAATACGCATACCGTTGTAATCGGGCGGGTTTCTACTTTCAGACGCAACAGGAATTTTTGGGTTAGGTCAATCCGTTCGCGAGATATGGGAGTTTGAAGCTAAGAAATGGTTGAGGACACAACAAATTTTTCGCAAATCTGCTGCCCCAAACGCTTAACCAGAATGGCCTAGGGAAAAAATACGCATACCGTTGTAATCGGGCGGGTTTCTACTTTCAGACGCAACAGGAATTTTTGGGTTAGGTCAATCCGTTCGCGAGATATGGGAGTTTGAAGCTAAGAAATGGTTGAGAAGACAACAAATTTTTCGCAATTCTGCTGCTCCAAACGCTTAACCAGAATGGCCTAGGGAAAAAATACGCATACCGTTGTAATCGGGCGAATTTCTACGTTAAGATGCAATAGGAATTTTTGGGTTAGGTCAATCCGTTCGCGAGATATGGGAGTTTGAAGCCAAGAAATGGTAGAAAAGGCAAAAATATTTTCACAATTCTGCTGCTCCAAACGCTTAACCAGAATGGCCTAGGGAAAAAATACACATACCGTTGTAATCGGGCGGGTTTCTACTTTCAGACGCAACAGGAATTTTTGGGTTAGGTCAATCCGTTCGCGAGATATGGGAGTTTGAAGCTAAGAAATGGTTGAGAAGACAACAAATTTTTCGCAATTCTGCTGCTCCAAACGCTTAACCAGAATGGCCTAGGGAAAAAATACGCATACCGTTGTAATCGGGCGAATTTCGACTTTCAGATGCAACAGGAATTTTTGGGTTAGGTCAATCGGTTCGCGAGAAATGGGAGTTTGAAGCCAAGGAATGGTTGAGAAGGCAAAAAATTTTTCGCAATTCTGCTGCTCCAAACGCTTAACCAGAATGGCCTAGGGAAAAAATGCACATACCGTTGTAATCGCGCGAGTTTCTACGTTAAGATGCAATAGGAATTTTTGGGTTAGGTTAATCCGTTCGCGAGATATGGGAGTTTGAAGCCAAGAAATGGTAGAAAAGGCAAAAATATTTTCACAATTCTGCTGCACCAAACGCTTAACCAGAATGGCCTAGGGAAAAAATACGCATACCGTTGTAATCGGGCGGGTTTCTACTTTCAGACGCAACAGGAATTTTTGGGTTAGGTCAATCCGTTCGCGAGATATGGGTGTTTGAATCTAAGAAATGGTTGAGAAGACAAGAAATTTTTGCACTTCTGCTGCTCCAAACGCTTAACCAGAATGGCCTAGGGAAAAAATACACATACCGTTGTAATCGGGCGAGTTTCTACTTTAAGATGCAATAGGAATTTTTGGGTTAGGTCAATCCGTTCGCGAGCTATGGGAGTTTGAAGCCAAGAAATGGTAGAAAAGGCAAAAAAATTTTCACAATTCTGCTGCTCCAAACGCTTAACCAGAATGGCCTAGGGAAAAAATACACATACCGTTGTAATCGGGCGAGTTTCTACTTTCAGATGCAATAGGAATTTTTGGGTTAGGTCAATCCGTTCGCGAGATATGGGAGTTTGAAGACCAGAAATGGTTGAGAAGGCAAAAAATTTTTCGCAATTCTGCTGCTCCAAAAGCTTAACCAGAATGGCCTCAGGAAAAAATACACATACCGTTGTAATCGGGCGAGTTTCTAGTATCAGAAGCAATAGGAATTTTTGGGTTAGGTCAATCCGTTCGCGAGATATGGGAGTTTGAAGCTAAGAAATGGTTGAGGACACAACAAATTCTTCGCAAATCTGCTGCCCCAAACGCTTAACCAGAATGGCCTAGGGAAAAAATACGCATACCGTTGTAATCGGGCGGGTTTCTACTTTCAGACTCAACAGGAATTTTTGGGTTAGGTCAATCCGTTCGCGAGATATGGGAGTTTGAAGCTAAGAAATGGTTGAGGACACAACAAATTTTTCGCAAATCTAATGCCCCAAACGCTTAACCAGAATGGCCTAGGGAAAAAATACGCATACCGTTGTAATCGGGCGGGTTTCTACTTTCAGACGCAACAGGTATTTTTGGGTTAGGTCAATCCGTTCGCGAGATATGGGAGTTTGAAGCTAAGAAATGGTTGAGAAGACAACAAATTTTTCGCAATTCTGCTGCTCCAAACGCTTAACCAGAATGGCCTAGGGAAAAAATACGCATACCGTCGTAATCGGGCGAATTTCGACTTTCAGATGCAACAGGAATTTTTGGGTTAGGTCAATCGGTTCGCGAGAAATGGGAGTTTGAAGCCAAGGAATGGTTGAGAAGGCAAAAAATTTTTCGCAATTCTGCTGCTCCAAACAATTAACCAGAATGGCCTAGGGAAAAAATACACAAACCGTTGTAATCGCGCGAGTTTCTACGTTAAGATGCAATAGGAATTTTTGGGTTAGGTCAATCCGTTCGCGAGATATGGGAGTTTGAAGCCAAGAAATGGTAGAAAAGGCAAAAATATTTTCACAATTCTGCTGCTCCAAACGCTTAACCAGAATGGCCTAGGGAAAAAATACACATACCGTTGTAATCGGGCGAGTTTCTACTATCAGAAGCAATAGGAATTTTTGGGTTAGGTCAATCCGTTCGCGAGATATGGGAGTTTGAAGCTAAGAATTGGTTGAGGACACAACAAATTTTTCGCAAATCTGCTGCCCCAAACGCTTAACCAGAATGGCCTAGGGAAAAAATACGCATACCGTTGTAATCGGGCGGGTTTCTACTTTCAGACGCAACAGGAATTTTTGGGTTAGGTCAATCCGTTCGCGAGATATGGGAGTTTGAAGCTAAGAAATGGTTGAGAAGACAACAAATTTTTCGCAATTCTGCTGCTCCAAACGCTTAACCAGAATGGCCTAGGGAAAAAATACGCATATCGTTGTAATCGGGCGAATTTCGACTTTCAGATGCAACAGGAATTTTTGGGTTAGTTCAATCGGTTCGCGAGAAATGGGAGTTTGAAGCCAAGGAATGGTTGAGAAGGCAAAAAATTTTTCGCAATTCTGCTGCTCCAAACGCTTAACCAGAATGGCCTAGGGAAAAAATACACATACCGTTGTAATCGCGCGAGTTTCTACGTTAAGATGCAATAGGAATTTTTGGGTTAGGTCCATCCGTTCGCGAGATATGGGAGTTTGAAGATCAGAAATGGTTGAGAAGGCAAAAAATTTTTCGCAATTCTGCTGCTGCAAAAGCTTAACCAGAATGGCCTCAGGAAAAAATACACATACCGTTGTAATCGGGCGAGTTTCTACTTTCAGATGCAATAGGAATTTTTGGGTTAGGTCAATCCGTTCGCGAGATATGGGTGTTTGAAGCTAAGAAATGGTTGAGGAGACAACAAATTTTTCGCAAATCTGCTGCCCCAAACGCTTAACCAGAATGGTCTAGGGAAAAAATACGCATACCGTTGTAATCGGGCGGGTTTCTACTTTCAGACGCAACAGGAATTTTTGGGTTAGGTCAATCCGTTCGCGAGATATGGGAGTTTGAATCTAAGAAATTGTTGAGAAGACAAGAAATTTTTGCACTTCTGCTGCTCCAAACGCTTAACCAGAATGGCCTAGGGAAAAAATACACATACCGCTGTAATCGGGCGAGTTTCTACTTTCAGACGCAACAGGAATTTTTGGGTTAGGTCAATCCGTTCGCGAGATATGGGAGTTTGAAGCTAAGAAATGGTTGAGGACACAACAAATTTTTCGCAAATCTGCTGCCCCAAACGCTTAACCAGAATGGCCTAGGGAAAAAATACGCATACCGTTGTAATCGGGCGGGTTTCTACTTTCAGACGCAACAGGAATTTTTGGGTTAGGTCAATCCGTTCGCGAGATATGGGAGTTTGAAGCTAAGAAATGGTTGAGAAGACAACAAATTTTTCGCAATTCTGCTGCTCCAAACGCTTAACCAGAATGGCCTAGGGAAAAAATACGCATACCGTTGTAATCGGGCGAATTTCGACTTTCAGATGCAACAGGAATTTTTGGGTTAGGTCAATCGGTTCGCGAGAAATGGGAGTTTGAAGCCAAGGAATGGTTGAGAAGGCAAAAAATGTTTCGCAATTCTGCTGCTCCAAACGCTTAACCAGAATGGCCTAGGGAAAAAATACACATACCGTTGTAATCGCGCGAGTTTCTACGTTATGATGCAATAGGAATTTTTGGGTTAGGTCAATCCGTTCGCGAGATATGGGAGTTTGAAGCCAAGAAATGGTAGAAAAGGCAAAAATATTTTCACAATTCTGCTGCTCCAATCGCTTAACCAGAATGGCATAGGGAAAAAATACACATACCGTTGTAATCGGGCGAGTTTCTACTTTCAGATGCAATAGGAATTTTTGGGTTAGGTCAATCCGTTCGCGAGATATGGGAGTTTGAAGACCAGAAATGGTTGAGAAGGCAAAAAATTTTTCGCAATTCTGCTGCTCCAAAAGCTTAACCAGAATGGCCTCAGGAAAAAATACACATACCGTTGTAATCGGGCGAGTTTCTGCTTTAAGATGCAATAGGAATTTTTCGGTTAGGTCAATCCGTTCGCGAGATATGGGAGTTTGAAGCCAAGAAATGGTAGAAAAGGCAAAAAAATTTTCACAATTCTGCTGCTCCAAACGCTTAACCAGAACGGCCTAGGGAAAAAATACACATACCGTTGTAATCGGGCGAGTTTCTACTATCAGAAGCAATAGGAATTTTTGGGTTAGGTCAATCCGTTCGCGAGATATGGGAGTTTGAAGCTAAGAAATGGTTGAGGACACAACAAATTTTTCGCAAATCTGCTGCCCCAAACGCTTAACCAGAATGGCCTAGGGAAAAAATACGCATACCGTTGTAATCGAGCGGGTTTCTACTTTCAGACGCAACAGGAATTTTTGGGTTTGGTCAATCCGTTCGCGAGATATGGGAGTTTGAAGCTAAGAAATGGTTGAGAAGACAACAAATTTTTCGCAATTCTGCTGCTCCAAACGCTTAACCAGAATGGCCTAGGGAAAAAATACGCATACCGTTGTAATCGGGCGAATTTCGACTTTCAGATGCAACAGGAATTTTTGGGTTAGGTCAATCGGTTCGCGAGAAATGGGAGTTTGAAGCCAAGGAATGGTTGAGAAGGCAAAAAATTTTTCGCAATTCTGCTGCTCCAAACGCTTAACCAGAATGGCCTAGGGAAAAAATACACATACCGTTGTAATCGCGCGAGTTTCTACGTTAAGATGCAATAGGAATTTTTGGGTTAGGTCAATCCGTTCGCGAGATATGGGAGTTTGAAGATCAGAAATGGTTGAGAAGGCAAAAAATTTTTCGCAATTCTGCTGCTCCAAAAGCTTAACCAGAATGGCCTCAGAAAAAAATACACATACCGTTGTAATCGGGCGAGTTTCTACTTTAAGATGCAATAGGAATTTTTGGGTTAGGTCAATCCGTTCGCTAGATATGGGAGTTTGAAGCCAAGAAATGGTAGAAAAGGCAAAAAAATTTTCGCAATTCTGCTGCTCCAAAAGCTTAACCAGAATGGCCTCAGGAAAAAATACACATACCGTTGTAATCGGGCGAGTTTCTACTTTCAGATGCAATAGGAATTTTTGGGTTAGGTCAATCCGTTCGCGAGATATGGGAGTTTGAAGCCCAGAAATGGTAGAAAAGGCAAACAAATTTTCACAATTCTGCTGCTCCAAACGCTTAACCAGAATGGCCTAGGGAAAAAATACACATACCGTTGTAATCGGGCCAGTTTCTACTATCAGAAGCAATAGGAATTTTTGGGTTAGGTCAATCCGTTCGCGAGATATGGGAGTTTGAAGCTAAGAAATGGTTGAGGACACAACAAATTTTTCGCAAATCTGCTGCCCCAAACGCTTAACCAGAATGGCCTAGTGAAAAAATACGCATACCGTTGTAATCGGGCGGGTTTCTACTTTCAGACGCAACAGGAATTTTTGGGTTAGGTCAATCCGTTTGCGAGATATGGGAGTTTGAATCTAAGAAATGGTTGAGAAGACAAGAAATTTTTGCAGTTCTGCTGCTCCAAACGCTTAACCAGAAGGGCCTAGGGAAAAAATACACATACCGCTGTAATCGGGCGAGTTTCTACTTTCAGACGCAACAGGAATATTTGGGTTAGGTCAATCCGTTCGCGAGATATGGGAGTTTGAAGCTAAGAAATGGTTGAGAAGACAATAAATTTTTCGCAATTCTGCTGCTCTAAACGCTTAACCAGAATGGCCTAGGGAAAAAATACACATACCGTTGTAATCGCGCGAGTTTCTACGTTAAGATGCAATAGGAATTTTTGGGTAAGGTCAATCCGTTCGCGAGATATGGGAGTTTGAAGCCAAGAAATGGTAGAAAAGGCAAAAAAATTTTCACAATTCTGCTGCTCCAAACGCTTAACCAGAATGGCCTAGGGAAAAAATACACATACCGTTGTAATCGGGCGAGTTTCTACTATCAGAAGCAATAGGAATTTTTGGGTTAGGTCAATCCGTTCGCGAGATATGGGAGTTTGAAGCTAAGAAATGGTTGAGGACACAACAAATTTTTCGCAAATCTGCTGCCCCAAACGCTTAACCAGAATGGCCTAGGGAAAAAATACGCATACCGTTGTAATCGGGCGGGTTTCTACTTTCAGACGCAACAGGAATTTTTGGGTTAGGTCAATCCGTTCGCGAGATATGGGAGTTTGAAGCTAAGAAATGGTTGAGAAGACAACAAATTTTTCGCAATTCTGCTGCTCCAAACGCTTAACCAGAATGGCCTAGGGAAAAAATACGCATACCGTTGTAATCGGGCGAATTTCGACTTTCAGATGCAACAGGAATTTTTGGGTTAGGTCAATCGGTTCGCGAGAAATGGGAGTTTGAAGCCAAGGAATGGTTGAGAAGGCAAAAAATTTTTCGCAATTCTGCTGCTCCAAACGCTTAACCAGAATGGCCTAGGGAAAAAATACACATACCGTTGTAATCGGGCGAGTTTCTACTTTCAGATGCAATAGGAATTTTTGGGTTAGGTCAATCCGTTCGCGAGGTATGGGAGTTTGAAGATCAGAAATGGTTGAGAAGGCAAAAAATTTTTCGCAATTCTGCTGCTCCAAAAGCTTAACCAGAATGGCCTCAGGAAAAAATACACATACCGTTGTAATCGGGCGAGTTTCTACGTTAAGATGCAATAGGAATTTTTAGGTTAGGTCAATCCGTTCGCGAGATATGGGAATTTGAAGCCAAGAAATGGTAGAAAAGGCAAAAATATTTTCACAATTCTGCTGCTCCAAACGCTTACCCAGAATGGCCTAGGGAAAAAATACACATACCGTTGTAATCGGGCGAGTTTCTACTTTCAGATGCAATAGGAATTTTTGGGTTAGGTCAATCCGTTCGCGAGGTATGGGAGTTTGAAGATCAGAAATGGTTGAGAAGGCAAAAAATTTTTCGCAATTCTGCTGCTCCAAAAGCTTAACCAGAATGGCCTCAGGAAAAAATACACATACCGTTGTAATCGGGCGAGTTTCTACTTTAAGATGCAATAGGAATTTTTGGGTTAGGTCAATCCGTTCGCGAGATATGGGAGTTTGAAGCCAAGAAATGGTAGAAAAGGCAAAAAAATTTTCGCAATTCTGCTGCTCCAAAAGCTTAACCAGAATGGCCTCAGGAAAAAATACACATACCGTTGTAATCGGGCGAGTTTCTACTTTCAGATGCAATAGGAATTTTTGGGTTAGGTCAATCCGTTCGCGAGATATGGGAGTTTGAAGCCCAGAAATGGTAGAAAAGGCAAAAATATTTTCGCAAATCTGCTGCACCAAACGCTTAACCAGAATGGCCTAGGGAAAAAATACACATACCGTTGTAATCGGGCGAGTTTCTACTATCAGAAGCAATAGGAATTTTTGGGTTAGGTCATTCCGTTCGCGAGATATGGGAGTTTGAAGCTAAGAAATGGTTGAGGACACAACTAATTTTTCGCAAATCTGCTGCCCCAAACGCTTAACCAGAATGGCCTAGTGAAAAAATACGCATACCGTTGTAATCGGGCGGGTTTCTACTTTCAGACGCAACAGGAATTTTTGGGTTAGGTCAATCCGTTCGCGAGATATGGGAGTTTGAAGCTAAGAAATGGTTGAGAAGACAACAAATTTTTCGCAAATCTGCTGCCCCAAACGCTTAACCAGAAAGGTCTAGGGAAAAAATACGCATACCGTTGTAATCGGGCGGGTTTCTACTTTCAGACGCAACAGGAATTTTTGGGTTAGGTCAATCCGTTCGCGAGATATGGGAGTTTGAAGCTAAGAAATGGTTGAGAAGACAACAAATTTTTCGCAATTCTGCTGCTCCAAACGCTTAACCAGAATGGCCTAGGGAAAAAATACGCATACCGTTGTAATCGGGCGAATTTCGACTTTCAGATGCAACAGGAATATTTGGGTTAGGTCAATCGGTTCGCGAGAAATGAGAGTTTGAAGCCAAGGAATGGTTGAGAAGGCAAAAAATTTTTCGTAATTCTGCTGCTCCAAACGCTTAACCAGAATGGCCTAGGGAAAAAATACACATACCGTTGTAATCGCGCGAGTTTCTACGTTAAGATGCAATAGGAATTTTTGGGTTAGGTCAATCCGTTCGCGAGATATGGGAGTTTGAAGCCAAGAAATGGTAGAAAAGGCAAAAATATTTTCACAATTCTGCTGCTCCAAACGCTTAACCAGAATGGCCTAGGGAAAAAATACACATACCGTTGTAATCGGGCGAGTTTCTACTTTCAGATGCAATAGGAATTTTTGGGTTAGGTCAATCCGTTCGCGAGATATGGGAGTTTGAAGACCAGAAATGGTTGAGAAGGCAAAAAATTTTTCGCAATTCTGCTGCTCCAAAAGCTTAACCAGAATGGCCTCAGGAAAAAATACACATACCGTTGTAATCGGGCGAGTTTCTACTTTCAGATCCAATAGGAATTTTTGGGTTAGGTCAATCCGTTCGCGAGATATGGGAGTTTGAAGCTAAGAAATGGTTGAGGAGACAACAAATTTTTCGCAAATCTGCTGCCCCAAACGCTTAACCAGAATGGCCTAGGGAAAAAATACGCATACCGTTGTAATCGGGCGGGTTTCTACTTTCAGACGCAACAGGAATTTTTGGGTTAGGTCAATCCGTTCGCGAGATATGGGAGTTTGAAGCTAAGAAATGGTTGAGAAGACAACAAATTTTTCGCAATTCTGCTGCTCCAAACGCTTAACCAGAATGGCCTAGGGAAAAAATACGCATACCGTTGTAATCGGGCGAATTTCGACTTTCAGATGCAACAGGAATTTTTGGGTTAGGTCAATCGGTTCGCGAGAAATGGGAGTTTGAAGCCAAGGAATGGTTGAGAAGGCAAAAAATTTTTCGCAATTCTGCTGCTCCAAACGCTTAACCAGAATGGCCTAGGGAAAAAATACACATACCGTTGTAATCGGGCGAGTTTCTACTTTCAGATGCAATAGGAATTTTTGGGTTAGGTCAATCCGTTCGCGAGGTATGGGAGTTTGAAGATCAGAAATGGTTGAGAAGGCAAAAAATTTTTCGCAATTCTGCTGCTCCAAAAGCTTAACCAGAATGGCCTCAGGAAAAAATACACATACCGTTGTAATCGGGCGAGTTTCTACGTTAAGATGCAATAGGAATTTTTAGGTTAGGTCAATCCGTTCGCGAGATATGGGAATTTGAAGCCAAGAAATGGTAGAAAAGGCAAAAATATTTTCACAATTCTGCTGCTCCAAACGCTTACCCAGAATGGCCTAGGGAAAAAATACACATACCGTTGTAATCGGGCGAGTTTCTACTTTCAGATGCAATAGGAATTTTTGGGTTAGGTCAATCCGTTCGCGAGGTATGGGAGTTTGAAGATCAGAAATGGTTGAGAAGGCAAAAAATTTTTCGCAATTCTGCTGCTCCAAAAGCTTAACCAGAATGGCCTCAGGAAAAAATACACATACCGTTGTAATCGGGCGAGTTTCTACTTTAAGATGCAATAGGAATTTTTGGGTTAGGTCAATCCGTTCGCGAGATATGGGAGTTTGAAGCCAAGAAATGGTAGAAAAGGCAAAAAAATTTTCGCAATTCTGCTGCTCCAAAAGCTTAACCAGAATGGCCTCAGGAAAAAATACACATACCGTTGTAATCGGGCGAGTTTCTACTTTCAGATGCAATAGGAATTTTTGGGTTAGGTCAATCCGTTCGCGAGATATGGGAGTTTGAAGCCCAGAAATGGTAGAAAAGGCAAAAATATTTTCGCAAATCTGCTGCACCAAACGCTTAACCAGAATGGCCTAGGGAAAAAATACACATACCGTTGTAATCGGGCGAGTTTCTACTATCAGAAGCAATAGGAATTTTTGGGTTAGGTCATTCCGTTCGCGAGATATGGGAGTTTGAAGCTAAGAAATGGTTGAGGACACAACTAATTTTTCGCAAATCTGCTGCCCCAAACGCTTAACCAGAATGGCCTAGTGAAAAAATACGCATACCGTTGTAATCGGGCGGGTTTCTACTTTCAGACGCAACAGGAATTTTTGGGTTAGGTCAATCCGTTCGCGAGATATGGGAGTTTGAAGCTAAGAAATGGTTGAGAAGACAACAAATTTTTCGCAAATCTGCTGCCCCAAACGCTTAACCAGAAAGGTCTAGGGAAAAAATACGCATACCGTTGTAATCGGGCGGGTTTCTACTTTCAGACGCAACAGGAATTTTTGGGTTAGGTCAATCCGTTCGCGAGATATGGGAGTTTGAAGCTAAGAAATGGTTGAGAAGACAACAAATTTTTCGCAATTCTGCTGCTCCAAACGCTTAACCAGAATGGCCTAGGGAAAAAATACGCATACCGTTGTAATCGGGCGAATTTCGACTTTCAGATGCAACAGGAATATTTGGGTTAGGTCAATCGGTTCGCGAGAAATGAGAGTTTGAAGCCAAGGAATGGTTGAGAAGGCAAAAAATTTTTCGCAATTCTGCTGCTCCAAACGCTTAACCAGAATGGCCTAGGGAAAAAATACACATACCGTTGTAATCGCGCGAGTTTCTACGTTAAGATGCAATAGGAATTTTTGGGTTAGGTCAATCCGTTCGCGAGATATGGGAGTTTGAAGCCAAGAAATGGTAGAAAAGGCAAAAATATTTTCACAATTCTGCTGCTCCAAACGCTTAACCAGAATGGCCTAGGGAAAAAATACACATACCGTTGTAATCGGGCGAGTTTCTACTTTCAGATGCAATAGGAATTTTTGGGTTAGGTCAATCCGTTCGCGAGATATGGGAGTTTGAAGACCAGAAATGGTTGAGAAGGCAAAAAATTTTTCGCAATTCTGCTGCTCCAAAAGCTTAACCAGAATGGCCTCAGGAAAAAATACACATACCGTTGTAATCGGGCGAGTTTCTACTTTCAGATCCAATAGGAATTTTTGGGTTAGGTCAATCCGTTCGCGAGATATGGGAGTTTGAAGCTAAGAAATGGTTGAGGAGACAACAAATTTTTCGCAAATCTGCTGCCCCAAAAGCTTAACCAGAATGGCCTAGGGAAAAAATACGCATACCGTTGTAATCGGGCGGGTTTCTACTTTCAGACGCAACAGGAATTTGTGGGTTAGGTCAATCCGTTCGCGAGATATGGGAGTTTGAAGCTAAGAAATGGTTGAGAAGACAACAAATTTTTCGCAATTCTGCTGCTCCAAACGCTTAACCAGAATGGCCTAGGGAAAAAATACACATACCGTTGTAATCGCGCGAGTTTCTACGTTAAGATGCAATAGGAATTTTTGGGTTAGGTCAATCCGTTCGCGAGATATGGGAGTTTGAAGCCAAGAAATGGTAGAAAAGGCAAAAATATTTTCACAATTCTGCTGCTCCAAACGCTTAACCAGAATGGCCTAGGGAAAAAATACACATACCGTTGTAATCGGGCGAGTTTCTACTTTCAGATGCAATAGGAATTTTTGGGTTAGGTCAATCCGTTCGCGAGATATGGGAGTTTGAAGACCAGAAATGGTTGAGAAGGCAAAAAATTTTTCGCAATTCTGCTGCTCCAAAAGCTTAACCAGAATGGCCTCAGGAAAAAATACACATACCGTTGTAATCGGGCGAGTTTCTACTTTCAGATGCAATAGGAATTTTTGGGTTAGGTCAATCCGTTCGCGAGATATGGGAGTTTGAAACCAAGAAATGGTAGAAAAGGCAAAAATATTTTCGCAAATCTGCTGCACCAAACGCTTAACCAGAATGGCCTAGGGAAAAAATACACATACCGTTGTAATCGGGCGAGTTTCTGCTTTCAGATGCAATAGGAATTTTTGGGTTAGGTCAATCCGTTCGCGAGATACGGGAGTTTGAAGATCAGAAATGGTTGAGAAGGCAAAAAATTTTTCGCAATTCTGCTGCTCCAAAAGCTTAACCAGAATGGCCTCAGGAAAAAATACACATACCGTTGTAATCGGGCGAGTTTCTACTTTCAGATGCAATAGGAATTTTTGGGTTAGGTCAATCCGTTCGCGAGATATGGGAGTTTGAAGCTAAGAAATGGTTGAGGAGACAACAAATTTTTCGCAAATCTGCTGCCCCAAACGCTTAACCAGAATGGTCTAGGGAAAAAATACGCATACCGTTGTAACCGGGCGGGTTTCTACTTTCAGACGCAACAGGAATTTTTGGGTTAGGTCAATCCGTTCGCGAGATATGGGAGTTTGAATCTAAGAAATGGTTGAGAAGACAAGAAATTTTTGCACTTCTGCTGCTCCAAACACTTAACCAGAATGGCCTAAGGAAAAAATACACATACCGCTGTAATCGGGCGAGTTTCTACTTTCAGACGCAACAGGAATTTTTGGGTTAGGTCAATCCGTTCGCGAGATATGGGAGTTTGAAGCTAAGAAATGGTTGAGGAGACAACAAATTTTTCGCAAATCTGCTGCCCCAAACGATTAATCAGAATGGTCTAGGGAAAAAATACGCATACCGTTGTAATCGGGCGAGTTTCTACTTTCAGACGCAACAGGAATTTTTGGGTTAGGTCAATCGGTTCGCGAGAAATGGGAGTTTGAAGCCAAGGAATGGTTGAGAAGGCAAAAAATTTTTCGCAATTCTGCTGCTCCAAACGCTTAACCAGAATGGCCTAGGGAAAAAATACACATACCGCTGTAATCGGGCGAGTTTCTACTTTCAGACGCAACAGGAATTTTTGGGTTAGGTCAATCCGTTCGCGAGATATGGGAGTTTGAAGCTAAGAAATGGTTGAGGAGACAACAAATTTTTCGCAAATCTGCTGCCCCAAACGCTTAACCAGAATGGTCTAGGGAAAAAATACGCATACCGTTGTAATCGGGCGGGTTTCTACTTTCAGACGCAACAGGAATTTTTGGGTTAGGTCAATCCGTTCGCGAGATATGGGAGTTTGAATCTAAGAAATGGTTGAGAAGACAAGAAATTTTTGCAGTTCTGCTGCTCCAAACGCTTAACCAGAAGGGCCTAGGGAAAAAATACACGTACCGCTGTAATCGGGCGAGTTTCTACTTTCAGACGCAACAGGAATATTTGGGTTAGGTCAATCCGTTCGCGAGATATGGGAGTTTGAAGCTAAGAAATGGTTGAGGACACCAAAAATTTTTCGTAAATCTGCTGCCCCAAACGCTTAACCAGAAAGGCCTATGGAAAAATACGCATACCGTTGTAATCGGGCGGGTTTCTACTTTCAGACGCAACAGGAATTTTTGGGTTAGGTCAATCCGTTCGCGAGATATGGGAGTTTGAAGCTAAGAAATGGTTGAGAAGACAACAAATTTTTCGTAATTCTGCTGCTCCAAACGCTTAACCAGAATGGCCTAGGGAAAAAATACGCATACCGTTGTAATCGGGCGAATTTCGACTTTCAGATGCAACAGGAATTTTTGGGTTAGGTCAGTCGGTTCGCGAGAAATGGGAGTTTGAAGCCAAGGAATGGTTGAGAAGGCAAAAAATTTTTCGCAATTCTGCTGCTCCAAACGCTTAAGCAGAATGGCCTAGGGAAAAAATACACATACCGTTGTAATCGCGCGAGTTTCTACGTTAAGATGCAATAGGAATTTTTGTGTTAGGTCAATCCGTTCGCGAGATATGGGAGTTTGAAGCCAAGAAATGGTAGAAAAGGCAAAAATATTTTCACAATTCTGCTGCTCCAAACGCTTAACCAGAATGGCCTAGGGAAAAAATACACATACCGTTGTAATCGGGCGAGTTTCTACTTTCAGATGCAATAGGAATTTTTGGGTTAGGTCAATCCGTTCGCGAGATATGGGAGTTTGAAGATCAGAAATGGTTGAGAAGGCAAAAAATTTTTCGCAATTCTGCTGCTCCAAAAGCTTAACCAGAATGGCCTCAGGAAAAAATACACATACCGTTGTAATCGGGCGAGTTTCTGCTTTAAGATGCAATAGGAATTTTTCGGTTAGGTCAATCCGTTCGCGAGATATGGGAGTTTGAAGCCAAGAAATGGTAGAAAAGGCAAAAAAATTTTCACAATTCTGCTGCTCCAAACGCTTAACCAGAATGGCCTAGGGAAAAAATACACATACCGTTGTAATCGGGCGAGTTTCTACTTTCAGATGCAATAGGAATTTTTGGGTTAGGTCAATACGTTCGCGAGATATGGGAGTTTGAAGATCAGAAATGGTTGAGAAGGCAAAAAATTTTTCGCAATTCTGCTGCTCCAAAAGCTTAACCAGAATGGCCTCAGGAAAAAATACACATACCGTTGTAATCGGGCGAGTTTCTACTTTCAGACGCAATAGGAATTTTTGGGTTAGGTCAATCCGTTCGCGAGATATGGGAGTTTGAAGCTAAGAAATGGTTGAGGAGACAACAAATTTTTCGCAAATCTGCTGCCCCAAACGCTTAACCAGAATGGCCTAGGGAAAAAATACACATACCGCTGTAATCGGGCGAGTTTCTACTTTCAGACGCAACAGGAATTTTTGGGTTAGGTCAATCCGTTCGCGAGATATGGGAGTTTGAAGCCAAGAAATGGTTGAGAAGGCAAAAAATTTCTCGCAATTCTGCTGCTCCAAACGCTTAACCAGAATGCCCTAGGGAAAAAATAAACATACCGTTGTAATCGGGCGAGTTTCTACTTTCAGATGCAATAGGAATTTTTGGGTTAGGTCAATCCGTTCGCGAGATATGGGAGTTTGAAGACCAGAAATGGTTGAGAAGGCATAAAATTTTTCGCAATTCTGCTGCTCCAAAAGCATAACCAGAATGGCCTCAGGAAAAAATACACATACCGTTGTAATCGGGCGAGTTTCTACTTTCAGATGCAATAGGAATTTTTGGGTTAGGTCAATCCGTTCGCGAGATATGGGACTTTGAAGCTAAGAAATGGTTGAGAAGACAACAAATTTTTCGCAATTCTGCTGCTCCAAACGCTTAACCAGAATGGGCTAGGGAAAAATACACATACCGTTGTAATCGGGAGAGTTTCTACTTTCAGACGCAACAGGAATTTTTGTGTTAGGTCAATCCGTTCGCGAGATATGGGAGTTTGAAGCTAAGAAATGGTTGAGGAGACAACAAATTTTTCGCAAATCTGCTGCCCCAAACGCTTAACCAGAATGGTCTAGGGAAAAAATACGCATACCTTTGTAATCGGGCGGGTTTCTACTTTCAGACGCAACAGGAATTTTTGGGTTAGGTCAATCCGTTCGCGAGATATGGGAGTTTGAAGCTAAGAAATGGTTGAGAAGACAACAAATTTTTCGCAATTCTGCTGCTCCAAACGCTTAACCAGAATGGCCTAGGGAAAAAATACGCATACCGTTGTAATCGGGCGAATTTCGACTTTCAGATGCAACAGGAATTTTTGGGTTAGGTCAATCGGTTCGCGAGAAAGGGGAGTTTGAAGCCAAGGAATGGTTGAGAAGGCAAAAAATTTTTCGCAATTCTGCTGCTCCAAACGCTTAACCAGAATGGCCTAGGGAAAAAATACACATACCGTTGTAATCGCGCGAGTTTCTACGTTAAGATGCAATAGGAATTTTTGGGTTAGGTCAATCCGTTCGCGAGATATGGGAGTTTGAAGCCAAGAAATGGTAGAAAAGGCAAAAATATTTTCACAATTCTGCTGCTCCAAACGCTTAACCAGAATGGCCTAGGGAAAAAATACACATACCGTTGTAATCGGGCGAGTTTCTACTTTCAGATGCAATAGGAATTTTTGGGTTAGGTCAATCCGTTCGCGAGATATGGGAGTTTGAAGATCAGAAATGGTTGAGAAGGCAAAAAATTTTTCGCAATTCTGCTGCTCCAAAAGCTTAACCAGAATGGCCTCAGGAACAAATACACATACCGTTGTAATCGGGCGAGTTTCTACTTTCAGACGCAATAGGAATTTTTGGGTTAGGTCAATCCGTTCGCGAGATATGGGAGTTTGAAGCTAAGAAATGGTTGAGGAGACAACAAATTTTTCGCAAATCTGCTGCCCCAAACGCTTAACCAGAATGGTCTAGGGAAAAAATACGCATACCGTTGTAATCGGGCGGGTTTCTACTTTCAGACGCAACAGGAATTTTTGGGTTAGGTCAATCCGTTCGCGAGAAATGGGAGTTTGAAGCCAAGGAATGGTTGAGAAGGCAAAAAATTTTTCGCAATTCTGCTGCTGCAAACGCTTAACCAGAATGGCCTAGGGAAAAAATACACATACCGTTGTAATCGCGCGAGTTTCTACGTTAAGATGCAATAGGAATTTTTGGGTTAGGTCAATCCGTTCGCGAGATATGGGAGTTTGAAGCCAAGAAATGGTAGAAAAGGCAAAAATATTTTCACAATTCTGCTGCTCCAAACGCTTAACCAGAATGGCCTAGGGAAAAAATACACATACCGTTGTAATCGGGCGAGTTTCTACTTTCAGATGCAATAGGAATTTTTGGGTTAAGTCAATCCGTTCGCGAGATATGGGAGTTTGAAGACCAGAAATGGTTGAGAAGGCAAAAAATTTTTCGCAATTCTGCTGCTCCAAAAGCTTAACCAGAATGGCCTCAGGAAAAAATACACATACCGTTGTAATCGGGCGAGTTTCTGCTTTAAGATGCAATAGGAATTTTTCGGTTAGGTCAATCCGTTCGCGAGATATGGGAGTTTGAAGCCAAGAAATGGTAGAAAAGGCAAAAAAATTTTCACAATTCTGCTGCTCCAAACGCTTAACCAGAATGGCCTAGGGAAAAAATACACATACCGTTGTAATCGGGCGAGTTTCTACTTTCAGATGCAATAGGAATTTTTGGGTTAGGTCAATACGTTCGCGAGATATGGGAGTTTGAAGATCAGAAATGGTTGAGAAGGCAAAAAATTTTTCGCAATTCTGCTGCTCCAAAAGCTTAACCAGAATGGCCTCAGGAAAAAATACACATACCGTTGTAATCGGGCGAGTTTCTACTTTCAGACGCAATAGGAATTTTTGGGTTAGGTCAATCCGTTCGCGAGATATGGGAGTTTGAAGCTAAGAAATGGTTGAGGAGACAACAAATTTTTCGCAAATCTGCTGCCCCAAACGCTTAACCAGAATGGCCTAGGGAAAAAATACACATACCGCTGTAATCGGGCGAGTTTCTACTTTCAGACGCAACAGGAATTTTTGGGTTAGGTCAATCCGTTCGCGAGATATGGGAGTTTGAAGCCAAGAAATGGTTGAGAAGGCAAAAAATTTCTCGCAATTCTGCTGCTCCAAACGCTTAACCAGAATGCCCTAGGGAAAAAATAAACATACCGTTGTAATCGGGCGAGTTTCTACTTTCAGATGCAATAGGAATTTTTGGGTTAGGTCAATCCGTTCGCGAGATATGGGAGTTTGAAGACCAGAAATGGTTGAGAAGGCATAAAATTTTTCGCAATTCTGCTGCTCCAAAAGCTTAACCAGAATGGCCTCAGGAAAAAATACACATACCGTTGTAATCGGGCGAGTTTCTACTTTCAGATGCAATAGGAATTTTTGGGTTAGGTCAATCCGTTCGCGAGATATGGGACTTTGAAGCTAAGAAATGGTTGAGAAGACAACAAATTTTTCGCAATTCTGCTGCTCCAAACGCTTAACCAGAATGGGCTAGGGAAAAATACACATACCGTTGTAATCGGGAGAGTTTCTACTTTCAGACGCAACAGGAATTTTTGTGTTAGGTCAATCCGTTCGCGAGATATGGGAGTTTGAAGCTAAGAAATGGTTGAGGAGACAACAAATTTTTCGCAAATCTGCTGCCCCAAACGCTTAACCAGAATGGTCTAGGGAAAAAATACGCATACCTTTGTAATCGGGCGGGTTTCTACTTTCAGACGCAACAGGAATTTTTGGGTTAGGTCAATCCGTTCGCGAGATACGGGAGTTTGAAGCTAAGAAATGGTTGAGAAGACAACAAATTTTTCGCAATTCTGCTGCTCCAAACGCTTAACCAGAATGGCCTAGGGAAAAAATACGCATACCGTTGTAATCGGGCGAATTTCGACTTTCAGATGCAACAGGAATTTTTGGGTTAGGTCAATCGGTTCGCGAGAAATGGGAGTTTGAAGCCAAGGAATGGTTGAGAAGGCAAAAAATTTTTCGCAATTCTGCTGCTCCAAACGCTTAACCAGAATGGCCTAGGGAAAAAATACACATACCGTTGTAATCGCGCGAGTTTCTACGTTAAGATGCAATAGGAATTTTTGGGTTAGGTCAATCCGTTCGCGAGATATGGGAGTTTGAAGCCAAGAAATGGTAGAAAAGGCAAAAATATTTTCACAATTCTGCTGCTCCAAACGCTTAACCAGAATGGCCTAGGGAAAAAATACACATACCGTTGTAATCGGGCGAGTTTCTACTTTCAGATGCAATAGGAATTTTTGGGTTAGGTCAATCCGTTCGCGAGATATGGGAGTTTGAAGATCAGAAATGGTTGAGAAGGCAAAAAATTTTTCGCAATTCTGCTGCTCCAAAAGCTTAACCAGAATGGCCTCAGGAACAAATACACATACCGTTGTAATCGGGCGAGTTTCTACTTTCAGACGCAATAGGAATTTTTGGGTTAGGTCAATCCGTTCGCGAGATATGGGAGTTTGAAGCTAAGAAATGGTTGAGGAGACAACAAATTTTTCGCAAATCTGCTGCCCCAAACGCTTAACCAGAATGGTCTAGGGAAAAAATACGCATACCGTTGTAATCGGGCGGGTTTCTACTTTCAGACGCAACAGGAATTTTTGGGTTAGGTCAATCCGTTCGCGAGAAATGGGAGTTTGAAGCCAAGGAATGGTTGAGAAGGCAAAAAATTTTTCGCAATTCTGCTGCTGCAAACGCTTAACCAGAATGGCCTAGGGAAAAAATACACATACCGTTGTAATCGCGCGAGTTTCTACGTTAAGATGCAATAGGAATTTTTGGGTTAGGTCAATCCGTTCGCGAGATATGGGAGTTTGAAGCCAAGAAATGGTAGAAAAGGCAAAAATATTTTCACAATTCTGCTGCTCCAAACGCTTAACCAGAATGGCCTAGGGAAAAAATACACATACCGTTGTAATCGGGCGAGTTTCTACTTTCAGATGCAATAGGAATTTTTGGGTTAAGTCAATCCGTTCGCGAGATATGGGAGTTTGAAGACCAGAAATGGTTGAGAAGGCAAAAAATTTTTCGCAATTCTGCTGCTCCAAAAGCTTAACCAGAATGGCCTCAGGAAAAAATACACATACCGTTGTAATCGGGCGAGTTTCTGCTTTAAGATGCAATAGGAATTTTTCGGTTAGGTCAATCCGTTCGCGAGATATGGGAGTTTGAAGCCAAGAAATGGTAGAAAAGGCAAAAAAATTTTCACAATTCTGCTGCTCCAAACGCTTAACCAGAATGGCCTAGGGAAAAAATACACATACCGTTGTAATCGGGCGAGTTTCTACTTTCAGATGCAATAGGAATTTTTGGGTTAGGTCAATACGTTCGCGAGATATGGGAGTTTGAAGATCAGAAATGGTTGAGAAGGCAAAAAATTTTTCGCAATTCTGCTGCTCCAAAAGCTTAACCAGAATGGCCTCAGGAAAAAATACACATACCGTTGTAATCGGGCGAGTTTCTACTTTCAGACGCAATAGGAATTTTTGGGTTAGGTCAATCCGTTCGCGAGATATGGGAGTTTGAAGCTAAGAAATGGTTGAGGAGACAACAAATTTTTCGCAAATCTGCTGCCCCAAACGCTTAACCAGAATGGTCTAGGGAAAAAATACGCATACCGTTGTAATCGGGCGGGTTTCTACTTTCAGACGCAACAGGAATTTTTGGGTTAGGTCAATCCGTTCGCGAGATATGGGAGTTTGAATCTAAGAAATGGTTGAGAAGACAAGAAATTTTTGCACTTCTGCTGCTCCAAACGCTTAACCAGAATGGCCTAGGGAAAAAATACACATACCGCTGTAATCGGGCGAGTTTCTACTTTCAGACGCAACAGGAATTTTTGGGTTAGGTCAATCCGTTCGCGAGATATGGGAGTTTGAAGCCAAGAAATGGTTGAGAAGGCAAAAAATTTCTCGCAATTCTGCTGCTCCAAACGCTTAACCAGAATGCCCTAGGGAAAAAATAAACATACCGTTGTAATCGGGCGAGTTTCTACTTTCAGATGCAATAGGAATTTTTGGGTTAGGTCAATCCGTTCGCGAGATATGGGAGTTTGAAGACCAGAAATGGTTGAGAAGGCATAAAATTTTTCGCAATTCTGCTGCTCCAAAAGCTTAACCAGAATGGCCTCAGGAAAAAATACACATACCGTTGTAATCGGGCGAGTTTCTACTTTCAGATGCAATAGGAATTTTTGGGTTAGGTCAATCCGTTCGCGAGATATGGGACTTTGAAGCTAAGAAATGGTTGAGAAGACAACAAATTTTTCGCAATTCTGCTGCTCCAAACGCTTAACCAGAATGGGCTAGGGAAAAATACACATACCGTTGTAATCGGGAGAGTTTCTACTTTCAGACGCAACAGGAATTTTTGTGTTAGGTCAATCCGTTCGCGAGATATGGGAGTTTGAAGCTAAGAAATGGTTGAGGAGACAACAAATTTTTCGCAAATCTGCTGCCCCAAACGCTTAACCAGAATGGTCTAGGGAAAAAATACGCATACCTTTGTAATCGGGCGGGTTTCTACTTTCAGACGCAACAGGAATTTTTGGGTTAGGTCAATCCGTTCGCGAGATATGGGAGTTTGAAGCTAAGAAATGGTTGAGAAGACAACAAATTTTTCGCAATTCTGCTGCTCCAAACGCTTAACCAGAATGGCCTAGGGAAAAAATACGCATACCGTTGTAATCGGGCGAATTTCGACTTTCAGATGCAACAGGAATTTTTGGGTTAGGTCAATCGGTTCGCGAGAAATGGGAGTTTGAAGCCAAGGAATGGTTGAGAAGGCAAAAAATTTTTCGCAATTCTGCTGCTCCAAACGCTTAACCAGAATGGCCTAGGGAAAAAATACACATACCGTTGTAATCGCGCGAGTTTCTACGTTAAGATGCAATAGGAATTTTTGGGTTAGGTCAATCCGTTCGCGAGATATGGGAGTTTGAAGCCAAGAAATGGTAGAAAAGGCAAAAATATTTTCACAATTCTGCTGCTCCAAACGCTTAACCAGAATGGCCTAGGGAAAAAATACACATACCGTTGTAATCGGGCGAGTTTCTACTTTCAGATGCAATAGGAATTTTGGGGTTAGGTCAATCCGTTCGCGAGATATGGGAGTTTGAAGATAAGAAATGGTTGAGAAGGCAAAAAATTTTTCGCAATTCTGCTGCTCCAAAAGCTTAACCAGAATGGCCTCAGGAACAAATACACATACCGTTGTAATCGGGCGAGTTTCTACTTTCAGACGCAATAGGAATTTTTGGGTTAGGTCAATCCGTTCGCGAGATATGGGAGTTTGATGCTAAGAAATGGTTGAGGAGACAACAAATTTTTCGCAAATCTGCTGCCCCAAACGCTTAACCAGAATGGTCTAGGGAAAAAATACGCATACCGTTGTAATCGGGCGGGTTTCTACTTTCAGACGCAACAGGAATTTTTGGGTTAGGTCAATCCGTTCGCGAGAAATGGGAGTTTGAAGCCAAGGAATGGTTGAGAAGGCAAAAAATTTTTCGCAATTCTGCTGCTGCAAACGCTTAACCAGAATGGCCTAGGGAAAAAATACACATACCGTTGTAATCGCGCGAGTTTCTACGTTAAGATGCAATAGGAATTTTTGGGTTAGGTCAATCCGTTCGCGAGATATGGGAGTTTGAAGCCAAGAAATGGTAGAAAAGGCAAAAAATTTTTCGCAATTCTGCTGCTGCAAACGCTTAACCAGAATGGCCTAGGGAAAAAATACACATACCGTTGTAATCGCGCGAGTTTCTACGTTAAGATGCAATAGGAATTTTTGGGTTAGGTCAATCCGTTCGCGAGATATGGGAGTTTGAAGCCAAGAAATGGTAGAAAAGGCAAAAAATTTTTCGCAATTCTGCTGCTCCAAAAGCTTAACCAGAATGGCCTCAGGAAAAAATACACATACCGTTGTAATCGGGCGAGTTTCTACTTTCAGTTGCAATAGGAATTTTTGGGTTAGGTCAATCCGTTCGCGAGATATGGGAGTTTGAAGCTAAGAAATGGTTGAGGAGACAACAAATTTTTCGCAAATCTGCTGCCCCAAACGCTTAACCAGACTGGTCTAGGGAGAAAATACGCATACCGTTGTAATCGGGCGGGTTTCTACTTTCAGACGCAACAGGAATTTTTGGGTTAGGTCAATCCGTTCGCGAGATATGGGAGTTTGAATCTAAGAAATGGTTGAGAAGACAAGAAATTTCTGCACTTCTGCTGCTCCAAACGCTTAACCAGAATGGCCTAGGGAAAAAATACACATACTGCTGTAATCGGGCGAGTTTCTACTTTCAGACGCAACAGGAATTTTTGGGTTAGGTCAATCCGTTCCCGAGATATGGGAGTTTGAAGCTAAGAAATGGTTGAGGACACAACAAATTTTTCGCAAATCTGCTGCCCCAAACGCTTAACCAGAATGGCCTAGGGAAAAAATACGCATACCGTTGTAATCGGGCGGGTTTCTACTTTCAGACGCAACAGGAATTTTTGGGTTAGGTCAATCCGTTCGCGAGATATGGGAGTTTGAAGCTAAGAAATGGTTGAGAAGACAACAAATTTTTAGCAATTCTGCTGCTCCAAACGCTTAACCAGAATGGCCTAGGGAAAAAATACACATACCGTTGTAATCGCGCGAGTTTCTACGTTAAGATGCAATAGGAATTTTTGGGTTAGGTCAATCCGTTCGCGAGATATGGGAGTTTGAATACCAGAAATGGTTGAGAAGGAAAAAAATTTTTCGCAATTCTGCTGCTCCAAAAGCTTAACCAGAATGGCCTCAGGAAAAAATACGCATACCGTTGTAATCGGGCGGGTTTCTACTTTCAGACGCAACAGGAATTTTTGGGTTAGGTCAATCCGTTCGCGAGATATGGGAGTTTGAATCTAAGAAATGGTTGAGAAGACAAGAAATTTTTGCACTTCTGCTGCTCCAAACGCTTAACCAGAATGGCCTAGGGAAAAAATACACATACTGCTGTAATCGGGCGAGTTTCTACTTTCAGACGCAACAGGAATTTTTGGGTTAGGTCAATCCGTTCCCGAGATATGGGAGTTTGAAGCTAAGAAATGGTTGAGGACACAACAAATTTTTCGCAAATCTGCTGCCCCAAACGCTTAACCAGAATGGCCTAGGGAAAAAATACGCATACCGTTGTAATCGGGCGGGTTTCTACTTTCAGACGCAACAGGAATTTTTGGGTTAGGTCAATCCGTTCGCGAGATATGGGAGTTTGAAGCTAAGAAATGGTTGAGAAGACAACAAATTTTTAGCAATTCTGCTGCTCCAAACGCTTAACCAGAATGGCCTAGGGAAAAAATACACATACCGTTGTAATCGCGCGAGTTTCTACGTTAAGATGCAATAGGAATTTTTGGGTTAGGTCAATCCGTTCGCGAGATATGGGAGTTTGAATACCAGAAATGGTTGAGAAGGAAAAAAATTTTTCGCAATTCTGCTGCTCCAAAAGCTTAACCAGAATGGCCTCAGGAAAAAATACGCATACCGTTGTAATCGGGCGGGTTTCTACTTTCAGACGCAACAGGAATTTTTGGGTTAGGTCAATCCGTTCGCGAGATATGGGAGTTTGAATCTAAGAAATGGTTGAGAAGACAAGAAATTTTTGCACTTCTGCTGCTCCAAACGCTTAACCAGAATGGCCTAGGGAAAAAATACACATACCGCTGTAATCGGGCGAGTTTCTACTTTCAGACGCAACAGGAATTTTTGGGTTAGGTCAATCCGTTCGCGAGATATGGGAGTTTGAAGCCAAGAAATGGTTGAGAAGGCAAAAAATTTCTCGCAATTCTGCTGCTCCAAACGCTTAACCAGAATGCCCTAGGGAAAAAATAAACATACCGTTGTAATCGGGCGAATTTCTACTTTCAGATGCAATAGGAATTTTTGGGTTAGGTCAATCCGTTCGCGAGATATGGGAGTTTGAAGCCAAGAAATGGTTGAGAAGGCAAAAAATTTTTCGCAATTCTGCTGCTCCAAAAGCTTAACCAGAATGGCCTCAGGAAAAAATACGCATACCGTTGTAATCGGGCGGGTTTCTACTTTCAGACGCAACAGGAATTTTTGGGTTAGGTCAATCCGTTCGCGAGATATGGGAGTTTGAATCTAAGAAATGGTTGAGAAGACAAGAAATTTTTGCACTTCTGCTGCTCCAAACGCTTAACCAGAATGGCCTAGGGAAAAAATACACATACCGCTGTAATCGGGCGAGTTTCTACTTTCAGACGCAACAGGAATTTTTGGGTTAGGTCAATCCGTTCGCGAGATATGGGAGTTTGAAGCCAAGAAATGGTTGAGAAGGCAAAAAATTTCTCGCAATTCTGCTGCTCCAAACGCTTAACCAGAATGCCCTAGGGAAAAAATAAACATACCGTTGTAATCGGGCGAGTTTCTCCTTTCAGATGCAATAGGAATTTTTGGGTTAGGTCAATCCGTTCGCGAGATATGGGAGTTTGAAGCCAAGAAATGGTTGAGAAGGCAAAAAATTTTTCGCAATTCTGCTGCTCCAAACGCTTAACCAGAATGGCCTAGGGAAAAAATACACATACCGTTGTAATTGGACGAGTTTCTACTTTCAGATGCAATAGGAATTTTTGGGTTAGGTCAATCCGTTCGCGAGGTATGGGAGTTTGAAGCTAAGAAATGGTTGAGAAGGCAAAAAAGTTTTCGCAATTCTGCTGCTCCAAAAGTTTAACCTGAATGGCCTCAGGAAAAAATACGCATACCGTTGTAATCGGGCGGGTTTCTACTTTCAGACGCAACAGGAATTTTTGGGTTAGGTCAAT
This sequence comes from Ptiloglossa arizonensis, assembly GCF_051014685.1. Lineage (NCBI taxonomy): Eukaryota > Metazoa > Arthropoda > Insecta > Hymenoptera > Colletidae > Ptiloglossa > Ptiloglossa arizonensis. Next base: position 633,240 of record NW_027478435.1, on the reverse strand, counting down.
CCGTTCGCGAGATATGGGAGTTTGAAGCCAAGAAATGGTAGAAAAGGCAAAAATATTTTCACAATTCTGCTGCTCCAAACGCTTAACCAGAATGGCCTAGGGAAAAAATACACATACCGTTGTAATCGGGCGAGTTTCTACTTTCAGATGCAATAGGAATTTTTGGGTTAGGTCAATCCGTTCGCGAGATATGGGAGTTTGAAGACCAGAAATGGTTGAGAAGGCAAAAAATTTTTCGCAATTCTGCTGCTCCAAAAGCTTAACCAGAATGGCCTCAGGAAAAAATACACATACCGTTGTAATCGGGCGAGTTTCTACTTTCAGTTGCAATAGGAATTTTTGGGTTAGGTCAATCCGTTCGCGAGATATGGGAGTTTGAAGCTAAGAAATGGTTGAGGAGACAACAAATTTTTCGCAAATCTGCTGCCCCAAACGCTTAACCAGAATGGTCTAGGGAAAAAATACGCATACCGATGTAAACGGGCGGGTTTCTACTTTCAGACGCAACAGGAATTTTTGGGTTAGGTCAATCCGTTCGCGAGATATGGGAGTTTGAATCTAAGAAATGGTTGAGAAGACAAGAAATTTTTGCACTTCTGCTGCTCCAAACGCTTAACCAGAATGGCCTAGGGAAAAAATACACATACTGCTGTAATCGGGCGAGTTTCTACTTTCAGACGCAACAGGAATTTTTGGGTTAGGTCAATCCGTTCGCGAGATATGGGAGTTTGAAGCTAAGAAATGGTTGAGGACACAACAAATTTTTCGCAAATATGCTGCCCCAAACGCTTAACCAGAATGGCCTAGGGAAAAAATACGCATACCGTTGTAATCGGGCGGGTTTCTACTTTCAGACGCAACAGGAATTTTTGGGTTAGGTCAATCCGTTCGCGAGATATGGGAGTTTGAAGCTAAGAAATGGTTGAGAAGACAACAAATTTTTCGCAATTCTGCTGCTCCAAACGCTTAACCAGAATGGCCTAGGGAAAAAATACGCATACCGTTGTAATCGGGCGAATTTCGACTTTCAGATGCAGCAGGAATTTTTGGGTTAGGTCAATCGGTTCGCGAGAAATGGGAGTTTGAAGCCAAGGAATGGTTGAGAAGGCAAAAAATTTTTCGCAATTCTGCTGCTCCAAACGCTTAACCAGAATGGCCTAGGGAAAAAATACACATACCGTTGTAATCGCGCGAGTTACTACGTTATGATGCAATAGGAATTTTTGGGTTAGGTCAATCCGTTCGCGAGATATGGGAGTTTGAAGCCATGAAATGGTAGAAAAGGCAAAAATATTTTCACAATTCTGCTGCTCCAAACGCTTAACCAGATTGGCCTAGGGAAAAAATACACATACCGTTGTAATCGGGCGAGTTTCTACTTTCAGATGCAATAGGAATTTTTGGGTTAGGTCAATCCGTTCGCGAGATATGGGAGTTTGAATCTAAGAAATGGTTGAGAAGACAAGAAATTTTTGCACTTCTGCTGCTCCAAACGCTTAACCAGAATGGCCTAGGGAAAAAATACACATACCGCTGTAATCGGGCGAGTTTCTACTTGCAGACGCAACAGGAACTTTTGGGTTAGGTCAATCCGTTCGCGAGATATGGGAGTTTGAAGCCAAGAAATGGTTGAGAAGGCAAAAAATTTTTCGCAATTCTGCTGCTCCAAACGCTTAACCAGAATGGCCAAGGGAAAAAAAACACATACCGTTGTAATTGGACGAGTTTCTACTTTCAGATGCAATAGGAATTTTTGGGTTAGGTCAATCCGTTCGCGAGGTATGGGAGTTTGAAGCTAAGAAATGGTTGAGAAGGCAAAAAAGTTTTCGCAATTCTGCTTCTCCAAAAGCTTAACCAGAATGGCCTCAGGAAAAAATACACATACCGTTGTAATCGGGCGAGTTTCTACTTTCAGATGCAATAGGAATTTTTGGGTTAGGTCAATCCGTTCGCGAGATATGGGAGTTTGAAGCTAAGAAATGGTTGAGGACACAACAAATTTTTCGCAAATCTGCTGCCCCAAACGATTAACCAGAATGGCCTAGGGAAAAAATACGCATACCGTTGTAATCGGGCGGGTTTCTACTTTCAGACGCAACAGGAATTTTTGGGTTAGGTCAATACGTTCGGGAGATATGGGAGTTTGAAGCTAAGAAATGGTTGAGGAGACAACAAATTTTTCGCAATTCTGCTGCTCCAAACGCTTAACCAGAATGGCCTAGGGAAAAAATACGCATACCGTTGTAATCGGGCGAGTTTCTACTTTCAGATGCAATAGGAATTTTTGGGTTAGGTCAATCCGTTCGCGAGATATGGGAGTTTGAAGACCAGAAATGGTTGAGAAGGCAAAAAATTTTTCGCAATTCTGCTGCTCCAAAAGCTTAACCAGAATGGCCTCAGGAAAAAATACGCATACCGTTGTAATCGGGCGGGTTTCTACTTTCAGACGCAACAGGAATTTTTGGGTTAGGTCAATCCGTTCGCGAGATATGGGAGTTTGAATCTAAGAAATGGTTGAGAAGACAAGAAATTTTTGCACTTCTGCTGCTCCAAACGCTTAACCAGAATGGCCTAGGGAAAAAATACACATACCGCTGTAATCGGGCGAGTTTCTACTTTCAGACGCAACAGGAATTTTTGGGTTAGCTCAATCCGTTCGCGAGATATGGGAGTTTGAAGCCAAGAAATGGTTGAGAAGGCAAAAAATTTCTCGCAATTCTGCTTCTCCAAACGCTTAACCAGAATGCCCTAGGGAAAAAATAAACATACCGTTGTAATCGGGCGAGTTTCTACTTTCAGATGCAATAGGAATTTTTGGGTTAGGTCAATCCGTTCGCGAGATATGGGATTTTTGAAGCCAAGAAATGGTTGAGAAGGCAAAAAATTTTTCGCAATTCTGCTGCTCCAAACGCTTAACCAGAATGGCCTAGGGAAAAAATACACATACCGTTGTAATTGGACGAGTTTCTACTTTCAGATGCAATAGGAATTTTTGGGATAGGTCAATCCGTTCGCGAGGTATGGGAGTTTGAAGCTAAGAAATGGTTGGGAAGGCAAAAAAGTTTTCGCAATTCTGCTGCTCCAAAAGCTTAACCAGAATGGCCTCAGGAAAAAATACACATACCGTTGTAATCGGGCGAGTTTCTACTTTAAGATGCAATAGGAATTTTTGGGTTAGGTCAATCCGTTCGCGAGATATGGGAGTTTCAAGCTAAGAAATGGTTGAGGAGACAACAAATTTTTCGCAAATCTGCTGCCCCAAACGATTAACCATAATGGCCTAGGGAAAAAATACGCATACCGTTGTAATCGGGCGAATTTCTACTTTCAGATGCAACAGGAATTTTTGGGTTAGGTCAATCCGTTCGCGAGATATGGGAGTTTGAAGCCAAGGAATGGTTGAGAAGGCAAAAAATTTTTCGCAATTCTGCTGCTCCAAACGCTTAACCAGAATGGCCTAGGGAAAAAATACACATACCGTTGTAATTGGACGAGTTTCTACTTTCAGATGCAATAGGAATTTTTGGGTTAGGTCAATCCGTTCGCGAGGTATGGGAGTTTGAAGCTAAGAAATGGTTGAGAAGGCAAAAAAGTTTTCGCAATTCTGCTGCTCCAAAAGTTTAACCAGAATGGCCTCAGGAAAAAATACGCATACCGTTGTAATCGGGCGGGTTTCTACTTTCAGACGCAACAGGAATTTTTGGGTTAGGTCAATCCGTTCGCGAGATATGGGAGTTTGACGCCAAGGAATGGTTGAGAAGGCAAAAAATTTTTCGCAATTCTGCTGCTCCAAACGCTTAACCAGAATGGCCTAGGGAAAAAATACACATACCGTTGTAATCGCGCGAGTTTCTACGTTAAGATGCAATAGGAATTTTTGGGTTACGTCAATCCGTTCGCGAGATATGGGAGTTTGAAGCCAAGAAATGGTAGAAAAGGCAAAAATATTTTCACAATTCTGCTGCTCCAAACGCTTAACCAGAATGGCCTAGGGAAAAAATACACATACCGTTGTAATCGGGCGAGTTTCTACTTTCAGATGCAATAGGAATTTTTGGGTTAGGTCAATCCGTTCGCGAGATATGGGAGTTTGAAGACCAGAAATGGTTGAGAAGGCAAAAAATTTTTCGCAATTCTGCTGCTCCAAAAGCTTAACCAGAATGGCCTCAGGAAAAAATACACATACCGTTGTAATCGGGCGAGTTTCTACTTTCAGTTGCAATAGGAATTTTTGGGTTAGGTCAATCCGTTCGCGAGATATGGGAGTTTGAAGCTAAGAAATGGTTGAGGAGACAACAAATATTTCGCAAATCTGCTGCCCCAAACGCTTAACCAGAATGGTCTAGGGAAAAAATACGCATACCGATGTAATCGGGCGGGTTTCTACTTTCAGACGCAACAGGAATTTTTGGGTTAGGTCAATCCGTTCGCGAGATATGGGAGTTTGAATCTAAGAAATGGTTGAGAAGACAAGAAATTTTTGCACTTCTGCTGCTCCAAACGCTTAACCAGAATGGCCTAGGGAAAAAATACACCTACTGCTGTAATCGGGCGAGTTTCTACTTTCAGACGCAACAGGAATTTTTGGGTTAGGTCAATCCGTTCGCGAGATATGGGAGTTTGAAGCTAAGAAATGGTTGAGGACACAACAAATTTTTCGCAAATATGCTGCCCCAAACGCTTAACCAGAATGGCCTAGGGAAAAAATACGCATACCGTTGTAATCGGGCGGGTTTCTACTTTCAGACGCAACAGGAATTTTTGGGTTAGGTCAATCCGTTCGCGAGATATGGGAGTTTGAAGCTAAGAAATGGTTGAGAAGACAACAAATTTTTCGCAATTCTGCTGCTCCAAACGCTTAACCAGAATGGCCTAGGGAAAAAATACGCATACCGTTGTAATCGGGCGAATTTCGACTTTCAGATGCAGCAGGAATTTTTGGGTTAGGTCAATCGGTTCGCGAGAAATGGGAGTTTGAAGCCAAGGAATGGTTGAGAAGGCAAAAAATTTTTCGCAATTCTGCTGCTCCAAACGCTTAACCAGAATGGCCTAGGGAAAAAATACACATACCGTTGTAATCGCGCGAGTTACTACGTTAAAATGCAATAGGAATTTTTGGGTTAGGTCAATCCGTTCGCGAGATATGGGAGTTTGGAGCCATGAAATGGTAGAAAAGGCAAAAATATTTTCACAATTCTGCTGCTCCAAACGCTTAACCAGATTGGCCTAGGGAAAAAATACACATACCGTTGTAATCGGGCGAGTTTCTACTTTCAGATGCAATAGGAATTTTTGGGTTAGGTCAATCCGTTCGCGAGATATGGGAGTTTGAATCTAAGAAATGGTTGAGAAGACAAGAAATTTTTGCACTTCTGCTGCTCCAAACGCTTAACCAGAATGGCCTAGGGAAAAAATACACATACCGCTGTAATCGGGCGAGTTTCTACTTGCAGACGCAACAGGAACTTTTGGGTTAGGTCAATCCGTTCGCGAGATATGGGAGTTTGAAGCCAAGAAATGGTTGAGAAGGCAAAAAATTTTTCGCAATTCTGCTGCTCCAAACGCTTAACCAGAATGGCCTAGGGAAAAAAAACACATACCGTTGTAATTGGACGAGTTTCTACTTTCAGATGCAATAGGAATTTTTGGGTTAGGTCAATCCGTTCGCGAGGTATGGGAGTTTGAAGCTAAGAAATGGTTGAGAAGGCAAAAAAGTTTTCGCAATTCTGCTTCTCCAAAAGCTTAACCAGAATGGCCTCAGGAAAAAATACACATACCGTTGTAATCGGGCGAGTTTCTACTTTCAGATGCAATAGGAATTTTTGGGTTAGGTCAATCCGTTCGCGAGATATGGGAGTTTGAAGCTAAGAAATGGTTGAGGACACAACAAATTTTTCGCAAATCTGCTGCCCCAAACGATTAACCAGAATGGCCTAGGGAAAAAATACGCATACCGTTGTAATCGGGCGGGTTTCTACTTTCAGACGCAACAGGAATTTTTGGGTTAGGTCAATCCGTTCGCGAGATATGGGAGTTTGAAGCTAAGAAATGGTTGAGGAGACAACAAATTTTTCGCAATTCTGCTGCCCCAAACGCTTAACCAGAATGGTCTAGGGAAAAAATACGCATACCGATGTAATCGGGCGGGTTTCTACTTTCAGACGCAACAGGAATTTTTGGGTTAGGTCAATCCGTTCGCGAGATATGGGAGTTTGAAGCTAAGAAATGGTTGAGAAGACAACAAATTTTTCGCAATTCTGCTGCTCCAAACGCTTAACCAGAACGGCCTAGGGAAAAAATACGCATACCGTTGTAATCGGGCGAATTTCGACTTTCAGATGCAGCAGGAATTTTTGGGTTAGGTCAATCGGTTCGCGAGAAATGGGAGTTTGAAGCCAAGGAATGGTTGAGAAGGCAAAAAATTTTTCGCAATTCTGCTGCTCCAAACGCTTAACCAGAATGGCCTAGGGAAAAAATACACATACCGTTGTAATCGCGCGAGTTACTACGTTAAGATGCAATAGGAATTTTTGGGTTAGGTCAATCCGTTCTCGAGATATGGGAGTTTGAAGCCATGAAATGGTAGAAAAGGCAAAAATATTTTCACAATTCTGCTGCTCCAAACGCTTAACCAGATTGGCCTAGGGAAAAAATACACATACCGTTGTAATCGGGCGAGTTTCTACTTTCAGATGCAATAGGAATTTTTGGGTTAGGTCAATCCGTTCGGAGGATATGGGAGTTTGAATCTAAGAAATGGTTGAGAAGACAAGAAATTTTTGCACTTCTGCTGCTCCAAACGCTTAACCAGAATGGCCTAGGGAAAAAATACACATACCGCTGTAATCGGGCGAGTTTCTACTTGCAGACGCAACAGGAACTTTTGGGTTAGGTCAATCCGTTCGCGAGATATGGGAGTTTGAAGCCAAGAAATGGTTGAGAAGGCAAAAAATTTTTCGCAATTCTGCTGCTCCAAACGCTTAACCAGAATGGCCTAGGGGAAAAAAACACATACCGTTGTAATTGGACGAGTTTCTACTTTCAGATGCAATAGGAATTTTTGGGTTAGGTCAATCCGTTCGCGAGGTATGGGAGTTTGAAGCTAAGAAATGGTTGAGAAGGCAAAAAAGTTTTCGCAATTCTGCTTCTCCAAAAGCTTAACCAGAATGGCCTCAGGAAAAAATACACATACCGTTGTAATCGGGCGAGTTTCTACTTTCAGATGCAATAGGAATTTTTGGGTTAGGTCAATCCGTTCGCGAGATATGGGAGTTTGAAGCTAAGAAATGGTTGAGGACACAACAAATTTTTCGCAAATCTGCTGCCCCAAACGATTAACCAGAATGGCCTAGGGAAAAAATACGCATACCGTTGTAATCGGGCGGGTTTCTACTTTCAGACGCAACAGGAATTTTTGAGTTAGGTCAATCCGTTCGCGAGATATGGGAGTTTGAAGCTAAGAAATGGTTGAGGAGACAACAAATTTTTCGCAATTCTGCTGCTCCAAACGCTTAACCAGAATGGCCTAGGGAAAAAATACGCATACCGTTGTAATCGGGCGAGTTTCTACTTTCAGATGCAATAGGAATTTTTGGGTTAGGTCAATCCGTTCGCGAGATATGGGAGTTTGAAGACCAGAAATGGTTGAGAAGGCAAAAAGTTTTTCGCAATTCTGCTGCTCCAAAAGCTTAACCAGAATGGCCTCAGGAGAAAATACGCATACCGTTGTAATCGGGCGGGTTTCTACTTTCAGACGCAACAGGAATTTTTGGGTTAGGTCAATCCGTTCGCGAGATATGGGAGTTTGAATCTAAGAAATGGTTGAGAAGACAAGAAATTTTTGCACTTCTGCTGCTCCAAACGCTTAACCAGAATGGCCTAGGGAAAAAATACACATACCGCTGTAATCGGGCGAGTTTCTACTTTCAGACGCAACAGGAATTTTTGGGTTAGGTCAATCCGTTCGCGAGATATGGGAGTTTGAAGCCAAGAAATGGTTGAGAAGGCAAAAAATTTCTCGCAATTCTGCTTCTCCAAACGCTTAACCTGAATGCCCTAGGGAAAAAATAAACATACCGTTGTAATCGGGCGAGTTTCTACTTTCAGATGCAATAGGAATTTTTGGGTTAGGTCAATCCGTTCGCGAGATATGGGATTTTTGAAGCCAAGAAATGGTTGAGAAGGCAAAAAATTTTTCGCAATTCTGCTGCTCCAAACGCTTAACCAGAATGGCCTAGGGAAAAAATACACATACCGTTGTAATTGGACGAGTTTCTACTTTCAGATGCAATAGGAATTTTTGGGTTAGGTCAATCCGTTCGCGAGGTATGGGAGTTTGAAGCTAAGAAATGGTTGAGAAGGCAAAAAAGTTTTCGCAATTCTGCTGCTCCAAAAGCTTAACCAGAATGGCCTCAGGAAAAAATACACATACCGTTGTAATCGGGCGAGTTTCTACTTTCAGATGCAATAGGAATTTTTGGGTTAGGTCAATCCGTTCGCGAGATATGGGAGTTTCAAGCTAAGAAATGGTTGAGGAGACAACAAATTTTTCGCAAATCTGCTGCCCCAAACGATTAACCAGAATGGCCTAGGGAAAAAATACGCATACCGTTGTAATCGGGCGAATTTCTACTTTCAGATGCAACAGGAATTTTTGGGTTAGGTCAATCCGTTCGCGAGATATGGGAGTTTGAAGCCAAGAAATGGTTGAGAAGACAACAGATTTTTCGCAATTCTGCTGCTCCAAACGCTTAACCAGAATGGCCTAGGGAAAAAATACGCATACCTTTGTAATCGGGCGAATTTCTACTTTCAGATGCAATAGGAATTTTTGGGTTAGGTCAATCGGTTCGCGAGAAATGGGAGTTTGCAGCCAAGAAATGGTTGAGTAGGCAAAAAATTTTTCGCAATTCTGCTGCTCCAAACGCTTAACCAGAATGGCCTAGGCAAAAAATACACATACCGTTGTAATCGGGCGAGTTTCTACTTTAAGATGCAATAGGAATTTTTGGGTTAGGTCTATCCGTTCGCGAGATATGGGAGTTTGAAGACCAGAAATGGATGAGAAGGCAAAAAGTTTTTCGCAATTCTGCTGCTCCAAAAGCTTAACCAGAATGGCCTCAGGAAAAAATACACATACCGTTGTAATCGGGCGAGTTTCTACTTTCAGATGTAATAGGAATTTTTGGGTTACGTCAATCCGTTCGCGAGATATGAGAGTTTGAAGCTAAGAAATGGTTGAGAAGACAACACACTTTCGCAATTCTGCTGCTCCAAACGCTTAACCAGAATGGCCTAGGGAAAAAATACGCATACCGTTGTAATCGGGCGAGTTTCTACTTTCAGATGCAATAGGAATTTTTGGGTTAGGTCAATCCGTTCGCGAGATATGGGAGTTTCAAGATAAGAAATGGTTGAGGAGACAACAAATTTTTCGCAAATCTGCTGCCCCAAACGATTAACCAGAATGGCCTAGGGAAAAAATACGCATACCGTTGTAATCGGGCGAATTTCTACTTTCAGATGCAACAGGAATTTTTGGGTTAGGTCAATCCGTTCGCGAGATATGGGAATTTGAAGCCAAGAAATGGTTGAGAAGACAACAAATTTTTCGCAATTCTGCTGCTCCAAACGCTTAACCAGAATGGCCTAGGGACAAAATACGCATACCTTTGTAATCGGGCGAATTTCTACTTTCAGATGCAATAGGAATTTTTGGGTTAGGTCAATCGGTTCGCGAGAAATGGGAGTTTGAAGCCAAGAAATGGTTGAGTAGGCAAAAAATTTTTCGCAATTCTGCTGCTCCAAACGCTTAACCAGAATGGCCTAGGCAAAAAATACACATACCGTTGTAATCGGGCGAGTTTCTACTTTAAGATGCAATAGGAATTTTTGGGTTAGGTCAATCCGTTCGCGAGATATGGGAGTTTGAAGACCAGAAATGGATGAGAAGGCAAAAAGTTTTTCGCAATTCTGCTGCTCCAAAAGCTTAACCAGAATGGCCTCAGGAAAAAATACACATACCGTTGTAATCGGGCGAGTTTCTACTTTCAGATGTAATAGGAATTTTTGGGTTAGGTCAATCCGTTCGCGAGATATGAGAGTTTGAAGCTAAGAAATGGTTGAGAAGACAACACACTTTCGCAATTCTGCTGCTCCAAACGCTTAACCAGAATGGCCTAGGGAAAAAATACGCATACCGTTGTAATCGGGCGAGTTTCTACTTTCAGATGCAATAGGAATTTTTGGGTTAGGTCAATCCGTTCGCGAGATATGGGAGTTTCAAGCTAAGAAATGGTTGAGGAGACAACAAATTTTTCGCAATTCTGCTGCTCCAAACGCTTAACCAGAATGGCCTAGGGAAAAAATACGCATACCGTTGTAATCGGGCGAATTTCTACTTTCAGATGCAATAGGAATTTTTGGGTTAGGTCAATCGGTTCGCGAGAAATGGGAGTTTGAAGCAAAGAAATGGTTGAGAAGGCAAAAAATTTTTCGCAATTCTGCTGCTCCAAAAGCTTAACCAGAATGGCCTAGGCAAAAAATACACATACCGTTGTAATCGGGCGAGTTTCTACTTTAAGATGCAATAGGAATTTTTGGGTTAGGTCAATCCGTTCGCGAGATATGGGAGTTTGAAAACCAGAAATGGTTGAGAAGGCAAAAAATTTTTCGCAATTCTGCTGCTCCAAAAGCTTAACCAGAATGGCCTCAGGAAAAAATACACATACCGTTGTATTCGGGCGAGTTTCTACTTTCAGATGCAATAGGAATTTTTGGGTTAGGTCAATCCGTTCGCGAGATATGGGAGTTTGAAGCTAAGAAATGGTTGAGAAGACAACAAATTTTTCGCAATTCTGCTGCTCCAAACGCTTAACCAGAATGGCCTAGGGAAAAAATACGCATACCGTTGTAATCGGGCGAATTTCTACTTTCAGATGCAATAGGAATTTTTGGGTTAGGTCAATCGGTTCGCGAGAAATGGGAGTTTGAAGCAAAGAAATGGTTGAGAAGGCAAAAAATTTTTCGCAATTCTGCTGCTCCAAAAGCTTAACCAGAATGGCCTAGGCAAAAAATACACATACCGTTGTAATCGGGCGAGTTTCTACTTTAAGATGCAATAGGAATATTTGGGTTAGGTCAATCCGTTCGCGACATATGGGAGTTTGAAGCCAAGAAATGGTAGAAAAGGCAAAAAAATTTTCACAATTCTGCTGCTCCAAACGCTTAACCAGAATGGTCTAGGGAAAAAATACACATACCGTTGTAATCGGGCGAGTTTCTACTTTCAGATGCAATAGGAATTTTTGGGTTAGGTCAATCCGTTCGCGAGATATGGGAGTTTGAAGACCAGAAATGGTTGAGAAGGCAAAAAGTTTTTCGCAATTCTGCTGCTCCAAAAGCTTAACCAGAATGGCCTCAGGAGAAAATACACATACCGTTGTAATCGGGCGAGTTTCTACTTTCAGATGTAATAGGAATTTTTGGGTTAGGTCAATCCGTTCGCGAGATATGGGAGTTTGAAGCTAAGAAATGGTTGAGAAGACAACAAACTTTCGCAATTCTGCTGCTCCAAACGCTTAACCAGAATGGCCTAGGGAAAAAATACGCATACCGTTGTAATCGGGCGAATTTCTACTTTCAGATGCAATAGGAATTTTTGGGTTAGGTCAATCGGTTCGCGAGAGATGGGAGTTTGAAGCCAAGAAATGGTTGAGAAGGTAAAAAATTTTTCGTAATTCTGCTGCTCCAAACGCTTAACCAGAATGGCCTAGGGGAAAGATACGCATACCGTTGTCATCGGGCGAATTTCTACTTTCAGATGCAATAGGAATTTTTGGGTTAGGTCAATCGGTTCGCGAGAAATGGGAGTTTGAAGCCAAGAAATGGTTGAGAAGGCAAAAAATTTTTCGCAATTCTGCTGCTCCAAACGCTTAACCAGAATGGCCTAGGCAAAAAATACACATACCGTTGTAATCGGGCGAGTTTCTACTTTAAGATGCAATAGGAATTTTTGGGTTAGGTCAATCCGTTCGCGACATATGGGAGTTTGAAGCCAAGAAATGGTAGAAAAGGCAAAAAAATTTTCACAATTCTGCTGCTCCAAACGCTTAACCAGAATGGCCTAGGGAAAAAATACACATACCGTTGTAATCCGGCGAGTTTCTACTTTCAGATGCAATAGGAATTTCTGGGTTAGGTCAATCCGTTCGCGAGATATGGGAGTTTGAAGACCAGAAATGGTTGAGAAGGCAAAAAGTTTTTCGCAATTCTGCTGCTCCAAAAGCTTAACCAGAATGGCCTCAGGAAAAAATACACATACCGTTGTAATCGGGCGAGTTTCTACTTTCAGACGTAATAGGAATTTTTGGGTTAGGTCAATCCGTTCGCGAGATATGGGAGTTTGAAGCTAAGAAATGGTTGAGAAGACAACAAACTTTCGCAATTCTGCTGCTCCAAACGCTTAACCAGAATGGCCTAGGGAAAAAATACGCATACCGTTGTAATCGGGCGAATTTCTACTTTCAGATGCAATAGGAATTTTTGGGTTAAGTCAATCGGTTCGCGACAGATGGGAGTTTGAAGCCAAGAAATGGTTGAGAAGGTAAAAAATTTTTCGCAATTCTGCTGCTCCAAACGCTTAACCAGAATGGCCTAGGGAAAAAATACGCATACCGTTGTCATCGGGCGAATTTCTACTTTCAGATGCAATAGGAATTTTTGAGTTAGGTCAATCGGTTCGCGAGAAATGGGAGTTTGAAGCCAAGAAATGGTTGAGAAGGCAAAAAATTTTTCGCAATTCTGCTGCTCCAAACGCTTAACCAGAATGGCCTAGGGAAAAAATACACATACCGTTGTAATCGGGCGAGTTTCTACTTTAAGATGCAATAGTAATTTTTGGGTTAGGTCAATCCGTTCGCGAGATATGCGAGTTTGAAGCCAAGAAATGGTAGAAAAGGCAAAAAAGTTTTCACAATTCTGCTGCTCCAAACGCTTAACCAGAATGGCCTAGGGAAAAAATACACATACCGTTGTAATCGGGCGAGTTTCTACTTTCAGATGCAATAGGAATTTTTGGGTTATGTCAATCCGTTCGCGAGATATGGCAGTTTGAAGACCAGAAATGATTGAGAAGGCAAAAAATTTTTCGCAATTCTGCTGCTCCAAAAGCTTAACCAGAATGGCCTCAGGAAAAAATACACATACCGTTGTAATCGGGCGAGTTTCTACTTTCAGATGCAATAGGAATTTTTGGGTTAGGTCAATCCGTTCGCGAGATATGGGAGTTTGAAGCTAAGAAATGGTTGAGGAGACAACAAATTTTTCGCAAATCTGCTGCTCCAAACGCTTAACCAGAATGGCCTAGGGAAAAAATACACATACCGTTGTAATCGGGCGAGTTTCTACTTTAAGATGCAATAGGAATTTTTGGGTTAGGTCAATCCGTTCGCGAGATATGGGAGTTTGAAGCCAAGAAATGGTAGAAAAGGCAAAAAATTTCTCGCAATTCTGCTGCTCCAAACGCTTAACCAGAATGCCCTAGGGAAAAAATACACATACCGCTGTAATCGGGCGAGTTTCTACTTTCAGATGCAATAGGAATTTTTGGGTTAGGTCAATCCGTTCGCGAGATATGGGAGATTGAAAACCAGACATGGTTGAGAAGGCAAAAAATTTTTCGCAATTCTGCTGCTTCAAACGCTTAACCAGAGTGGCCTAGGGAAGGAATACACATACCGTTGTAATCGGGCGAGTTTCTACGTTAAGATGCAATAGGAGTTTTTGGGTTAGGTCAATCCGTTCGCGAGATATGGGAGTTTGAAGCCAAGAAATGGTTGAGAAGGCAAAAAATTTCTCGCAATTCTGCTGCTCCAAACGCTTAACCAGAATGTCCTCAGGAAAAAATACACATACCGTCGTAATCGGGCGAGTTTCTACTTTCAGATGCAATAGGAATTTTTGGGTTAGGTCAATCCGTTCGCGAGATATGGGAGTTTGAAGCTAAGAAATGGTTGAGAAGACAACAAATTTTTCGCAATTCTGCTGCTCCAAACGCTTAAACAGAATGGCCTAGGGAAAAAATACGCATACCGTTGTAATCGGGCGGGTTTCTACTTTCAGACGCAACAGGAATTTTTGGGTTAGGTCAATCGGTTCGCGAGAAATGGGAGTTTGAAGCCAAGGAATGGTTGAGGAGACAACAAATTTTTCGCAATTCTGCTGCTCCAAACGCATAAACAGAATGGCCTAGGGAAAAAATACGCATACCGTTGTAATCGGGCGAGTTTCTACGTTAAGATGCAATAGGAATTTTTGGGTTAGGTCAATCCGTTCGCGAGATATGGGAGTTTGAAGACCAGAAATGGATGAGAAGGCAAAAAGTTTTTCGCAATTCTCCTGCTCCAAAAGCTTAACCAGAATGGCCTCAGGAAAAAATACACATACCGTTGTAATCGGGCGAGTTTCTACTTTCAGATGTAATAGGAATTTTTGGGTTAGGTCAATCCGTTCGCGAGATATGAGAGTTTGAAGCTAAGAAATGGTTGAGAAGACAACACACTTTCGCAATTCTGCTGCTCCAAACGCTTAACCAGAATGGCCTAGGGAAAAAATACGCATACCGTTGTAATCGGGCGAGTTTCTACTTTCAGATGCAATAGGAATTTTTGGGTTAGGTCAATCCGTTCGCGAGATATGGGAGTTTCAAGCTAAGAAATGGTTGAGGAGACAACAAATTTTTCGCAAATCTGCTGCCCCAAACGATTAACCAGAATGGCCTAGGGAAAAAATACGCATACCGTTGTAATCGGGCGAATTTCTACTTTCAGATGCAACAGGAATTTTTGGGTTAGGTCAATCCGTTCGCGAGATATGGGAGTTTGAAGCCAAGAAATGGTTGAGAAGACAACAAATTTTTCGCAATTCTGCTGCTCCAAACGCTTAACCAGAATGGCCTAGGGAAAAAATACGCATACCTTTGTAACCGGGCGAATTTCTACTTTCAGATGCAATAGGAATTTTTGGGTTAGGTCAATCCGTTCGCGAGATATGGGAGTTTGAAAACCAGACATGGTTGAGAAGGCAAAAAATTTTTCGCAATTCTGCTGCTCCAAACGCTTAACCAGAGTGGCCTAGGGAAAGAATACACATACCGTTGTAATCGGGCGAGTTTCTACGTTAAGATGCAATAGGAATTTTTGGGTTAGGTCAATCCGTTCGCGAGATATGGGAGTTTGAAGCCAAGAAATGGTTGAGAAGGCAAAAAATTTCTCGCAATTCTGCTGCTCCAAACGCTTAACCAGAATGGCCTAGGGAAAAAATACGCATACCGTTGTAATCGGGCGAGTTTCTACTTTCAGATGCAATAGGAATTTTTGGGTTAGGTCAATCCGTTCGCGAGATATGGGAGTTTCAAGCTAAGAAATGGTTGAGGAGACAACAAATTTTTCGCAATTCTGCTGCTCCAAACGCTTAACCAGAATGGCCTAGGGAAAAAATACGCATACCGTTGTCATCGGGCGAATTTCTACTTTCAGATG
This sequence comes from Ptiloglossa arizonensis, assembly GCF_051014685.1. NCBI lineage: Eukaryota > Metazoa > Arthropoda > Insecta > Hymenoptera > Colletidae > Ptiloglossa > Ptiloglossa arizonensis. The sequence goes on along the minus strand of NW_027478435.1, from coordinate 617,701 downwards.
CAATAGGAATTTTTGGGTTAGGTCAATCGGTTCGCGAGAAATGGGAGTTTGAAGCCAAGAAATGGTTGAGAAGGCAAAAAATTTTTCGCAATTCTGCTGCTCCAAACGCTTAACCAGAATGGCCTAGGGAAAAAATACACATACCGTTGTAATCGGGCGAGTTTCTACTTTAAGATGCAATAGTAATTTTTGGGTTAGGTCAATCCGTTCGCGAGATATGCGAGTTTGAAGCCAAGAAATGGTAGAAAAGGCAAAAAAGTTTTCACAATTCTGCTGCTCCAAACGCTTAACCAGAATGGCCTAGGGAAAAAATACACATACCGTTGTAATCGGGCGAGTTTCTACTTTCAGATGCAATAGGAATTTTTGGGTTAGGTCAATCCGTTCGCGAGATATGGGAGTTTGAAAACCAGACATGGTTGAGAAGGCAAAAAATTTTTCGCAATTCTGCTGCTCCAAACGCTTAACCAGAGTGGCCTAGGGAAAGAATACACATACCGTTGTAATCGGGCGAGTTTCTACGTTAAGATGCAATAGGAATTTTTGGGTTAGGTCAATCCGTTCGCGAGATATGGGAGTTTGAAGCCAAGAAATGGTTGAGAAGGCAAAAAATTTCTCGCAATTCTGCTGCTCCAAACGCTTAACCAGAATGTCCTCAGGAAAAAATACACATACCGTTGTAATCGGGCGAGTTTCTACTTTCAGATGTAATAGGAATTTTTGGGTTAGGTCAATCCGTTCGCGAGATATGAGAGCTTGAAGCTAAGAAATGGTTGAGAAGACAACACACTTTCGCAATTCTGCTGCTCCAAACGCTTAACCAGAATGGCCTAGGGAAAAAATACGCATACCGTTGTAATCGGGCGAGTTTCTACTTTCAGATGCAATAGGAATTTTTGGGTTAGGTCAATCCGTTCGCGAGATATGGGAGTTTCAAGCTAAGAAATGGTTGAGGAGACAACAAATTTTTCGCAAATCTGCTGCCCCAAACGATTAACCAGAATGGCCTAGGGAAAAAATACGCATACCGTTGTAATCGGGCGAATTTCTACTTTCAGATGCAACAGGAATTTTTGGGTTAGGTCAATCCGTTCGCGAGATATGGGAGTTTGAAGCCAAGAAATGGTTGAGAAGACAACAAATTTTTCGCAATTCTGCTGCTCCAAACGCTTAACCAGAATGGCCTAGGGAAAAAATACGCATACCGTTGTAATCGGGCGAATTTCTACTTTCAGATGCAATAGGAATTTTTGGGTTAGGTCAATCGGTTCGCGAGAAATAGGAGTTTGAAGCCAAGAAATGGTTGTGTAGGCAAAAAATTTTTCGCAATTCTGCTGCTCCAAACGCTTAACCAGAATGGCCTAGGCAAAAAATACACATACCGTTGTAATCGGGCGAATTTCTACTTTCAGATGCAACAGGAATTTTTGGGTTAGGTCAATCCGTTCGCGAGATATGGGAGTTTGAAGCCAAGAAATGGTTGAGAAGACAACAAATTTTTCGCAATTCTGCTGCTCCAAACGCTTAACCAGAATGGCCTAGGGAAAAAATACGCATACCGTTGTAATCGGGCGAATTTCTACTTTCAGATGCAATAGGAATTTTTGGGTTAGGTCAATCGGTTCGCGAGAAATAGGAGTTTGAAGCCAAGAAATGGTTGAGTAGGCAAAAAATTTTTCGCAATTCTGCTGCTCCAAACGCTTAACCAGAATGGCCTAGGCAAAAAATACACATACCGTTGTAATCGGGCGAGTTTCTACTTTAAGATGCAATAGGAATTTTTGGGATAGGTCAATCCGTTCGCGAGATATGGGAGTTTGAAAACCAGAAATGGTTGAGAAGGCAAAAAATTTTTCGCAATTCTGCTGCTCCAAAAGCTTAACCAGAATGGCCTCAGGAAAAAATACACATACCGTTGTATTCGGGCGAGTTTCTACTTTCAGATGCAATAGGAATTTTTGGGTTAGGTCAATCCGTTCGCGAGATATGGGAGTTTGAAGCTAAGAAATGGTTGAGAAGACAACAAATTTTTCGCAATTCTGCTGCTCCAAACGCTTAACCAGAATGGCCTAGGGAAAAAATACGCATACCGTTGTAATCGGGCGAATTTCTACTTTCAGATGCAATAGGAATTTTTGGGTTAGGTCAATCGGTTCGCGAGAAATGGGAGTTTGAAAACCAGAAATGGTTGAGAAGGCAAAAAATTTTTCGCAATTCTGCTGCTCCAAAAGCTTAACCAGAATGGCCTCAGGAAAAAATACACATACCGTTGTATTCGGGCGAGTTTCTACTTTCAGATGCAATAGGAATTTTTGGGTTAGGTCAATCCGTTCGCGAGATATGGGAGTTTGAAAACCAGAAATGGTTGAGAAGGCAAAAAATTTTTCGCAATTCTGCTGCTCCAAAAGCTTAACCAGAATGGCCTCAGGAAAAAATACACATACCGTTGTATTCGGGCGAGTTTCTACTTTCAGATGCAATAGGAATTTTTGGGTTAGGTCAATCCGTTCGCGAGATATGGGAGTTTGAAGCTAAGAAATGGTTGAGAAGACAACAAATTTTTCGCAATTCTGCTGCTCCAAACGCTTAACCAGAATGGCCTAGGGAAAAAATACGCATACCGTTGTAATCGGGCGAATTTCTACTTTCAGATGCAATAGGAATTTTTGGGTTAGGTCAATCGGTTCGCGAGAAATGGGAGTTTGAAAACCAGAAATGGTTGAGAAGGCAAAAAATTTTTCGCAATTCTGCTGCTCCAAAAGCTTAACCAGAATGGCCTCAGGAAAAAATACACATACCGTTGTATTCGGGCGAGTTTCTACTTTCAGATGCAATAGGAATTTTTGGGTTAGGTCAATCCGTTCGCGTGATATGGGAGTTTGAAGCTAAGAAATGGTTGAGAAGACAACAAATTCTTCGCAATTCTGCTGCTCCAAACGCTTAACCAGAATGGCCTAGGGAAAAAATACGCATACCGTTGTAATCGGGCGAATTTCTACTTTCAGATGCAATAGGAATTTTTGGGTTAGGTCAATCGGTTCGCGAGAAATGGGAGTTTGAAGCCAAGAAATGGTTGAGAAGGCAAAAAATTTTTCGCAATTCTGCTGCTCCAAAAGCTTAACCAGAATGGCCTAGGCAAAAAATACACATACCGTTGTAATCGGGCGAGTTTCTACTTTAAGATGCAATAGGAATATTTGGGTTAGGTCAATCCGTTCGCGACATATGGGAGTTTGAAGCCAAGAAATGGTAGAAAAGGCAAAAAAATTTTCACAATTCTGCTGCTCCAAACGCTTAACCAGAATGGTCTAGGGAAAAAATACACATACCGTTGTAATCGGGCGAGTTTCTACTTTCAGATGCAATAGGAATTTTTGGGTTAGGTCAATCCGTTCGCGAGATATGGGAGTTTGAAGACCAGAAATGGTTGAGAAGGCAAAAAGTTTTTCGCAATTCTGCTGCTCCAAAAGCTTAACCAGAATGGCCTCAGGAGAAAATACACATACCGTTGTAATCGGGCGAGTTTCTACTTTCAGATGTAATAGGAATTTTTGGGTTAGGTCAATCCGTTCGCGAGATATGGGAGTTTGAAGCTAAGAAATGGTTGAGAAGACAACAAACTTTCGCAATTCTGCTGCTCCAAACGCTTAACCAGAATGGCCTAGGGAAAAAATACGCATACCGTTGTAATCGGGCGAATTTCTACTTTCAGATGCAATAGGAATTTTTGGGTTAGGTCAATCGGTTCGCGAGAGATGGGAGTTTGAAGCCAAGAAATGGTTGAGAAGGTAAAAAATTTTTCGTAATTCTGCTGCTCCAAACGCTTAACCAGAATGGCCTAGGGAAAAAATACGCATACCGTTGTCATCGGGCGAATTTCTACTTTCAGATGCAATAGGAATTTTTGGGTTAGGTCAATCGGTTCGCGAGAAATGGGAGTTTGAAGCCAAGAAATGGTTGAGAAGGCAAAAAATTTTTCGCAATTCTGCTGCTCCAAACGCTTAACCAGAATGGCCTAGGCAAAAAATACACATACCGTTGTAATCGGGCGAGTTTCTACTTTAAGATGCAATAGGAATTTTTGGGTTAGGTCAATCCGTTCGCGACATATGGGAGTTTGAAGCCAAGAAATGGTAGAAAGGGCAAAAAAATTTTCACAATTCTGCTGCTCCAAACGCTTAACCAGAATGGCCTAGGGAAAAAATACACATACCGTTGTAATCGGGCGAGTTTCTACTTTCAGATGCAATAGGAATTTCTGGGTTAGGTCAATCCGTTCGCGAGATATGGGAGTTTGAAGACCAGAAATGGTTGAGAAGGCAAAAAGTTTTTCGCAATTCTGCTGCTCCAAAAGCTTAACCAGAATGGCCTCAGGAAAAAATACACATACCGTTGTAATAGGGCGAGTTTCTACTTTCAGACGTAATAGGAATTTTTGGGTTAGGTCAATCCGTTCGCGAGATATGGGAGTTTGAAGCTAAGAAATGGTTGAGAAGACAACAAACTTTCGCAATTCTGCTGCTCCAAACGCTTAACCAGAATGGCCTAGGGAAAAAATACGCATACCGTTGTAATCGGGCGAATTTCTACTTTCAGATGCAATAGGAATTTTTGGGTTAAGTCAATCGGTTCGCGATAGATGGGAGTTTGAAGCCAAGAAATGGTTGAGAAGGTAAAAAATTTTTCGCAATTCTGCTGCTCCAAACGCTTAACCAGAATGGCCTAGGGAAAAAATACGCATACCGTTGTCATCGGGCGAATTTCTACTTTCAGATGCAATAGGAATTTTTGGGTTAGGTCAATCGGTTCGCGAGAAATGGGAGTTTGAAGCCAAGAAATGGTTGAGAAGGCAAAAAATTTTTCGCAATTCTGCTGCTCCAAACGCTTAACCAGAATGGCCTAGGGAAAAAATACACATACCGTTGTAATCGGGCGAGTTTCTACTTTAAGATGCAATAGTAATTTTTGGGTTAGGTCAATCCGTTCGCGAGATATGCGAGTTTGAAGCCAAGAAATGGTAGAAAAGGCAAAAAAGTTTTCACAATTCTGCTGCTCCAAACGCTTAACCAGAATGGCCTAGGGAAAAAATACACATACCGTTGTAATCGGGCGAGTTTCTACTTTCAGATGCAATAGGAATTTTTGGGTTAGGTCAATCCGTTCGCGAGATATGGGAGTTTGAAGACCAGAAATGATTGAGAAGGCAAAAAATTTTTCGCAATTCTGCTGCTCCAAAAGCTTAACCAGAATGGCCGCAGGAAAAAATACACATACCGTTGTAATCGAGCGAGTTTCTACTTTCAGATGCAATAGGAATTTTTGGGTTAGGTCAATCCGTTCGCGAGAAATGGGAGTTTGAAGCCAAGAAATGGTTGAGAAGGCAAAAAATTTTTCGCAAATCTGCTGCTCCAAACGCTTAACCAGAATGGCCTAGGGAAAAAATACACATACCGTTGTAATCGGGCGAGTTTCTACTTTAAGATGCAATAGGAATTTTTGGGTTAGGTCAATCCGTTCGCGAGATATGGGAGTTTGAAGCCAAGAAATGGTAGAAAAGGCAAAAAATTTCTCGCAATTCTGCTGCTCCAAACGCTTAACCAGAATGCCCTAGGGAAAAAATACACATACCGCTGTAATCGGGCGAGTTTCTACTTTCAGATGCAATAGGAATTTTTGGGTTAGGTCAATCCGTTCGCGAGATATGGGAGTTTGAAAACCAGACATGGTTGAGAAGGCAAAAAATTTTTCGCAATTCTGCTGCTCCAAACGCTTAACCAGAGTGGCCTAGGGAAAGAATACACATACCGTTGTAATCGGGCGAGTTTCTACGTTAAGATGCAATAGGAATTTTTGGGTTAGGTCAATCCGTTCGCGAGATATGGGAGTTTGAAGCCAAGAAATGGTTGAGAAGGCAAAAAATTTCTCGCAATTCTGCTGCTCCAAACGCTTAAACAGAATGGCCTAGGGAAAAAATACGCATACCGTTGTAATCGGGCGGGTTTCTACTTTCAGACGCAACAGGAATTTTTGGTTTAGGTCAATCGGTTCGCGAGAAATGGGAGTTTGAAGCCAAGGAATGGTTGAGGAGACAACAAATTTTTCGCTATTCTGCTGCTCCAAACGCATAAACAGAATGGCCTGCGGAAAAAATACGCATACCGTTGTAATCGGGCGAGTTTTTACGTTAAGATGCAATAGGAATTTTTGGGTTAGGTCAATCCGTTCGCGAGATATGGGAGTTTGAAGCCAAGAAGTGGTTGAGAAGGCAAAAAATTTCTCGCAATTCTGCTGCTCCAAACGCTTAACCAGAATGGCCTCAGGAAAAAATACACATACCGTTGTAATCGGGCGAGTTTCTACTTTCAGATGCAATAGGAATTTTTGGGTTAGGTCAATCCGTTCGCGAGATATGGGAGTTTGAAGCTAAGAAATGGTGGAGAAGACAAAAAATTTTTCGCAATTCTGCTGCTCCAAACGCTTAACCAGAATGGCCTAGGGAAAAAATACGCATACCGTTGTAATCGGGCGGGTTTCTACTTTCAGACGCAACAGGAATTTTTGGGTTAGGTCAATCCGTTCGCGAGATATGGGAGTTTGAAGCCAAGAAATGGTTGAGAAGGCAAAAAATTTCTCGCAATTCTGCTGCTCCAAACGCTTAACCAGAATGCCCTAGGGAAAAAATACACATACCGTTGTAATTGGGCGAGTTTCTACTTTCAGATGCAATAGGAATTTTTGGGTTAGGTCAATCCGTTCGCGAGATATGGGAGTTTGAAGCCAAGAAATGGTTGAGAAGGCAAAAAATTTTTCCAATTCTGCTGCTCCAAACGCTTAACCAGATTGGCCTCAGGAAAAAATACACATACCGTTGTAATCGGGCGAGTTTCTACTTTCAGATGCAATAGGAATTTTTGGGTTAGGTCAATCCGTTCGCGAGATATGGGAGTTTGAAGCTAAGAAATGGTTGAGGAGACAAAAAATTTTTCGCAAATCTGCTGCCCCAAACGCTTAACCAGAATGTCCTAGGGAAAAAATACGCATACCGTTGTAATCGGGCGGGTTTCTACTTTCAGACGCAACAGGAATTTTTGGGTTAGGTCAATCCGTTCGCGAGATATGGGAGTTTGCAGCTAAGAAATGGTTGAGAAGACAACAAATTTTTCGCAATTCTGCTGCTCCAAACGCTTAACCAGAATGGCCTAGGGAAAAAATACGCATACCGTTGTAATCGGGCGAATTTCTACTTTCAGATTCAACAGGAATTTTTGGGTTAGGTCAATCGGTTCGCGAGAAATGGGAGTTTGAAGACCAGAAATGGTTGAGAAGGCAAAAAATTTTTCGCAATTCTGCTGCTCCAAAAGCTTAACCAGAATGGCCTAAGGAAAAAATACACATACCGTTGTAATCGGGCGAGTTTCTACTTTCAGATGCAATAGGAATTTTTGGGGTAGGTCAATCCGTTCGCGAGATATGGGAGTTTGAAGCTAAGAAATGGTTGAGGAGACAACAAATTTTTCGCAAATCTGCTGCCCCAAACGCTTAATCAGAATGGCCTAGGGAAAAAATACGCATACCGTTGTAATCGGGCGGGTTTCTACTTTCAAACGCAACAGGAATTTTTGGGTTAGGTCAATCCGTTCGCGAGATATGGGAGTTTGCAGCTAAGAAATGGTTGAGAAGACAACAAATTTTTCGCAATTCTGCTGCTCCAAACGCTTAAACAGAATGGCCTAGGGTAAAAATACGCATACCGTTGTAATCGGGCGAATTTCTACTTTCAGATGCAACAGGAATTTTTGGGTTAGGTCAATCGGTTCGCGAGAAATGGGAGTTTGAAGCCAAGGAATGGTTGAGAAGGCAAAAAATTTTTCGCAATTCTGCTGCTCCAAACGCTTAACAAGAGTGGCCTAGGGAAAGAATACACATACCGTTGTAATCGGGCGAGTTTCTACGTTAAGATGCAATAGGAATTTTTGGGTTACGTCAATCCGTTCGCGAGATATGGGAGTTTGAAGCCAAGAAATGGTTGAGAAAGCAAAAAATTTCTCGCAATTCTGCTGCTCCAAACACTTAACCAGAATGGCCTCAGGAAAAAATACACATACCGTTGTAATCGGGCGAGTTTCTACTTTCAGATGCAATAGGAATTTTTGGGTTAGGTCAATCCGTTCGCGAGATATGGGAGTTTGCAGCTAAGAAATGGTTGAGAAGACAACAAATTTTTCGCAATTCTGCTGCTCCAAACGCTTAACCAGAATGGCCTAGGGAAAAAATACGCATACCGTTGTAATCGGGCGAATTTCTACTTTCAGATTCAACAGGAATTTTTGGGTTAGGTCAATCGGTTCGCGAGAAATGGGAGTTTGAAGACCAGAAATGGTTGAGAAGGCAAAAAATTTTTCGCAATTCTGCTGCTCCAAAAGCTTAACCAGAATGGCCTAAGGAAAAAATACACATACCGTTGTAATCGGGCGAGTTTCTACTTTCAGATGCAATAGGAATTTTTGGGGTAGGTCAATCCGTTCGCGAGATATGGGAGTTTGAAGCTAAGAAATGGTTGAGGAGACAACAAATTTTTCGCAAATCTGCTGCCCCAAACGCTTAATCAGAATGGCCTAGGGAAAAAATACGCATACCGTTGTAATCGGGCGGGTTTCTACTTTCAAACGCAACAGGAATTTTTGGGTTAGGTCAATCCGTTCGCGAGATATGGGAGTTTGCAGCTAAGAAATGGTTGAGAAGACAACAAATTTTTCGCAATTCTGCTGCTCCAAACGCTTAAACAGAATGGCCTAGGGTAAAAATACGCATACCGTTGTAATCGGGCGAATTTCTACTTTCAGATGCAACAGGAATTTTTGGGTTAGGTCAATCGGTTCGCGAGAAATGGGAGTTTGAAGCCAAGGAATGGTTGAGAAGGCAAAAAATTTTTCGCAATTCTGCTGCTCCAAACGCTTAACAAGAGTGGCCTAGGGAAAGAATACACATACCGTTGTAATCGGGCGAGTTTCTACGTTAAGATGCAATAGGAATTTTTGGGTTACGTCAATCCGTTCGCGAGATATGGGAGTTTGAAGCCAAGAAATGGTTGAGAAAGCAAAAAATTTCTCGCAATTCTGCTGCTCCAAACACTTAACCAGAATGGCCTCAGGAAAAAATACACATACCGTTGTAATCGGGCGAGTTTCTACTTTCAGATGCAATAGGAATTTTTGGGTTAGGTCAATCCGTTCGCGAGATATGGGAGTTTGCAGCTAAGAAATGGTTGAGAAGACAACAAATTTTTCGCAATTCTGCTGCTCCAAACGCTTAACCAGAATGGCCTAGGGAAAAAATACGCATACCGTTGTAATCGGGCGAATTTCTACTTTCAGATTCAACAGGAATTTTTGGGTTAGGTCAATCGGTTCGCGAGAAATGGGAGTTTGAAGACCAGAAATGGTTGAGAAGGCAAAAAATTTTTCGCAATTCTGCTGCTCCAAAAGCTTAACCAGAATGGCCTAAGGAAAAAATACACATACCGTTGTAATCGGGCGAGTTTCTACTTTCAGATGCAATAGGAATTTTTGGGGTAGGTCAATCCGTTCGCGAGATATGGGAGTTTGAAGCTAAGAAATGGTTGAGGAGACAACAAATTTTTCGCAAATCTGCTGCCCCAAACGCTTAATCAGAATGGCCTAGGGAAAAAATACGCATACCGTTGTAATCGGGCGGGTTTCTACTTTCAAACGCAACAGGAATTTTTGGGTTAGGTCAATCCGTTCGCGAGATATGGGAGTTTGCAGCTAAGAAATGGTTGAGAAGACAACAAATTTTTCGCAATTCTGCTGCTCCAAACGCTTAAACAGAATGGCCTAGGGTAAAAATACGCATACCGTTGTAATCGGGCGAATTTCTACTTTCAGATGCAACAGGAATTTTTGGGTTAGGTCAATCGGTTCGCGAGAAATGGGAGTTTGAAGCCAAGGAATGGTTGAGAAGGCAAAAAATTTTTCGCAATTCTGCTGCTCCAAACGCTTAACAAGAGTGGCCTAGGGAAAGAATACACATACCGTTGTAATCGGGCGAGTTTCTACGTTAAGATGCAATAGGAATTTTTGGGTTACGTCAATCCGTTCGCGAGATATGGGAGTTTGAAGCCAAGAAATGGTTGAGAAAGCAAAAAATTTCTCGCAATTCTGCTGCTCCAAACACTTAACCAGAATGGCCTCAGGAAAAAATACACATACCGTTGTAATCGGGCGAGTTTCTACTTTCAGATGCAATAGGAATTTTTGGGTTAGGTCAATCCGTTCGCGAGATATGGGAGTTTGAAGCTAAGAAATGGTTGAGGAGACAACAAATTTTTCGCAAATCTGCTGCCCCAAACGCTTAATCAGAATGGCCTAGGGAAAAAATACGCATACCGTTGTAATCGGGCGAATTTCTACTTTCAGATTCAACAGGAATTTTTGGGTTAGGTCAATCGGTTCGCGAGAAATGGGAGTTTGAAGACCAGAAATGGTTGAGAAGGCAAAAAATTTTTCGCAATTCTGCTGCTCCAAAAGCTTAACCAGAATGGCCTAAGGAAAAAATACACATACCGTTGTAATCGGGCGAGTTTCTACTTTCAGATGCAATAGGAATTTTTGGGGTAGGTCAATCCGTTCGCGAGATATGGGAGTTTGAAACTAAGAAATGGTTGAGGAGACAACAAATTTTTCGCAAATCTGCTGCCCCAAACGCTTAATCAGAATGGCCTAGGGAAAAAATACGCATACCGTTGTAATCGGGCGGGTTTCTACTTTCAGACGCAACAGGAATTTTTGGGTTAGGTCAATCCGTTCGCGAGATATGGGAGTTTGCAGCTAAGAAATGGTTGAGAAGACAACAAATTTTTCGCAATTCTGCTGCTCCAAACGCTTAAACAGAATGGCCTAGGGTAAAAATACGCATACCGTTGTAATCGGGCGAATTTCTACTTTCAGATGCAACAGGAATTTTTGGGTTAGGTCAATCGGTTCGCGAGAAATGGGAGTTTGAAGCCAAGGAATGGTTGAGAAGGCAAAAAATTTTTCGCAATTCTGCTGCTCCAAACGCTTAACAAGAGTGGCCTAGGGAAAGAATACACATACCGATGTAATCGGGCGAGTTTCTACGTTAAGATGCAATAGGAATTTTTGGGTTAGGTCAATCGGTTCGCGAGAAATGGGAGTTTGAAGACCAGAAATGGTTGAGAAGGCAAAAAATTTTTCGCAATTCTGCTGCTCCAAAAGCTTAACCAGAATGGCCTAAGGCAAAAATACACATACCGTTGTAATCGGGCGAGTTTCTACTTTCAGATGCAATAGGAATTTTTGGGGTAGGTCAATCCGTTCGCGAGATATGGGAGTTTGAAGCTAAGAAATGGTTGAGGAGACAACAAATTTTTCGCAAATCTGCTGCCCCAAACGCTTAATCAGAATGGCCTAGGGAAAAAATACGCATACCGTTGTAATCGGGCGGGTTTCTACTTTCAGACGCAACAGGAATTTTTGGGTTAGGTCAATCCGTTCGCGAGATATGGGAGTTTGCAGCTAAGAAATGGTTGAGAAGACAACAAATTTTTCGCAATTCTGCTGCTCCAAACGCTTAAACAGAATGGCCTAGGGTAAAAATACGCATACCGTTGTAATCGGGCGAATTTCTACTTTCAGATGCAACAGGAATTTTTGGGTTAGGTCAATCGGTTCGCGAGAAATGGGAGTTTGAAGCCAAGGAATGGTTGAGAAGGCAAAAAATTTTTCGCAATTCTGCTGCTCCAAACGCTTAGCAAGAGTGGCCTAGGGAAAGAATACACATACCGTTGTAATCGGGCGAGTTTCTACGTTAAGATGCAATAGGAATTTTTGGGTTAGGTCAATCCGTTCGCGAGATATGGGAGTTTGAAGCCAAGAAATGGTTGAGAAAGCAAAAAATTTCTCGCAATTCTGCTGCTCCAAACACTTAACCAGAATGGCCTCAGGAAAAAATACACATACCGTTGTAATCGGGCGAGTTTCTACTTTCAGATGCAATAGGAATATTTGGGTTAGGTCAATCCGTTCGCGAGATATGGGAGTTTGAAGCTAAGAAATGGTTGAGAAGACAACAAATTTTTCGCAATTCTGCTGCTCCAAACGCTTAACCAGAATGGCCTAGGGAAAAAATACGCATACCGTTGTAATCGGGCGAATTTCTACTTTCAGATGCAACAGGAATTTTTGGGTTAGGTCAATCGGTTCGCGAGAAATGGGAGTTTGAAGCCAAGGAATGGTTGAGAAGGCAAAAAATTTTTCGCAATTCTGCTGCTCCAAACGCTTAACCAGAATGGCCTAGGGAAAAAATACGCATACCGTTGTAATCGGGCGAGTTTCTACTTTCAGTTACAATAGGAATTTTTGGGTTAGGTCAATCCGTTCGCGAGATATGGGACTTTGAAGCTAAGAAATGGTAGAAAAGGCAAAAAAATTTTCACAATTCTGCTGCTCCAAACGCTTAACCAGAATGGCCTAGGGGGAAAAAAAACACATACCGTTGTAATCGGGCGAGTGTCTACTTTCAGATGCAATAGGAATTTTTGGGTTAGGTCAATCCGTTCGCGAGATATGAGAGTTTGAAGCTAAGATATGGTTGGGAAGACAACAAATATTTCGCAATTCTGCTGCTCCAAACGCTTAACCAGAATGCCCTAGGGAAAAAATACACAAACCGTTGTAATCGGGCGAGTTTCTACTTTCAGATGCAATAGGAATTTTTGGGTTAGGTCAATCCGTTCGCGAGATATGGGAGTTTGCAGCTAAGAAATGGTTGAGAAGACAACAAATTTTTCGCAATTCTGCTGCTCCAAACGCTTAAACAGAATGGCCTAGGGTAAAAATACGCATACCGTTGTAATCGGGCGAATTTCTACTTTCAGATGCAACAGGAATTTTTGGGTTAGGTCAATCGGTTCGCGAGAAATGGGAGTTTGAAGCCAAGGAATGGTTGAGAAGGCAAAAAATTTTTCGCAATTCTGCTGCTCCAAACGCTTAACCAGAGTGGCCTAGGGAAAGAATACACATACCGTTGTAATCGGGCCAGTTTCTACGTTAAGATGCAATAGGAATTTTTGGGTTAGGTCAATCCGTTCGCGAGATATGGGAGTTTGAAGCCAAGAAATGGTTGAGAAAGCAAAAAATTTCTCGCAATTCTGCTGCTCCAAACGCTTAACCAGAATGGCCTCAGGAAAAAATACACATACCGTTGTAATCGGGCGAGTTTCTACTTTCAGATGCAATAGGAATTTTTGGGTTAGGTCAATCCGTTCGCGAGATATGGGAGTTTGAAGCTAAGAAATGGTTGAGAAGACAACAAATATTTCGCCATTCTGCTGCTCCAAACGCTTAACCAGAATGGCCTAGGGAAAAAATACGCATACCGTTGTAATCGGGCGAATTTCTACTTTCAGATGCAACAGGAATTTTTGGGTTAGGTCAATCGGTTCGCGAGAAATGGGAGTTTGAAGCCAAGGAATGGTTGAGAAGGCAAAAAATTTTTCGCAATTCTGCTGCTCCAAACGCTTAACCAGAATGGCCTAGGGAAAAAATACGCATACCGTTGTAATCGGGCGAGTTTCTACTTTCAGTTACAATAGGAATTTTTGGGTTAGGTCAATCCGTTCGCGAGATATGGGACTTTGAAGCTAAGAAGTGGTTGACAAGACAACAAATTTTTCGCACTTCTGCTGCTCCAATCGCTTAACCAGAATGGCCTAGGGGAAAAATACACGTACCGTTGTAATCGGGCGAGTTTCTACTTTCAGATGCAACAGGAATTTTTGGGTTAGGTCAATCGGTTTGCGAGAAATGGGAGTTTGAAGCCAAGAAATGGTTGAGAAGGCAAAAAATTTTTCGCAATTCTGCTGCTCCAAACGCTTAACCAGAATGGCCTAGGGAAAAAATACACATACCGTTGTAATCGGGCGAGTATCTACTTTAAGATGCAATAGGAATTTTTTGGGTTAGGTCAATCCGTTCGCGAGATATGGGAGTTTGAAGCCAAGAAATGGTAGAAAAGGCAAAAAAATTTTCACAATTCTGCTGCTCCAAACGCTTAACCAGAATGGCCTAGGGGGAAAAAAAACACATACCGTTGTAATCGGGCGAGTTTCTACTTTCAGATGCAATAGGAATTTTTGGGTTAGGTCAATCCGTTCGCGAGATATGAGAGTTTGAAGCTAAGATATGGTTGGGAAGACAACAAATATTTCGCAATTCTGCTGCTCCAAACGCTTAACCAGAATGCCCTAGGGAAAAAATACACAAACCGTTGTAATCGGGCGAGTTTCTACTTTCAGATGCAATAGGAATTATTGGGTTAGGTCAATCCGTTCGCGAGATATGAGAGTTTGAAGCTAAGATATGGTTGAGAAGACAACAAATATTTCGCAATTCTGCTGCTCCAAACGCTTAACCAGAATGACCTAGGGAAAAAATACACGAACCGTTGTAATCGGGCGAGATTCTACTTTCAAATGCACAAGGAATTTTTGGGTTAGGTCAATCCGTTGGCGAGATATGAGAGTTTGAAGCTAAGAAATGGTTGAGAAGACAACAAATATTTCGCAATTCTGCTGCTCCAAACGCTTAACCAGAATGCCCTAGGGAAAAAATACACATACCGTTGTAATTGGGCGAGTTTCTACTTTCAGATGCAATAGGAATTTTTGGGTTAGGTCAATCCGTTCGCGAGATATGGGAGTTTGAAGCCAAGAAATGGTTGAGAAGGCAAAAAATTTTTCCAATTCTGCTGCTCCAAACGCTTAACCAGATTGGCCTCAGGAAAAAATACACATACCGTTGTAATCGGGCGAGTTTCTACTTTCAGATGCAATAGGAATTTTTGGGTTAGGTCAATCCGTTCGCGAGATATGGGAGTTTGAAGCTAAGAAATGGTTGAGGAGACAACAAATTTTTCGCAAATCTGCTGCCCCAAACGCTTAACCAGAATGGCCTAGGGAAAAAATACGCATACCGTTGTAATCGGGCGAATTTCTACTTTCAGATTCAACAGGAATTTTTGGGTTAGGTCAATCGGTTCGCGAGAAATGGGAGTTTGAAGACCAGAAATGGTTGAGAAGGCAAAAAATTTTTCGCAATTCTGTTGCTCCAAAAGCTTAACCAGAATGGCCTAAGGAAAAAATACACATACCGTTGTAATCGGGCGAGTTTCTACTTTCAGATGCAATAGGAATTTTTGGGGTAGGTCAATCCGTTCGCGAGATATGGGAGTTTAAAGCTAAGAAATGGTTGAGGAGACAACAAATTTTTCGCAAATCTGCTGCCCCAAACGCTTAATCAGAATGGCCTAGGGAAAAAATACGCATACCGTTGTAATCGGGCGGGTTTCTACTTTCAGACGCAACAGGAATTTTTGGGTTAGGTCAATCCGTTCGCGAGATATGGGAGTTTGCAGCTAAGAAATGGTTGAGAAGACAAAAAATTTTTCGCAATTCTGCTGCTCCAAACGCTTAACCAGAGTGGCCTAGGGAAAGAATACACATACCGTTGTAATCGGGCGAGTTTCTACGTTAAGATGCAATAGGAATTTTTGGGTTAGGTCAATCCGTTCGCGAGATATGGGAGTTTGAAGCCAAGAAATGGTTGAGAAAGCAAAAAATTTCTCGCAATTCTGCTGCTCCAAACGCTTAACCAGAATGGCCTCAGGAAAAAATACACATACCGTTGTAATCGGGCGAGTTTCTACTTTAAGATGCAATAGGAATTTTTTGGGTTAGGTCAATCCGTTCGCGAGATATGGGAGTTTGAAGCCAAGAAATGGTAGAAAAGGCAAAAAAATTTTCACAATTCTGCTGCTCCAAACGCTTAACCAGAATGGCCTAGGGGGAAAAAAACACATACCGTTGTAATCGGGCGAGTTTCTACTTTCAGATGCAATAGGAATTTTTGGGTTAGGTCAATCCGTTCGCGAGATATGAGAGTTTGAAGCTAAGATATGGTTGGGAAGACAACAAATATTTCGCAATTCTGCTGCTCCAAACGCTTAACCAGAATGCCCTAGGGAAAAAATACACAAACCGTTGTAATCGGGCGAGTTTCTACTTTCAGATGCAATAGGAATTATTGGGTTAGGTCAATCCGTTCGCGAGATATGAGAGTTTGAAGCTAAGATATGGTTGAGAAGACAACAAATATTTCGCAATTCTGCTGCTCCAAACGCTTAACCAGAATGCTCTGGGAAAAAATACACATACCGATGTAATCGGGCGAGTTTCTACTTTCAGATGCAATAGGAATTTTTGGGTGAGGTCAATCCGTTCGCGAGATATGGGAGTTTGAAGCCAAGAAATGGTTGAGAAGGCAAAAAATTTTTCGCAATTCTGCTGCTCCAAACGCTTAACCAGAATGGCCTAGGGAAAAAATATACATACCGTTCTAATCGGGCGAATTTCTACTTTCAGATGCAACAGGAATTTTTGGGTGAGGTCAATCGGTTCGCGAGAAATGGGAGTTTGAAGCCAAGAAATGGTTGAGAAGGCAAAAAATTTTTCGCAATTCTGCTGCTCCAAACGCTTAACCAGAATGGCCTAGGGAAGAAATACACATACCGTTGTAATCGGGCGAGTTTCTACTTTAAGATGCAATAGGAATTTTTGGGTTAGGTCAATCCGTTCGCGAGATATGGGAGTTTGAAGCCAAGAAATGGTAGAAAAGGCAAAAAAATTTTCACAATTCTGCTGCTCCAAACGCTTAACCAGAATGGCCTAGGGAAAAAATACACATACCGTTGTAATCGGGCGAGTTTCTACTTTCAGATGCAATAGGAATTTTTGGGTTAGGTCAATCCGTTCGCGAGATATGGGAGTTTGAAGACCAGAAATGGTTGAGAAGGCAAAAAATTTTTCGCAATTCTGCTGCTCCACAAGCTTAACCAGAATGACCTAGGGAAAAAATACACATGCCGTTGTAATCGGGCGAGTTTCTACTTTCAGATTCACAAGGAATTTTTGGGTTAGGTCAATCCGTTCGCGAGATATGGGAGTTTGAAGCTAAGAAATGGTTGAGGAGACAACAAATTTTTCGCAAATCTGCTGCCCCAAACGCTTAACCAGAATGGCCTAGGGAAAAAATACGCATACCGTTGTAATCGGGCGGGTTTCTACTTTCAGACGCAACAGGAATTTTTGGGTTAGGTCAATCCGTTCGCGAGATATGGGAGTTTGCAGCTAAGAAATGGTTGAGAAGACAACAAATTATTCGCACTTCTGCTGCTCCAATCGCTTAACCAGAATGGCCTAGGGGAAAAATACACGTACCGTTGTAATCGGGCGAGTTTCTACTTTCAGACGCAATAGGAATTTTTCGGTTAAGTCAATCCGTTCGCGAGATATGTGAGTTTGAAGCTAAGAAATGGTTGAGAAGACAATAAATTTTTCGCAATTCTGCTGCTCCAAACGCTTAACCAGAATGGCCTAGGGAAAAAATACGCATACCGTTGTAATCGGGCGAGTTTCTACTTTCAGACGCAGAAGGAATTTTTGGGTTAGGTCAATCCGTTCGCGAGATATGGGAGTTTGAAGCCAAGAAATGGTTGAGAAGGCAAAAAATTTTTCGCAATTCTGCTGCTCCAAATGCTTAACCAGAATGGCCTAGGGGAAAAATACACGTACCGTTGTAATCGGGCGAGTTTCTACTTTCAGACG